>NW_022681465.1:78876021-80076021 GCF_009764315.1 Trachypithecus francoisi
GTTTGAATGCCTTTTCTTTATTTTTCTTGCCTGATTGCTTGGGCTATGACTTCCAGTATTATTTTGAATAGGAGTGGTGAGAGAAGGCATGGTTCTCTTGTTCTGGTTTTCAAGGGAAATACTTTCAGCTTTTGTCCTTTCGGTATGATGTTGGTTATGGGTTTGTCATATATGGCTCTTATTATTTTGAGGTATGATCCTTCAATACCTAGTTTGGCAATGGCTTTTAATATGAATGGATGTTGAATTTTATCAAAACCCCTTTCTGAATCTATTGAAATAACATTTTCTAAGTACAGTTGCTGTAATGAATCACATTTATTGATTTGCACATGTGAAACCAAACTTGCATCCCAGGGATAAAGCCTACTTGATTGTAGTGGATTAGCTTTTTGATGTGCTCCTGGATTTGGTTTGCACGTATTTTGTTGAGGAGTTTTGTATCTGCATTCATCAAGCATATTGACCTGAAGTTTTCTTTTTTTGTTGTTGTCTCTGCCGGGTTTTGGTATCAAGATGATGCTGGCCTCATAGAACAAGTTAGGGAGGAGTCCCTCCCCAAGTTTTTGGAATAGTTTAAGTAGAAATGGTACCAGCACTTCTTTATACATGTGGTAGAATTTGGCTGTGAATCTGTCTGGTCCTAGGCTTTTTGTGGTTGATAGGATTTTATTACTGATTGAATTTTGAAACTCATTATTGGTCTGTTTAAGGATTACATTTCTTCCTGATTCAGTCTTGGGAGGTTGTATGTGTTCAAGAATTTACCCATTTCTTCATCACAGTAGTCTCTGAGGGATATATATATATACATATATATATATCCCTCAGTGTATGTATGTGTGTGTGTATATATATATATATCCCTCAGATGTAGTATATCTGAGGGATATAAATAGTATATATTTATAATAGTATAAATTATATACTATTTATATATAATATAAATAGAAAACAGCACATATACAACTTGTGTGTGTGTGTTTTGTTTTGTTTTGTTTTGTTTTTGTTTATTTGTTTTTTTGTTTTTGTTTTTGTTTTTTTGAGACAAAGTCTCTCACTGTCACCTGGACTGGAATGAAATGGTGCTATCTTGGCTTACTGCAACCTCCGCTTCCTGGGTTCAAGTGATTCTCCTGCCTCAGCCTCACGAGTAGCTGGGATTACAGGCGTCCACCACTAAGCCCAACTAATTTTTAGTAGAGACGTGATTTCACTGTGTTGGCCATGCTGGTCTCGAACTCCTGACCTTGTGATTCTCCACCCACCTCGGCCTCCCAAAGTGCTGGGATTACAGGCAATGAGCCACCACACCCAACCAGGATTTTGTGTTTCTGTGGCATCAGTGGTAATATCCCCTTTGTCATTTTTGAATTTTTATTTGGATCTTCTCTCTTTTTTCTTTATTAGTCTAGCTAGTGGTCTATCAACTTATCTTATTAATTTTTTCAAAGAACCAACTCCATGATTCATTGAACTTGTGTATGGCTTATACTTCAGTTTTCTTCAGTTCAGCTTTGATTTTGGTTATTTCCTGTCTGCTAGCTTTGGAGTGTGTGCACATAAAACGATATTTATCTTTAACATTTTTATGCATTTTGTGTCAGTGAAGAGTCAGAATACCATTCTACAATCAGGGGAAAATATTTCTAGTTATTGCTCGAGCATGACAGTAGCTAGCTCTGTGGCCTTATGAAATTATAGTGTTGGAAAAGAATAAATAAGCACACATATATATGATAAATGCTATTCATCTCTTGGGAGAATTATTTATAATTATAAAAAACCTTTGAACATTAAGAAAAATATTTAGGTTATATTATTTACACATTTAGTTTATATTTTTTAATTTATAAAGGTGGCAATAAGGAAGGTTATCTCTTCTTCAAAACTCTGATGTTGAAGTTCAGAAGGCTGTGAAACAAGGTGTATATGTGCTGTTTTCTACTATGACCTAGAATAGTATATTGAATATATGGTCATTGTTTCTGACCCACTAAAATATCTGTTTTAATATAGAAAAAATTAATGTAATGGGATGTTATTTTTAAGGCAGGAGAATTGGGAGTACCTATAAATCCAGTTTTTCAGTTAACATCTTTATATATTCAGGTTTTTAAACTATCTTTTTTTAACTTGATAATATTGGATAAATATATCTGTTTTTAATCAAATTTGGTAATTGTTTGTAGTTTTATATAAAATTGTCTATTTAAAGAACAAAAACAATCTTGTATTTTTCACATTGCAGTAGTTTAACATACTCCATTAACAGTGAAAACATATATATGCTATTATATTTTCAAAGAAAATATGACTGTCATACCATTATAATTTTTCCCAAGAAAAAATTAACTGTGAAGGTTTCTTTTTATTTCAATCCCAGTGAAAGTACAATTCCAGTCATGCATCAAGTCTTATAGCACAGTATATTTTGTTCCTGCTATTTTTTTATTGTTATTTACAAACTTGAAAACTTGATTTAAGAAAATACGGAGCTAACATTATTTATTCCTAGAGGTTCTCTTACCTCTTAGTTATCTTATTTTAGCTTGAGCTATAATTACATTTATTTATGCTCATGATCTGAAATAATCAATCAAGTCAATAATGTTCACACTCCTTTACCAAGTAAAACTAAAATGCAGTGATATTTAGACACATACACTGGAGTGTTTTGGAGTATAAACTAATGTCACTTGTCTTAATTTGAAAATGTATTCAAAAGTTCAATTTTTACAGAATTTTCTCTAATCTGTATTATTTTGATATTATAGTTTTAAATTTCTTACCACTGAAGAATACTGATGATGCAGGCAGATGCGAAATATCTGTTCCTTGATTTCTCTGTTACTATTGTGCTCCCCACTCTCCTTCCAGGCTTGAGAGTATCAATCAAGCTGGGGCTGAGTGACCAAGGACAGTAATAGGATAGGCCATGAGAGGCTGTGTTTCATATGCCCATACAGGTTATTGAAATATTTTGGCTTTCCGTCTAAGTTTGGAATACCTGGAAAGTTTAAACAAAGTTATGCCATGGGCAGATTTACATTTTAGAAGGATAATACTAGATACTGAGTTAAGAATGAATTATGGGCGGTCAAAAGGGGAAACAAAGAAGCCAATTAGAAGGCTATCACAATCATACACGTACAAACTGATGGTAAACTGGGCTGTTTGTAGCGATAGAAATGAATAGGTGAAAATGTTATAAGGATAGATCCAGGAATATTATTCAGAAATAAAGAAAAAGTATCTACGGATATATGCAACAACATGGCTATATCTTGGAAGCATTGTCCTCAGTGAAAAAAAGCCACATGAAAAAGAATAAATGTTATTCCATTTATGTAAAATTCTAGAACAGGGAAAATAAGAGTGACAACAAAGCAGATCAGTGATTTCCTGGGACCAGGGGAGGGAATATGACCTAGCCATGAAGGTGAATGAGGTAACTTTGGGAACGGATGGAAACATTCTAAAACCTCCACATGATGATGATTTCTCACGAAAATGTTCACTTAATTGAATGGATGTGATTATATATAAATTATACTTCAATGAAGCTGTAATGGAGAAAATAGTACATCCAATAAAATTTGCTGACAGAAGCAGTGTATGAGACAAAAAAATATGGCAAAACAAAAACTTTACATTTTTGGCCCCAGCTCCTGGTAGAAACTCATATGATATGCAGAAGACAATAGTAAGATGAGGTTTCGATGAAGGATTTCAGTTTTGGATGTGTTAAATGTTAAATCTTCAGTACATACCCACGTGGAGATGCCAATTAGGCCATTTAGTATATCAATCTTGTTTTAATGGAGTAGTATAGCCTAGAAATGCATATTTAGGTCTTACCAGTATATATAGAGTCCAAAGCCATAAAACTGGGAGAGAACAACATTCTCTATCAATGAATGTTGATATAGAAGAGATGTAGTGCACTAGAATAATTTCCAAATCAAATTATTCTATTATTTATCATTTCTATTTAAATGTATATAACCCATCCTTAGCCCCCCATCTTAACTATAGGAAAAATTATTATATTTTGCTATAATTTTCTCATTGCTTGGTTAAACACCTGACTAAAAAAATGTTCATTAGCAGTGACTATGGATTAAATGTGTCTCTTTAATATCACTCAGCCTGGCAAACACAAGAAGAAAAGATCAAATTAGTGTCATTATTTTGCAGCTGCAACTGATTTTGAGAAATTGTTTATAATGTGAGAACATAAAATGTGTATTAATTGAAACAGAATCTACTATTTTTCTATTAGAATAAATTAACAAAAAAACTTATTGATTGTTAGGAATAGTGTAAGCTCCTGCTTCCTTTATGGTTTGAGTGGAACACAACTGGAAACTCCTTTGTTTTGCCCTCTTCTCACCTCATCTTGACTGTAGATATCCAGTAACCTGTTGGTCCATTTCTTGAATTTCACTTCTTCACTTTTCATGACCCATAACAGCCAATTCACTTCCTGCCTGATAACACATTTGTCTTGACTCACCTTTATTTTATCTGAAACCACTGGCTTTGTTTTAGGTCCCTAAATTTTTAGTAAACAGCTGTTCTCAATTATTATTGTGAAGTTTACCTGGAAACTTTGTTTTGTTTTGTATTGATGAATGGTTCTAATTTTAATAAGGTACTTTTGAATTTATTCTAGTTAGATTGGAAGTTCTTTGTCTTCTCTCATTACTTCAGGAAACTTATTTTGGAAGTTATGATGGTGGCCTGTTCTGAAAAGCCAGTCAAATTTTAGATTTAGATCAACCAATGACTATTAGTTTCATACTAGCCAAGTTGAGAAAGTTTGGATCAATTTTCGTTTATAAACTCCATTAATGATTTTCTGAAATTGTCGTCTTACCACTGATAACATCATGCATCACGGCTGTGATACTTTCCTGAGTTGCTATCAAATTCAAAGCACTTGTCAACAGGTAACTGAAAACTCACTGTCAATTCAAACGATTGTTCAATTTATGTTACATATATAGACTTACATTCAGAAATTCATATTTCTGTATGTTGACATGTGTGTATAAAAATACATACATATATGTGTGTAATTCTTTTGCAATCAATTATTGATATTCACCAATATGGATCTTACTTAAATAAGACTCGATTTTTAACTTAAGACTCAAGGACTAGGACTTTTCTTATTCTGCTGTGCAACACTTTGCACTTTCTTCAAATAACATCTCCTTACTCTTTAGTAGGCACTTACTATTGATTATTATAGTGTTTATATGTTGTCACTTCCCCCACTGGATTACCACACAAATTGAAATTGATTTATGTTGAGACTGATAACCAATCAATACTTAGATCTGAAACATAGATGTTGACTAAATCTTCTTAATATTTATGTATTCTTCTTCATTAATTCTTAATACCACATCATTCAGACTTGATAAGTACCATAATAACATCTATTTTGATCTTGTTTCATATTATGAATGTAAATAAAATCAGGTTTTTAATTTGTACTGAATGAATAACTTTGTTAGAATTTTTCACTTTTGAAAAACAAATACAAACAAAGATAAAAGTTAAGCATTATAAATGCTCCTTTCTTCATCAGATATGTTGCTTCTGCATGGTAATTTGCTGGTGAGTCATTTAAAACTTATTCTTCAGATTATATTTACACTTGGTAATTATACGTATCTTCAGATACTCAGTTGCTTTAAATTTGGAAAGCTATGAACAATAAGATAGAAACAGTTGCATTACAAACAAACTAGAGAGATTTACAAATGTAAATCAAGCTGTTACTAATGCTAAGAAACATTTTGATTAAAATAATGAAGTAGAAGATTAATTATACTTAAACAATGTCCTGTTTTAAGCTATTACTGTTTTTAATGTACTTAAATATATATTCAGGGCTTACATAATAATTTATCATTTATCACTAAAAACTTAAAAAAATTGTTGGGGCTGTGGAAAAAGGACATTAGGAATACATTCTTTCTTAAAAATCACTGAACTATTTATTGCAGAGAGTGAATATATCTTCCCAATGGAGGTTAAACATAATTAAATTTCCATTTTTTATTGAAGAATTACCACACACACACACGCATATAACATACAAAGAAGAGAATGTACACACACATACACACACACACACACACACACAAATGCTATAATGTAACAACAATCAGTGCACCCACATTTTCAAAGTATTTGCACCATTTTAATCACCCAAACTTATCTAAATGATTGCTATAAAAGCTACAATCTTTGATAGCCTAGTAGATTTAGCCGTGGTGTGAAATATTATCTCTAGATTTATGCTAATTGGGTTTATAATTGATGAAACATTATGTCCTTAATCATCTAATTTTAGGAAATTAAATGGGAGGTCATTTAAGTTAAAATTTAGTAAACTAAGTTATGGATCTTTCAATTACTTAAGGCATATTACCTGCCTTTGAGGAAAAGAAAAGTTTCTTTCTACTGTATCATTAGAAGTTTTTTTTTTTTTTTTTTCTTAATGCTAATCATCACTCCCCATCAGAGAAATGCAAATCAAAACTACAATGAGATACCATCTCACACCAGTTAGAACGGCAGTCATTAAAATGTCAGGAAACAACAGGTGCTGGAGAGGATGTGGAGAAATAGGAACACTTTTACACTGTTGGTGGGACTGTAAACTAGTTCAACCATTGTGGAAAACAGTGTGGCGATTCCTGAAGGATCTAGAACTAGAAATACCATTTGACCCAGCCATCTCATTACTGGCTATATATCCAAAGGATTATAAATCATGCTGCTATAAAGACACATGCACACTAATGGTTATTGTGGCACTATTCACAATAGCAAAGACTTGGAATCAACCCAAATGTCCATCAGTGACAGAGTGGATTAAGAAAATGTGTCACATATACACCATGGAATACTATGCAGCCATAATAAAGGATGAGTTTGCATCCTTTGTAGGGACATGGATGCAGCTGGAAACCATCATTCTCAGCAAACTATCACAAGAACAGAAAACCAAACACCGCATGTTCTCCCTCACAGGTGGGAACTGAACAATGAGATCACCTGGACACAAGAAGGGGAACATCACACACCGGGGCCTATTGTGGGGGAGGGGGGAGCAGGGAGGGATAGTATTAGGAGATATACCTAATGTAAATAACGAGTTAATGGGAGCAGAACACCAACATGGCACATGTATACATATGTAATAAACCTGCACGTTGTGCACATGTACACTAGAACATAAACTATAAAAAAAAAAAAAAGAGCTTCTGCCCACTGAAAGAAACCATCATCAGAGTTAACAGGCAACCTACAGAATGGGAGAAAATTTTTGCAATCTATCCATCTGACAAAGGGCTAATATCCAGAATCTACAAAGAACTTAAATTTACAAGAAAATAAACAAACAACCCCATCAAAAAAAAATGGGTGAAGGATATGAACAGACACTTCTCAAAAGAAGACATTTATACAGCCAACAAACTTATGAAAAAATGCTCATCATCACTGGTCATTAGAGCAATACAAATCAAAACCACAATGAGATACCATCTCACGCCAGTTAGAATGGTGATCATTAAAAAGTCAGGAAACAGCCGGGCGCGGTGGCTCAAGCCTGTAATCCCAGCACTTTGGGAGGCCGAGACAGGTGGATCACGAGGTCAGGAGATCCAGACCATCCTGGCTAACACAGTGAAACCCTGTTTCTACTAAAAAATACAAAAAACTAGCCTGGCGAGGTGGCGGGCGCCTGTAGTCCCAGCTACTCGGGAGGCTGAGGCAGGAGAATGGCATGAACCTGGGAGGCGGAGTTTGCAGTGAGCCGAGATCTGGCCACTACACTCCAGCCTGGGCGACAGAGTGAGACTCCACCTCAAAAAAAAAAAAAAAAAAAAAAAAAAAAAAAAATCAGGAAACAACAGATGCTGAAGAGGATGTGAAAAAATAGGAACACTATTATACTGCTGGTGGGAGTGTAAACTAGTTCAACCATTGTGGAAGACAATGATTCTTCAAGGATCTAGAACTAGAAAAACCATTTGACCCAGCATTCCCATTACTGGGTATATACCCAAAGGATTCTAAATCATTCTACTATAAAGGCACATGCACACACATGTATGTTTATTGCAGCACTGTTCACAATAGCAAAGTCTTGGAACCAACCCAAATGCCCATCAGTGATAGGCTGGATAAAGAAAATGTGGCACATATACACCATGGAATACTATGCAGCCATAAAAAGGATGAGTTCCTGTCCTTTTCGGGGACATGGATGAAACTGGAAACCATCATTCTCAGCAAAGTAACACAAGAAGAAAAAACCAAACACCACATGTTCTCACTTATAAGTGGGAGTTGAACAATGAGAACACATGGACACAGGGAGGGGAACATCACACACCAGGGCCTGTTGGGGGGTGGGGGGCTGGGAGAGGGATAGCACTAGGAGAAATACCTAATGTAAATGATGAGTTGGTAGGTGTAGCAAACCAACATGGCACATGTATACCTATGTAACAAACCTGCACATTGTGCACATGTACCCCAGAACTTAAAGTATAATAAAAAAATCAAAAATCAAAAAAAAAAAAAAAAAAGTAAAACAATATGGAGATTCTCAAAGGACTAAAAATAGAACTACTATTCAACCCAGTAATCCCAGTGCTTGGTATCTACCCAAAAAGAAATAAATAATTCTATAAAAAAGACATCTGCAGTCATATATTTATCACAGTGCTATTCACAATGACAAAGTCATGGAACCAACATAAGTATCCACCAACAGTTGAATGGATAAAGAAAATGTGGGTATATATGTTTGGAATACTATATAGCCATAAAAAATAATTTAATCATGTCCTTTGCAGCAACATGGAGTTTGAGGCCATTATTCTAAGTGAAATATCTCAGAGGCAGAAAATCAAATATCATATGTTCTTACCTATAAATGTGAGCTAAACAATGAGTACACATGGACATAAAGATAGAGATAATAGTCTTTGGGGACTCCAAAAGGGTGAAGAATAGGAGGTGGGTGAGGGTTGAAAAATTACCTATTGAGTACTATGTTCAGTATTTTGGTGGTGGGTACATTAGAAGCCCAATCACCACCATTATGCATGTAATACCCATATAACAAACAAACACATGAATTCCCTAAATATAACATGAAAAATAAAAATATGTAAAAGAGTTTAAATGCTTTACATATATTTGATCATATGAAAAATGGCACTTTTATTTTTAAAAAGTAAGTCAAAGCTTATTTTCAACAAAGTCTAAACAATATGTTTGACAATAAATAATATTTTAGGACATATTAATTAATCAATTATTGAGCACCTTCAGGAAAGAAGGTGTTCTAGCAAAGAACACAGATAATTTCAGTAGAAATTATGATAGTGTGAAAAGAGCCAATGCATGGGAAATATTTGATGCTATAGGAGAATAAATAGCTCATCTAATCTAATATAAATCTCAACTACTGTAATTCTCTTACTACCAGCATTAGCATCATCTAGAATATTGTTAGAAATACTAAAATTTCAGTTTCAACCCCATACATACTGAATGTAAATCTTCATGTTAACAAGATTCTCATATTATTTTAATTTACGTTAACGTTTAAGACAAGCATTAGGGAAAATTACTCAGAGAAAGTGGCATTACAAATTAACTCCCAAATGGCAAGGTGGTTAGCTTGTGAAAATTAAAAGTAAAATACATTGGAAACAGAGAAATGAGTGTACCCAAAACCAAGTCTATAGCTTAGATTGTAGGTTGGATAGAGAAGACATTCAGGAAAAACTAAGACAATTTCAGTTTTACGTTTGATGTGCTCGTGAAACATGTTGTATGGGTAGATGTTGAAAGGGAAGACAGGCTTACAAGTCGAGACCAGGGATTTGGTCTCTGCTGGACCATTGACTTGAGGATTGGTGGTATATTGATAGTAACCGAAGTCATGTAAGTGGGAAGGATTGCCCAAGGAAAATATGTAAGGTGAAAAGAAAAGAAGGCCTTGGGCATAGTCTTTGGAAATACCAACTATTAAAAGATGCCAACAAATGAGACTGAAAAGAGCAGCCAAAGATGAAACAGGAAAGTCAGAACCATATGTGGATGGAGAAGCCACAGGAAAAGATGTCTTAGGAGGAAGGACTCAGTTTGTAATACTGTCTTAGTTTGGAATCTCCTAGTAACAGAGCCTAATAAAAGAATTTGGGGTGGGTAATTTATTGAGGAAGAATTTTAAGAATCAGGATTAGGAAACAGGAGTAGTAAGACAATGTGCATTAGCCCATTTTTACGCTGCTGATAAAGACATACCCGAGACTGGGAAGAAAAAGAGGTTTACTTGGACTTATAGTTCCACATGGCTGAGAATGCTTCAGAATCATGACAGGAGGAGAAAGACATTTCTTATTTGGTGACGGCAAAAGAAAATGAGGAGGAAGCAAAAGCAGAAACCCCTGATAAACCTGTCAGATCTCGTGAGACTTATTCACTATCACAAGAATAGCACAGAAAAGACTGGCCCCCATGATTTAATTACCACTTCCTGGGTCCCTCCCACAACATATGGGAATTCTGAGAGATACAATTCAAGTTGAGATTTGAATGTAGACACAGCCAAACCATATCACCATGAAAAAGGGAAATCTAATGAAAGATATATTATTGAGGGTTTTTTTTTAGTTATAGGCAATTGGGGCTGAGTCCTACTGACACTCTCTGAGGAGCTGTGTAGAATGAATCTTATACTTGTTTCTCTGAAGGATAGGGGCTGTTATTAATCTAGATACTCCAGTCCCTCATTGGTTGAACGTTGCCTTATGTGATGTAACGTACACCTCTCCTCACCCCCCAAAAAGTTCATGCAGCTGTAGGTTGAGCTGAGCAAGTTTTCCAGAGTTCCCGGAGAGCCCTGATGCAAAAATCCTGAGATGGACTTTCCACCATAGGTACAGTTGAGGTCAGAGGTGGGTCAGCTTGCAAGGATAGAGGTGTTGCATGGGACATCAATAGTGTTAACCACTGGTGTTCAGTACTATTCAGATAACAAATATATATAAATATATATATATATATGTATGTATGTATGATATATATTCAGATCACAAATATATATATATTTGTGAAATATCTAATTAAGTATCATGATAGTAATCAGGAAATAATGGAAATGCGAGAGTATTATTAGTGAAATAGAAGGAATGGAAGCTTTAATTAAAGGTTTTAATGAGAAGTAGAAAGTTAGATAATGAATGAAAGTAGACCACACTTTCAATAAATTGGTTGAGAAAGGAGAGAAGAAAAATAGTTTGGTAAGTAGAGGGCTACTTGTGATTAATAGAGAGTCATTTATTGATGACAAGAATGTCATGCAATAAATAAGAGCACACAGTCTGAAGCCATATTCCCTGGATTCAAATCCTGGCTTCAGCACTAATTAGCTGTGTGACTTTATACAAGTTATTTAGATTCTCTGTACCTCAATTTCATTATCTGTAAAATGAAGATAATGATAGCAATCTCTTAATGTTGTTGTGAGGATTAAGTAGGTAATTATGAGTAAAAGGTTTAGTCGAGTGTCAGGAAAATAGCATTTAATATCCAAGGGTTAGATATGGTTATGATTTTAATTATTGTAACTGGACATTCAAACACAGCTGAAAGAGTAGCTTTAAATGGAATGAGAAACCTTTCATTGTTTATAAGAGAAATAAGGACAGGAGAAAAAATAGGTTTCTCTCTAAATGAGTTAGTAGATATTCTTAAGTAAAAGCTTCTGTTTCTTTTTGAAATTCTATGTAAAGTCATCTTCTGTGAGTGAAAGAAACTGTTGAGGGAAGGAAATAGGAAAGTTGAGACAGCATAAAATGCTTTAAATGGTTCAATTAAAAAAAAAAAATGGAAGAGTGATTGAGTTAACCACGGTAGGCATGTTGTATCAGTCTATACTCTTGTTCAGTTCAGGGCCAAATCATTTCCCTACACACAGATACACACACACACACACAAACAAATACACCAAGCAAAACTATAGTAATAAAGTTTAAAGTCATTTAGAGCAGGAAAACTAAAGGATTTTAAAAACATTCAAGCATACATTTAGCTGGGTTACAATGGTTATAATGATTGTTTCTACTTCTACCAATCATCTAACGCTTGACTCTTACTCCATAATTACAAATAAATTAACATACTAAAGATGTTTTAGACGGACAATTTACTTGCTTTGTAATCAAAGATTTTCTTCTAATTGCTAAATACACTAAAGTCTCATCATCACTGTTTTTTTCAATTACATGCTTAGTTAAGTCTTAAACAGCGTTAAATTGACTTTTCAAAAACAATGCTCAACCTGGCCATTTTCAAATAAAAACATAATAATAATAATTGATAAATGAAAAACTATGTAGTTTAAATAACTTCCAAGTTCTTTTGAATCCTGCATTTTTACATAGATGAAAGTATAGTTTCTTGTGAAATATCTGAATGGATAGCTAAGTTCCATAAGCAAGAAAGCAAATGTTTATTTATGTTGGAAGAGGTTATTCTGAATGGAAGAATAACACATTTTACTTGTAATATTTTCTACAAATATTTTAAAATTACATTGGGTTGGGGCCAGGCAAGGTGGCTCATACCTGTAATCCCAGCACTTTGGGAGGCCAAGGCAGGTGGATCACCTAAGGTCAGGAATTCAAGACCAGTCTGACCAACATGGTGAAACTCAGTGTCTACTGAAAATACAAAATGAGCTGGGCATGGTGGTGCATGCCTGTAATCTCAGCTATGGCTGATGAAGGAGAATCGCTAGAACCTGGGAAGCTGAGGTTGCAGTGAGCCAAGATCATGCCATTGCACTCCAGCCTGGGCATCAAGAGTGAAACTCCATCTCAGAGAAAAACAAAACAAAACAAATAAAATAAAATTACATTCAGTTGGAATTTTGACTCTTTTCCATGCAAAGTAGATACGTATTTTATTTCAAAAAAGCTTTTCTATATTTTGAGAGCTAAAGAATTCATTATTCCATAGAAAAATCTACGTTTTGTTACCCAGCTTTCCAAAAAAGGAAATATAAAATGAAGATAAAATAGGAGTATCTGACTCAAACTACTGCTAAAAAGCAAACAAATCTCTAAACCACCTGCTTTCCTTCATTTGTGATTTTCCTTTAGTTTTTTTTTTTTTTTTTCTTCATTTGTTTTATTGAAAATCAAATTCAGGAAGATTTCATGTTATTTTTATGATTATATGACTTACTATGTAAAGACTATGCAACTTAAAACTTTTTCACAAAATAACCAGTGACACATTTTTGCTAAGAAAAAAAAAATTCTCAAAGATATGCATTGAAGATGTTGCTGTATTTATAGCATAGTTCTTGAAAATAATTCAATCTTGCTGCAAAAATTCTAGAAACAATAAACAAATTAGCATATTACTCAGCTTTTCTATACGAATTTATGTATTTTTATGTAGGATAATAAAGAGAATTTATGGCTTCAATTGCTGTGTAAATAGCTGGCAATACTAGAATTTTTCTTGGTAAAAATTAAGATAGATTAGTCATAAACCCAATGATAATTTACTTAAACATAAAAAAGTTGAAAGTTGATTGTTGGTCTTTGATGAGCAAACAATTTTAAATATTTTCTTATTATTTATTATTATTTGTCAAATTACATTTAAAACACATGTAGTCACTGGAATATAAAATTTACATTTTTTTTTTTTATTCTGTAAGAAAAATGTCTCTTCAGAGACCATTTTGGCATTGCTGTGTTTATATTGAGAATGAGACATATATTTTTACTCAACTGGATTTTTAACCTGTTTGCTTTTTAATGATTTTTCTAATAATTACCATTTATTATTTATCACATAACATACATTCGGTATCACTACTAATTCTCACAGCACCCAGTATGTTAGATATTATCATCTCAAATTGACATATAGAAAAACTGAAAAGTTAAAAAATATATATATACTCAAAGTCAAAAGTCAAGAATATAGTGTAGATTAAACACTGACACCACTGGTTCCAGCACTCATGGAGTTTTACAATGCCAATAAAACTTAATGTGGTCAATTAAGATACTCAGATATTTTTAAATTGACACTCAGATATGTGTAAACACCCTTGAAATCGTAACACATTTTCATGCATGTTTATTTTGGCAAATGAAGGTCTATAGCTTTCATCTGATGCTATAGGTTGTCCTAGAAATAAAGTTTAAAGAAGCTCTATAGTGTAGCCTACTTTCAAATAGCTAATTAATGTAGCATTTATGATTTATTTGAACATGGAAAGTAATTCCATCACTCACCAAAAAGTCTTTTGCCTTTTTAAAAAACCTATTAACTTGTGTTTCACAAAAATAATAGATGGTGTGTATTGATGCCAATGTACATATAGATACCCCACAGTCAAGACTCTACTGTGGGCATGTGCTACACTGTAAAATTATCTTGAGATGTTATAAATCAGGTGATACATACATAGATATAGATATAGATATAGATATAGATATAGATATTTTGATGCTTCCTAAAAGTAAAAAGTTAACTTCTTATAGGCAGTGTTTTATAGATTTGAGACATGGGGTTAGAATCATGAACTTAAGTTCCATCTGATTTGATGAGTAATTATTAATAATTTGGTATTTTTCAATTTATGTGATTTGCTCTTCTCATACAATGGGAAATACAGCTTCTTATCCCTGTCTTCCAGGAATGTGAAGTGCATAAAATTATTCCTGAAGACCTGTAATTTGACTCTATAACACAAACTGATAATAGATTAATAGGAAAAAAGGGCATACAAATTTGTTATCTTCACATGTATGTACAGGAATCATACAAAATGTGAAAACTCAAAGAAATGCCAGATCATTGATGCTTTTATACCATCTTGGGGTCACAGAAAGAATAGGGGCTTATAGCATGGCAAGACAGATTGTCAGAGGTAGAGCAGAAGAAGAAAGGCATGGGGTAAAGGCAATGTTGTGCAGATGTACAGGTAGCAGCCCTCAGAAAGAACAGGTGATAGCCTATGGTAAATGTTTCTCTGTCAGATCTTAAAAGGGGTCAGACTCTCTGTTAATATTACAGGACCTGAACAAGGTGGGCCTCAGGAAAAGCCTGCTTGCATCTGTTGTTTATTTCACTTTATTTAGTCCACAGGTGCAAATCTCTCCACAAAAGGCACCTTTGTAGGGCTATTCCTGTCTGCAGGCCCTCTGGACAGCCAACTCAAAATATGTCAAAGAGGTATATTTTGGGGTGAAATATTTTTAGTTTCTTTTAGGGGTGACAATTAGATTAACATGTTTAAAAGATGTCCTGTTTGAATCATGGAAAATGAGTTAGAGTTGGAGGAAGACAGGTATAAACAGGTACAGTGAATGTAGTTAAGAAGCTGGTTATGAGTTGAAGGAGAGAGAGTAGCTTTGACCAGAATGTTGATGCAGAGAAATGGAAAATTATTGAGACTTTTGGTAGGTAAAACTTACATAATTTGGTGATGTCATAAGGATTGGGATGAAGGAATAGGGGATAAACTAAGGTGTTTCAATTTTATAAATAAGGGTATAATTTCATGGATATAAAAACAATATAAATGTGATTTGAAAGTTCTTTAGATTGCTTGCATTTGCCATGCCTTCTATTCCCTTCAATTATCCTTCTAGTTCTCAGTCATAGACAGAGCATGATGGTTATTATATTTACTATTTCCATTGCCACTTATATTTTCCATTATCCTCTCTCTTAGTCCATTTTTCTAAAAGGAAAACCTAAGATTGGGTAATTAATAAAGAAGAAAGGTTATTTGGCTCATGATTCTGATGGCTGGAAAGTTCAAGTTTGTGCATCGGTATCGGTGAGGGTCTCAGGCTGCTTCCACTCATGGCAGAAAGTGAAGGGGAGCAGGAACATGCGGAGACCATATGGTAAGAAAGGAAGCAAGAGAGAGAGAGAGAGAGAAGAGGTGCCAGAATCTTTTTATCACCAAGCTTCCTAGGGAACTAATAGAGTAAGAATTTGCTCATGCCTGAGGGAGGGCATAATCTTTGTCCTTGAGGGATCCACCCCTATGACCCAAACACCTTCCAATAGATCCCACCTACAGCACTGGGGAAAAAATCTCAACATGAAGTTTGGAGAGTGCTATCCAAACCATGGCACAAATCATTACAGTCTGCTTTTGATCTTATGCATAAATCATTACAGTCTGCTTTTGATCTTATGTTTCCAAAGAATTTTATTGGCATCCTTGCTTTTCAAAAATCTATTTGTCAGTGACTTCTAAATATATTAAGTCATATTTTGCGTACAGTATATTACTACAACTATTAGAAAGTATGCCATTTTATCATTTTTTGACTTTGCCAACTTACGCATTACTTGTAACATCTAGTTTATTTCACTGTCTGACTACCACTACTAAGTGTCCTTTTCAAAGAATAATTTGTTATTTTTATTCACATCACATGGAAGTGGTATTTTCATACATTCTTGAAAGTCCTGTTAGGTGTGGGAGAAACAGACAAAAAGAAAAAGCTCATATTTTTAATGTGTTGCATTCTAACAGAGATTGCTACCTAATTTCCAGATTCACTGGCCATTGTTCAGTACCTGTTTTCTTAGGATAGATTCCTTTTGACCACAACCCCTGTGAAACTTAATCCTTCTTTGGATTTTCTAATCATGTTTTTTCTGGTTCTGCTGTCACACCTTGGCAGGTATTAACAGTACCCTTAACTTAATCAACCTTCTGGCTCAGCTGCTTTTAAAACATAAGTTCCGCTTTTTATCCTTTTCTCCTCATTTGACACATCATCCCTTAGTGACTTCTCAGTCACCGATGGTGTATATATTTTCTTCTCTGAGTGCCTGACCTACATAGAGGCATTAGGATGTGCTAAGGGCATCTGAAACTTAACTTGCTGAAAACTAAACTTACTTTGTTTCCACCATGCTCACTCAAGTATGCTTCCCTTATGTCCTGAGATAACACAGTACTTGGCATATAGCAACGATTATGACACTTTTGTGCATGAAAGACCTGTCAAAACACATACTGCTGTGTCTCAAATGTAGAGTTTCTGATTCAGTAGGTCTGGAGTGGAGACTGTGAATGTGTGTTTCTAAAGAATTCCCATGTGCTATTGGTGGTTTGGCAACCACACCTTCAGAACTCCTGGCATACAATAATCACTTAATGTTTGCTAGATCAATAATTACTATAAGTCAATGAATGCTTAAAATAGTAATATAGGTTCAAAATTCAAACTTAATATGAATAAATGATAAGAAATTGTCATATAACTTTAAATTTTTAGTTTGAAAGGAAAAGGAAGATCATTTAGTCAAATACTCTCTTATTGTTGATTAATAAATGAGGTCTGGAAGGGTTAAATGACTTGTGTGAGGAAAAACAATTAGATTAGATCAACCCTGAGTTTCATAAAAAATAAAATAACTATATATATAACATTTGTACTTAGCTACAAAAGGATTAATTTTCCAAATTCAGAGATAGAGATAAAGAAGATTATGTTTTCCCTAGATTAGTAGGCCTTTGCATACAGGCACTAAATTCCCAAAAATGAATAAAAGGCTACTAAGTTTCAGTGCTGTTCCTTGTATTTCTGAGATGCATGGAAAAGAAAGTAGAAATGAAGATTTCAGTGTGTCAGCTAAGGTTTCAGATTCTCACCACTCCAAGCAGTGTTTGAGCAAGCAAGTTACTTCAGAGAGATGTACATAGGCCTTCAGGCTTGAAATAGTTTGATGGACAGTCTGGTTATCAAAGGAAGTCTCATGACAAAGTGATATTCATTTGAGGATACTAGTGTTCAAAAGAGAATGTTCAAACAAATTTTTTTTTTTTTTGTAAAATGAAAGTATGTAGGAAAAAATGAAGAAATGCAGTACAATGGGTTGCTGTTTCTCAGTAGATAGGTCTATTATCAATTACCAAGTACAATTACAATAATTATGGGCAAAGCGTCAGGAGACCTAGATCTAGTCAGAGCTGTGTTATCAAGAAAATATTTCAGAAAATCTTTTCCATGTAAAATATGTCAAATGTGTGTTACATGAGGAAATAATATTATTTTACATCTTTATTCAGTTGTGTTACCAACTATTAAAATTTGTACTCAATGCTGTCATCTGTACAGTGAAACAAAATTTTTAAGACCTAATTAATTTTTTTCAGTGTGTGGTCTTATGACCCCCTGCTTTTGAAACACCTAGGGATTGTTTCTCAAACTTTAAGGTGTATATCTATGCACGTGAGTCATCTTGAGAGGTTTTTAAGATGCAAATTCTTATTCCATAGGTCTTGGATGAGGCTTGAAATTATTCTCTTCTAATAGGCACCCAGGTAATATCCATGCTTATATGGTCCTGTTTGACTATCAAGGATGCAGGGATGCTACTTAAAAACAAATTCTGTCTCTCTCTCTCTCTGTCTCTCTCTCTCTCTCTCTCTCTCTCTCTCTCTCTCTCTCTCTCTCTGTGGGGGTGTGTGTGTGCACGCGCATGTGTGTATAAATATAAATAGGCAGATATGTCAAAAAAGCAACGCCCTCCCCAGATCTTAAAACAATCACAGTTGAGGCCTACTTGTTTAAATGAACTTCAGTGTCTAAGTTAACTTTCAGCTATACAGTAATGTGGATCTAGTCTCACCATGATATTCTCCTAAATCCTAAATTGGAAGCCTGCTACAGTCTCTTAGTTCTCAGTAATTTACAGGGCATCTGTGTTGCTGAAATATGTATGATCAGCAAATACCTGCCAAGCTCCCTACCTGTCAATTCCAAATTTAATTAGATTCTGATCTTTTGCTAAAAAGCCTAAGATAAAACCTATTATACTCTCCATAGTTATAAACTTTTTCTTAAAAACCAAGAGCCAATCAATTTCATACTTCTTTCAGAACTCAATTTAAAAAAGGGTATAACATTTTGTTTTTGCCCCATCACTGGCTTTTTTTTTTTTTTTTGTAGTTACTCCCTTAAATTCACTCTTAACTCCCTTCATGCCTCCCTTTCACAGTATCTTAGTTCTTTACAGGAAATGTTCACCTAAATAAAATGCCTTATACATTATGTAACACGAAATAGGTTCATTCGACCCAGGTTCCTTCATCTTAAAGGATTTCTTTTTTTTTTTTTTAACTGAGTATTTAAATGTTATTAAATATAGCAAACAAAATAATATGATTTCTCATACAGCCTAACATTTTTTTTTTAATTTTATTTTTCTTTCCTTACAGTATAAGCAAGTGGAACAATACATGTCATTCCATAAGTTACCAGCTGATATGCGTCAGAAGATACATGATTACTATGAACACAGATACCAAGGCAAAATCTTTGATGAGGAAAATATTCTCAATGAACTCAATGATCCTCTGAGAGAGGTAAGATTTATTGTCCTCAGTATCCATAATACATGATCCTTGTTTATTTTCTCTCTTCATGGAGAATCTTCTAGTCTATGTTACTCTAAAGAAAAACTGAAACTTAATATTAAGATATTTTATCCTTATCTTCTTTAGCTTCTCACATATATAAGCTCTTAATTGTGGAAAAAAGTATTGGAAAATTGCTCTTCTATCTGTGATTCTCAGAACTGTTCTCTTTTCTGTATTTCTGACTCTTTAAAATTCCTTCTTGTGGCCTCATTGTCCATATCATCCCCATTTTTCTCTCCCTTTCTTATCAAACTGATTTTTCTTTTTGATTCCTATTCTTCCTCCAATCTTCACTTTCCTGGATCATGTCATGGACCCTGATAACAGAATGACTTGCCGTGAGCAGTTCATTTACTATTATCTCATTAAAACACTTTGCAACATTAATAACCACCTCTTTGCTTTGCATCATCTTTCTATTCCTCCCTAGAAATCTTCCTTCTTCCCACTAGAATATTCAGATCACTCCTGGAACAAAATAACTTGTTCTTGATTATTCACAGTTTTTACACTGCTTTGCCCTCTCCTTTCTTTTACTGCCAATCTTCTCAAAAGATTTCTATGTACTCACTGAATCATGATTTGATCTTAGCTTCTTTACCAAAGTTGTTCATTTGAAAGTTGTCAATGACCTGTCATGTTGAACTGTAGCTTCTACAATCCCTACCTATCATGGGAGGGACCCCGTGGGAGGTAATTGAATCATGGGGATGATTACCCCCAGGCTGTGTTGTTGGTAGTGAGTGAATTCTCATAAGATCTGATGATTTTATAAGGGGCTTTTATCCCTTTTGGTCGACACCTCTTCTTTCTGCCACCAAGCAAAGAAGGACATATTTGCTTCCCCTTCTGCCATGATTGTAAGTTTCCTGAGGCCTCCCCGGCTATCCTGAACTGTGAGTCAAGTAAACTTCCTTCCTTTATAAATTACCCATTTTCGGGTATGTCTTTATTAACAGCGTGAGAACAGACTATTTCAGTAAACTGGTACAGAGTAGTTGGGCACTGCTTCAAAGATACCTGAAATTGTGGAAGCAACTTTGGAACTGGGTAACAGGCAGAGGTTGAAACAATTTGGAGGGCTCAAAAGAAGAGAGTAAAATGTGGGAAAGTTTGAAACTTCCTAGAGGCTTGTTGAATGGCTTTGACCACAATGCTGATAGTGCTATGGACAATAAAGTCCAGGCTGAGGTGGTCTCAGATGGAGATGAGGATCTTGTTAGGAACTGGAGCAAAGGTGACTCTTGTTATGCTTTAGCAAAGAGACCAGTGGCATTTTGCCGCTGCCATAGAGATCTGTGGAACTTTGAAGTTGAGAGAAATAATTCAGGGTATCTAGTGGAAAAAAATTTCTAAGCAGCAAAGTGTTCAAAAGTTGACAGAGCATAAAACTTTGAAATATTTGCAGCATGACCATGTAGTAGAAAAGAAAAAGCCCACATTCTGAGGAGAAATTCAAGCCTTCTGCAGCAATTTATATCATTGACAAGGCAGTGGATGTTAATCACCAGGATAATGGAGAAAATATCTCCAGAGCATGTCAGAGGCCTTCCCATCAGTCCCTCCCATCACAGGCCTGGAGGTCTAGGAGGAAAAAATAGTTTCATGAGCTGGGCCCGCAGGCTGCCTGCTGTGTGCAGCCTAGGGATTTAGTGCCCTGCATCCCAGCTGCTCCAGCCATAGATAAAAGGGGCCAAGGTACAGCTCAGGTTGTGGTTTCAGAGGCTTCAGAGGCCCCAACCCTTGGGATCTTCCACATAGTGTTGAGCCTGAAGGGGCACAGAAGTCAAAAATTGAGGTTTTGGAACCTCCACCTAGATTTCAGAGGATGTATGGAAATGCCTGGATGTCCAGGAATAAGTTTGCTGCAGGGATAGGGCCCTCATGGAAAACCTCTCCTAGGGCAGTGCAGAAGGGAAATGTAAGGTCAAAACCCCAACAGGGAGTCCCCATTGGGGCACTGCCTAGTGGAGCTGTGAGAAGAGGGCCATCATCCTCTAGACCCCAGAATGGTAGATCCACCAACATCTTGCACCTTGCAACTGGAAAAACTGCAGATACTCAATGAATGCCAACCTGTGAAAGCAGCTGGGAGATGGGCTGTACCCTGCAAAGCCACAGGACAGAGCGGCCCAAGGCCACGTGAATCCACCTCTTGCATCAGCATGCCCTGGATGTGAGACGTGGAGTCAAAGGAGGTCATTTTGGAGCTTTAAGATTTGACTGCCCTGCTTGATTTTGGACTTGCATGGGGCCTGTAGCCTCTTCATTTTGGCCAATTTCTCCCATTTGGAATGGCTGTATTTACCTGATGCCTATACCCTCATAATACTAAATAACTTTCTTTTGAGTTTGCAGGCTCATAGGCAGAAGAGACTTTCCTTGACTCAGATGAGACTTTGGACTGTTGACTTTTGAGTTAATACTGCAATGAGTTAAGACTTTGGGGGACTACTGGGAAGGAATGATTGGTTTGGAAATGTGAGGACATGAGATTTGGGAGGCGGCAGGGGTTGAATGATATGGTTTGGCTGTGTTCCCACCCAAATCTCATCTTGAATTGTAGCTCCCATAATCCCTACATGTCATGGGAGGTACCTGGTAGGAGGTAATTGAATCATGGGGCAGTTACTCCCATGCTGCTGCTCTTGTGATAGTGAGTGAGTTCTCACAAGATCTGATGGTATTATAAGGGGCTTCGTCCCCTTTTGCTCATCACTTCTCCTTGCTGCCATCTTGTGAAGAAATACATATTTGCTTCCCCTTTTACCATAAGTGTAAGTTTCCTGAGGCCTCCCACACCATGCTGAACTGTGAGTCAAATAAAGCTCTTTTGTTTATAAATTACCTGGTCTCAAGTATGTCTTTATTAACAGCATGAGAATTAGCAATTCTTCTGAGCTGCTGGGACCGCTTTTTATGATGCTAACAAAACACAGATTCTGAATCTCTCTCTCTCTCTCTCTCTCTCTCTCTCTCTCTATATATATATATATATATAATATACACACACACACACACACACACATGTATATATTTTTTTTTTTAATTTCTTTAACACTGCAACATTTCTGAGCCATTGGATTTTCATTCTGTATCTTTGAATTTATTATCTTTTATTTATATTACTTCATATTTCAGTTCTATAAATTGTAGCTCTAAGTTCCTGCCTTAAACTTCATTTTCTTAAAAGCTAAATGATATCCCCTGCAACCACACATGTAGTAGGTTATATAATGAAGTCATTTTTCTTCCATCATTAAGCCATTTTATCTCTTAAAGTCTCTCTGTACATTCTTTAGTTATTCTCACAAGTTATTTGGAATGTAAAACTTTAGTCCCATTTTGCAGCTTTTCTTTCCGTGCTCTGTACATCCAATCATCAAATGCTGTCAATTAACTTTAGTAATACATCTCATACTCATGCCTTTGCTTCCTTTCCCACTGCCATTGTCCTAAACTAAAGCATCTCACATAGATTATTTTCACTGTTCCCTTAGTTTGACTTCCAGCATTTGGTCTTATTTCTCTGACTACCATTTAAAATACCACTGTCAAATTAATCTTTTATTTACATGAGTTAGTCATTTCTCTGCTCAGAAACTTTCAATCTTTGCATTATAAATTGAATCAAGTATAGAATCCCTAAGCTCATCTTCCAGTCCTTCTATACTCTGACTCTAGCTAAATATCCAGCTTTCCTTTCCCCCACTGCCATGTCTGTTGCAAAGTGGCCTACAAAAAAATTGTGCAACTTGCTGTTTTGAAAAAATAAGTTATAATTTCTCACCTTTAATACATGTGTTCCAGAAATGTCTCTCCTCTCTTGGAAAAAATTGAATTCAAACAATACCTATTTATTTGTATCTATCTTATTTGATTAGCTATGAGACTGGATCTTATATCTCCTTTCTCTGGCCCTCAGTGTGCTTCGTCCATAATATAAGAGTGCTACTTGTCCATTCTACCATGTTGTTATTATTTTTTTCATATTTGTTTTCTCCACTCTTGTCTTGAAAGTCTCCTATGTGCAAGGAATATTTCATCTATATTTTCAAATTTTGTTAAAATTCCTAGTATATTTACTATAAGTTAAATAACAAATATTTGTATTCCAACTAATATCTTCACCAATTATAAACTTATCTAAATTTCTGTACCCACTAAAAGTTTTTCATATTTTTTGAATAGTCATAAGATACCAGTTAAGAGTTTTAAAAATATGAGGCTAAATATCTGCTATTGGTTAGTTTATTTTCCCTACAAATATCTCAATCAAATTAGAATGTATAAATCTTTTTGCTTTGGGAAATATAATTGAATTTTTTATATTTTCTTAAAAGAAAGAAATAAGCTAGGAGCAGTGGCTCATGCCTGCCTGTAATTCCAGCATTTTGAGAGGCCAAGGTGGGTGAATCACTTGTGGTCAAGAGTTTGAGACCAGTTTGGCCAAACTCTTGTGGTCAAGAGTTTGATGACCAGTTTGCCAAATGGCAAACTCCATCTCTACTAAAAAATACAAAAAGAAAAAATAGCCAGGTGTGATGGCATGCACCTGTAACCCCAGCTAGTTTGGAAGCTAAGGCACGAGAATTGCTTGAACTTGGGAGTGAGAGGTTGCAGTGAGGTGAGATCCACTGCACTCCAGCCTGAGTGACAGAGCAAGACTCCATCTCAAAAAAAAAAAAAAAAAAAGGAAAGAAATAAATGAGATTTCAAAAAGATTGTAGAAAATGGAATTAAAATATAAATGTAAAAATATTCACTTTATTTCTCCACATAAGCTCCATAAGCTCTATCAAGTTCAAGACCCTTTTGTAAACAATGATATAAGCCATGTTGTGCATCCCTAAAGAATTGAGGGTCCTGGGAATTTAACCATGTCAATGCAGTCTGGTTCACATTATTAACTGAAGAAAAATGGGTGCCCTTTACAGATTTTTTTAATGTTAGGAAACAAAAATAAGTCAAGCAGAGACAAATTGAGATGATAAGGTAGATGCCTAATGATCTCCCATCAAAACTCTCACAAAATTGCCCTTGTTTGATGAGCACAGTGAAGACTCTGGCGAAGCTTCCCTGGTTGTTTCTCCGCTAAAGCTTTAGCTAACTCTCTGAAAATACTCTCATAATAAGCATCTGTTATTGTTCCTTGGCTCCTCCAGAAATTCACCAAGCAAAATGTCTTGAGCATCCCACAATACTGTTACCATAACTTTTGCTCTTTTTTTTTGAGACAGGTTCTCACTGTCATCCAGGCTGGAATGCAGTGGTGCAACTATAGCTCACTGCAGCCTTTACCTCCCAGGCTCAAGTGATCCTCCCAGTTCAACCTCCTAAGTAGCAGAGACTACAGGAATGAGCCACCTTTCCTCTTGACCAGTCTGCTTTTGCTTTGACTGGACCACTTCCATCTCTTGGCAGCCATTATTTTATCATGTTTTGTCTTCAAGATCATACCTGCAAAGCCATGTTTTATCTCCAGTTAAAATTCTTTGAAGAAATGCTTCAGGATCTTTATCACATTTGTTGAAAATTTCCATTGAAAACTCTGCTCTTATCTGCAGCTGATCTAGCTGCAATGGTTTTGGTACTAACGGAGTGGAAAGTTTGCTTTCGTTTAATTACTGAGTCAGAATTGTGAAAGCTGAGCAAACTGAGATGTCTACGATGTTGATTATTGTTTCTGCTATTAATCATTGATCTTCTTCAAATAAGGCAAAAACAGGATGAATTTTTTCCTTGCAAATTGATGCAGATGATCTGCTGTTGTGGGCTTCATCTTCAACATTATCTCATCCCTTCTTAAAATGAGTGATTCATCTGTGAACTGCTGATTCATTTAGGGAATTGTTTCCATAAAACTTCTGTAAAGGATTCTTTACAAAACAGTAGCAGGAATAAAGATCAAATCAAAAGACAGGAAGATAAGGTAGAATGAAGGATATATTCCAAGAAGTCAAGGAAATGTTTTCTAGTTAAAATCTCATTGAGGGAATGCAAAAAGGATTTTTTACTAAAACTCTATGGAAACAATGCCCCAAATGAATTAGCAGTTTATAGATGGATAGCTCATTCTTCCATCCAAGCTTCAGTATAAATTGGATGTTTACTCCTGCTTCAATTTTATAATTTGTATCTCTCTGAGAGAGGCTGTTTTAAAACTGATGCCTTATTCTTCTTAGTGCCTCAAACTAGATCCTATTCAGATGTATTGTGAGAAGTTTCTACAAGTTTATTTTGATCAAGAAAATGGGAAATCTATGTATAGCTTTTTCATGATATGCACCTTCCATGAGCTTTTTGAAGACCCTGGTATCAGTTCCTGAAAAAAAAAAAAAAAAAAAAAAAAAAAAAAAAAAAAACTCTATCAACATGCTTTGCTTCTTAAATCTAAATCTTCTTGACAAACAAAGCAGAATTTCGGGACACTCCAGACTGGATTCTCAGGGACCTGGAGAGGTTCAAAGTAGAATGAGACAGATCATAGCAAGTAGAAAAAGATAATCCAGCAGACGGTATCAGGAATAAATATCAAATCAAAAGACAGAAAGACAAGATAGATTGAAGGATATATTCTAAGAAGGCAGGGAAAAGTTAGGATTCCATAATAAAATCTCACTGAAGGACTGCAGAAAGCCAACAGCACAACTGAGTATAAAAATGAACCCTAGTAATGTGTACTCTTAAATGGGAAGTATTCTTCTACACAGCAAATTATCAACCTAATATATAATGAAGATAACCAGAACATTTTCTGTGTCATGTGTGTTTTATTAACTATTCTTCCTAGCCAGGCACAGTGGCTCATGCGTATAATCCCAGTATTTTGGGAGGCTGATGCAGGTGGATTGCCTGAGGTCAGGAGTTCAAGACCAGCCTGGCCAACATAGTGAAACCCAGTCTCTACTAAAAATACAAAAAAAAAAAAAAAATAGCTGGGAGTGGTGGTGGGCACCTGTAATCCCAGCTACTAGGGAGGCTGAGGCAGGAGAATCACTTGAACCTGGGAGGCACAGGTTGCAGTGAGCCGAGATCACGCCATTGCACTCCAGCCTGGGCAGCAAGAGCAAAACTCTGTCTCAAAAAATAAATAAATACATATATGAATTAAAAACTATGCTTCCTCTTGCCACACCATAATTTACACTGATCTTCACTGGAAAAAAATGTCCACTTTTCACTTTTATGTGCATCCTCCAACAAACCTTTTATTTCCTCAATTCCTATGACCATTCAATTGCTAAATTGTAACTAACATTTTTTCTTTATATATTCAAATGCCATATTCGGGTTCTCAACATTACCTCAGCATCTGTCACAACTTTTCTCCCTGGCTTGAATGTCAATTGGCTAAAATGCATTCCGTTACAGAGCTACTATATTGATTGATATAAAA
This sequence comes from Trachypithecus francoisi, assembly GCF_009764315.1. Lineage (NCBI taxonomy): Eukaryota > Metazoa > Chordata > Mammalia > Primates > Cercopithecidae > Trachypithecus > Trachypithecus francoisi. The sequence continues at coordinate 78,902,952 of NW_022681465.1, forward strand.
CCCAAATTTGACAATGTAACTTTCTTCTTAGAACCTGCTCATGACCTCTTATTCCCTGCAGGGAAAACACCCAAACTTCATATGACACAGAGGCTCTTCATGGCCTGCCTTAATCTTCCTTTCTTCACATTAATGCTTCATCTATAGAGTATTATTGACAATTTCCTGGAAAATAAATGCTATTGATGGCCTTTTTGCCTTTTTTCTTGATGCCCTATCTTCAATCCTTTCTACTCAGCTTACCTTCTACTTTCCTGTAAGCATTTTTACCATTTATAAATTACTTTTCCTCATTCATAAATTTTCTGTGACTATTCTGTCTCTATCACAGCATTTATCATTTGTTAGTTTATTATCTCTTTAAAGACTATGAGCTTCTAGAGGATAGGAACTGTGCTTAATATCCTTATATCTCTAGTAACCAGCATGCAGTAGGAAGTCATGAAATATTTACTGAGTTAAAGGTCTTCTTTAACAGAGTTATGAATGAAAATCATACTAAGAATCATGACTGCTTAATAAAATGAGAGATCCTAGAAGTGGAAGCATGAAATGCTCAGCCAGTTAACACCTTGTAAAGGTGAAAGCAATGTTTCTCCATGTGCTTTCCTACTCTTCAGCTTTTGCTTTTCTAATATCAGAATCACACAAAGGTCTAAGTTTAATGCTATACATAAGTTAACAGTTTATTTGAAGGGAAAAAGCATGAGTAGAATAAGAAAGTAAAGAAGCATATGGTAGAGAGATAACAAAAGTTATTTCTAAAATAACACTGAGTCTAAAAACCCAGACCTGATATTTAAAGAAAAGTTTAGTAAGAACGATGGGAAATACAACATCAAATTGGAGTATTATGTACCTATTACGTTCAAGTCACAGTGATAGATTAAAAAAATGTCTGAAAAGTAGTAAAACACATCAATTCACCTTTCAAAAGCTGTGTTTCACTTGGGAGAAGAGGAATCAACTTAGGCAAAGGTGTGTTTGGGTCACTGTTGTGTTGTTAGTGTCTAGAAAGTGCCTGGCACGTAGAAGACATTGAATGACAAATAAATGCTGAATGAGTGAACTAGGATATCCAGAAGGGCAAAGTTTGATTATTTGATATGTATTTTGTGACAAAAGATAAAAATATAAGAATGTGTATGCACACATCTAATATACATGATTAGAACTGCTCATCATAAATTCAGCTTTATGTCAACAATCATGTTATCTTATATTATGACTTTTAACCTAAAATATTTCATTAATAAGAAAGCTTACGAAAGTATTGCATAATTTGAGACATTAATATATAGTTAAGAGCAGTGATTTAATACAAGTCTGGGAATTCGGAAACTTATAAAAGTAAAGAATAGGTCATACCTTCAGTGTCTCACAAACTTATACAAATGACTTTTGCCTAAAAATAGAGAAAGAATGTAAAATGCACTGGTAAAGAAAGTTAAAATTAGTCTATATTCATAATCAGTTAAGTCTATACTATGTTTTATCCATTTTATACCTCAAACTTTCCTTTCAATGTGTTTGAATACTATGAAGCCTGAAGATGTAAAATGGCAGTAAGAACTTCATTTGTGAGAACTCTGAAGGCTCTTACAAAAATCTCATACCATGCATATAAAATTAATTCAGTTAGCTGATATTTCAAAAACACTACTTTATTGAAAGCATTCTCCTATTTTCACTTTCGTGGCAAAAATTTGGTGATTTATCTTTTTGTGTGTGTCACAGACAAATTGTTGAAACACCTTTAACAGATAACTAGCCCATTCTTATTGTTCAAGTCTCAGTACAAATGTTATCTCCTGCAGAGGCCGTCCCTGAGAAGCTCATCCAAATTAGTTCCCTCTTAGTCATTCTCCATCAGTCACATCAGTGTTTCTGTTGTATGCATATTATTATATTGTCTTATTTATTTGTTCATTCCCTGTTCTGCTATATGAACTCAGGATCTGAAAAAGCAAGGACTATCTTTCTTGACTTCCTCTATGACTCCAACCCTCAGATAGTACATATTTTATAATTACTTGGTGGAAAAAATAAATACATGCACATTAAATAAGGATTACCTACTTGGCAAATCATCTCAAAGAGTGACTGAGTGTTAAAGCTTAGAGACAGCATTTTGCCAAGAGAACCAGTAGTGCTTGTGTTTATATGGATAAGAAAAGTGATGCTCAAAACAAAGTGTTCTGTCCACAGAACTTTCTTAGGATCACTGTTGGTTACACTGTGGTCCATGCATTTTTAATGTATTACAAAAGGATGCTGGCATCTTTAGATAGATTCCTCTGTGATTATGTTTGGTATATGCACTGTATGCCATAACATCCTTTTTTTTTTTTTTTTTGAGACAGAGTCTCGCTCTGTCACCCAGGCTGGAGTGCAGTGGCCGGATCTCAGCTCACTGCAAGCTCCGCCTCCTGGGTTTATGCCATTCTCCTGCCTCAGCCTCCCAAGTAGCTGGGACTACAGGCGCCCGCCACCTTGCCCGGGTAGATTTTTGTTTTTTGTTTTTTGTTTTTTCTTTTAGTAGAGACGGGGTTTTACCCTGTTAGCCAGGATGGTCTTGATCGCCTGACCTCATGATCCGCCCTTCTTGGCCTCCCAAAGTGCTGGGATTACAGGCCATCCTATTTTTTTACGTGAAAAAAATAGTTTCTTTTTAACTTTAAGAAGAAAAATACTTTAACTTTAAAAAGAAAAATATTTTCTTTTAACTTTCTCCATGTGTATGCCTTAGTCATTCAATGCAGAACTAACTTGGAGGGTGGGGTAAAGATGGTGGGGTGAAGAGGAGGGTACCATTATATAGAGTATACAGATGTTCCATCTAATCAAACACTGTTACCCAGTCACACCCATGGAATAGATAGAAGATATTTTGGTTTTTCTTTTATATTGCTACTAAGGTGAGCATTTATGCCCTCTGCCCCAAGTTCTTATGTTGAAATCCTAATCCCCAAGGTGATGATATTAGGAGGATAAGAGGCAGGGGCCTTTGGGAGGTGATTAGGCCATGAGGGTGGAGCCCTCATGAATGGGATCAGTGCTTTTATAAAAGAAGTCCCAGAGTGATCTCTGATCCCTTCTGCCATATGAGGAGGACACAGCAAAAAGCTCACTGTCTATGAACCAGGAAGTGGCCCCTCACTAGACAAAGTCTGCCAGCACCTTGATCTGGAGGTTGAGATTTCCCAATCTCCAAACCAGAACTGTGAGAAATAATTTTTTTAATTTATAAGCCACCCAGTCTGTGATACTTTTGGTTAGCAGCCCAAATTAACTAAGACCATTGCTACATCAGTTCTACCTAGATTATTGTCAATGACTCATCAAACAATTGTTCAGTTTCCCCTGTCCAAACCTAAATATTGAGATACTTCAAGGTATAAAAGATTCACAGTGGCAGATAACGGTTGTGTGTTGTTCATCCTCGAGCTAGGCTGTATGTCCTGCACGCTGAGCTCCACTGGAATTGTCAGCCTTCTGGGAAGTGATTGTAAAGTCATCTTAAAAAAGTATCATCAGTCCACTGTGCACTAAAATACTTGGGTCAGATAGTAAAGGAACATTACCATTTTTCTGAGGAAAATTCTTAAGATGCTACCCCAAAACATAGCATTTTAAATTAAAACTATTATTGTGTGGTGTATTCATTATCTCTAATCCGTACTCTCTAGTTGCGTTCTGGCTGTGTCTAGTCAAATGTATGAGTCTGCAAAATTGTCTTCAGTAATCCCTAGTATCCTCCCCTCCCTCCCAGTTGCTGTCTGACCTGGCTTTCCCTGGAGATCCCTCCTCCTTGTTTCTCCTCCCATCCACTTAATATTCTCTTATGTGCCTCTGGCCGCTGAGAAATATCCAAAGCTTCATTGTTTTGGATAGTTTAAATCCTTTTTTGTGACTTTCTGTACCACCATTAATAAGTATACACGGTTTTTCCAGCTATATAACGCATAGTGGATGAGAACCTACTACTGAGAGACTGTTTCACATCATGATTACCAGATGGCCCTCCTTCCACAAGCCTCATTTAAATCCAGCTCCACTACTAACTAGATGTTCAATTCTGAGCTATTTTCTTAACTTATATGTACTTCATTTTCCTCATCTTGAAATGTAAATAATGATCATAACTGCTTCACAGAGTTGTGAAGATTAAGTGGGCAAAACATATAAAAATGCAGAAAAGTGTCTGGCACATAGTAAGTACACAGTAGAATTTAACTCTTAATGTTACTACAACACAGTGAAAAATAGGATAGCGCTCTTATGGCTCTTACATTTTAGGGAGAGACAAACATTTAAATAACCAATTGTATGTAATTATTTGCAAGTGCTGAAAGGGTGATTCAAAGGGTGTCAGGCCAGTACTCAGAAGGGACTCCAAGCCCAGCAATATCATATGTCCCATTTCTTTTTTTTTTTTTTTTTTTTTTTTTTTTTTTTGAGACGGAGGCTAGCTCTGTCGCCCAGGCTGGACTGCAGTGGCACAATCTCGGCTCACTGCAAGCTCCGCCTCCCGGGTTCACGCCATTCTCCTGCCTCAGCCTCCCGAGTAGCTGGGACTACAGGCACCCGCCATCTCGCCCGGCTAGTTTTTTTTTTTGTATTCTTTAGTAGAGACGGGGTTTCACCGTGTAGACCAGGATGGTCTTGATCTCCTGACCTCGTGATCCACCCATCTCGGCCTCCCAAAGTGCTGGGATTACAGGCTTGAGCCACCGCGCCCGGCCCATATGTCCCATTTCTTTTGGAATGTATTCAAACAATCTGCTAATAAACTTTCCCTTCATTTTAATAGCCAGTTTTCTGGAGACATTGCCTTAGCATCAAAATTTGATATCGAAATGTTAGAATCATAAGACTCATGTATACTTCTGTAAATGCTGGCAGTATATTTAAAAATAAAAACTAATTAGATTCAGTGAACTATACCCTTCTGTTTATGAGTGCCTGTTGGAATATGTACAAAGTAAGAATGTCTATTTTTAACATGATCAGACTTATACTGATTCGATTAGAGCAAAATGGCAAACTTAACTGTCAAGAAAGAGGTTAATGCCCTTCTGAGCCTGTCTCCAAAGTTCAGAACTTATCTATTTTTAAACAATGGATTGTGAAGAGCCATGGGCTTAAAATAGGTACAGATCATGTGTCCCAGTAGAATATAGAATGTCAGTATATTTCATTTTTACAGAGCATGAATTAGGCTGAGAGCATAATCCTGTCCTTCTGACCTTTAATTTGTCGAATAAAGAGTTATGCAAGAGAACATAATTTGTGTGTATATTTATTTAATGTAATTCTGAATCATCTTTTCTAAAGTACACACTTGTTGATTTTTTAAATACCTTCTAAAAATGTGTTTAGTTAAAATTAATGAAAATGTCCAGAATCATATTGTAAAGCTATACCAGCATCTTATAAATTTTAAGATATTCATGTAACAGGCATAAGTAACAAAAGATTAGCAAAATTATGTAAATGGCCTGATTTGGCCACAGTGCCAAATATATTGTGTGTCACTCTTTTGGCCTAGAGCTTTGTCCATGCACCTCTGCATTCTATAAAACAAACAGACAAAAATTATTGATTGCTTATTGTGTGTGAGACATTGCTCCAGGCTTCACAGGGAAAGTAAATTGTAAGATGTGATTTTTTAGTCTCAAAGGAAGTACTTACTATATTCTTGGAGAAATGAGACATGAACACATGGGAAAAAAGTATAAGAAAAAAGTAAAATGAGGATACTAGAAATGTAGGAAGTCACATGTAGTTAATTAGCAGAGAAAAGAAGACTGTAACTACTAACTTTGAGAAAAAAAAAATGTATTCACCATGGCCTGGAATAGATTGAAAAGGCCTCAGTGGAAAGAGTTTGACTAAATCTGGAAGGACATGTGGAATTTCAGTAGACAAAGAGGATACAAGATGTAAAGAACACAGGGAAAACAGACAGGAAACATGCCTATATTTCCAAAACTAGTTGCTTTTTCAGCTTCTCATATGGTTCAAAGAAAAGGGAAAATAAACTAGGGAATAAATAACATTTTATTCTACAATGGCTTAAGTTATAGTTTTATATATGTGCAAATACAACTAAAATATAAGCTTGTTTTTATTGTTATAATAAACCATGCCTTATTTTTACAGTTATAATAACCATGATTATTTTAAGTGATCTTGGAGAAAAGAGGTAAGAAATAGATCTCAAACTAAAATTATGAAGATAATTGGAAAGCAAGCTCAAGAAGCCCTGATTGTTGCTAACAAGTCAATACAGTCAATGACATCATGCATTAACGTAATTAAGATAGATACCATCTTGCCCCACTTAAAATGACTTTTATTTAAAAGTCAGGCAATAACAAATGCTGGCAAGGATGTAGAGAAAAGGGAACCCTTGTACACTTTTGGTGGGAATGTAATTAGTGCAACCACTATAGAGAACAGTTTGAAGGTTCGTGTTTGACAAAGGTGTCAAGAACTTATACTGGGGAATAGATAGTCTCTTCAATAAATGGTGCTGGAAAAACCGGGTATCCACATGCAGAATAATCAAACTAGACCCCTATCTCTAGCCATACACAAAAATCAAATCAAAATGTATTATAGGCTTAAATCTAGGGCATCAAACTATAAAACTACTAGAAGAAATCATTGAGGAAACTCTCTCAGACATTGGTCTGAGAAAAAAATTCTTGAGCAATACCCTACAAGCACAGACAACCAAAGAAAAATGGACAAACGGAATCACATCAAGTTAAAAAAACTTCTGGACAGTAAAGAAAACAACAAAGTAAAGAGACATCCACAGAATAGGAGAAAATATTAGCAACACACCCATCTAATAAGGGATTAATAACCAGAATTTATATGGAGCTCAAATAATTCTATAGGTAAAAAGTCTAATAATCCAAATAAAAAATAATCAAAAGATTTGAATAGATATTTCTCAGAAGAAGACATACAAATGGCAAACAGGCATATGAAAAGATGCTCATCATCCTTGATCATCAGAGAAATGCAAATCAAAACTACAATGAGATATCATCTCCCCAAGTTAAAGTACTTATATCCAAAAGACAAGCAATAACAAATGCTTGCAGAGATGTGGAGAAAAGGGAACCCTTGTACAGTGTTGGTGGGAATGTAAATTAGTACGACCACTATGGAAAACAGTTTGGAGCTTCCTCAAAAGGCTAAAAATTGAGCTACCATATGATCCAGCAATCCCACTGCTGGATATATACCCAAAAGAAAGGAAATGAGATATCAAAGAGATATCTGCACTTCCATGTTTGTTGCAGCACTGTTCACAACAGCCAAAATTTGGAAGCAACTTAAGTGTCCATCAACACATGAATGGAAAAGGAAAATGTGACACTTATACAAAATGAATTACTGTTCAGCCATAAAAAAATGAGATCCTGTTATTTGCAACAACGTGATGGAACAGGAGGCTACTGCTAAGTCAAATAAGCCAGACACAGGAAGACAAACCTCACATATTCTCACTTATTTGTGGAATCTAAAAATCAAAACAATTGAACTCATGAAGATAGGGAGTAGAAAAATGGTTACCAGAGGCTGGGAAGTATAGTGGGAGGGTAATGGGGAGGTGGGGATGCTTACTGGGTACAAAAATAATAGTTAGAAAAAAATGTTTTCACTTATTTCTGGCATCTGAAAATCAAAACCATTGAACTCATGGAGATAGAGAGTAGAAGGATGGTTGTCAGTGGCTGAGAAGGTTATTGGGGGAAGGTGAGGATGGTTAATGGATTAAAAAAAAAAATAGAAAGAATGAATAAGACCTAGTATTTAGCAGCACATAAAGGTGACTATAGTGAACAATAACTTCATTGTACATTTAAAAATAATTAAAAGAGTATAACTGGATTGTTTGTAACATGAAGGATAAATGCTTGAGAGGATAGATACCCAACTTTCCATGATGTGATTACTACTCATACAAAAATATCTGTATTGCTGTACCAGAATATCTCACGTACCCCACAAATATATTCACCTGCTATGTACCCACAAAAAATGTAAGAAAATATTAGAAAAATGCCTGCTAGGTAAAGCTTACATTTTGCATCCAGGCTCTACACGGAGCTAAATAGAAATTTTTAAAAGACAATACTGTCTTCCACAGTTTAAAATCAGAACCATTAAAGAACATATGTATACTACATTTGTCTAGCTTATATAAACCAATTTTCTGTTGTTTAAAATATCCCCCCAGTTGACTTACATAGCTGGAGTTTCACATTGTTAAATTATGGAAATTATTAAGATATCTAATATCATTTGATTTTGAAGCTTGCCTTGGCAGAATATAGAGTAAGATAATGTATGTCTTACTGGATGAATTACTGATGATGGTGGTGAGAGTGATGATGGTGGTGATAGTGATGATGGTGGTGATAGTGATGATGGTGGTGGTGGTAGTGATTTTGGTGATAATAGTGATGATATTGATTTTTAAAAATCGTCTTTATGTAGAACAGCATATCACATGTTTGGCTAGTTTGGTTTTGCTGTCATTGCAATCATCAAATAAATTACTTAGTGAAATTGTGTGCAGGTGTGTTGAGATACATAAGCATATAAACAATGTAACCTTTGTGTTCAAGAGGAACAGAAAACTACAAATAATAGAAAGATCTGAGCTCTTGAGTTGAATTCAGAGTGACAATTTAATATATACATGTTGATTATGTGAAGTAAAATATTAATAAGTCTAAAATGAAATAGACAATATTAAATAAAGCCACTGAAATATTTGGTGCCTTAAGGTTGATATTTTAAAACTACTTCCCCTGTTACAGTTATGCACAGGATTTATACACCTGTAATATTTATTTATAATTGTAAATTAGGGAAAATAAGTCTATATTATAGAGAAGTGACTAGCCTAGTGTCTGTTCCCTAGGAAGCTGTGTTTATGTATTAAATTATGCTTTACAATAAGTAAAACACTTAACAATCCAGTGTGAAATAAGTGCTCAATAATATTACTTTTACAATGATTACTGCCCTAAGAACTCTTAATACTGATATTAATATATTTAAATGTTGTCATCTCCTAAGGTGAATTCTATACTTTGCCTGATATAAATGTGAGCCATTTCTGCCTGTTCAATGCCAAAGATCATATGCAGGAAAATCTACAGAAGACTAAGAATTATATCTCAAAAACTAATGAAGAAAAGTAGAAATATTTGACATGTATCTTAAACTGAAATTCTATAATCTAAATTATATATTTCAAGGAAAACAAAAAGTGGTTATATAAAGTAAGACAGATACAAAGGCATATAAAATAATTTTTTTTAAGTTTTTGAAAGTGGCTTCCTGGTAAATTGTACCCATTAGAAATTATCTCAATATTAAGCAACACATACTTTTGAGACAGATAAAATTTCCCAATATATAGATTAATTTGAGGTAAAAGTATATATTTAAAATATTTTAAAATGCATGAGTATGCATTTACTAATGCATACTCATCAGATTAATTTGAGGTAAAAGTATATTTTAAAATATTTTAAAATGCATGAGTATGCACTTACTAATGCAAGAAACATCAACACTAAAGAGGCATATTTGATAGTTATGATACAATCTATAAAACATTATGTCTAGTAATAAGAATTTCTTGCAAAGCTATCTCACTGAAAAAGAAAAGCAGACAAATGACATGATACATTATTGTTTGTCTATTAACAATTCCTCATGAGTCATTTAAACTTAGTTTCCCTTTTTCTAATGCTGCATTTTTAATTTTTTCTAGGAATGACAGGATGATGTTACATATATATGCATACATACATGAACTGTTTTCTGTAACTACAGAAAACATATATATGTAAAATCATCTTGCCATTATATATGTATATATGTACATCATATGTATATATATGATGATCAGTCTTGTGAGTTTATTTAGTTAAGTTTTATTTGTCCTATAAAAATAAGGTTTAATGTTCCGACAAACTATTGATATATCTGCAATTTCCTCCCTTATATTTGACCAAGCTCAATTTCTTAAAGCACAACAATGTAAAATCCAGTATTTAATAACTCCTCAAAAATGTATGTATGCCAAATGCAGCATGGCATCATGTTTTGCATCTTGGAACATACAAAAGCACAAGTGGAAAACTAATTAAATTCAAAGTCTGGAGTTTCATAGTAATTCAGCAAAGTTGATTTCTTAGTGTGACAAATGTCTCACAGTAATATAAGAATTAAACCTTTGAGAAAATTGTGTAAGGGGAACATGGACACATTCTATATTGTTGTGCATTTTTTTCATAAACCTAAAATTTTTCAAAAGTAAAATCTCTAGTTGATAATCTCTATATGTAATTTGAAAGAAGATGGTCTTTGCTCTCCTATCTGGAATCTCCTTGACTTCCCCAACTTATTCTGTAAAATTAAGATATAATACAAGTCTCTCATGGTTGTAAGGTTAAATAAGATGATTTATGTATCAGAACCTTCAAAGCCATAAGTCACATTACCTATTTGTTATTATTTAAATCCCAATTCTTCCGGATGACAGATATCTCTGAATTTTAGATTCTAGTGGAAAGATGAAAATTTAAATAGTTTTCCCTAAGATTCTACAGTGGGACATAAATAGTGTTAATTAACAAAAAAGCTACAAAATATCGATTCCCCTTATCCATAAATATATATGAGTCAATGCAAAAATAATTTATTATATGATCATTTGTTTCATAAACTTCTCAGGCACCATCTCTTATGTACAATATGTTCATTGAAAGTTTTCTTATTTCCACAGAATCAAGGAGACAGGGGAGTGGAGCAGATTGTATTATTGTAATGAGAAAGATCCAGATCCCTGTGCCCTTTCCTTGGTTTTTCCTAATATTACCCCCACTCCCCACACCAACACTCTTTCTCTGAGTGGCATTGTTTATTTCTAAGACTTCAAAAATTGACTCTATGCTAATATTGCGTAATTCCATTTATTAGAGTTCCCTAGGATATGCAAATTCACAGAAACAGAAAGTAGAACAGAGGTTACCAGGGGCTGGGGGAGGGGAGGAAAGTGGCAGATTTTTTTTTCTTTTTTTTTTTGTTTTTTTAATTTTTTTTAATTATTATTATACTTTAAGTCCTAGGGTACGTGTGCACAATGTGCAGGTTTGTTACATACGTATACATGTGTCATGTTGGTGTGCTGTACCCATTAACTCGTCATTTACATTAGGTATATCTCCTAATGCTATCCCACCCCCGTCCCCTCCCCTTCCTATGTTCCCCTTCCATCCCTATGTGATGTTCCCCTTCCTATGTTCAAGCGATCTCATTGTTCAGTTTCCACCTATGAGTGAGAACATGCGGTGTTTGGTTTTCTGTTCTTGCGATAGTTTGCTGAGAATGATGGTTTCTAGCAGCATCCATGTCCCTACAAAGGACACGAATTCATCCTTTTTTATGGCTGCATAGTATTCCATGGTGTATATGTGACACATTTTCTTAATCCAGTCTGTCACTGATGGACATTTGGGTGGATTCCAAGTCTTTGCTATTATGAAGAGTGCCGCAATAACCATACGTGTGCATGTGTATTTATAGCAGCATGATTTATAATCCTTTGGGTATATCCCAAGTAATGGGATGGCTGGGTCAAATGGTGTTTCTAGTTCTAGATCCTTGAGGAATTGCCACACTGTTTTTCACAATGGTTGAACTAGTTTACAGTCCCACCAACAGTGTAAAAGGGTTCCTATTTCTCCACATCCTCTCCAGCACCTGTTTCCTGACTTTTTGATGATCGCCATTCTAACTTGTGTGAGATGGTATCTCATTGTGGTTTTGATTTGCATTTCTCTGATGGCAACTGATGATGAGCATTTTTTCATGTGTCTGTTGGCTGTACGAATGTCTTATTTTGAGAAGTGTCTGTTCATATCCTTTGCCCACTTTTTGATGGGGGTGTTTGTTTTTTTTTTTCTTGTAAATTTGTTTGAGTTCTTTGTAGGATCTGGATATTAGCCCTTTGTTGATGAGTAGATTGCAAAAATTTTCTCCCATTCTGTAGATTGCCTGTTCACTCTGATGGTAGTTTCTTTTGCTGTGCAGAAGCTCTTTAGTTTAATTAGATCCCATTTGTCAATTTTGGATTCTGTTGTCGTTGCTTTTGTTGTTTTAGACATGAAGTCCTTGCCCTTGCCTATGTCCTGAATGGTATTCCCTAGGTTTTCTTCTAGGGTTTTTATGGTTTTAGGTCTAACATTTAAGTCTCTAATCCATCTTGAATTAATTTCGTATAAGGAGTAAGGAAAGGATCCAGTTTCAGCTTTCTACTTATGGCTAGCCAATTTTCCCAGCACCATTTATTAAATAGGGAATCCTTTCCCCATTTCTTGTTTTTGTCAAGTTTGTCAAATATCAGATGGCTGTAGATGTGTGATATTATTTCTGAGGGCTCTGTTCTGTTCCATTGGTCTATATCTCTGTTTTGGTACCAGTACCATGCTGTTTTGGTTATTGTAGCCTTGTAGTATAGTTTGAAGTCAGGTAGCGTGATGCCTCCAGCTTTGTTCTTTTGACTTAGGATTGTCTTGGCAATTCAGGGTCTTTTTTGGTTCCATATGAACTTTAAAGCAGTTTTTTTTTTTTTTCCAATTCTGTGAAGAAAGTCATTGGTAGCTTAATGGGGATGGCATTGAATCTATAAATTACCTTGGGCAGTATGGCTATTTTCACAATATTGATTCTTCCTATCCATGAGCATGGTATGTTCTTCCATTTGTTTGTGTCCTGTTTTATTTCACTGAGCAGTGATTCGTAGTTCTCCTTGAAGAGGTCCTTTACATCCCTTGTAAGTTGGATTCCTAGGTATTTTATTCTCTTTGAAGCTATTGTGAATGGGAGTTCATTCATGATTTGGCTCTCTGTTTGTCTGTTACTGGTGTATAAGAATACTTGTGATTTTTGCACATTGATTTTGTATCCTGAGACTTTGCTGAAGTTGCTTATCAGCTTAAGGAGATTTTGGGGTGAGACAATGGGGTTTTCTAAATATACAGTCATGTCATCTGCAAACAAGGACAATTTGACTTCTCCTTTTCCTAACCGAATACCCTTTATTTCTTTCTCTTGCCTGATTGCCCTAGCCAGAACTTCCAACACTATGTTGAATAGGACTGGTGAGAGAGGGCATCCCTGTCTTGTGCCAGTTTTCAAAGGGAATGCTTCCAGTGTTTGCCCATTCAGTATGATATTGACTGTGGGTTTGTCATAAATAGCTCTTATTATTTTGAGACACGTTCCATCAATACCGAATTTATTGAGAGTTTTTAGCATGAAGGGCTGTTGAATTTTGTCAAAGGCCTTTTCTGCATCTATTGAGATAATCATGTGATTTTTGTCTTTGGTTCTGCTTATATGCTGGATTTCATTTATTGATTTGCGTATGTTGAACCAGCCTTGCATCCCAGGGATGAAGCCCACTTGTTCATGTTGGATAAGCTTTTTGATGTGCTGCTGAAGTGGCAGTTTTTTAATGGTTACAAAGTCTTTGTTGGGGATGATGAAAAAGGCTTAGGTATAGATAGTGAAGCCGTTATACAATGAATGTACTGACAAACTGTATACTTATGAATGGTCAAGCTATAAATATTGTTACATATATTTAAACAGTTTTTTAAAAATAGTCTTAGAAAATGACACCCAATCTTGCATCTATTTTCCTAATCTCCAAAACCATTCCCATCTGCCTGCCACGTTTATCTCAATGTCAAAGATGCTTCACATGCAACACATTTAAAACAAAATATCTTTCCTCCTAAAAATATTGTTTAAATCAGTTGTTTCCCAAACTGAAAAACTCAGAAGGTCTTGAAGTGTGTACACTGTGTGTCCACATCTGTGCAAAGTAGATGCTAATATTGCTTATTACCTAAATTTCATACAGTGCTTCTGCCACAGTTCACTTTCAGAGCAGTGGTGGAGTAGTCCTACCTTTATCTGTCGTTTCTCTTTCCACAGTTTCAGTTTGTTACTAAAGATCAGTTCTGGTCTGAAAATATTAAGTGGAAAAATCCAGAAATACACAATTCACAAGTTTGGAATTGTGCACCATTCTAAATAGTGGGATGAAATCTCCTTTGGGACATGAATCCTCTTTTGCCCAGTGGAACCACTTCACAGTCATCTTGGTTATCAGGTAAACTGTTGCTGTATCATTGTGCTTGTATTCAAGCCACCTTATTTGACTTCTCCAAATACATGTTGAAGTGCCAGTACCTCAGCATGCATTTAGATACAGGGTATTTGAAGACATAATTAAGTTACCCCAAAGCACATCAGTAGTGATGCTGGTCATTTGGATATGCCAGAGAAGCCATAAAATGCTTCAAGTGAAAAGGTGAAGGTTTTCCATTTAATATGAAAGAAAAAAAATTACATGCTGAGATTGCTAAGATCTTCTGTAAGAACTAATCTTCTATTCATGAAATTGTGAAGAAAAGAAATGTGCTAGTTTTGCTGTGACACCTCAAACTGAAACAGTTACAGCCACAATCATGATAAGTGCTTAGTTAAGATGAAAAAGGCATTCAATTTGTGTGTGGAATACATGAACAGAAGTGTGTTCTGATTGACAGCAAATGCGTTCAGCACTGTCTGAGATTTCAGGCATCAACATGCTCCCCACAGAGGACAGGGGATACTTTACTGATCTATCTTGGCAGATCTTCAGAAGGGGCAACTTCATTCTTCTTGTCACATTTTGACCACTCTAACTTGCTGTATTACTTTTATATGGCTGCCATGACAAAATACCACAAACTGGGTGGCTTAAACAATAGAAATTTATGTTTTCACAGTTCTGGAGACTGGAAGTCTGAGATCAAGGTATTGGCAGGTCTGGCTTCTTCTGAGGCTTCTCTCCTTGATTTGCAGAGGGCTTCCTTTTCTCTGTGTTTGTTCACCCCAGATGTCTTTTCTGTGTGCCCAAATTTCCTCTTCTTATAAAAGGACGCCAGTCAGATTGGATTATGGCCCACCCTAGTTAATTAATTTTAACTTAATTACCTCTTCAAATACCCTCTACCTAAATACATTCTGAGGTACAGGTGCTTCAACATATAAATTTTTGGGGGAGACACAACTCAACCCACAACAAATGCTAACACGTGTAATGTCCCATGAAAATCTAAAGTGAGAGATAAAAGAATGTTTAATTTATCTTAGTACTCTTGCCTGATTTTAGGGCCTGACTTGATTTCCTTAGGTCCTCATGCACATATACATGTATTGTTATGTATGAATTGTTTCCGTTGCTGATTTGTTAATAATGAAAATTAATTTATGTGGATTCTATAATAAAATTTCAAATATAAGTTTTTACCGAATTCTCCAAGTCATTTTCTCTCAGAATTAAGTCTTCAGATGCACTCTACTATGGGTGATCTTCCCTTAATAATATTTTTTAGTTCAGCATACTTCTGGACATTTATTTGTTGTATGTGCCACTTAAAAATCAATTGCCTTTTTATCACCTCAAGTAGACTTAACTTCTATTGGGTAAATTGTTCTTACACCTTGCTGCAGATGGATGAGTGGAGCTAATTGTGCTGGACCTTATAAAAATCAAATGACTGCTTTGAGCACCTGATACCACATAGTAAAGCAGAGCTACAAAGTCTGTAATGAACACTCTTCTTGTTAGTATACAATTCCTTAATTTTAGTATTTTTAATTTTAATTTTTGTCTGCTTCTATATTTTTTCCTTTATAATCAAATGAAAGTGAACACTAAGAGAGTTTTGCATTATCTGCTGTTATTCTGCATGGTACCTTAACAGAACAGTATGTCCCTATGTTCTAGTAAGGCAAAGCAGTGGGACTGTGCTAAGACGCAATTATTTTCAAAGTTCATTTGCATTTGTATTGTAAAGTTTATATGTGATTAAATACCTCAGAGACAAATTAAATGCATATGAGAACTGTAGCTACAGAAAACATTAAAACTTTTTAATTTGTACAGCTCAAAATTCAGCTTGCTCTGATCTGTCTTGTACAAGATATCATTTAAGCCACTTAGTAATAATTTTTTATTTTAGGCTAATTACCCTTGACTTATAACTTGAAATCTATTAATTTAGCAGTTAAAGAAATAACTTGGTTTCTAAGCAAGTAATAGTGAAAAATGCTAAAGTTTGCCATTATTTAAGAGGCCATTGAAGTCTATTTCTCTTCCTGCCTATTTTTCTTAATATAACTATGGTTAACACAAGATGAAACATTTCGTGGCCACTAAAAAGAATGGCAATGTGGGTCATGTCACAATTCGGGAAATATTTTGTGGTACAAGTGTAGAAAAAGGAAACAAACATAGAATATACATTATGATTACAACTATGTTAAGGTGAACTGGAGATTATTTGAAGGGAATACATGAATAAATTTCTTTCATGAAAGTGACAATAAAGCTATATTTTTTAATTGTTTATTTTTAAAACTTTGTGTGGATACATAGCAGGTGTATATATTTGTGGGGTACATGAGATGTTTTAGTACAGGCATGTGATGTGACATATAAATATATATATAATTTTTTAAGGAAAATGTGTATTCCTTTTGTTTTCAGATACTTTAAAAATACAGTTTGGTAATTTAAAAAATACTTGATTAATCTTTCTTAATGAAATGGAAGTTAAAATGTAAATTAAGGCATCCTATGTCAATTCATCAGTCCTCCTTTTTTACATGTAACTTCAACTCTCAAAATATGAATAATAAAAATAAGTATTTTTTACCCCTGTAATTTAATAAATCATTTTTGGCACTCATATTATTCAGGAGTTGCACTATAAGATCTCTTCAAAATATAAGACAGATTATAGTGCAAATATAGATCCGTGTAAATCCTTCCTATTAGAGACAGAGAAATCGTGGGAAATCTTTTAAAATTAAGACATTGAAGCAGGTGCTGAACTTACTAGTCAACACTTGAATGAATGTTCAAAAGATTTTTTAATTCATTAAGATCTGCTAGTATGGGCTGATTTTCTCGTATATGCAGTCAACCATCTTGCAATTTAGAAGACAAGCCACCAGATTAATATAAGTCCATTGGAAATGGTAATGGAAAAAAGTATATTTTTAAAATTGCCTTAATGTGTTTTCTTTTTAAAAAATGGAGTGTATATGTAATTTATAATTTGCTTTCCAAATTTATCATATCAATAGAGTAGCTTTATTATTTGTTCTATGTTTTATTTCTTGACTTTGATCAAAACCCATATTTATTTTATTATTTATAAATATTGTATATTGAATATATATATACACATATATATATATAACTTTCTTTCTTAGATGTAGCTATATATATAGCTACATCTTAGATGTAGGTTTCCAGATACTTGTTAATCTAGGAGGCTTGGTTTCCACGCCTGACTGCTTATTACTTGGAGTGTTTTATTAATGACAGAGATTTTGAGTCATATCCCCTAAAGAGTTATGTGAATCTGAACTGGAACCTGGCAATTCAGAAAAAATACCATAAATAAGTCCACAGATTTACTGTCTTCCTCTAAATAGTAACAGAGAGGCAAATGTCATCTTTGACAGGTCATTGAAGCAATTTATTTCTCCTTATTGGTGCTTGTCTACCTGAGAGCCATGATGGGGGTAACGGCCCTTGTGATAATCTTGAGTATATTCTGTTCCTGCTCCAGATTGTTCCTACATTGTACCTACAAACTGCTTCCCACCTGGGCACCTTCTATGCACCAACTTCTGTGCTGAACACTTTATTTCTGAGCTGTCATTTCCTCGGGCACTAAGGACAGCTCCAAAGGAGTAGAAGCTTGGGGAACTTTATCACAAGATAATGATGTTTTATTTTATTTATTTTAAAAATGTTCCTTAATTCTTATTTTAACTTTTTAAATTTTCTTTTTCACAAGCTTCATATAGTGAGCTTAGAGATTATAACTGCGGATGACTTTCCTAGAGCTTTTCAGTGGCATTTCTCAAAATTAACTTTGGCTAGCTTGTCATTTCCAGATATTGATTATTCTTCTTGGAAGTCTTAGCATTCAAATCTTATTTTGCCAAGCGTCAAACCAAGCCATGTTTTATTAGTCTACGGAAGTTTCATCTTCTGTTTTGCCTGTCTCTTCAAGTTATAAATAAATATTGAAAAATTTTACTCTATGTGTTGTTGAATTCTTTCTAAATTAACAAAGGTTTTAAAAAATCTAGAAAAGCATTCTACTATTTTATTTTTCATTCCCTTCTATATATCATGATTGTTCTACAGCAGTGCCTACTGTCCAGTGGAGATGTAACAGGAATCATAATTTAAATTTTCTAGTAGTTACACTAAAAAGTAAAAAAGTAAAATTAAATGTAATAAATTTGTTAACTAAATATATCCAAAATGTTATAATTTCAACACACAATCAATATAAGAACATCATTCACGAGATAGTTTACATTCATTGTTTGTATCAAGTCTTCACAGTCTGGTGTATATTTTAATATTTGCAGCACATCTTGATTTGGATGCTGAATTTTTCTCAGAAACGCTTAACCTGTATTAAACTGTAAACTGTAAACCAATTTACAGTTGAAGAAGTACATCCACCTGTCCAAGTGTCTTCAGACATAATTTAACATTTTCTAAAAATGGAATTGTATCAGTTTTTAACTTTAAACTTAAGTGGGTTAAAATTAAATAAATTAAAAACTCAGTTCCTCCTTCACACTAGCCGTGTTTCAAGTGCCTGATAACCCCATGCAATTAGGAACCATTATATCAGACAAGGTTGCTTAAGGTACAGACTACATACTTCTTAGTAGTACCAGCCTTCACTTCCTACGTGCTGTGATTTTTGACAAATGACAACCATTTTGAGACTCATTTGGTTTATCTATAAAATTGGGTTAATAATGTAACTACAGGTTGAGCATACCTAATCTGAAAATACAAACCTCTAAAAACTCTAATATCTGAAACTTTTTGAGCACTGACACGATGCCACAAGTGAAAAATTTCACACTTGACTTCATGTGACAGGTTGCAATCAAAAGTTTGTTTCACGTACAAATTATTTTAAAATATTGTATAAAATTACCTTCAGACTGTATGTTTGAAGTATACATGAAACGTAAATGAATCTTATGTTCAGAGTTGAATCCCATCCCAAGATTTCTCATTTGGGATATGCAAATATTCCAAAATAAGAAAAAAATCAGGAATCCGCCACATTTCTGGTCTCAAGCATTTCACATAAGGGATTCTCAACCTGTATTTCATTGGGTTGTTGTTATAATTACATGAGAAAACACAAAGCATTTAATAAATGTTAGTGAATATCATCATTGTTGTCATTATACTACATTTAGACCAGTGGACCCTTTAAAAAATCTAAGAAAAGCTGTCATCTGTTTCATATAAGATACAAACACAGTATTCACCTATTTGCATATAATGTCAGTGGGTTCAGGAAAGCCACCCAAAGCCCATTAACACCTTTGTTAAGTGTCCTTAGGCTCCATGATTACATTTTTTAAATTAATAATTGTTGTATAGTTCCAGCTACCAAGACTCCAGTTTTCCCTTAAAACATTTGTGACTATGTCATGGAATTATTCGAGGAAATGAGTTCATATTAACCAGGATGCTTATTTACCAATATAATGCTGAGTCATTTAGTTATGCCTCAAGATCGCATTTGTTTTCTTCCATATTTACTGTTTACACTAATTTTCGGTGAGGCACAGAGGAAATGCTTCTTATTTACCTGACATATAAATTAATGTATATAGTTGAAGATAAAGTTATTTTTGTATGCAAAATAAACATTGTTTTTCTTAGTTTTCAAAAAAATTTTGACTATCGTTAAAGCAGTTATCTTTGCACAGCAAAATTTGAATCATATACAATAAAATGCAAGATTTAAAAAATATACCTTAACTAGAACCACGTATGTTTAAATAATCCCACAACAGTAAATGTATTGCCATTAAATAATCTGCCATAAAAATAGGTGTGTGTGTAAAATGTGGCATTCAAGCTGGTTTAAAATGTAAATTGTCTAAGAAATACATTTAAGCAAAAAAATAGATATTAGTCTCAAATGGGCAAAATTTTAGATTAAAGAAGCTGTAAGATGCTAAAAGCGACTCTCTTTTTTTTCATTTTGAAGTATACACTATTGCAAAATATAAAGCTGTGGGTTAATTCTACATGCTAAGCTTTCATGACTTTTATCCAGGTAACAGGGAGGCCCCATGGTGGGGTGAAATGAGCACAGTTAGTTTTCTCTACACATATTCTAGCTCTGTGGCCTAGGCAATACTTTTCTTCTCTCTAAGCACCACTTTCTTCTTCTGCATACGTTGAAGAAATAAAACAAAATTTAACTTTATTGTTAGGTTGTTTTTTCCCCAGGAATAAGTGAGATATAATATGCGAACTACCTGGCTAAAAATGGGGGGTTAATAAAACAGGTTCCCATCCTCTTTCTACATCCCTAATTTGTAATCAAAAGAAATTACAAATGTTATTTTAGGGCTGTGTAGGGAGATCCAAAGATACCATTGAGGAAACAAATAGAAACATTTATTTGAAAGGGAGGTATAAAGGGCAGTCATTGATGAGCCACAAAGAAAATGTTCAGTTTGTTGACACTGTCCCCTGTGATATACGACATGAATCCCCCAGCAGACAAGAACAAATACTGGTCTCCTTTCTTTTCTTGCAGTTCCTTGGTTTGGTGTCCAAAGATCTCAAATTGTATTGCTTTAAGAAGCCAGTCAGACAGCCTAATTGTAGGAAGTAGCAAGATATTAAATACAGATGGTGTTTTAAAAACTGTGACGAATAGAAATGTACATGCCACGTATAAAGAGATTCAGATTCAGATTTTTAAAAATCATTCAGATTTTTAAAAGCCAATGTATAGCCTTCAGTTTGCCACCTGACAATCAACAAATGTCCATGTCAGTCTTTCCAAATGTATGTAACTCAAAAAAACAAATTGTTGGTTAATATCTAAACCTTCAAGATTTGTGGTGATTCTAGATTTGTGCAAAGGTTAAGGTGACTTCTCAGAATCCATCAAAACCCCAAAGTAGTAAGCCAGGCTGCCCTGAGATACCATAGTTCCTCCTTTTACAAGCATGTGGTTACTGGCAGACTACATAACATCTACAAAATGGGGCCGTAATACTACCTAAGACATAGAATTGTTGTGAGGATAAAATAAATTAATATTTGTAAAACATTTAGACAATACCTGAAACCCAGCAATAACTCAATAAATGGTGTCTCTTCTTTTTAAAACATTCATTCTTAGAATTATCTTTGCCTAAAACAAACTCCCTAAACATACCAGCTGCTGTTTTTTTTGTGTGTTTTTTTTTTTGTTTTTTTTTTTTATACTTTAAGTTCTAGGGTACATGTGCATAATGTGCAGGTTTGTTACATATGTATACCTGTGCCATGTTGGTGTGCTGCACCCATCAACTCGTCAGCACCCATCAATTCGTCATTTATATCAGGTATAACTCCCAATGCAATCCCTCCCCCCTCCCCCCTCCCCCTGACAGGCCCTGATGTGTGATGTTCCCCCTCCCGAGTCCAAGTGCTGTCATTGTTCAGTTCCCACCTATGAGTGAGAACATGCGGAGTTTGGTTTTCTCTTCTTGTGATAGTTTGCTAAGAATGATGGTTTCCAGCTGCATCCATGTCCCTACAAAGGACGCAAACTCATCCTTTTTTATGGCTGCATAATATTCCATGGTGTATATGTGCCACATTTTCTTTTTTTTTTTTTTTTTTTTTTTTTTTTTTGTGAGACGGAGTCTCACTCTGTCGCCCAGGCAGGAGTGCAGTGGCTGGATCTCAGCTCACTGCAAGCTCCGCCTCCCGGGTTTACGCCATTCTCTCGCCTCAGCCTCCCGAGTAGCTGGGACTACAGGCGCCCGCCATCTCACCCGGCTAATTTTTTGTATTTTTTTAGTAGAGACGGGGTTTCACTGTGTAACCAGGATGGTCTCGATCTCCTGACCTCGTGATCCACCCGTCTCGGCCTCCCAAAGTGCTGGGATTACAGGCTTGAGCCACCGCGCCCAGCCGCCACATTTTCTTAATCCAGTCTGTCACTGATGGACATTTGGGTTGATTCCAAGTCTTTGCTATTGTGAATAGTGCTGCAATAAACATACGTGTGCATGTGTCTTTAGAGCAGCATGATTTATAATCCTTTGGGTGTATACCCAGTAGTGGGATGGCTGGGTCATATGGTAGGTACATCTAGTTCTAGATCCTTGAGGAATTGCCATACTGTTTTCCATAATGGTTGAACTAGCTTACAATCCCACCAACAGTGTAAAAGTGTTCCTATTTCTCCACACCCTCTCCAGCACGTGTTGTTTCCTGACTTTTTAATGATTGTCATTCCAACTGGTGTGAGATGGTATCTCATTATGGTTTTGATTTGCATTTCTCTGATGGCGAGTGATGATGAGCATTTTTTCATGTGTCTGTTGGCTGCATGAATGTTCTTCTTTTGAGAAGTGTCTATTCATATCCTTTGCCCACTTTTTGATGGGGTGTTTGTTTTTTCTTGTATATTTGTTTGAGTTCTTTGTAGATTCTGGATACTAGCCCTTTGTCAGAAGAGTAGATTGCAAAAATTTTCTCCCATTCTGTAGATTGCCTGTTCACTCTGATGGTAGTTTCTTTTGCTGTGCAGAAGCTCTTTAGTTTAATTAGATCCCTTTTGTCATTTTGGCTTTTGCTGCCATTGCTTTTGGTGTTTTAGACATGAAGTCCTTGCCCATGCCTATGTCCTGAATGGTACTACCTAGGTTTTCTTCTAGGGTTTTTATGGTATAAGGTCTAACATTTAAGTGTCTAATCCATCTTGAATTAATTTTCATATAAGGAGTAAGGAAGGTTCCAGTTTCAGCTTTCTACTTATGGCTAGCCAATTTTCCCAGCACCATTTATTAAATAGGGAATCCTTCCCCATTTCTTGTTTCTCTCAGTTTTGTCAAAGATCAGATGGCTGTAGATGTGTGGTATTATTTCTGAGGACTCTGTTCTGTTCCATTGGTCTATATCTCTGTTGTGGTACCAGTACCATGCTGCTTTGGTTACTGTAGCCTTGTAGTATAGTTTGAAGTCAGGTAGCGTGATGCCTCCAGCTTTGTTCTTATGACTTAGGATTGTCTTGGCAAAGCGGGCTCTTTTTTGGTTCCATATGAACTTTAAAGCCGTTTTTTCTAATTCTGTGAAGAAACTCATTGGTAGCTTGATGGGGATGGCATTGAATCTATATATAACCTTGGGCAGTATGGCCATTTTCACGATATTGATTCTTCCTATCCATGAGCATGGTATGTTCTTCCATTTGTTAGTGTCCTCTTTTATTTCACTGAGCAGTGGTTTGTAGTTCTCCTTGAAGAGGTCCTTGGCATCCCTTGTAAGTTGGATTCCTAGGTATTTTATTCTCTTTGAAGCAATTGTGAATGGAAGTTCATTCATGATTTGGCTCTCTGTTTGTCTGTTATTGGTGTATAAGAATGCTTGTGATTTTTCCACATTCATTTTGTACCCTGAGACTTTGCTGAAGTTGCTTATCAGCTTAAGGAGATTTTGGGCTGAGACAATGGGGTTTTCTAATATACAATCATGTCATCTGCAAACAGGGACAATTTGACTTCTTCTTTTCCTAACTGAATACTCTTGATTTCTTTCTCTTGCCTGATTGCCCTAGCCAGAAGTTCCAACACTATGTTGAATAGGAGTGATGAGAGAGGGCATCCTTCTCTTGTGCCAGTTTTCAAAGGGAATTTTTCCAGTTTTTGCCCATTCAGTATGATATTGGCTGTGGATTTGTCATAAATAGTTCTTATTATTTTGAGGTACGTTCCATCAATACCGAATTTATTGAGCATTTTTAGCATGAAGGGCTGTTGAATTTTGTCAAAAGCCTTTTCTGCATCTATTGAGATAATCATGTGGTTCTTGTCTTTGGTTCTGTTTATATGCTGGATTATGTTTATTAATTTGCAAATGTTGAACCAGTCTTGCATCCCAGGGATGAAGCCCACTTGATCATGGTGGATAAGCTTTTTGATGTGCTGCTGAATCCGGTTTGCCAGTATTTTAGTGAGGATTTTTGCATCGATGTTCATCAGGGATATTGGTCTAAAATTTTCTTTTTTGTTGTGTCTCTGCCAGGCTTTGGTATCAGGATGATGTTGGCTTCATAAAATGAGTTAGGGAGGATTCCCTCTTTTTCTATTGATTGGAATAGTTTCAGAAGGAATGGTACCAGCTCCTCCTTTACCTCTGGTAGAATTCAGCTGTGAATCCATCTGGTCCTGGACTTTTTTTGGTTGGTAGGCTACTAATAATTGCCTCAATTTCAGAGCCTGCTATTGGTCTATTCAGGGATTCAACTTCTTCCCGGTTTAGTCTTGGAAGAGTGTAAGTGTCCAGGGAATTATCCATTTCTTCTAGATTTTCTAGTTTATTTGCATAGAGGTGTTTGTAGTATTCTCTGATGGTAGTTTGTATTTCTGTGGGGTCGGTGGTGATATCCCCTTTATCATTTTTTTATTGTGTCTATTTGATTCTTCTCTCTTTTCTTCTTTATTAGTCTTGCTAGTGGTCTGTCAATTTTGTTGATTTTTTCAAAAAACAACTCCTGGATTCATTGATTTTTTGGAGGGTTTTTTGTGTCTCTATCTCCTTCAGTTCTGCTCTGATCTTAGTTATTGCTTCCCTTCTGCTAGCTTTTGAATGTGTTTGCTCTTGCTTCTCCAGTTCTTTTAATTGTGATGTTAGAGTGTCAATTTTAGATCTTTCCAGCTTTATTTTGTGGGCATTTAGTGCTATAAATTTCCCTCTACACACTGCTTGAAATGTGTCCCAGAGATTCTGGTATGTTGTATCTTTGTTCTCATTGGTTTCAAAGAACATCTTTATTTCTGCCTTCATTTTATTATGTACCCAGTAGTCATTCAGGAGCAGGTTGTTCAGTTTCCATGTAGTTGAGTGGTTTGGATTGAGTTTCTTAGCCCTGAGTTCTAGTTTGATTGCCCTGTGGTCTGAGAGACAGTTTGTTATCATTTCTGTTCTTTTACATTTGCTGAGGAGTGCTTTACTTCCAATTATGTGGTCAATTTTGGAATAAGTGCGATGTGGTGCTGAGAAGAATGTATATTCTGTTGACTTGGGGTGGAGAGTTCTATAGATGTCTATTAGGTCCGCTTGGTGCAGAGATGAGTTCAATTCCTGGATATCCTTGTTAACTTTCTGTCTCGTTGATCTGCTTAATGTTGACAGTGGAGTGTTGAAGTCTCCCATTATTATTGTATGGGAGTCTAAGTCTCTTTGTAAGTCTCTAAGACTTGCTTTATGAATGTGGGTGCTCCTGTATTGGGTGCATATATATTTAGGATAGTTAGCTCTTCCTGTTGAATTGATCCTGTTACCATTATGTAATGGCCTTCTTTGTCTCTTTTGATCTTTGATGGTTTAAAGTCTATTTTATCAGAGACTAGGATTGCAACCCCTGCTTTTTTTTGTTCTCCATTTGCTTGGTAGATCTTCCTCCATCCCTTTATTTTGAGCCTGTGTATGTCCCTGAATATGAGATGGGTCTCGTGAATACAGCAGACTGATGGGTCTTGACTCTTGATCCAGTTTGCCAGTCTGTGTCTTTTAATTGGAGCATTTCGTCCATTGACATTGAAGGTTAATATTGTTATGTGTGAACTTGATCCTGCCATTATGATATTAACTGGTTATTTTGCTCGTTAGTTGATGCAGTTTCTTCCTAGCCTCGATGGTCTTTACATTTTGGCATGTTTTTGCAATGCCTGGTACCGGTTGTTCCTTTCCATGTTTAGGGCTTCCTTCAGGGTCTCTTGTACGGCAGGCCTGGTGGTGACAAAATCTCTAAGCATTTGCTTATCTGTAAAGGATTTTATTTCTCCTTCACTTATGAAACTTAGTTTGGCTGGATATGAAATTCTGGGTTGAAAATTCTTTTCTTTGAGAATGTTGAATATTGGCCCCCACTCTCTTCTGGCTTGTAGAGTTTCTGCCGAGAGATCTGCTGTTAGTCTGATGGGCTTCCCTTTGTGGGTAACCCAACCTTTCTCTCTGGCTGCCCTTAAGATTTTTTCCTTCATTTCAACTTTGGTGAATCTGGCAATTATGTGTCTTGGAATTGCTCTTCTGGAGGAGTATCTTTGTGGTGTTCTCTGTATTTCCTGAATTTGAATGTTGGCCTGCCCTAGTAGGTTGGGGAAGTTCTCCTGGATGATATCCTGAAGAGTGTTTTCCAACTTGGTTCCATTTTCCCCCTCACTTTCAGGCACCCCAATCAGACGTAGATTTGGTCTTTTTACATAATCCCATACTTCTTGCAGACTTTGTTCATTTCTTTTTCTGCTTTTTTCTTTTGGTTCCTCTTCTCACTTCATTTCATTCATTTGAAATCACCTGAATCGCTGATACTCTTTCTTCCAGTTGATCGAGTTGCTTACTGAAGCTTGTGGATTTGTCATGTATTTCTCATGTCATGGTTTTCATCTCTGTCATTTCATTTATGACCTTCTCTGCATTAATTATTCTAGCTATCAATTCTTCCACTCTTTTTTCAAGATTTTTAGTTTCTTTGCGCTGGGTATGTAATTCCTCCTTTAGCTCTGAGAAGTTTGATGGACTGAAGCCTTCTTCTCTCATCTCGTCAAAGTCATTCTCTGACCAGCTTTGATCCGTTGCTGACGATGAGCTGTGCTCCTTTGCAGGGGGAGATGCGCTCTTATTTTTTGAATTTCCAGCTTTTCTGCCCTGCTTCTTCCCCATCTTTGTGGTTTTATCTGCCCCTGGTCTTTGATGATGGTGACGTACTGATGGGGTTTTGGTATAAGTGTTCTTCCTGTTTGATAGTTTGATTATAAAGAATTCAAGCTACTGAATTGGAAAGAAAAAAATGGGATATTTGGAGCACTTTTTAGTAGGATATTCTAGAAGATGAGTTTCACGTGGTATAGATTTGCTTCCATACATTTATTTGTTTCTAAAGTCAATAAAGAAACCTCCAGGTAGGGATGTCTTTTGAATGTCTGATGTAAGTTCTTTTTTTTTTTTTTTTTTTTTTGAGACGGAGTCTCCCTCTGCCGCCCAGGCTGGAGTGCAGTGGCCAGATCTCAGCTTACTGCAAGCTCCACCTCCCGGGTTCACGCCATTCTCCTGCCTCAGCCTCCGGAGTAGCTGGGACTACAGGCGCCAGCCACCTCGCCCGACTATTTTTTTGTATTTTTTTTTTAGTAGAGACGGGGTTTCACTGTATTAGCCAGGATGGTCTCGATCTCCTGACCTCGTGATCCGCCCGCCTCAGCCTCCCAAAGTGCTGGGATTACAGGCTTGAGCCACAGCGCCCGGCCTGATGTAAGTTCTTAGAAGGAAGATCTTATATGCTCTGTACAGTCTAAAAATATAGGGTGTGTCGGAGTGTAGAAATTTAGCAATGTAACAGCAGCTCTATTTTGTTAAGATTACTCTATGATTCATTTGTGTAGTGGTGGAAATTATATTTATAGCAACCATGCTTAAAACTTTTCAGAAACATACTGTTTAGAATAATAATAATGTAAAATGGAGCTGAATTAGATGTTTCACAAAATGGGACTTTATAAAGTGATATTTGAGTTATCAATATAAAGCTATAGTGCTAAAGGAACCTTAAAATTTTGCTATTCTTTTTTATAATAACTAAATGAGATATTGCTTAAAATTTCTTAAAGTCTCAGAGTATTTAGAATTCCAAACTACAGATTTGTGATTAACATAAATCCTTCTAGAAACAATCTGAATTTATCAAACTCATTTTTTTCTGGGATTGCTAAAGCTAAAAAAACAGGAAAAAAATTACCAACAAAACAATTACAATAAAAGATACTACTTAGAATGAAAAGGCAAGCCACAGATGGGGAGAAAGTATTTACAGTGCATATCCCCCAAAAAAGGACTCATGTCAAGAGTTTATGAAGAACTCTTACCATAGAAAAAGGGGGAAACTCTTTATTGCACACCTCACAAAACGGGCTATTCATCTGACCAAACAGCTTAGGAAAATGTGCTTGATGAGGATACTAATGGGAAAAGGCAAATTAAAACTACAATAAGAAAAAAACACAAGTGCAAAAAGCAAAACAGTGAGATATGTCTGCTTACCCACCAATGGCTAAATGATAAAATCAAATTTTGCCAAAGATGTGGGACAATTGAAACACTACATGTTGATGGAATGAGAGAATAGTAGAATCATCTAGGAAATCTTTTGGCAGCAACTGTAGTGAAGTATATACTTATTCTGCTATCCAGAAATTCCAATATAAGGTATATACTCAAGATAAATCAGTGCATAAGGTGCTTCAAGAATGTTCCTCCCAGCCTTTATTTTTTTTTTATTTTTTTTTTTTTTTTGAGGCGGAGTCTCGGTCTGTCGCCCGGACTGGAGTGCAGTGGCCAGATCTCAGCTCACTGCAAGCTCCGCCTCCCGGGTTCACGCCATTCTCCTGCCTCAGCCTCCCGAGTAGCTGGGACTACAGGCGCCCGCCACCTCGCCCAGCTAGTTTTTGTATTTTTAGTAGAGACGGGGTTTCACCGTGTTAGCCAGGATGGTCTCGATCTCCTGACCTCGTGATCCGCCCGTCTCGGCCTCCCAAAGTGCTGAGATTACAGGCTTGAGCCACCGCGCCCGGCCCCAGCCTTTAATTTTTAACTGATGTTTATTTTATTAGCCTAACACTGGAAACATCCCAAATGCCATGAAGAGTAGAATGGATAAATAAATTGTAGTATAACCATAAAATGAAATATAGCCTGAAATTTAAAAGAATGATCTTCCACCATACAACAGTTAGCAATCACATTAACAGAATGGTGAGTAAAAGAACAAAGACACAAAAGATTACATAGTATACTACCTCATTTATGTGAATTTCAAGAACAAGCAGAACTGCTCTGTAGTGATAGAAATCAGAATAGCTAGAACCTCTTGGTTGACTAAGATGAGGCAAAAGGAACCTTCTGAGAAATTGTCTGTATTTGAATCCAGCTGGTTATACGGGTGCATATATTTAAAAAAAAAAAATCACTTAAAATTTGTGTACACTTAGGATTTGTCCACTTCAAATTCTGTTGTAACTTAAAAAGAAACTCCCTACACTGTGACTAAACAATGAACATGAATAATCCTGTCATATTTTAGCAAAGTAATGGGAAAGACTGCTGTAAACAAATACTTTTATATCTAAAATAAATAGACATCATGTCAACCAAAGAACAAATAACAGGATTCTTTATTGCTGCTTCATTCTTGTATTATGCTGCTTCATTCTTGTATATAATATATAAAATTTGATTTAAAATCTTAGCACTAGCCTTTAGCAGGGTTACTGTTTGCCAAATGAAAAGCATCCTCAAGAGGGCGTTGCATAAGAAAAATCTTCACCCAAGTGTGTGAGTGAATGTTTTAGAAGACTTAAACAACCATTCCATTTGGTTGAAAGGTGGATCTCAGAAAAATCTGACATAAATATTTATATCTCGTGTCATCTTTTAAGACAGCTTCTTAATGAATACAAATATATGTACACCTTGGGTTCCAACGTGGACTCTTCTTGATTACGAAGATTTTTTCTAACTTGAAATATTTGAGGAAATAATTCGCAGCATTTCCCATCTGAGCTTATTTACTTGGCTTCCCAGTGTGTAGCCCACAGCTAGAAATTTGAGAAAGCTGTTGATGAACTTTGAAGGCAAACATTCCCTCCAGGTTCCAAGGCGGCCAGTGTACTCTTCCTCTGCAATTACTGCTCTGTCTGAACTTTTCCTCAGAGGGATAAATAAAGCTGCAGGTCTCATGCATTTTCAATGAGAAACCTTATGCAAAGAATTTTACCAAAATCACATTCTTGGCATTTCTTCAGTCAACACTTTTATATCGAACTGTTCCTTTTATGGGCAACATACCCTCCATGGATCATAACACTTATGCCATAATTATCAACACTAAAGCAACAAGTCCACTCCAGAGAACTTAATGTTGTTTAACTTCAAAATTATGTTATTTCTGCATGGGTGTTTATACCCAATATTTCTTATGATTTATTTTAACAAAATAAAATGTCAGCAAAAATTATCAATTCCCTTCTCAGATGTTTAAACAAATTTTCTAACATAAGCTGATTGCAAATGTAGGAAGAAATTGAACCAGTGTATTTTAAGTAGTAACATTTGAAATCCACCCTTTTGCTAGTGGGCAACTTGAGATGTTTTAAAATAAAAACCATATTGATGCTATATAAATTATGTAATAATATTCCTTGGAGAGAGAATTTCTTTGGAACAACATTTTTGTTTCTCCCTCATTTTTTGGTGTCTTTAATAAATGAAGATATATTTCTAACTTTGAAATAATTATAGATTTTTTAACTTTCATTTTAAGTTCAAGCGTACATGTGCAGGATGTGCATGTTTTTTAAATAGATGAACATGGAGATAATGGAGGTTTGTTGTACAGCTTATTTCATCACCCAGGTATTAAGCCTAGTATCCATTAATTATTTTTCTTGATTCTATCCCTCCTCCAATCCTCCAAGAGGCCCCAGTTTGTGTTGTTCCTCTCTATATGTCCATGTGTTCTAATTTAGCTCCCACTTGTGAGAACATGAGGCTTTTGGTTTTCTATTCCTGAATTAATTTGCTAATGATAATAGCCACCAGTTCCATCCATGTCCCTGAAAAAGACGTGATCTCATTCTTTTTTATGTCTGCATAGTATTCCATGCTATCTATTTACCACATGTTCTTTATCCAGTCATTCATTGATGGACATTTGGGTTGATTCCATGTCTTTACTATTGTGAATTGTGCTGCAGTGAACATGCACATGCATGTGTCCTTATGATAGAACAATTTATATTCCTTTGGATATATACCCAGTAATGGGATTCCTGGGTTGAATGGTATTTCTGTCTCCAGGTCTTTAAGGAATCACTACACTGTCTTCCACAATGTCTGAACTAATTTATGCTCCCTTCAAGAGTGTATAAACGTTCCTTTTTATCCACAACATCACCAGCATCTGTTATTTTTTTCTTTTTAATAATAATCATTATGACTGATGTGAGATGGTATCTCATTTTGTTTTGATTTACATGTCTTTAATGATCAGTGATGTTGAGCTCTTTATGATATAATTGTTGACCTTGTATATCTTCTTTTGAGAAGTGTCTGTTCATGTCCTTTGCCCACTTTTTAATGGGGTTGTTTGTATTTTTCTTATAATTTTGTTTAAGTTACTGTAGATGCTGGATATTAGGCATTTGTCAGATACATAGTTTGCAAAATTTTTTTCCCATTCCATAGGCTATTTACTCTGTTGATAGTTTATTTAGGTGTGTAGAAGCTCTTTAGTTTAATTAGTTCCCATTTGTCCATTTCTGCTTTTGTTGCAGTTGTTTTTGGGATCTTCATTATAAAATCTTTGCTTGTGCTTCTGTCCTGAATGGCATTGACTAGGTTATCTTCCAGGGTTTTTATAGTTTTAGTTTTTACATTTAGTCTTGAGGCAGTAATAAATAGCCTACCAACCAAAAAAAGTCCAAGACCAGATGGATTCACAGCTGAATTCTACCAGATATACAAAGAAGAGCCAGTAGCATTCCTACTGAAAATATTCCCAAAAATTGAAAAGGATGGAGTCCTCCCTAACTTATTCAATGAGGGGAACATCATCCTGATACCAAACCTGGCAAAGAAACAATGAAAAAAGAAAATTTTAGCCCAATATCCTTGATGAACATCGATGCAAATATCCTCAACAAAATACTGTCAAACGGAATCCAACAGCACATCAAAAAGCTCATCCACCACAATCAAGTAGGCTTTATCCCTGGGATACAAGGTCAGTTCAACATACACAAATCAATAAATATGATTAATCACATAAACAGAACTGAAGACAAAACCACATGATTATCTCAATAGATGCAGAAAAGGCTTTTGATAAAATTTAATATCCCTTCATGTTCAAAACTGTTAATAAATTAGGTATTGAAGGAACATACCTCAAAATAGTAAGAGCCATATATGACAAACCTATGGCTAACATCATACTGAAAGGGCAAAAGCTGAAGTATTCCCTTTGAAAACCAGCACCAGACTAGGATGTCTTCTCTCACCACTCCTATTCAACATAGTATTGGAAATTCTGGCCATAGCAATTAGGCAAGAGAAGTAAATAAAGGGCATCCAAATAAGAAAAGAGGAAGTGAAGCTATCCCTGTTTGCAGAGGACATGATCTCATGTCTAGAAAACCCCATTATGTCAGTCTAAAACTTCTTAAGCTGATAAACAACTTTAGTGAAGTCTCAAAATACAAAATCAATGTACAAAAATTGTATCAGCATTCCTGTACACCAACAGTCAAGCTGAGACACAAATTTCAGAAGACATTCCATTCACAATTGCCACAAAAGGAATAAAATAACTAGGAATACAGCTGACAAGGAAAGTGAAGGATCTCTACAAGGAGAGTACAAACCACTACTCAAAGAAATCAGAGATGATACAAACGAATGGAAAAACATTCCATGCTCATGGACAAGAAGAATCAATATTGTTAAAATGGCCATACCACCGAAAACAATTTATAGATTCAATGCTATTCCCATTAAACTACCACTGACATTCTTCACAGAACTAGAAAAAAACTGTTTTAAATTCTTATGGAACCATAAACTAGCCCAAATAGCCAAGACAATCCTAAGCAAAAAGAGCAAAGCTGGAAGCATCATGCTACCCAACTTCAAACTATACTAAAGGGCTACAGTAACCAAAACAGCATGGTACTGGTACAAGAACAGACTCATAGACCAATGGAACAGAATACAGAAATAATTATAGATTTTTATTAGTAAACAAAAACTTGATAAAAACATTTATCTGAGGTTGAAAACGCATTATATATATACAGTTTGTCTTCTTATGACAGACTACAGTTATTAACTCCACAGCAAATAAACAGACACATTCCAAGCCTGCTGCTTAACCCCAGACTGCACTATGATATGATTGTTTTCAAGTATTTTCTAGGATATCTTTTTTAAATTAACTTTTAAATGAGTTAAATTAAAGAAAATATGCTTTACATGCTATGACAAAATATCATATTTTCTTAACTATGAAGAGCAGTAATTACACCTTTAATAAGCTTTTTATTTTAGAATAATTTTATATTTGCAGATGTCTTAATTCATTTTTCATTGCTATAAATGAATACCTGAGGCTGAGTTATTTGTAAAGAAACTGATTTGTCTTACAATTCAGCAGCCTATACAAGATGCATGGCACCAGCATCTGTTTCTAGTGAGGACCTCAGGAAATATTCAATCATGGTGGAAGGGGAAGGGGAGCCTGCATGTCACATGATGAGAAACGACGTGAGAGAGAGAGTAGGTGCCAGGCTCCTTTTAGCAATCAGATCTCATGGGAACTAAGAGAGTGAGAATTCACTCATTAACTCAAGGACAGCACCAAATCATTCATGTGGGTTCTTCTCCCCCATGACTGAAACACCTCCTCCCGTGCACCACCTCCAATATTAGGTCAGATTCCAGCATGAAACGTGGCATGCTAAGCATCCAAACTATATAAGCAAAAAAGCTTCAGAAATAGTATGGGGAATTCCCATATACCTCACATCCAATTTCCCCTGTTTTTAATACCTTACATTAGTATGCTACATTTGTAATAACTACAGTTATGACTCAAAATTGATACATTATTATGAAGTACAAACATTATTCAGATTCCCTTAGTTTGCTTTAAAGTTCTTTTTTTCTATCCTAAGATCTCATCCAGGATACCACATTATGGTCAGTTGTCCTGTCTCCTTAGTCTCCCTTTGTCTGGGACAGTTTTTTCCAAATGTCCTTGTTTTTGATTACCTTGATCATCTTGAGGAGAACCGGCCAAATATTGCATAGAATTTTCCTGAATTTGGGTTTGCTGATGGTTTTGTCATAATTAAACTGGGATTATGGGTTTGGTGCAGGAATGCCACAAAAGTAAAATGCCCTTCTGATTACATCATACCAAGAGTACATGCTACCAATATGATTTAGCACTGTTGATGTTAACATTGATCGTCTGACTTGAGGTGGAGTTTTTCGTGTTTCTCTGTTGGAAAGTTGCTACTTTTCCCCTCTTTTCCTTATTGTATTCTTTGAAGGAAGTCCCCATGCTCAATGCTCAGCCCATCCTTAAGTGTTTGGTAATTATTCTCCAACTTTTTGAGGCAGGAGTGCTTATATGAATTATTTGAAATTATTTTGAATTTAAAGAGAAAGTTTATGTGTTATCCCTGACTTTTTAGTAGTTTAGCCAGTCATCTAGATTTGTATGTGATCTTGGTTATGTATTTTATACTTTGGGTTTAATTCAATACTTTTTGTTGTTGTTACTCAAATTTTTCCAGCTTTGTTTGGCCATTGGTAGCTCTTTCAGTTGGCCCTTGTGTCCCTTTGAAATACCTTCATTACTGTGGGGTTTTTGTTCTGTTTCATTTTGGGGATTGGTCTTTCTGTTTGTTTATTCATTTGTTTTTCGCGTGTACATACTTTCTTATACTACAAAATGTTCCAGGAAAGAAATAATTGCATTTTTTAAAGTGCCAGCATAAACTTAATAGTCTGGAGCAACTTATTACTAAGATCAGAACCATGCATTTGCCTTCCTTAGCAAGCAACCTTTCCTCAATTTAATGCATATAGATAATACTCCTAACTCAGATCTGATATTTTGATAAAACGATAATTATAACAAGTGCCACAAGTAATCTGAATGGATGTTAGAGATAGTAATTATGTGTTTTATTTACCTCAATGTGCCATAAGGAAGGGTGATTGATTAATTTTTTTTTTTTTAAGTTTTGCTTCATTCTATACTTACATGATTGCTTCTATATACTAGACATCCTCAAAACCAGCAGTTTTCATGTGAGGATGAAAGACTTTTAGAATCCAAGAAGATTCTGTCTCATTACCTTTTTTCTATCATATCTTTGTTAGAATTTACAGTTTTAATCAGGTAATACTCCTGGGAAGTAAAAGTTGCATGAAGGAAGAAAACATTAATAGATTTCTTCAAACAAAAATATGAAATTATTCCAGGAGTGTTGTAATAAATGGAGTTCTAACAGAAACACCTGGATATGAAATGTATCATTAACAAGTTATTCATAATTGCAATTATTTCCTAAAAT
This sequence comes from Trachypithecus francoisi, assembly GCF_009764315.1. Lineage (NCBI taxonomy): Eukaryota > Metazoa > Chordata > Mammalia > Primates > Cercopithecidae > Trachypithecus > Trachypithecus francoisi. The sequence continues at coordinate 78,938,334 of NW_022681465.1, forward strand.
AAAAAATGAGAGATCAGTGAAGTGAAACATTTGCATAGTTCAAATCAAGGTACAAACATGAAGGGATTCTCTATTATTTTTGTATTAAAAATTATTTTCTCTATAATCTGAGTCATTTTCAATTTCCTACACAGTATTATTCTATGTCATTTTATATGTGAAATAATTAACTCTCAATCAACTAATCTAGCTATTTTCATGACATAGCTCTGTCTTCTTTTAACTCCACATCACTTTTTATCTTCCTGTTGTTTTTGTATAGAAATATTTGGAATAGTAAAAACAAATTTTGTAATGCAGAAGACTTGTCTCTCAAGCCATTTGCTTGAGAAAGCTGAGTTTTAAGTAACCATCTCCCAACGAGAATAAAATTAGTGTTTGTGAATACTTTTTTACAACTGAAACTCCACCTTCCTCCCTTCCTTTCTCCCTCCCTCCCTCCCTTCCTTCCCTCCTTCATTCATTCATTCTTTCCCTCCCTCCTTCCTTCCTTCTTTCCTTCCTTCTTTATTCTTCCTCCTTCCCTCCCTGCCTGTTTCTTCTTTAATCATTCCTTCTTTCCTTCCCACCTGCTCCCTCCCTTCCTCCCTTCTTTCTTTCCTTCCTCCCCTCCTTCATTTCTTCCTTCTTCACTGCTTCCTTTATATGCATACATATTTATTCAGTACTTACTACTTACTGAACATTATTATAGACCCACACTCCATGCATCAGATTAAATTATCACAAATTTCCCTAGATACAGTCAATCATGGACTCAAGTGTATATTTTGGCCTGAATAATGCTGCACTAAGTACCACATTTAATATCTTTCACTTGTCTTTGCTGCTAAGTTCACTTTCTGATTATTGTTGCTTATTTGTGTATATCTTCTCATCTTCCATGAAGCTCCACTATTACAGACATTGTTATTCTTAACTAAACTCACAAAATATTGTTGAGAATGAAACACCTTCTCTTCCACAGTAGCTCTAAAATGTTGTGCCTTCTGTATCAGCTGGAATTCTTTATCTATCCTGGATGGTATTAGGTCATTTGATGAAGTAAGATCATGGAAACTTTCTTTCTCAGTCTTGGAATTTATGGGTCTGTATAGCACGTTTCCCCAAGGCAGAAGATAGAGTTCTCAGACTCTGTTACTACCTATGATTCTTTGTGCCTTCTTTTCACCTCTTAGCAGACATGACCAATTTCTGTGTCTCTTAAACAAAATCACAAATGCAGTCCCAACCTTTTGTAGGGCGACTCATTGGTAAGGAAATTTCTGAGAAGTGGCTTTGTGGCAAAATGTAGATTTCCACTGTCTATTTTGTGTCACATAACTGATTTGCATGATTAAAAATGTTTGGTTCCACATTTCTGTTTTCATCCAGAGGGATAAAAATATGTTTAATCTTGACCAGAATCCACAGAATGAAATCAAACATACAGATCTCCTATTTAAGAACTGACTTGCTCCTGGAATAAAACAAACAAGTCAGGAAAAGGCAAATATGTCCTCTCTCTAGCCCATCACTTGCAATGGAATCCCAAGAGTCTTTAGAAAGAACGACTTCTGATTCCAGCCCAGACACCAATTGAATTTATAATTTTAATTTTTTTTTTTTTTTTTTTTTTTTTTTGAGATTGAGTCTCACTGTATTTTCCAGGCTGGAGTGCAGTGGTGTGATCTCTGCTCACTGCAATCTCCGCCTCCTGGGTTCAAGCAATTCTCTGCCTCAGCCCCGCGGGTAGCTGGGATTACAAGTGCCCTCCAGCATGCCCAGCTAATTTTTGTATTTTTAGTAGAGACGGGGTTTCACCATCTTGACCAGGCTGGTCTTGAACTCCTGACCTCGTGATCCACCCGCGTTGACCTCCCAAAGTGCTGGGATTGCAGGCATGAACCACTGTGCCTGATGAATTTGTAATTTTAGATTAGAGTCTCCTTTGTGTAACCTTTTTCTGTACTATCCATTATCCTCACTCTAATGTGAATGACACTAACAAAAAAAACATCAAAATGCTTTTGTCTGGTAGTTGGGCCCAGACAAAATGGAGCACAGAAGCAGCAATGTCATAGCTAATAGGAAGTGATATGGCTTTCTTTCTTCATAAATAAAAGATAAAATGAAGAATAAAATATATTCACATTTTAGAAGTTTTAGCTTCATATACACAATAGTAAAGAAACGGGAAGTTTTAAAAGATGAGATTTTCATATATTGAATTAACATTTATCGAATATTTAATATATTCTTATTCTACACTAGGTTCTGGGAATACAAAAATTTCAACGTCAAAATAAAACACAATCCTGACTGTAATGTGATGTGCATTACTATAATTTATGAATTTTTGTATCTAAATTTAAATTGCAATGTTATACTATATCTATTTTTTTAATTTCAGCATGTTTTTCTTCCAGATATGATTAATATATCTCTTAATATTTGTTTACTCTTGACATCTTTAGGAGATAGTCAACTTCAACTGTCGGAAACTGGTGGCTACAATGCCTTTATTTGCTAATGCGGATCCTAATTTTGTGACTGCCATGCTGAGCAAGTTGAGATTTGAGGTGTTTCAACCTGGAGATTATATCATACGAGAAGGAGCCGTGGGTAAAAAAATGTATTTCATTCAACATGGTGTTGCTGGTGTCATTACAAAATCCAGTAAAGAAATGAAGCTGACAGATGGCTCTTACTTTGGAGGTTAGTAAAAAAGATGCAACTAAGATAAAATCTAAGCTGCTTGAGATTTGTGTCTTTAAGAATTTTGGAGATGTCAGCATGTCACTTTGTTGGTTTTGAATGTAAACCTGTATGTGAATTCTGATAAAAGTGTCTATAACAGTGCTTTCACATTTCAGAGTCACAGGCTCAATGTGTATGATTTACTACTACATTGGTTGAGGTATTATTTCAACCTCTTTATCTAGAACCAAATATTAGGGGCTTCAGTCAAATGGAAAGTATGATTTTCTCCTACACAAAAGTTCCAGGAGGGTTGGCAGGCTTTCTCTACAACAGTTTTTGGTGACCTAGATTCCATTCATCCACTAAAATGTTTTGTTTCATTTTTGTCATCTCCACAAGAGGAGCTGATTCTTCTCCGCCATGTTTTGATATGGCTCTTATAATGGGGCAGAAATAATAGAAGAAATGAAAAACTAACAGCTACCGTTTGATATTCCTACTGCCCAGAAATTGCAAAAATCATTGCTATTCACATATGATTGCCCAGAATTAGGATAGGATCACCTTCAAGCTTACAGAAGGCTGCAAAATGTAGCCTCTAGTTAGATGGCAATTTACCTTGCTAAAAATTTATGAAAATTTGTATTGTTTCTGTATTAGTTTGTTTGCACACTGCTGATAAAGACGTACCTGAAACTGGGAACAAAAAGAGGTTTAATTGGACTTATAGTTTCACCTAGCTGGAGAGGCCTCAGAATCATGGCAGAAGGTAAAAGGTACTTCTTACATGATGGCAGCAAGAGATAATGAGGAAAAAGCAAAAGCAGAAACCCCTGATGAACCCATCAGATCTCGTGAGACTTATTCACTATCATGAGAATAGCATGGGGGACCGGTCCCTGTGATTCAATTACCTCCCCCTGGGTCCCTCCCATAACATGTGGGAATTCTCAGAGGTATAATTCAAGTTGAGATTTGAATGGGGACACAGCCAAACCATATTAATGTCCAATTTTTTATTAAAATTATATATATAATACATATATATGTTTCTACACATGTACAAAAAATGCCCAGAAATTGATTTACTGGGTCAAACACTATTTGATCTTATTTTTAGACTTAGACAAATAACACCCAATTGCTTCTTCGATAAGACTGCCTGTTTGCTTTGCCAATTCAGTTTTACTTTTATCTTGTGTATTAGTCCATTTTCACACTACTATAAATGCCTGAGACTGGATAATTTATAAAGAATAGATATTTAATTATCTCACAGTTCCACATAGCTGGGGGCGGGGCACCTCAGGAAACTTACAATCATGGCAGAAGGTGAAGGAGAGACAAGCAACTGCTTCACAAGCAGCAAGAGAGAGAAAGCGCAGGGGAAACTGCCACTTAAACCATCAGAACTCCTGAGAACTCCCTCACCACCATGAGAACAGCATGGGGGGACCTGCCGCCATGATCCACATCCCCTCAGGTCCCTCTCTTAACATATGAGGATTACAATTCGAGACGAAATTTGTCGGGGGAACACAGAGCCAAAACATATTATCTTGTTAATAAACAAAAGGACACACCCTAATTATTTGCATTTCTGTTTGCATTTTTGCTATTTCTGGGAGGTTGAGAAGTTTCTTGTTAGAGTTGCTAATTGCTTGGATTTATTTTTTTGTTCCTATTCTTTGCACATGTTTCCACTCTGTTGTTTGCCTTTGTAAATCTAATTTATAGGAATGTTCCAGATATATATTTTATATGATGCAACTATTTTCTCCTAATTTGTTGCTTGTTTCTTAATTTTGTTTATAATATCTGACATCATTTTGATCCTCATTATTGTTGATTTAAATCTGCCTATTTTTTTCTTAGGGCATTAAAGATTTTATGTTCTGTAAGTGGGTTTTACACGCTGCAAAATAATGGAAATGCTTTTCTTATCTTTCTTTTTTTTTTTTTTTTTTTTTTTTTTAATGATAGGGTCTCCCTCTGTCACCTAGGCTGGAGTGCACTGGCATGATTATGGCTCACTGCAGGCTCAAGTGATTCTCCCACCTCAGCCTCCCTAGTAGCTGGGACCACAGGCATATGCCTCCATGCCCTGCTTTCCTATTTTTTTAATTTTTTGTAGAGAGGGGGTGTCACCATGTTACCCAGGCTGGTCTCTAACTCCTGGGCTCAAACAATCTTCCTCCCTTGACCTCCCAAATTTCTGGAATTACAGGCATGGCCACCACACCTGGCTAGAATTGTTTTTCACATTTTTATGCATTTTATTTAGTTTTACTACATTTTTTCAGGACTACCTTATTATTATAATTTATTATATTATATTATTATACATATTTTTGTTTTAGTATTAATTTAAAATGTAATTAATACATTTTTGTTTTAGTATTAACCCATCCAACGTATATTTGTGAGTATAATGTGAAATATTCTGTATTGTCCCCATTTGTTCTCCCAAAGAGACAATTTTTCCAAAATCATTGATGAAGGAGTGATTCCTTAATAATATGCTGACTTTAAGAAATGTTCCTCATTTACAGCTAAGATATATTTATTAGGAAAATTTTTGAATTTTGGTAAGTGCATTTTTTAACCGTATCAAAATAACCATGAGGTTATAACCCATTAATCTATTATGACTGAGGGAAACATATTAACTCAAATTAATTAACTTCTTTAAATTCCTGCTCACCAATTAAAGACAATTTTGAAGTTCCATTTTGAAGCTTTCCATTTCTTCTTTCTTGTTAAAATGATTATGTGTTGTCTCATTGGCCTCTTAGCCTTTTGTGCAGGTTATTTTAAGAAAAACGCCGATTAGGAAAAACTATGAACCTAACAGGATCTGCTTTAGAAAGTACAGAGGATTAATGTTTGAATGAAGGGAAAAAAGAAAGAGAGTATTGAAGTTAGATGGGATAAGAAATGAAAATATACAGTTGATCTTGAAAAACGTGGAGATTAGGTATACCAACCCCTACTCTGTCAAAAATCTGCATATAATTTTTGACTCTGCAAAATCTTGACTAATAGTGCCTACTGTTGGCTGGAAGCCTTACAAATAATATAATAGTTGATTAAAACATATTTTGTATGCTGTATATATTTGATACTGTATTCTTACAATTAAGTTAGCTAGAGAATATAAAATATTAAAAATTAATAAGGAAGAGAAAATACATTTACTATTCATCATAATAAATAGATCATCATAATAAATGGATCATCATCAAGGTCTTCATCCTCATCATTTTTATGTTGAGTTGGATGAGGAGGAGAGGAAGAGAAGGGGTTACTTTTACTCTCTTGCGGTGGCAGAGGCAGAAGAAAATCCACCTGTAAATGGACTTGCGTAATTCCAACCTATGTTAAGTAGTGAACTGTGTATGTATAGGCCAGGTTTGGGGATAAATTTGTAGGAGGAAAAGTCTTTGAGTCAATTTCTGGGGATTTGATGAATATGTAGAAGAACATTTGAAAAGAATTTTTTGAAGTGTTATTATGCACAAAGACGGGATTTGTGAAGTCGACATATGTTTTGTGAATTCAAAGGAGCTTTTAAATACCTTACAGTTAATTTGGTAATATGACTAAGGTTTTATACAAAGACTGGAATATGTTCCTCCCTGGATGTACTTGGGTTAAACTATTAGTACAGTGAATCACATCAATGAATATCCTTATGTTAAACCATAAGATCATTTCTGAGATTAAAACTATTTTTTCTTGATGTATTATTTCTTTAACATAGTGTAGCATCTCTGTCCATGAGTGAGATTGGTCTACATATAATGTTGTTTTTATTGGGGTCATTTTTGTAATAAGTCTATTAGATGACTTAGGATATCAGGTTATGCTCACTTCTTACAAAGAATAATGAAACTTTTTCAAAAAGTATTCTCTGTTTTAGAGAAGTTTAAACAATCTAGGCATTACCTGTTATTTGAAAATTTGATAGGCTTCACAAATAAAGCCACTTGCATTTGATTCCTTGTATTTTATGGTTATTAAAATACTCAGGTTTTCTATTTCTTTAAGAGTAATCATTCGGTTCATCTAATTCAATTGTTCATAATACTGAGTACACATTACTATCTCCTGGGAAGCTTTAAAAAAATTTGATGCCAATGCCAAAAAAACTACTCTATATTTTCTCATATAATTGAGTGGAGTTGAAATCCAATCACCAGTATGTTGACAAAAATCCTCAGATGATTCAAAAGGATTTTTAAATTAAAAATAGATACTTACAGAGACAGAGAGTAAGAGACATGAAGATATTGATATAGATATATGGTTCCCTTTTTACTTTTAAACTTTTATTTCCTTTTTATTACGGGGGTTTATATTTACAAAATTATTGCAAAGATCATACAGATAATTCCAATGTAAACACCTTGCATTACTATGGTATGTTGGTCAAAACTAATGAACCAACATTGATTCACTGTTAAAATACTTAATAAAGTGCATTTTTCATTAAAATGTTTCCAATCTTTACCCAATGTCCTTTTTCTGTTCAGAATCCGATACATAATACCACCTGACATTTAGCAGTAATGTCTTCTTTGGCTACTTTTTATCATTAAAATTTCTTAGAATTTCCTTCTTCTTGAGTAATTTGAATCACTGGTTAAGGTATCTTGTAGAATGTCCCTCAACTGGGATTTGTCTGATGCTTTTCTCAAGATTAGGTTGGAGTAATTGTTTCGGGGAAGAAAAACAAGACTTAAAATACCATTCTCATCACATCATATTGAGAGTGCATACTATGAAAAAATCTTATTGCTGTTGATGTTAACCTTAATCATCTAGCTTGAGTTAGGATTTGTAAGTCATCTCCATTGTAAAGTTAATTTTTCTTCCCCTCTCATTCCATACGGTACTCTTTGGAAGATAGTCACCACGCACAGCCCACAAGTAAGGAGTGGGGAGTATTGTTCCACTTCCTTAAAGGCCAAGTATGACATAAATAACTTGAAATCATTCTGAACAGGAAATTTACCTATTCCTTTTCATTATTTATTGATTTATACAATCCTTTTTGTATCAGAATGGACATTTGGATATTTATTTTATAATTTGGGTTATAATCCAGTACTACTTTATTAATTCTGTTGCTCAGATTGTTTCATCTTTGGCTATTGGAATCTCTTTCAATTAGCCCCTGTGTCCCTTTGTCCTTATTATTGTGGGTAAACTTTTTCTTATTTCCTGTCACCACAGTATGCTCCTAGCTCATCCTGAATAGTTCCTATCAGTCTAAAATTATTCATTTCTTCAAGGAGCCTTGGATTCTATAATTGGAGAATGGTAATTGAAATAAAGATCTGGAAAGCCCTGAGTTGGTGCAGGGTATCACATAGTGAGGGAGCTGAGAGTGCTCATGTGGAAGACCAAGTTCTTCTTTCTCTTTTTATAAAGCTACCAGTTATCTCTGATTATAAATCATTTATACATCAACCCATTAATCCATGAATGGATTAATCAGTTTATAAAGGCAGAGCCCTCATTATCCAGTCAACTCGTAAAGACTTCACCTCTGAATACTGCCATATTGGGTATTAAATTTCAAGGAGTTTTGAAGGTGACACATATTCAAACCATAGTAACATCTTTCCCCTAATCTTGATTTTGGGAGAAAGCATCCACCTATTACCATTAAGTATGATGCTAATTGAACAGTTTTTTTTTTTTTTTTTTTTTTTTTTTTTAGATGTTCTTAATCATATTGGGAAAGTTATCCTTCATTCCAACTTTTCTAAGAGTTTTTTGTTTTTTGTTTTTTTTTTTTAAATCATGAATGAATGTTGGGTATTGTCAAATGTGTGTTTTTCTATGCCAAGTCTGTGATCATATGTTTTTTCTTCTCTAGTCTTTCAATGTGGTGAATTGTTTTGATTGATTTTAATTTTAAGTGTTGAACCAGCCTTGCATGCCTAATATAACTTTTATTTCATCAAAATGTGTAAAATGTATTGGATTTGATTTGCTAATATTTTGGTCATGATTTTGTCTCTGTCTTTTTAAGATATAATATTCTGTGTATTTTTATTCATGTAATGTGCTTTCTGATTTTTGTATTTGGCTGATTCTCACTTCATAGAATAGATTAGAAGGTGCTCCTTCTTCTATTTTCTGGGAAAGATTGTGGAGAATTGATATCATTTCTTCCCTAAAATTTTGGTAGAATTTACTGGTGACAACTTTTGGGCCTGATGATTTATTTTTTGCAAGGTCATGGAATAATTTATCCAATTCCTTGTGGATATAAAGTTATTTAGGTTATATGGTTCTCATTATGTGAATTTTGTTAGTTTGTACTTTCCAGGAATTGCTCCACTGCATCTACTGAGTTCTTTGTAGTATGCTTTGATCGTTCTTTTAGTGTCCCCAAGATCAATAGTGATGACCCCTTTTCATTTTTGATGTTCATAATGTTTACTTTCTTTTTTCTTGGTCAGTCTTCCTAGAAAATCTTAAAAAATATATTTTCCAAGAGCTACAGTTGCATTTCATTGATTTTCTCTATTGTTTCCTGTTTTCATTTTTATTGATTTCTATCATAATTTTCATAGTATTCTTAGTTTTTGGGCTTTGAGCTTAAATTGCATTCCTTAGTCTATTTTGCTAAGATGGAAGATTAGAATATTGATTTTTCAATCTTTCTTCTGTTCTAATATATTTGTTTAATACTATGTAGTATAAATTCCTGTCTAAGAACTTCATTTTCTACCTCCTGCAAAGTTGGTGTCATATTTTAATTTTCGTTTTTTTTTTTTTTAATATTATCCGAGACTTTTTCCTTGTCCCATATGGTTTTTAAGTGTGTTAAATATATAGGGATTTTCTGTCTTTCTGTTGTTGGTTTCTCGTTTAGTTCATTGTGACCTGAAAATTTACCTTGTATGATTCTCATTATTTTCTGTTTGCTGAGATGTGTTTTATGGCCCTAAATCTTGATAAATGTTCCATGTAAAATGAGAAAAATAATATTCTTCCATTGTTATTTATTTAACCAAACTCACTTGAGTAAGAAATTATGTAAAATACTATTTTGTTTCCATTCAGAGCTTTTAGCCTCATTGATATTTTCACTATGATGACATGGGGTGGCTACTGGTGGACCTCAAGGGTACCAGAAGCACAAATCTTTTATGGGCAGTTTATGGAAAAAAAATAAGTTTACATTACTTTCAATATCAACATGCAGTTTTAGACATCAAAGAAGATAATGCAAGGCAGTCAAAATCTAATAGCATGTACTTATTTAATAAGCTATACATATTATACAATCCCTACTTATTTCATTATCTAATATGAAATCTTGAGATCAATAATGCCAAATTTTATATTATACTAGTTTTATATTTGTATAAGTTGAGCATGACAAGTTCATAGTATTGTTAAGCAGAAGAACCGGAGGTAGGCTGAGGAATGCTCTTTTCCCTCTTCTAATATGTCTAACTAAACAAACATAATCAGTTCACAAAACATTAAACCTCAATAAAATAGAGGGCAGAATAGTAAACTAAGGAGACTTATTTAAAGAAAGATCAAATGCAAACGTTTTGAATTCTATGCATAACTTGATTTATGTCTACAATAATTAAGGAGTATGTTTCTAGATCCATATAGATATATATATATATATATAATATATATATATATATATATATTTTTTTTTTTTTTTTTTTTTTTTTTTTTTTTTGAGACGGAGTCTGGCTCTGTCCCCCAGGCTGGAGTGCAGTGGCTCGATCTCGGCTCACTGCAAGCTCCGCCTCCTGGGTTCCCGCCATTCTCCTGCCTCAGCCTCCCGAGTAGCTGGGACCACAGGCGCCTGCCACCTCGCCCGGCTAGTTTTTTGTATTTTTTAGTAGAGACGGGGTTTCACCGTATTAGCCAGGATGGTCTCGATCTCCTGACCTTGTCATCCACCCATCTCGGCCTCCCAAAGTGCTGGGATTACAGGCTTGAGCCACCGCGCCCGGCCGATCAGTATAATATTTTTAACTACAGAAAATTTGTTTTACTTTTTGGTGAGGCATGTGGCTCATGCACCACCATATCCTGTATTCTTAGCAGAGGTCTTACGTAGTGTTGTAGCAGAAAAAGTATGAGGAAATGAAACAAAAATGAGTGTGAGACACATTCATAAGGCCTGGGGATAGAGCAGTGAGCAAAAAATACCATGCCACTCGTACTCATGGAACTTATATTTTAATGGGTGGTTATATTTTACAAAGAAGAATTTAATAAAGAAACCTGGGAATTACTAAAAATATTAAGCCACATTATAAAATGGTGACAGCCATATTGGAATTACAATCCAGGCATGTGGATTACCTGGGAGTCCTAGGCTTCCCATTGAGAGTGATGGTGAATGGGCATAAAGAGCTCGAGGAAATTTGTCTACATAGCTTGGGCCAGATGGATGGCGAGTAAGTGTTGGGGTTGTGATGAGTGTTGGGGTGCTCAAGGAGTGATGGTTTTGATTGTAGCAAAAGGAGTGTCTGGATTCCTGCTTAACTCCTCCTTTGAGTTAGGTTTTATAGTCTCATCATCCTCCTTTTAAATATCAGAAAAATGAGTCTCAAAGCTGTTAAACAAGCTGGCCAAGGCCATGGACTTGAGAAGGGACAAACCCAGGTTTCAAACTCAGTTTGTTTCTGAACCTGAAGCCTGTGTTCTTTCCAGAATACCTAACTGCCTTTTAAGAGGGACATGATTATTCTCCATGATATCACTTCAAATCTATCCATGAACTTTTATTTAATTTCCGTGAATTCACTAAACTCTTTTGTAAGTCTATTCATATGTTCTATCTGACCATTCTATTAAGGTAATCATACTGTAAATATATTATCCACTAAGTAAAATGGCATTAACAAACTTCATTAAAATGTCAAATAATATATCTTTGTACCAATACTTTATGATTTTAAAGAAAAGTTTGTTGTTCTAATGTAATTTATTTGATTATTGTTAATATCTCCTTTACTAATTCACCTCTTAACAATCATATATCTTTCCACACCAAAGTGTTCTAATTGATTCAGTCTCTTGAGTTTCTTTCTTTCAAAATGTCTGTCCCATAAGTTCTTTTTATGGAATGATAATGTGAAACAAACCTATGAGAAAGGAAATATTTCTCATGACTCTTGTTAAATGCTGCTTTAATAATGGCCATTTTGCTGGCTGTGAAGAGACTGGCAGATACTTTACACAGTTAATGTGTGTATTTAGGATTCTTATGACCAAAATACATTTGGGCAGATAATGATCATTTGACATTTTTAAATTTAGAGACACCAATTTGAAAAACCCACAGGCAATCCCGGTTACGGTGACTATTCATTAACTCCAAGAGGACTGAAGCATCTGCCAAATCTGCAGTTTGCAATTTATTCCACTTCTAGTACATTATATTTGTTTAAGCTCATGCTGGTTTTCTAGAAGGCATAAGAAATCTGTTGATAATTAATCAAATTAACAATTTGATTAGCTCAATTTTTTCTATTACATTTATGAGGAGCAGGAATAAGAAGCAGCAGTAGGAAAGAACAATTAATCTTCTTATGAATTTTTTTATTTATTTTTATTTTGCTTTCTCATTTGTTATCCTCTTAGATGAGGCTAAATGAAATAATTGTTTCCATGCTGGAAAGGCAACTCTGTCAGATCTTTTCTTTTCTTGTCAGGTCTTAGCTGACTTAGAAATGTCAAATAATATATAATCTTAAGCTGAAGCTTTGCTAACTCATTGGGTGAGAGAGATGCTAGTCACCATCTATATCCTCACCTCACAATTCTATGTCTTTATAAAGTCATTTATAAATGAATCAATGCCAAATGTCTGACATACTTAGGAAAATTAGGATGAACATTAAGAAGACATTTTATTTTGAAGTCAAAAAGTCTTTCTCTCTTTAATAAAATGGTAGAAAAGGAGAGAGAGGGGAAGAAGGAGAAACCTAAAAAGTTCATATTACAATCCTGGGTCCTCCGATATTCCTGTGTTTGTTCACAAGGGACCACATTTAAAGAGGTCTTTGTTCTGTTTTGTTTTGTTTTGTTTCAGTAAACCATGTCTTGCTCTGTCACCCAGGCTAGAGTGCACTGGGGCAATCATGGCTCACCTTAGCCTTGATCTTCTGGGCTTAAGTGATCTTCCCACCTAAGCCTCACAAGTAACTGGGACAACAGATGTGTACTACCATGCCTGGCTAATATCACTGATCATTAGAGAAAGGCAAATCAAAACCACAATGAGATACCATCTCAAACCAGTCAGAATGGCTATTATTAAAACGTCACAAAATTATAGATACTGGTGAGGTTGTGGAGAAGAAGAAACACTTTTACACTGTTGATGGCAGTGTGTATTAGTTCAATCATTATGGAAGACAGTGTTGTAATTCCTCAAAGACCTAAAGACAGAAATACCATTTAACTCAGCAATCCCATTACTGGGTATATACCCAAAGGAATGTAAATTGTTCTGTTATAAAGACACATACATTCAAATGTGTTTTCATCTCATTGTGCTGGTAATAGGTAAACTGATTTTCTCTTTGTGCTTTCATGGCATTTAGCCTATTATTGAATTATTTCAATTATTATTTCATATGTAAACTTTAAATATTACTTTATAACTTTTCAGAGTTTAGACACTATGATTTCTTCAAATTTAACATATAAAACCAGAGCATAGTGTGTGAACAAGCAACAACACTCAATAAGAACATTTGTAAAGAATGACTAGATGGGTACAAGAATGATGGATGAATGGATAGATATATTTTCCTTTTTCACTGCTCTTAATCTTTATTTCTTCTTCTTTCTCACCAGCTCTAAACTTAGAAAAGTAAGAAGTGAAGCATCCCATTTATTTTAATATTATTCTCATTCTTTGAGAATAATATTTTTTAATCTCATTCTTTATTTGAAGATAGGAATTCTATACATATGATAATGATAAAGTACAATCTAAACTTAAACATACCAGATGATTCCTGAGAAATTTAGAGTTTATGCTCTTTAAACTGTTTTCCAATTTCAAATTAATCTCACTTTATTAGGGATAGGTTAATATAGTCCTAGAATCTAAAACAATAGAATCTGTAAGAATGATGTCTAGCAGAACTTTTTGTGGTGATGAAAATGTTCAAATTTAACACTGTTAAAAAAGCTAGCCACATCACACTACCTGACTTCAAACTATACTACAAGGCTACAGTAACCAAAACAGCATGGTACTGGTACCAAAACAGAGATATAGACCAATGGAACAGAACAGAGCCCTCAGAAATAATACCACACATGTATAATCATCTGATCTTCGACAAACCTGACAAAAACAAGAAATGGGGAAAGGATTCCCTATTTAATAAATGGTGCTGGGAAAACTGGCTAGCCATAAGTAGAAAGCTGAAACTGGATCCTTTCCTTCCTCCTTATATGAAATTTAAGTCAAGATGGATTAGAGACTTAAATGTTAGACCTAAAACCATAAAAACCCAAGAAGAAAACCTAGGCAATACCATTCAGGACATAGGCATGGGCAAGGACCTCATGTCTAAAACACCAAAAGCAATAGCAATAGAAGCCAGAATTGACAAATAGGATCTGATTAAACTAAAGAACTTCTGCACAGCAAAAGAAACTATCATCAGAGTGAACAGGCAACCTACAGAATGGGAGAAAATTTTTGCCATCTACTCATCTGACAAAGGGCTAATATCCAGAACCTACAAAGAACTCAAACAAATTTACAAGAAAAAAAAAAAAAAATCAAAAAGTGGGTGAAGGATATGAACAGACACTTCTCAAAAGAAGACATTTATGCAGCCAACAGACACATGAAAGAATACTCATCATCACTGGCCATCAGAGAAATGCAAATCAAAACCACAATGAGATACCATCTCACACCAGTTAGAATGGCAATCATTAAAAAGTCAGGAAACAACAGGTGCTGGAGAGGATGTGGAGAAATAGGAACACTTTTACACTGTTGGTGGGACTGTAAACTAGTTCAACCACTGTGGAAAGCAGTGTGGCGATTCCTCAAGGATCTAGAACTAGAAATACCATTTGACCCAGCCATTCCATTACTGGGTATATACCCAAAGGATTATAAATTGTGCTGCTATAAAGACACATGCAAACGTATGTTTATTGTGGCACTATTCACAATAGCAAAGACTTGGAATCTAACCCAAATGTCCATCAATGACAGACTGGATTAAGAAAGTGTGGCATATATATACCATGGAATACTATGCAGCCATAAAAAAGGATGAGTTCATGTCCTTTGTAGGGACTTGGATGCAGCTGGAAACCATCATTCTCAGCAAACTATTGCAAGAACAGAAAACCAAACACTGCATGTTCTCACTCATAGGTGGGAATTGAACAATGAGATCACTTGGACACAGGAAGTGGAACATCACCCACTGGGGCCTGTGGTGGGGTGCAGGGAGCGGGAGGGGATAGCATTAGGCGATATACTTATGTAAATGATGAGTTAATGGGTGCAGCACACCAACATGGCACATGTATACATATGTAACAAACCTGCACATTGTGCACGTGTACCCTAGAACTTAAAGTATAATAATAATAAAAAAAAAGCTAGCCACTAACAATATCCAGCAGTTGAGTGTTCAGAATGTGGCTGGTGTGACTGAGGAACTGGATTAAATTAAATGTTAATAGCCATATTTGACTAGTGCCCAGCATATTATACAAAATAGTTATCAATTGTTGTAAGATTAAGATAAAGGAGATTTGCAAGGGAATTGTATCTAGAATGGTATAAATGAAATTTGTTATTGCATGTTAAGCCCAATATATCCCTGAGTGTTCAAATAAATTATATTCCTTTCTTCTTTCCTTTTTTTTTTCTTCAACAAATGGATATTGAAAATCTTCTGTGTTCCACATGGTATTCTAAATTTTTGTCATACAATAGTGAATAAAATAAAATTCTAGCATTCATGGATATTATGCATTATTGAATGGACATACAATAAACAATAGACAAATGTATACATAAAATAATTTCAAATAATATTTGATGCTATGAAAAAATAATAAAGCAAGTTACTAAAAGAACAGTTTGGGCAGAAAGCTTAATGAAAAGGGACAGCACTGGGTGTGATGGCTTATGCCTGTAATTCCAGCACTTTGGGATACAAAGGCTGAAGGATCACTTGAGTCCAGGTGTTCAAGACAAGCCTGAACAACATAGTGAGTCCCTGTCTCTACAAAAAATCAAAAAGTAGCTAGATGTGGTAGCACACAAATCTACTTGGGAGGCCTGAAGTGGGAGGATCCCTTGAGGAGGTGGAGGTTGCAATGAGCCAAGACTGTGCCATTGCACTCCAGCCTGGGCAACAGAGTACAAACCTGTCTCAAAATATAAATAAATTAAAAAAGAAGGAAAGCTAGTCATATAACCATCTGAGAGAGAAACATTATCCGCGTGGCGAATAACAAGTGCAAAGCTCCTGAAGTGAAAACAGGGGTGGTAAGTTCCAAGAGCAGAAGGATGCCAGCTTCGCTAGACCAGAGAGAGAGGTTAAAAGATTTATAAAAGATGAGCTCAGAGTGTTCTCCAGAAAACAGAACAGGTGGGCATACACAGAACACGATATATTTATAAGGTGGTCATCTTAGTGGTAGACCAAGAACTCTAACTTAGTTCATGTGGGAAGGTAGCGAACAGTTAATAAGAAGTAGAGTTAATAAACTACAGTTCCATATGAGAGAGAAAAGATATTGGAGGTGGAGAAGTAGAATAAAGTGAGGTGGAAATACAAGAAATCTGAATAGAGGTTTTGGAATTAGTTAAGCTATTGATGATAATGAACTCTAAGATATGACCATTGAAATCGTGGCCAAATAAGAACTAAAATATGAAAGATAATGATAGTGAGAAAATCAAATAATACTTAGTCCATTGTGTTGTATGAAGCATTTTCAAGGTTTCTGATGGACACAATGATTATATGTCTACATTATTATAACAAGAATAATCTGTATTTCAGTGAAAGACATTTGAAACCAAATTAAAGCTGTACTTTTAAGATTATTTTTTCTTTCAAATATTATTTATACTCATGTTCTTATTTTCTCATAATCTCTTTTGTTTCTTCATGATTATTTGCAGCATTTATATAAAAGATAGATGGAAACTATGAGACTATAACATACCCATTATACTGCAGACTTGTAGAAGATCATGTTATGTTTCTGTTTGTATCCGCACCCTCAGCATAATGACTAACACATTATTTTTACTGAATAAATATTGGTGGCATTGGATCTACTTTTGGAGCCACCTTTAATTGAATAAGTTTTTATAACGTTAAATTAATTACCAAACTTTTCTCCTAATAAATGGTGTCTTTTTTGTTTTATAATTTTTTAAACATAAAAGTGTCTATTTCTTTTTGTTTTCCCTACAAATTCTTAACAGAAGTCGTAAATGTAAACCAAATAATTAGACTTAGTGTTCAGTCGTATCTTACTTAGTACTTGTTATCAACTGAATGTTTTTGTCCCCTACAATTCATATGTTGAAACTGTAGTCCCAAATGTGATGACATTGGAGGTCGAGTCTCTGGAAGGTAATTAGGTCATGAGGATGGAGATTAGTGCCCTGTATTTGTCCATTCTCACATTGCCAATAAAGACATACCTGAGACTAGGTAATTTATAAACAAAGAGAGGTTTAATGGACTCACAGTTCCACATGGCTGGGGAGTCCTCAAAATCATGATGGAAGGCAAAGGAGAAACAGGGGCATGTCTTACATGGGGCAGTCAAGAGAGCATGTGCAGGGGAATTGCCCTTTATAAAAACATCAGATCTCATGAGAGTTATTCACTATCACAAGAACAGTGCAGGAAAAGCTGCCCCCATGATTCCTCCCACCAGGTCCCTCCCACAGGACGTGGGAATTATGGGAGCTACAATTCAAGATGAGATTTGGGTGGGGACAGAGCCAAACCATATCATGCCCCAATATAAAGAGGCAGAGAACCAGCCAACTTCTTTTCTACCATGAGATAATACAGACAGGGCAGTATGTAACCTAGAAGAGGGCCCTCATCAGAACCTGACCATGCTGGCCTCCTGATCTTGAATTTCAAGGCTCCAGAACTGTAAGAATACATTTCTGTTGTCCATAAACCACCTACTCTATAGTAATTTGTTACTGCATTTTAAATGGACTAATGAAGTGCTGAATAGAAGAGCAAGATTCCTGTGACTTCACTTCTTTTTCTGTCCCTGTATATCTGCTCTCCAGCTTCCCATTTGACTTTTGAGTCTCACTACAACTTTGCTGAGTAAGATGTTCTTGCCCTGCTTCAGCAGATCTATTCATCCTCTGCCACACTCTGGTGTGATTAATGAACTAACATTAATAAAGTACTTTGAGTTCCTTGGATAAAGTTGTGCAAACTATTATTCTGTTGTGTTACTTTCTTTACGGATTATTATAATGCTCCATTGTATTTGTGGAGTCCAGTAGAAAAAAGTGACGTAAATGTCTCTGAGAAGGCACACTTCAACAAACTATGCAAGTACAACTGCATGAAAGCAACTAGGGTTCAAAATTTTATTTTTAATATACTTTCATTCTCCACTTACCTTTTTTATTCTGTGTTCTCAGCCCAGAGTAAAGTAAGGTGAAGTAATACCATCTTTCTGTATGAACAATAAGTTTTACATTCTGAGGCATTAAGTATACATTTGGAAACAATTTAAAAATTTTTCAGTTTCAAAGTCATATTTTTATCCCAAAGAATAGTTAATATATCCATAGGAAAGATAATGGGCTTTTTATCATTGTGAGGTATTTAGGTTTAAATATTCTTAAGGTTATATTGTATAAATGCCCCCCAAATATACAGTTTATGAGTAAAGGACTGATCTTAGGAATCTGCTATGTGAACAGGTTCATTTGGAAGGCAATGATGTCCTGCAGTTACTTCCTGGGCTTCATTGCTGGTGGACAGATGGCTGGTTTCTCACTGTGTTCTCATTTCAACCGTATCTCTAGCTTGCTCCTTCCCATGTGGCCTTCCCCCTGTGCTAATAACAGAAGCTTTTTATTCTATGCCCAGGTTTTTCTTACTCTTAAATTTAGACCCTCCCTTCAATTCCAAAGTTCCAAATTGCTAGAACTGTGCAACGGTACCAGGATTCTCTCTACTAAAGTATGCACCACATGCAGCTTACAAGTTATGTCTGGGGAACCGAAGCATGATTTAATGCCTGATTCTTTCTTTCTCATAATATTGCAAATTAAATTACCAAATTATGTATTTACAATCAAAACTATAAAAGGATTAGGAGGCAACATGATGTGGCAGTGTGCTCAACATCCACAGAGCCAGATTCTAGTTTCCTTTCTGTAGATGGGACCTAACATACAATAGCCAGGGGCTCAGAATTATCATGTGTAAAATGAGATTATTAAGACAGACACTTTCAACAGCCCCTTTCAGACCAATGATTCTGTTAGAATGGGACTCTTGAAGGGTGTATTCTTTTTGCCAGGTTGTCTGGCATTAAACATCCAAAATGTCTTCTTGCCTATTCTAGAGTTCACAGTATTTTTAAAGAAAGGCTGCATTTCATTTGTAGTATTATCACTGTGAGTGTTTTCAAGGCCAACCACTTAGCAATTTAAAAAGAAATGGAGGTAGGTGAGATTTGTGATGATTCATGCTCTGGTGGTTAAAAAATAACTACCACTCTTTTTCATGGATAGTGAAGAAAAGTAGAAATTGTCAGACCTTGGGCTGTGAAGCTCCTTGAAATGTTGTGGGAGATGAGAGGATACTGGTTATGAAGCTGCACCCTGAGATGCTGTTGGACCTTGGGAAAGCCACAGATCTTCCCCAAGAACATTTCCAAATCTGTAAAGCTGAAATAGTGGTAATTCCTACCTCACTAGGTTTGCTTAGAGGATGAAATGATTCAATATTTCTAAAATACTTAGAGCAGTACCTGGCACAGTCTGTGCCATGATGTTAGGCATTAACATAAGCGAAAGGGCCAGTGTACTATAAAGCAGTAGACGCACGTAAAAGGCAGTACTGGGGCATTATTGATTCAGGGCTCATGTCAAGTGAATCAACCCTGGAAATCTAATTGTCAATTTGTATTTCTCCTGACTCTATGTTAGTCTTAATCCTATAGCAAAGAAAATGACTCTATATCGATGTGTGTGTGTCAGAGGGTGGGGAAGTAGAGGTGAAATAATTAATCGTGACAGCTTGTTCAAACTAGAGATAACCTCAACTCTGAAACTTCTAATTTCCTCACTATAAGCAAAATTGAACTATGAGCATACACATAAGAAATCTTACTCTAGGATTTAGTAAAATCCAAATTCTTCAAACAACTAGTTCTTAATGTGCCAGGCATTGTACTAAGTAATTCCATGTGTATTATATAACTCAGTTATATTAAAATAACTACAAGAATATATAATCTCTATCATTTTTGGTATGTTTTTCATATGCTTTACAAGTGAAATGGAAGGCATAGATTTGTCAAACACTAAATTATTCATAAACATTTTTATAAATTTAGAATTAGAGGGAGCTTATTCATTATCTAATCCTCTTATACAAATGAGGAGCCTGAGAAATGCATGAGCCTAGAGGTTGGTGTGACAGGGCTGGGACTTTCACTCAGAGGTAACTGCTCTTCCTACAGTAACAGGTAAATTTTCTGAACATTGTTACCAATAATGTTAGTCTGTAACATTTCAGAAAATAAGGATTCTTCCCACTTCTACTGTATTATAAAACACATCACCCACACACACACACACACACACACACACACACACAGGCACACACGCACATGCATACCTTCTAGCCTATTGCTAAATAATAAGAATTTACTAATTCTAAGCATGCTTCAATTAAGTATGACTGTTCTGACCTATCTATTATCCATGGAGACACTTCTCCGTGGCTGAATTTACTTAGATGGGAAGAATAAAATTGCCAGTCAGAACAGTTCAGCAAAAAATAATAAAGTGGAAAACGTTTAGTCACTTTAAATTGTGTTTCATCACTAATTTTTCAGTGTATATTAAACTTACATTATTGGGATGTCCTTTGCAAATTTAAAATGTCAGAAGTAATTTTAAAAAATGTCTTTGTACCTCATACCATATGTTACAAGAGATACACATCAACAACATCTTAATGTGTTAATAGTATGCAACAAGTAGTTCCCTTTGCTTGGATATGTGATTGTACCCCAAAGAAATGAATAGAGTCTCAAAAGATGTGTCTAATATTTTCAGTACTAACAAGTCAGTTGATGGTCACTCACAATAATACAGTCATATTGGACATGAGTGAGAAAGATGAAGACTAAAACACATCAGACACTTCATAGAAGTAGCCTTTAAAATCTTAATTGCATTCATTTTACAATGCAGTGTATTAATTCAGTACATATTTATCCTCTTATTGTAAAGATTCAAAATATATTAAAAGTTCTTATTTTCTTAAAGTTTACAGGATATTTATTACTACAGAGTAATCATCAATGCTTCCTGCCTCAAGAAACTGGAAATTTTTGGTCTAATACTTCTTAAATACTGAAATCATTTTTATATAATAATATTCACAGTTGTGCATGTACTATTATAACCTGGAGAACAGAAAGGATTTTTTTATAATGTTTGCACTTATAATTTCTAATAAGGTATATATTTTTTAAACCATGTAAGTAGGTAAAGATAACATTATTATCATTATTAATTTGCCACTGAGAGAAGACACAAAATAATACTCCCATATCTTGTCTCCTAGATCTGTCCCCTTTTTCCTATGTAATGAGAAAGAGAATTATCTAAATAAAAGTTAATTTCCAGTTTCTGAGAATCTTAGAACCATAGGTTTGTTTAGTTCCTTAACTATGAAGTTCTTTAAAAACTTAAATTTTCCTTTTGTGTATCTCCCCAAACTATAAAGAAAGTAGTTTATCAGAGAAGATGAGGAACTGATGGCAAACATCTGATGATTGGTTTATTAGATAATCATAAGGTGCTGCAGAACAAATCCTAGGTCATTTCTGAATCATTCATGTGTCACAGTTACCATGTTTTTCTATAAATGTAGACCTCTACTTCCTCCATTTCTGCTGGAGGGTATGGATGGTTTTAGAAAATAAAACAAAATTCAACATTCCTGCCATCATTAGTCAATTAAGAGCATCTTTAAGTCAAGACCTTTTTTCATTAAAATCATGAAGAGGACAGAAACTGGTGGTGATTGATCTCGGCTACATTTTTCAGATAACAATCTTGAAATTTTTCTCAGGGACCATGAAAATGAATAAGATGCCAAAATATAAATACCTTTAATAACTCAGGGCTGAAAATAGTAAAAAATGTTTAAGCAAAATACCCTTCCAAATGAGATGTATTGCTTTGAAAGTGTCTAAGTCTATAGGACCCCAGAAATACCTAAGAATAAACCTAATTCCTACCAGCTTCCAAGTGAGAAGTCTATAATGATATAAAAAGAGTGAAAATGAGAAAAGAAATGGCAGCAGAAGATGTGAAATTGTATTTCCAGCCCAGAGGATAACATTTTAGAAAGATCTTTTGGATTTATTGTTCAATTATTTGCATTAACTATGTGCATTGGCCCACTTGTGTCTAAACAAAATGTTCAAGGCCCTAAGAGTACCCACCTCACTTCTGAGCTGAGTTGTAAAAATTGAACAGTATTGTGTCAAGGAAAAGTTGAGATGGAGATGGCAAATTGAAGGAAAAGTGTGACCTATTTTAAAGAAAGAAATTTTATGGAGCTACTTCTACTCCTTCACCTCAAGAAACTCATTTCTGATGATCTGGAATCTCTCCAGCTCATTCCAAAGTGAAGCATCACCCTAATATGGACTTAGAAAATTGATTTTAAAGTAGCATTTCCCCCACCATTATGAAATAGAAACTTGGGGAAGTTCCACTTAGAGTTTAATAGACTTAGTATTGACCTACATTTTGTTTCCACTTTAAATAGACCCATCTCTTATGATGCATAGGAAGGAGGAAGAAACATATAAAAAAGGGAAATAAATCTCTTGTCCATATCTCCACATTAATGACTGTGACTTCAAATGGTTCTCAGTCTTAACAGTTTGATTTGAAGGTCTCTCCTCTTCTGTAAAAAGAAACTTCCATATGGTCTACGTTGTGGTCTTAACATTTACACAACAATTTAATATGCCTGGTTCATAATGAAATACCAGCTCCCGGCTGGGAAATTAAAGCAGTATTCAGCTCCTCTCAGCAAGAAGGCTACAGTTTGATATATTCTATAAATTGGATTCTGCAGTAGCCAAGGGAAAGAGGATTGACGTAGTTAGAAAACGCAGTTGGACTTGTTAAAACAAGCGTTTCAGTGCACAGATGCTAAGTCTCCTTGGAGTTATGCATTGGATCACTTTGCTCCTGCTTAGCTATTAACTAAATATATTTTTGTTTTATTTCCTCTTAATTTTCATCTTTACTGCAGTTTATATAAATGCAATCATTTACCTCTAAGATATTTCAAAAATGTTTGTTAGGAAAGAAAGGGGTTACAGGGTATTAAAATATTCTCCATTTTCAATGAGTGCCATTTTTTTAAACTTTTATTTCCCTTCAGGGGTACCTGTGTAGGTTTGTTACACAGGTAAATTCATGTCATGGGAATTGGTTGTGCAGATTATTTCATCACCCAGGTACCAAGCTTAATACCCAATTGTTACCGTTTCTGCTCCTCTCCCCTACCCTCCATCCTTAAGTAGACCCCAGTATCTGTTCCCTTCTTTGTGTTCATGTGTTCTCATCATTTAGCTTCCATTTATAAGTGATAACATGCTGTATTTGGTTTTCTGTTCCTGCATTAGTTTGCTCAGGATAATAGCCCCCAGCTCCATCCATGTTCCCACAAAAGACATGGTCTCATTCATTTATATATCTGCATAGTATTCTATGATGTCTGTGTACCACATTTTCTTTATCTAATCTGTCATTGATAGGAATTTAAGTTGATTCCACATTTTTACTATTGTGAATAGTGCTGCAAACAACATACACATGCATGTGTCTTTATAGTAGAATGATTTATATTCCTCTGGGTGTATACACAGTAATGGGATAGCTGGACCCAATGGTAGTTCTGTTTTTAGCTCTTTGAGGAATCACTGTAGTGCTTTCCACAATGGTTGAACTAATTTACACTCCGACCAACAGTGTATAAGTGTTTCCTTTTCTCCACAACCTAACCTGCATCTGCTATTTTTTTACTTTTTAATGATAGCCATTCTGACTGGTGTGAGATGGTATCTCATTATGGTTTTGATTTGTATTTCTGTAATGATCAATGATATTGAGGTTTTTTCATATGATTGTTGGCCACATGTATGTCTTATTTGGAGAAGTGTCTGTTTATGTCCTTTGCCCACTTTTTAATGATGTTGTTTGTTTTTCTCTTGTAAATTTGTTTAAGTTCCTTATAGGTGCTGGATATTAGACCTTTGTCAGATATACAGTTTGCAAAAATTTTCTCCCATTCTGTAGTTTGTCTGTTTACTCTGTTGATAGTTTATTTTGCTGTGCAGAAACTCCTAAGTTTAATTAGATCCCATTTGTCAATTTTTGTTTTTGTTGTAATTGCTTTTAGCATCTTTGTCATGAAATCTTTGCCCATTCCTATATCAAGAATAGTATTTCGGGGGCGGAGCAAGATGGCCGAATAGGAACAGCTCCAGGCTCCAACTCCCAGCGTGAGCCACACAGAAGACCGGTGATTTCTGCATTTTCAACTGAGGTACTGGGGTCATCTCACTAGGGAGTGCCGGACAATCGGTGCTGGTCAGCTGCTGCAGCCTGACCAGCGAGAGCTGAAGCAGGGCGAGGCATCGCCTCACCTGGAAGCGCAAGGGGGAAGGAAATCCGTTTTCCTAGGCAGGGGAACTGAGACACACAACACCTGGAAAATCGAGTAACTCCCACCCCAATACTGCGCTTTAAGGAAACAGGCACACCAGGAGAATATATCCCACATCTGGCGGGGAGGGTCCCACGCCCACGGAGCCTCCCTCACTGCTAACTCAGCAGTCTGCCGCGATCTATCCGCAAGGCAGCAGCGAGGCTGGGGGAGGGGTGCCCGCCATTGCTGAGGCTTAAGTAGGTAAACAAAGCTGCTGGGAAGCTCGAACTGGGTGGAGCTCACAGCAGCTCAAGGAAGCCTGCCTGTCTCTGTAGACTCCACTTCTGGGGACAGCCCACAGCTGAAGTCCAATGGGGAAGCAGCGGGGGCCAGTGCAGACGCGAAGGACTCTGTCTGACAGCATTGGGGAGAGCCGTGGATCTCCCAACGCGGAGGTTGACATCCGAGAACGGACAGACTGCCTGCTCAGGTGGGTCCCTGACCCCTGAGTAGCCTAGCTGGGAGACAGCCCCCACTAGGGGCAGTCTGACACCCCACACCTCACAGGCTGGAGTCACCCCTGAGAGGAAACTTCCAAAGGAAGAATCAGACAGGTACACTCACTGTTCAGCAATATTCTATCTTCGGCAACCTCTGCTGCTGATACCCAGGCAAACAGGGTCTGGAGTGGACCTCAAGCAATCTCCAACAGACCAACAGACAGTCCTTCTGACTGTCAGATGGAAAACTATCAAACAGGAAGGACACCTATACCAAAACCCCATCAGTACGTCACCATCATCAAAGACCAGAGACGGGTAAAACCACAAAGATGGGGAAGAAGCAGGGCAGAAAAGCTGGAAATTCAAAAAATAAGAGCGCATCTCCCCCTGCAAAGGAGCGCAGCCCATCGCCAGCAACGGATCAAAGCTGGTCAGAGAATGACTTTGACGAGATGAGAGAAGAAGGCTTCAGTCCATCAAACTTCTCAGAACTAAAGGAGGAATTACGTACCCAGTGCAAAGAAACTAAAAATCTTGAAAAAAGAGTGGAAGAATTGACAGCTAGACTAATTAATGCAGAGAAGATCATAAACGAAATGACAGAGATGAAAACCATGACACGAGAAATACGTGACAAATGCACAAGCTTCAGTAACTAACTCAATCAACTGGAAGAAAGAGTATCAGCGATTCAGGATCAAATGAATGAAATGAAGCGAGAAGAGACACCAAAAGAAAAAAGAAGAAAAAGAAATGAACAAAGCCTGCAAGAAGTATGGGATTATGTAAAAAGACCAAATCTACGTCTGATTGGGGTGCCTGAAAGTGAGGGGCAAAATGGAACCAAGTTGGAAAACACTCTTCAGGATATCATCCAGGAGAACTTCCCCAACCTAGTAGGGCAGGCCAATATTCAAATTCAGGAAATACAGAGAACGCCACAAAGATAGTCCTCCAGAAGAGCAACTCCAACACACATAATTGCCAGATTCACCAAAGTTGAAATGAAGGAAAAAATCTTAAGGGCAGCCAGAGAGAAAGGTCGGGTTACCCACAAAGGGAAGCCCATCAGAATAACAGCAGATCTCTCGGCAGAAACTCTACAAGCCAGAAGAGAGTGGGGGCCAATATTCAACGTTCTTAAAGAAAAGAATTTTCAACCCAGAATTTCATATCCAGCCAAACTAAGTTTCATAAGTGAAGGAGAAATAAAATCCTTTACAGATAAGCAAATGCTTAGAGATTTTGTCACCACCAGGCCTGCCTTACAAGAGACCCTGAAGGAAGCCCTAAACATGGAAAGGAACAACCGGTACCAGCCATTGCAAAAACATGCCAAAATGTAAAGACCATCGAGGCTAGGAAGAAACTGCATCATTAACTAACGAGCAAAATAACCAGTTAATATCATAGTGACAGGATCAAGTTCACACATAACAATATTAACCTTAAATGTCAATGGACTAAATGCTCCAATTAAAAGACACAGACTGCCAAACTGGATAAAGAGTCAAGACCCATCAGTCTGCTGTATTCAGGAGACACATCTCACATGCAGAGATATACATAGGCTCAAAATAAAGGGATGGAGGAAGATCTACCAAGCAAATGGAGAACAAAAAACAGGAGGGGTTGCAATCCTAGTCTCTGATAAAACAGACTTTAAACCATCAAAGATCAAAAGAGACAAAGAAAGCCATTACATAATGGTAAAGGGATCAATTCAACAGGAAGAGCTAACTCTCCTAAATATCTATGCACCCAATACAGGAGCACCCAGATTCATAAAGCAAGTCCTTAGAGACCTACAAAGAGACTTAGACTCCCATACAATAATAATGGGAGACTTCAACACTCCACTGTCAACATTAGACAGATCAACGAGACAGAAAGTTAACAAGGATATCCAGGAATTGAACTCATCTCTGCACCAAGCGGACCTAATAGACATCTATAGAACTCTCCACCCCAAATCAACAGAATATACATTCTTCTCAGCACCACATCGCACTTATTCCAAAATTGACCATATAATTGGAAGTAAAGCACTCCTCAGCAAATGTACAAGAACAGAAATTATAACAAACTGTCTCTCAGACCACAGTGCAATCAAACTAGAACTCAGGACTAAGAAACTCAATCCAAACCGCTCAACTACATGGAAACTGAACAACCTGCTCCTGAATGACTACTGGGTACATAACGAAATGAAGGCAGAAATAAAGATGTTCTTTGAAACCAATGAGAACAAAGATACAACATACCAGAATCTCTGGGACACATTTCAAGCAGTGTGTAGAGGGAAATTTATAGCACTAAATGCCCACAAGAGAAAGCTGGAAAGATCTAAAATTGACACTCTAACATCACAATTAAAAGAACTAGAGTGGCAAGAGCAAACGCATTCAAAAACTAGCAGAAGGCAAGAAATAACTAAGATCAGAGCAGAACTGAAGGAGATAGAGACACAAAAAACCCTCCAAAAAATCAATGAATCCAGGAGTTGGTTTTTTGAAAAGATCAACAAAATTGACAGACCGCTAGCAAGACTAATAAAGAAGAAAAGAGAGAGGAATCAAATAGATGCAATAAAAAATGATAAAGGGGATATCACCACTGACCCCACAGAAATACAAACAACCATCAAAGAATACTATAAAGGCCTCTATGCAAATCAACTATAAAATCTAGAAGAAATGGATAATTTCCTGGACACTTACACTCTCCCAAGACTAAACCAGGAAGAAGTTGAATCCCTGAATAGACCAATAGCAGGCTCTGAAATTGAGGCAACAATTAATAGCCTACCCACGAAAAAAAGTCCAGGACCAGATGGATTCACAGCTGAATTCTACCAGAGGTACAAGGAGGAGCTGGTACCATTCCTTCTGAAACTATTCCAATCAATAGAAAAAGAGGGAATCCTCCCTAACTCATTTTATGAGGCCAACATCATCCTGATACCAAAGCCTGGCAGAGACACAACAAAAAAAGAGAATTTTAGACCAATATTCCTGATGAACATCGATGCAAAAATTCTCAATAAAATACTGGCAAACCGGATTCAGCAGCACATCAAAAAGCTTATCCAACATGATCAAGTGGGCTTCATCCCTGGGATGCAAGGCTGGTTCAACATTTGCAAATCAATAAACGTAATCCACCATATAAACAGAACCAAAGACAAGAACCACATGATTATCTCAATAGATGCAGAAAAGGCTTTTGACAAAATTCAACAGCCCTTATGCTAAAAACGCTCAATAAATTCGGTATTGATGGAACGTACCTCAAAATAATAAGAGCTATTTATGACAAACCCACAGCCAATTTCATACTGAATGGGAAAAACTGGAAAAATTCCCTTTGAAAACTGGCACAAGACAGGGATGCCCTCTCTCACCACTCCTATTCAACATAGTGTTGGAAGTTCTGGCTAGGGCAATCAGGCAAGAGAAAGAAATCAAGGGTATCCAGTTAGGAAAAGAAGAAGTCAAATTGTCCCTGTTTGCAGATGACATGATTGTATATTTAGAAAACCCCATTGTCTCAGCCCAAAATCTCCATAAGCTGGTAAGCAACTTCAGCAAAGTCTCAGGATACAAAATTAATGTGCAAAAATCACAAGCATTCTTATACACCAGTAACAGACAAGCAGAGAGCCAAATCAGGAATGAACTTCCATTCACAATTGCTTCAAAGAGAATAAAATACCTAGGAATCCAGCTTACAAGAGATGTAAAGGACCTCTTCAAGGAGAACTACAAAGCACTGCTCAGTGAAATAAAAGAGGACACAAACAAATGGAAGAACATACCATGCTCATGGATAGGAAGAATCAATATCGTGAAAATGGCCATACTGCCCAAAGTTATTTATAGATTCAATGCCATCCCCATCAAGCTACCAATGAGTTCTTCACAGAATTGGAAAAAACTGCTTTAAAGTTCATATGGAACCAAAAAAGAGCCCGCATTGCCAAGACAATCCTAAGTCAAAAGGACAAAGCTGGAGGCGTCACGCTACCTGACTTCAAACTATACTACAAGGCTACAGTAACCAAAACAGCATGGTACTGGTACCACAACAGAGATATAGACCAATGGAACAGAACAGAGTCCTCAGAAATAATACCATACATCTACAGCCATCTGATCTGTGACAAACCTGAGAGAAACAAGAAATGGGGAAAGGATTCCCTATTTAATAAATGGTGCTGGGAAAATTGGCTAGCCATAAGTAGAAAGCTGAAACTGGATCCTTTCCTTACCCCTTATACAAAGATTAATTCAAGATGGATTAGTGACTTAAATGTTAGACCTAATACCATAAAAATCCTAGAAGAAAATCTAGGTAGTACCATTCAGGACATAGGCATGGGCAAGGACTTCATGTCTAAAACACCAAAAGCAACGGCAGCAAAAGCCAAAATTGACAAATGGGATCTAATTAAACTAAAGAGCTTTTGCACAGCAAAAGAAACTACCATCAGAGTGAACAGACAACCTACAGAATGGGAGAAAATTTTTGCAACCTACTCATCTGACAAAGGGCTAATATCCAGAATCTACAAAGAACTCAAACAAATATACAAGAAAAAAACAAACAACCCCATCAAAAAGTGGGGAAAGGATATGAACAGACACTTCTCAAAAGAAGACATCCATACAGCCAACAGACACAGGAAAAAATGCTCATCATCACTCGCCATCAGAGAAATGCAAATCAAAACCACAATGAGATACCATCTCACACCAGTTAGAATGGCAATCATTAAGAAGTCAGGAAACAACAGGTGTTGGAGAGGATGTGGAGAAATAGGAACACTTTTACACTGTTGGTGGGATTGTAAACTAGTTCAACCATTATGGAAAACAGTATGGCGATTCCTCAAGGATCTAGAACTAGATGTACCATATGACCCAGCCATCCCACTACTGGGTATATACCCAAAGGATTATAAATTACTCTCCAAAAAAATCACATGCACACGTATGTTTATTGCGGCACTATTCACAATAGCAAAGACTTGGAATCAACCCAAATGTCCATCTGTGACAGACTGGATTAAGAAAATGTGGCACATATACACCATGGAATACTATGCAGCCATCAAAAAGGATGAGTTTGCGTCCTTTGTAGGGACATGGATGCAGCTGGAAACCATCATTCTTAGCAAACTATCACAAGAAGAGAAAACGAAACACCGCATGTTCTCACTCATAGGTGGGAACTGAACAATGAGATCACTTGGACTGGGGAAGGGGAACATCACACACCGGGGCCTATCATGGGGAGCGGGGAGGAGGGAGGGATTGCATTGGGGAGTTATACATGATATAAATGACGAATTGATGGGTGCTGACGAGTTGATGGGTGCAGCACACCAACATGGCATAAGTATACATATGTAACAAACCTGCACGTTATGCACATGTACCCTAGAACTTAAAGTATAATAAAAATAAATAAATAAATAAATAAATAAATAAAAATAAAAATTTGGAAAATAAAAAAAAAAGAATAGTATTTCGTAGGTTTGTTTCCAAAGTATAATATAGATTAAAGATAGAAAATGCATGTGCATTTTATACTATTCTCCTTAATAATCTCTGAATATGCTGTCAAAAGTATATTTTCATCTTCATCCATGGCAATGTTCATCATAAAGTCACATTTAATTTGGGGAAAGTGGGAACTTTCTTAGGTCCAGTTCAGATATGGAGGATGCAGTACGAGTTTGTAATTACCTTTACAAAGTTTAATTTTATTTTTATTATTGATGATTTAAAAGATTACAGGTTAAGTGAAGTGATTAAAAAATAGACAAATGTGTCAACACAACTAATATTTGAGTTAAATCAGTAAATGATGATATTTAAGTATGTAGAGGACCTTAAGAATAGGGTTTCTGTAAAGAGAAATCCACACTACACACTGAAGAAAAGAATGACCAAGAGCTTTACTGGAGCTGATTGAAAGAATTACTAGTGAGACCGGTGAGGTATGTTTCCCATAACACAGAATGAAGCAAGTAGCTGGAACTAAGTAGATGCTTGCTGAATTGAAATGGAGCATTTGAGATTGTCATTAGAGACGGTACCAGTTGGAAACATTAAATTGGACCAGATTATGGGAGATTTTGAAAGCCAGATTAAGGAATTTGAAATTTATTCCACTGACCGTATCATCCAAATGTGAATTGTCATGAGAAACTAACTCAAGTTTGGGGAAGAACTGTCTTTACCTTGGCTAGGAAAACTAATGTACTATATCTAGCTAGACAGTAAATTAAAGAATGATTGTTTTTATGACCCAAACTTTCATTACACTAAATCCACTCACTACACATAATTTGAATTAATACTTCTCAATGTATTTTCAAGATATTGTGTGGCAACACTCTACTCAAGATAACATATAAGAAAGCCAATAACAACAACATGTTTTATTTTACATTGATATCGGGAAAACGATTTTTAAAGCCCATTTCTTTTACACATGGAGCACAAATAAAACAATGTTGTCAATATAACTACAAAGTAACTTTCAATGCTTTACTAAGTGATGTTCTAAAGAAATATTGAAGGAATTTCCATTAAACTTATATACATATCATTATATGGTGAAAAATATATTACAGAATTTTTTAATGACATATGATAGTCCTATGTGACAGTACTGGACGTATTTTTTCAGTTTACCACACTAAATAATCTATGTGCTTTTATACCAGTGTAAAAGTCAATAAAATTTAAACATGTGGCTCAATATGAAAGAATATCTTTGTATGTGAATCTTTTAATATTCCCCTAAATATATTCTATAGCTATCCAAAAAGAAGAGCTCTTGGCAGGGCTCAGTGGCTCATTCCTGTAATCCCAACACTTTGGGAGGCTGAGGCAGGCAGATCACAAGGGCAGGAGATCAAGACCATCCTGGCAAACATGGTGAAACCCCGTCTCTACTAAAATACAAAAAAAAAAAAAAAAAAAAAAAATTAGCCGGGCATGGTGGCGCGCACCTGTAGTCCCAGCTGCTCAGGAGGCTGAGGCAGGAGAATTGTTTGAACCCAGGAGGCAGAGGTTACAGTGAGACGAGATCATGCCACTGCACTCCAGCCTGACGACAGAGTGAGACTCCGTCTCCAAAAAAAAAAAAAAAAAAAAAAAAGAAGAGCTCTTGTATATTTTTTGTCTGCATGCTCTCAAATACTTTTTTGCCTGCACATATGTATTAGTCTGTTCTTGCCTTGCTATAAGAAACTTCCTGAGACTGGGTAATTTATGAGGAAAAGAAATTTAATTGATTCAAAGTTCTGATGGCTATACAGGAAGCAAGGCTGGGGAGGCCTCAGAAAACTTATAACATAGTGAAAGGTGAAGAGGAAATAGGCACATACTATACATGGTGAAGCAGGAGAAAGAGAGAGAAGGGGGAAGTTACACACACAAGCAGAAGTCTTGAGTACTCACTCATTACCACAACACCAAGGGGGAAATCCGCCCCCATGATCCAATTACCTCCCACCAGTCCCCTCCTTCAACACTGAGGATTACATTTCCCCATGAGATTTGGTTGGGGACACAGAGCCAAAGCGTATCAACATACTAACAAAAATCTCCAACTGAATCAAACTTTCTCTGTCATAAACAATTTGCACGATACTATTTATTAACAATAATTTAAATTTTATTTTTCCTTTTTTTGCATCTGAATCTAAATGCCACAGATTCTTTAGCAGAAATCTTTTTTATCCTGGTTAATTAAACTAGTAAACCAACTGGAGTTACCTGACACTTGAATGGAAAAGTAAAATAGATGGAATTTTTGAATAGCATTTTTAATGTGTTTAAATAGCTATCTCTCATGAACAAGTGATTAGCATTTGTTTTACAATGTTCCAAAAAGATTATCCAAAAAAAAGACTGCATAATTAAAGCAAATGTCCCAAAGAGTTTATTTATAGATGCTTTGATATCTAAAACATAATTTTAAACTCCTGTTGTAAAGATGATCCAAAATTGTACAAAGACACAAAGCACTAGCATGTTTGGCACCTTGGATTATTAGAGCAGGGTTTATGAAGATAGGAGGCCAAAAATATGTCCTCATGAGCACTCCTGTCAGTCCTT
The DNA here is from genome assembly GCF_009764315.1 of Trachypithecus francoisi. NCBI lineage: Eukaryota > Metazoa > Chordata > Mammalia > Primates > Cercopithecidae > Trachypithecus > Trachypithecus francoisi. The sequence continues at coordinate 78,971,634 of NW_022681465.1, forward strand.
ATTGTGGTACTTTCAGTGTGAGGAGTTTGCTATTGGCTTAGAGTAGATTGAGGCCAGGGAGATGAAGCTAAACATTTTACAATGCACGGGACAACTCCAGACACCAAAAAATTATCTGGCCCAAAATGTCAGTAGGGCTGAGGTTGAGAAACCCTAGTCTAGAAAGTCTCATTCAGTTTTATTTATTGGAACACAAGTGGATAAATTAATAATAGTCAAATAGCATTCAGATCATTTCTCTTGGCATTTATTTTGTTTTTCTTCTGAGATTCTTTCAAGTCTTCCTTCATTCTCACTTGACCTCCAAAATTCCAGTTGTCTTTCATCTTTCTGTTTAGGAGTTTTTGCTAATGATACTGATGATGATGCAAAATAGTAAGTAAAGGTATAGCTTGATAAATCAATATTCTAGGACTAGAGTATTTTAGTTATATTTTGCTAGTGCTCAACAACACAAAATTTTTTGTTTTTAGTTGATGCTCTAAAAATTGGCCAGTATCCCTTCTTGAAATACATGAGTAGAATTTTCTTGTCCTGATACAGTATTACAATAAATTGCATATATTTCATGTTTCAAAGCTTATTTTTAATTATTTTAAGTGTTATAGGTTCTAGAGGACATTTTTGTTTAGACTCCTCAGGAAAGTGAGGGAGTTGAGATATGACCTGCAGATAACTTCTTTACAAAATGTGTGCCTGCTTAAAAAATTTTAACACCAGCTAAATATTTGACAATGTTAAGAAATTACTATTAATTTTGGGGGTGTTATAGTGATATTATATTATGTTAAGAATATATTTTAGTGATTCATACTGAAATTTTATCTTTGAAATAATGTCTGCAATTTTTCTCAAAATAATTAGGTGGCAGTGTATGAGGTACCAGTGAAACAACCTATCAGTTGATAATCATTTAATCTGTGCAATGAACATATGAGAGTTTATTATGGTATTATGTTACACTATTTTACTAATTCATTAGACTTATACTGTACTAGTATTCTAGTAATATAGTATATTGTTATTTTATGTGTTTACAATTTTCTGCAATAAGAACATTAACAAAAATATAGGAAAAATATGCCTTTTTGTAGCTCTTATCTTTGTGGAAAGTCATTTATCATCCTTACCCTTCTCAAATATGGAAATAAAATATTGACTTTTTGAATTTCTGGTTATGTGAGGCTTCTTTGAACATGGTTTCAATAGGATGTATCACACTTCAGTTAAGCTTTGAAACAATGAGTGGGTGTCTTTTCTCCTGAATGAAAGCCAGAACCCTTGCTGGGTGGATTTCCTGGTGTCCTTTTTATCTGTTGACCAAATGAGTCAGAGAAAATTTATTTTTCAAATATAAAAGATAATATGTGGTTTTGATAAACGGTCGGACTGTTTGACCTAATTCCTCACTTCACTTTGCTTAAAATCACAAGCTAAATAGTAGCTTATATGTCTTTAGTCCACTGATTTCTATTCTTTCTAGATTTTATTTGCGTATTTGTAAGGAAAAAAATGTATGTAACCAAGGAGTATGCAAATATTTTTCTGTAAAAGTTCAGAAGTTCAGATACTTAATATTTAGGCTTTGTAAGCCATATATGATTGTATACCCATCTTTCATTTTTACTTTTATTTTAACAAACATTTAAAAACATAAATCCATTTCTTAATTTTAAAAAAAGCAGTTCAATAAACCAATGTTTGGATTTGGTTATAGGACTCCAGATCTAACCCCTCTATTCAAAACAAGCCTCTCTTCCAAATTTAACTCATTCTGAATAAGATGTATAAGAAAAAGCATTCTATAAAATATATTTTTCTTATCATCATCACTTTAATGTATATGCATTCTACCTTTAATGTATATGCATTCTACCTCTATCAAGACATACTACTAACTAAAGTAACTACTCGTGTGGATTAGTATTTCTTACCAACCCATACTTAAGCTTATACACAAACTTTTTAAATTCAAAACCTCAGTGGCATTTTTATGATTGTAGTTATTACCTTGAATTTGCTCATTAATAGTCATATAGAATTACGTTTTTTGGATTGGGAAATAATCAACAGATATTTACCTCTGTTAGGATTGATTTATAAGTATGAATGTTTTCTTGATTGGGCAGTGATAATAGGATTGCTTTATTTGCCTAATAAATGTTTTCTGTTATCTTGCACAAAGATGGATTCCCATTTGTCCTCTATGAATACTTCAAATTCCTGAAAAGTAGAAAATGAAAACTCTATAGGTAGGATATTAGTTTTCTATGTACGTCATTACCTCTCTGTGGCTACTCATATACTGAACTTGAAGAACTCATTGTAATCTATCAAGTGAAGGAAATAAAGGAAAAGGTAGAGGCTCTTAACAAAATGGACTGGTATGAACTTCAAGACCTGAAAGAGGTCACAAGTGGAGATGTGTATGAGTCAGGCACTCGGGGGGATGACACAAGTAAAGATCAGATTAACTGATGATAGAGTGCATTGTAAGGGAGCACAGGAAGAAGCGAAGCATGGGAAATCATCTCAGGAGTATTAGAGGCAGACTTTATGGCAAGTGAGATTGTCCATCAGGAAACCACAGTGATGCCAGTGGCCTAACACCACTTTGGGGATTTATCATTCTCACAACTCATGCACTCTGACTCTTCTAGCTTATTCATTCTTTACTTTAAATCTCCCCAACAATAGGTATGATTAAGTCTATTAGTCACAGTCTGATTGAAGCATCCCCATCGAAAGAGTTCTCCAGCCAGATCATTATATGGGCTGCTACCTGAGTTATAGATGACCATCTTTGGAGTAAGCATCAATCCTGGTTGAACCAGTTATCAGAGATTTTTAAAGTCACATGAGAAAAGCTTACCAATTTGTACAAAACACACACACACAAATACTGCTTTCATTTTTTAACAAAGGAATAACTGGATTAATGTGAGAAAGAGTTTCATGAAATTAGATTTTTTTATGCAAAAGTTTTGCTTTATTTGTTCCCAAAACAACCTTTTATCTTATGTTCACTCCCAGGACAGACACAGCCTAGTGTTGTTTTCTTTGTTTTTTGTTTTTGTTTTTGTTTGTTTTTTGTTTTGTTTTATGTTTAGGTTTAAAATTGTGGATGCCTCATCCCCTTTCAAGCTCTGTTGAAGTTTCATTTTACAGTGATTATTTAGAGAGACCACTTCTGTTCTCAGTGCTGCAGCTTTAGATCAATCAATTCCGCAAAATTATTATCAAAACTTCTTCATAATTCTTTACTAAAAACTTCCCTTCCAGTTCATTTGGCAAACTGATTGTAGATAAATACGCCTGCATCATAAAGCAAAAGATTTGAGAGAACAAACTTACCTGTTGGAGAAAGACAGGCTAAGTGTCTTTCCCATTAATGGCAAGATACGTAGGAGCTAGGACTCTCCACTCTATTCCATATAAGTTAATTTCTTAAAATAGTATTTTACAAACAAAGTTTTTTTTCCTGAAGAGCCCTGCAATAATAGTGTAGATCAAGACTAACTTTCTTATCCATGGAAAAATATTCTCTATGCCTAACCAAATACTTATGATCCTGTCAAGCTGCTCTTCCTAAAATTTCGTAAAAATTACCTTCCAAACCCTTCTCTGAACTATGTCATGATACTGTTTCATTCTAATGTCTTCTCTCCCCTCCTGTTCCTTTTCTCTTGTCCTCTTCATCCCCATTGTCTGTGTAGTTTCTACACTTTTTTGAAGTCTAACCAAGACCCTTCATGTCACCAGTGATGTACAGAATCACTCTATGATGAATGACATATTATTTGAATTTACATAAGGTCACTAGTAGGTTGTTTAGCCTTGGAATTAATGCTCACATCTTTTTTTGTATTATGCTTGAATTTATATTCTCAACACTTTCAGTCAGGATCAATGTCATACTTATTTTGTATTCTCCACAGTTGCCTAAGGTGCGGGTTACAGGGAAAATGGTGGTTAACTTGAATTCATGTTATCTTTAATTTCCATTCCTTTTGTTTACCTTTTCCAACTTCTTCTAAATGAGGAACCCTTTTTTAATTATAAATCTGAAAGCTATATGAACTCATTACCCAAAAGAAGCTTATCAGTAGTAATACCTATCCCTTGTTAGAATTGCAGATTCTTTCATCCCACTCCAGACTTACTAAATCCTAACCTGTTTTGCAGTAAGACAACCCAGGTGTTTCTTAAACATATTAAAGTGTGACAAACACTGCACTAATGAATCCATTCCGAATGAACTGAATTAATTTTTGCATTAAACAAATAGAGGAAATTAGTGTTTAAATGTTTATTTTATCATATGTGCATGTGGTGTGTGTGTGTGTGTGTGTGTGAGAGAGAGAGAGAGAGAGAGAGAGAGAGAGAGAGAGAGAGAGAAAGCATCAAGGGAAATATTTTAGAGACAAATAACCTTTTAGGCTGCAGTAGACTTGCCTCATAAATATCTTGTTAATATATTTCCTGTGGAGACTATTATTTCTGCCATTTTTTTTTTCATTTTGTAGAAGCATATTAAGCCACATAGGAAAACAGGGCTGTCAGGATATTACTTCAGAAACACATTGGAGGTCCCCAAGAGCCAAAAATCATTTGAGGAATTTTTAAAAGCTGGCTGCATTTTAAAGGCATTTATAATTCAAGGTGTTTGATTAACTTTTGACGAGTTGAGTGTTGCTAGATTTGAAGATCGAAAGGAACAATTTGGAATGGTCTGGTGAATTTTTAAAGACAGAGAGAAGCAGAAAAATTGTGGTTTTACCCTTCTTAGCTTCGATATTTTTATGTTATTTTTGTTACAATCACAAAACAGAACCCCTTTAATCTGTTTATGTCACATGGGCTAACATGGGGCTTCCTACCCATGTAACATATCTTCCTACCCAGGGTTGCTTCCTACCCATGTAACATATCTGTAGTATCAGTAATATCCATTAGGTATTTTAACTTGCCAAAGACAGGTAGTACAAATATATATTCGATATAAGTTTACAAACAGTCTTATGTAAAACTGATTTTATGCAAACTGAAGGAGTTTATGATGGAAATGAAAGACAGATAAAGAAGAGGAAAGGGAGAGAAGTTAAGGAGTGGAGAGTGTAAACCTTAATTTCAAAAATTCACATATACAACAAAATCAAACAATCATGTTACAAACATGTTTATGATCAGTAGGAACCAGATGACAGCCTCATATTATAACTTCTCTCAATTGGAGCCAAAGCTTCACAAAAAGATTTGCCTATTTGGAATATTGTGTTCAAATGTGAGCACCTTGTTTTATGAAGAATATTTTTAATCGGATGTAAGCCATTTTCAGTTATTGATTGATTCACTTATTCCTTTTTTTTTTTTTTTTTCTGAGACAGAGTCTCACTCCATCACCCAGGCTGTAGCGCAGTGGCACGATCTTGGCTCACTGCAACCTCCGTATCCTGGGTTCAAACGATTCTCCTGCCTCAGCCTCCCATGTAGCTAGAATTTCAGGTGCCTGCCAACATACTCACTAATTTTTTGTATTTTTAGTAGAGACAGGGTTTCACCATGTTGACCAGGCTGGTCTTAAACTCCTGACCTCAAGTGATCTGCCCACCTCGTCCTCCCAACATTCCATATTTCTTGAACCAAATAATATATGAGAATGTTTGGTAAGTGATGACATTGCAAATGCGATCATTGCACTTCCTTTTAAAGACCTTATAGTTTAGTATAAAGAATATAAACAAGTAAGTCCAATAATGTGTTGTAGGAACTAAGACTCAAGATGATCAAGATACAGAGGAAGCACAAAGATAAATTCTCCCTGGGACAATTAAGAAAGAGTATTAGTGGATGTGAAACCGTCTTCCTCAAGACACAGTCTAAGGAATTTGTATGATTAGTTTATGAACAAATTGTTTACAAGAGGGTGAAAGATGATAGTTATATATCACAAATTTGGAGAGCTACTTGATGTATGAAGCATTATTTTTATTTGCTTCTAGCAGGTACCGTCAAAATCATAAGGAAAAATTATGAGAAGAAAATGAAATGGGGAAAAAGGAAGGAAACTAATGTTTTACGAGTGCCCACAATGTGCCAGGCTTGTGGTGGGTCTTTTTAGGCACTGTTTTAGTTAACCACATAACAGCTTTGTCAACGAATAACTTTGCTAACACGTAGCTTGTCTGAGGAGTTGCTACTAGGTCAACATTCAGAGGCCCAGGTGATCACTCTAATTTTTATGTTTTAAGAGAGAAGATTTGCTCCAACTTGGAGCTAAGATTTGACAAAGCAATAACTTTATTTGATCTAAATAACCATAAATAACACGGCATGAGTAGTAGAAGAGGACACAAATAATTGTACAGTTAGGAATGTATCTGTGTGATTTGAAATGACCAGTTATACCTTTAGTAAAATGAAAAATTGGGTATTCTGGTTATTAGAACATATCTATACATGAATAATACCTTCTTTATAATATCTATATTTAGAAATGTATTGTATTCAATATCTGTTTCAGAAGATTGTACAAAATGTGAAATGCTTTAAAATACTATACAAAAAAAATCAATTTTAATACTAAAAAATTTGCATCTATTTAATGTTCTATCCTAGTCTAAACTTCTTCTGATTTCTATTAAAATCTATTTGATACCCAGAGTACTTCTACCAGTCAAACATGATATGCAAAATGATTTAAGCCAGATGTTATCATCTCCTATGCCATACAGAGGCAGTGTTTTACTAGTTCACTAGTATAAATACAGAAAGTCTACAAGGACAAAAAGAAACAAAAAAGTGATATTTGCTCCTGCACATTATTATGAAACAGTGAATTAGAAATCTAAATAATTTATAGGAAATTAGTATTTTGATGCACAGCAGAGAATTACATTTATTTCATGGTATCAGTTACTAAAGAAGGAAGCAGCTTTTGTTTAGGTTACTATGAGAAGCTAAGTACAGTTTTGCCCATAAATTCTAGAAGCTCAGGTTAAGCACATTACTTTAGACATTTCTGTCATGAGTTCCTGATTAGCTCTGTGTCACTGCAATGTCAAGTTCAGTTTTAGAGGTCAGGAAAATATTTCTGAGTTGCAAAATGTTTGAAGCCATTTGCCCTACCTTATACAAATGACTGTTTATATAGGTGACAGTAATGTCAGGTGGACTTACATGTTTATAATCAGGGCTAGCTAATGTCAGCAAAAATAGCATTGAGAAGTTGATGTATCTCATACCCTAAGGATTATTAAAGGTATACAATTAATGTGCTAGGCCAAATTGAAATTGGAAACAGAGTTGTCTATGTTCCTATGACAGGATGCATTACCAATAGTTTTCATCTTAACTACGTGAAATAACTACTTAGCCATTCATAAATGCCCTATAAAGAAAACTAGGAAAATTCTACCAAATTAAAATTAATATGCTAAGTCCCCATTACTTTTACAATTTATTGTAATATGTAAATATGCATCCAGATGAAGGGACCTATTACCCAAGTAAATTTGCACCAAGATTCTTAAAACATTTATTACACTACTAGGAAGTTCTTAGTTGAGCTCTCAGAGAGTATACAAACAAGAAAAAAGCAGAAAGGCTGGAACAGACAGATTCTAGAAAGTATGCCAAGACAATCTTTAAAAAGCTTGTATCTGTAAACTGCACTCAATTTGTTCTTTGGGAGTCCAGTTTTATTTTATTTTGTATTTAACTTTATTTGCTTCACGAAATCAACATGGGTAAGTTAATTTCTGCCTGATGAGTAAAGGCATGTCTACATTGAAAAAAAATGACCAAATCTTCTAAATAATTTTCTTTATTATAAACATTGCACAAAACCTTAGAGATATATTATGTTCCTAAAAGAAGGTACATAAAATATTTGGCAAGTTCTGTTACCATGGGAAGATGCCGAGCAGGGGAACCAATATTATATCATCCAAAACTTAAGAAGATAACTTAGTGTGGGTTTTATCTTTATTCACTGTAATTGATGTATGCATAAGCATTTTTAAATCATTTTGCCTGGGCTGGAAACTCAATGTAGCAGGCACTATGAGGGATATTATAAGGTAACTGTACCGCTTCTGTCTTTAACATGTCTTAAACCAGCTAGAGTGATAAACCCATTATTTAGGAAATAGAAATTCAATAGAATAAAATAAAATGAAATAGTGATAAACTAATACATACATAATTTCTAAGGTACCTACGATAGTATGAGCTACAGATAACTAAATTGTTTTTTTCTCTATGTGTCCTTTATTTAAACACCACCCATCCCCACCAAAGACACACATACACACAGACATGGCAAATACACAAAACCTCTGTAACACCTAACAAAGGGCTATGTTTACTCAATAAGTGGATTTTCAAAATGATACTGTATCAAGAGAAAATCGTTTCACAGAGAAGCACCTGCTCTATGCATACTGAATCTGGACATTCAATTCATGAAATCTAAGCCTCTATGATAAGAAAGTTTACTCTTTTTTCATTGCTAGGGGTGTACCATTTCTTAATTCTGTTATTCATACTAGAAACAGAGTATGGAGGCTTCAAAAGAAGAGATTATTTTAAGTGCTTTTCATACTTCCCAATGGTTATTTCTCCTCTCATGAATAACCTTCAGTTGTTCTTTTTCTCACTAAGAAATTATTGAGGACATGCAGCAAGGTAATGGCTGATGAGTTTTGACTTGGTAATGAACAAAGTTGTTTATATAACTTTTGAAGGCACTTTGTTGTGCAAGTCTATATTTAGCCCGTAGTTTCTCCATAGGGGAATATGTCACATTAAGTACAAAGGGAATTTTTGTAGGTGATTAAATCATTTATTTCATCAAGCATGTTGCTATTTGATTCAATTATTCAAGTCAGCTAACTTTAAGCACCTACTATCTATCATGTAGGCACTGGAGATACAAAGATTAATGAGACTTTAGAGAAAAAATGTTGAATGAAGTCTAAGTTAGTTACAGAGTTAAGGACAACAAAACTCTAGAGACATAACTGAGTTTTACATTTCACTGATAAATAAAGTCCACAGAATATAAATATGTGTCTAATTCTCACAAACAAGAGCAAGTTGACTGAGACTAACACAGGATTCTAAATCCCCAGGTCAATACTACACCAAAAAAAGAATCCCTAAAATAGCCCAAGCAACTGTGTGTGTGTGTGTGTGTGTGTGTGTGTGTGTGTATATGTGTATACCTGAATCAGCAGGAAACCAAACATTACTGCTACAGACAATGCCCCAAATAGCACTCTACCTCATTTACTTGCAAGAAAGACCAAATTAGAATATCAGTGTTGATCCCACAAACTACAAAAGGTAAAATAAGAACATTATCTTTTTAAGCAAAATGTAATGAAGAGGTATGATTTGCTGAGCAATATAGAAAACCTTTGGGTTAAGAGCTCATAACACACATACACATTTCTTCATGTAGACTTTAAACAGTATTTTAAAAGCATCCTCTTTGAATAATTTGTTTTCTTACCAATGGTAATATTTAACTGATTCAAGCCATGATTACTTAGTATTGTGTACCTATACTGTGTAACATATGCTACATATGTTATATATTCATTATATGAGTTCATCAGATGACAGGGACCAGAAAATAATTTGTAAGTAATGGTTTAGAAAAGATATGAATAAACTTATATCTATACTCCAATAAATCTATTTTTAACATATCTCTAAAATGACTGTATACTCAGAATAGCTATATTCTTATTTCTAATTTTTAAACTTGTTTTTAAAAACTAAAAATAGTATATAAACACATGCCCTTTGTAAAAATAAATCCAAATAATTTCTAAGCATAAGACAAATACATTTCTTATTTAAGATGATTCCCAGGACATGCCTTTATCTCTTCCTGCTACAGAGACCCAATTAATAATAGTAAAAGAATAAAATACAAACTCAACCACAAAGTAATCTGATGCATGAATTCGTATTTGGGAGCAACCAGGAGATGAGACAGAGGGACATGTTTCTAGAAGACAGAAAATAGATATGAGTGAAGTGCCAGATAACATGGGTTCTGTAGCCAGCAACCATGGCCCTTTCTTGTTAATAAAATCTTGTATGGCTGGCATCATATACTACTTCAGGGATTAAACCAGTATTTACCTAATTCAATGACTAACAGTAGTTACCTTATTCCGATTTACCAAATATTCAGTTTTAAATCCTTTCTTGCAGCTAAGGTTGGCCACGTGATGCAGTTCTGATAATAAAATGCTAGAGAAAGTAAGTTAGAGAACTGTAGCACAACTTTTGCCTTCACAATAAAAAGAAAGAAATATATGAAGAAAGTCTTTTGCTGTCTCCCTACTTTGGATGCTGTCGTGTGAGTATATGAATGTGTGTAGTTATTGCCATCAACTTGTGATCATGAGAAGAAGACCAAAGAAAACAAAGTATTGCGGGCACAGTGCCTTGGCATCACTGAAGTGCTGAACAAATGCTGGCCTTGCCTACTCCCTAATTTTGTTTTGTAATATAATGACATTAATGTATTGGATAAACCAATGCTATTCAGGTATTTTGTAGCCTGCAGTTAAATGTACGCTGGTGGTTACTGATGAACCTTGAAGGGAAAGCAGAGGGAGCATGGAGTATATGTACAAAAAACAGGAGACAAGGGAACAGCAGGTATCCTGGAAGAATACTAAACAGGCTCTTAGTTAAGAAACAACAGGACCACAGAAGACAGAACAGAAAGTGGGTGACTTATGCTGATGGTAGGTATGAGACATCCCTCCCTCCATGTTGCAGAATAGTCTGTAGCCAACCATGTATCTGAGGATGGCAGAGGGAAATGTCAGTGGTTCTTTTATAAGACAATTGAATGAGAGGGAGAACTAGGACAGTTAAGAGAGATGTCAGTGGCCTAAAGTAAAGCCCTCCTCATTCTGGTATTTAGAGAAATATGAGGACAAGCTCCCCACCTATTTACCCTAAAGAAAAACTTTAAATTAACAAATTCTGCAACATTACCAGAGTTTCTTGTCTTTAAATGTGATTGGACATCAATAGATTACCTAAAGAAAACATTCAACACACCAGAGAAAGACTTAGAAAAAGAGATAAAACGATGATTCCACAGTAAAGAGTTCAGAAAAGAGAAAATAAATTCAAATAAAAATTTAATAAGTATAAAGATAAAAAATAAAAACAAAACTAATTTTTCTTTTCACTTTGTATAGCTGTAATATGATGTATTTTACACATGTAATTCATTAAAGCATACAATTCAAATATCTTTAAGTAAATTTACCAAGTATGAAACCATCGCCACAAATCAGGTTTCAGAATATTTTCATCACCCAGATAAAGTTCCTGTGCCCACTTACTGTTAATTCCCTTTTCCATCTTTTGCCTCAGGCAACCACTAACCTGTTATCTGTCTCTGCAGATTTGTATTTTCTGGATATTTTACATAAATGGAATCACACAGTGTGTGGCTTCTCATGTCTTACTTCTTTCATTTAACATTCTACACAATATTTGAAACTGACACTTAGATTTGTTTGCCATAATATGGCAATCATAAATTATAATAATATGACATTAGTACTTTAGGAATTTAATTTTGGAGTAGTATTCAAAGTGCTTCTTTTAATTACCTTGTTTATATTATAGTAGCAGGTAAATTTCATGGTATAGTAATTTGCTTTAAAATTGACCAAAATAGATTTGTTTTCCTACACAAACACACACACACACACATTCAGGCACAAAAATATGCAAACATGCAGACTCCACAATATTATTTAGCAGGTTTACAACATTACAATCTCGACATGAATGACAGCAGACAGCATAATTGATGGCTTAGGTGACATTTCCTAAAATGCTCTCTATCTTCCCAGACTGGTTCACATGCCCTTCTCTAGTATTCTCGGAGTTTGCATATATGTGACATTGTTCTTACCAGATTGTATTCAAATGAACTCTGTATTAAGATAATGCCTCTGTTTACTATCAGAATGTCATATAAAAGTAGATACGTTTGATTCATATTTTCAGTTCTAACATCAATCAAGTACATAGTGTCTACAGCATGATTTATTCACAATGTTTGTCAACATAAATAGGACTTCTTTAAATTAGCTCAAGAATGTGAATTTAGACATTTAATATTATATTTACTGTATTTCCTTTTGTTAGGTGACTGTAAATTGTAGAAATACTTCTATCATTTATTTTTTCAAATTCGTTATTTTGAAGCTAAATGTTTAAATTATTTCCAAATTAAAAATAATCAAAGCCTACGGTAGTTCAAATCATAATTTTTGGAAAACAAAATGGAAAATTATCTCTATAGCTATATAGCTTCAGCTGGCCAATAATGAAATCCAAATTTGCAAATGTTTGTTTACCATATTTTGGAAATCTAAATTTCAGTAAGGGATTATCCTTAAAAGTCATTTAAATAGAGAGTCCTTCTGTACATGTGGAATATCATTTTCTTCATACTGATCTCATTGGGAATATACAAACTACATTAGACATGCCTATAATATATCTAAACCTCTGGTCTAGCTTTGTTTGATCATAGGACTTTGTAAGCCAATATTTGGACTCATTTTGGCTTCTGTCTAGACTATACCGTCTGTTTTCTGCCTTCCAGAATTCATAAAATCTTCTTTCTAATCATCACCCCTTTCTTTTTTCAACTCCTTTGCGGATGGTTTATTCCATTTTCTGCATCTCTTTTGTTTCTTTCTTATTTCTTATTTCAGAGAATTGTAGTGGGAAGGATAAGGTATACTGTGTTTCAGCCTTCCATTTAAACCAAAAGTATCAACTGTTTTTTTGCTTTGTTTTGTTTTTTATTTTGTTTTGTTTTTTGTTTGTTTGTTTTGAGATGAAGTCTCTGTCACCAGGCTGGAGTGTAGTGGCGCAATCTCAGCTCACTGTAACCTCTGCCTCCTGGGTCCAAGCGATTCTCCCGCCTCAGCCTCCCTAGTAACTGGGACTACAGGTGCCTGCCACCACACCCAGCTAATTTTTGTATTTTTAGTAGAGACAGGGTTTCACCGTATTAGCTAGGATGGTCTCGATCTCTTGACCTGGTGATTCACCCACCTCGGCCTCCCAAAGTGCTAGGATTACAGGTGTGAGCCACCACAGCCGGCTGTCTCAACTTTTTAAAAAAAGAACATTATTTTAAGATTGAGTGTTGTCAGTTGGATACTTTTAATTGTCAGAAGGAATTTGCTGATATAATAGAAAATGCTGCTAATAATTGTTTTTTCACACCATGAGACTTGTCTTAAGTTGTGGGAAGCCTTAATGGCTTTTAAAAGAAAATGATCAAACAAGTCATTCTTCTTTGTTGTTTTTATAGAGATTTGCCTGCTGACCAAAGGACGTCGTACTGCCAGTGTTCGAGCTGATACATACTGTCGTCTTTACTCACTTTCTGTGGACAATTTCAACGAGGTCCTGGAGGAATATCCAATGATGAGGAGAGCCTTTGAGACAGTTGCCATTGACCGACTAGATCGAATAGGTACTCTAGTTTTCTACCTTCTTTATATAAAATTTAGTTTTAATCTCATGGCATAATAGAGGTTTGCAATTGTTAAGTCCCAAATGCGGCCAGGAGTGGTGACTCATACCTGTAATGACATCACTTTGGGAGGCCGAGGCAGGTGGATCATTTGAGGTCAGGAGTTCGAGACCAGCCTGGCCAACATGGGGAAACCCTGTTTCTACTAAAAATACAAAAATTAACCGGGTGTGGTGGCGTGCGCCTGTAATCCTAGTCACTCAGGAGGCTGAGGCAGAATTGCTTGAGCCTGGAAGGTGGAGGTTGCCGTGAACCAAGATGGTACCACTGCACTCCTGTCTGGGAGAGAGAGTGAAATCTTGTCTCAGAAAAAAGAAAAAAAGAGTCCAACATGCCAGTTTATAGCTTGCTTGTTAATTTGTGTAGAAATAGCAATTAGCTGTAGCCATATTTCTTGAGAGATCTGGGTCCCTATCTATCTCTTCTAAGTATTCTAGGTTTATTTATTAATGTCTATTTTTGCTAGCTAAACAAACTGATTTCCCGACTGAAGCCAAAACAATTTGAAACTTCAGGTAAAAAGCAATGATAAAAATTCTAGATAGCATTGAAATAGAACTAAAAATATGATAATATGAGTCTATATTGCAAACTAAGTTTTATCACTTTTTTTGTATTTTGGGGTCAACTTTACATTTTATCTTTATATTAGGAATTGAAAATTTGCACATTTAAATTAGTCTCAGCAGAGACATAGTAAAATGTTTGTAACACAGGCTCAAGCAGAAAAAAAAAAAGCCTTGATAGAAATGCCCTACATAGATGCTTTACCTCGCAAACAGCAACATATTTTAAAGTCTTTTCTGCTACCATATGTATATATATAAATGCTATTATATATATATATATATATATAAAATATACTTCTAGCTAATATTTTGTATTTTTAGTAGAGATGGGATTTCACCATGTTGGCCAGGATGGTCTTGATCTCCTGACCTCATCATCCATCCGTCTCAGCCTCCCAAAGTTCTGGGATTACAGACATGAGCCACCCCAGCCTGCAGTTAATTTTTATAACAATATTTACATGAAATTGTTTGTAATCAATACTGGCGAAGTAATTTCTAATAAGCACTAAAAAATTGAATTTTTGATATTTATAAAATTGTAAGAGTGTATTAAAAGTTACATTATTTATCCCAAGGTTAAAGATACTTAGATTAAGATATTTTGACTAATCACGTAATCAGAAAGAAACATTATGCTTCTCGGTTTTGTGGCCATTGCATATAGATGTATGCTGCAGTTAGTTAAGCAAATATGCTAAATAGTATTTATGTTTATTACTAATGTAGGAGGTTTTGTTCTTTGGGAAATTAGGACAGTATGTAAGTAGGGAGAGGTAACTATTTATTCTGGCAGTCATTTAAAATGATTGCATTCCCAGCAGTCAATGAAATTACAACATATATTTATTTTCAAAAATACACTTTGTTACTTTTAATGTGTTACTTTATTTAGCAGTATTGCAAATTGATTCACTTTTCAGTTACCATATTCAATTGGGTATTAGTGTATCAGTGATGCCATAGAAAAGTCACTACTTTCCCCTTCTTTCACCAATCTACTATTGATTGTAATCATTATTATGCCAGAGACTGTCTAGTATTGCAAACCATTCAGAAGGTGATGGCAGGAAGAGCTAAAATGTATTGAGGTATTAGAGGGAGACTGCAATACACTTGGTCCTCACAACAACCATTCAGAAGAGGAAAGATCATAAAGTCGGTCTCAATCTTGGCTGCATTTAAGAATTCCCTGGGGAGGCCAGGCGCGTTGGCTCACGCCTGTAATCTCAGCACTTTGGGAGCACGAGGCGGGTGGATCACAAGGTCATGAGATCAAGACCATCCTGGCTAACAAGGTGAAACCCCATCTCTATTAAAAATACAAAAAATTAGCGGGGCATGGTGGCGGACGCCTGTAGTCCCAGCTACTCAGGAGGTTGAGGCAGGAGAATGGTGTGAACCCGAGAGGCGAAGCTTGCAGTGAGCCGAGATCGCGCCACTGCAACTCCAGTCTGGGCAACAGAGAGAGACTCTGTCTCAAAAATAAAAAAAATAAAATAAAATAAATTTTTAAATAAAAAAAATTAAAAAAAAAAAAAAGAATTCCCTGGGGAAATTTGCTTTGAAACTACTGAAATCCAGAGCCCATGTCTGATTATTTAGATTTAATTGGTAGGGAACAAGCGGATGTTAGTGTTTTTTAAAGCTCCAGAGATGAGAAAAATATCCAGCTAGGACTGAGAAGGACTGATGTAGGATCCTGGGTCGAAAGCAAAGGCGGCCCTGATACAGTCCGCCTCAGATTTGCATTTGGGAATCACCTGCGGATCTTAGTGAAATGCAGCATCTGATTCAGCGAGTGGAGTCAGGCCCAGGAGGCTGAGTTTCTAGCAAACACCCAGATGAGACAGAGGCAGTTGGTTCATTTTCCATAGCAAGGATATGCTATCACTTTTTTGTGTGTATGGTCTTTCTCAGCCCTGTTAGCCTGCCAACCATGTTTTCTTTGTTTTCTTGGGCACTGTTCTTATTCTTCTCATGTCCTGATATCCTTTCAGGTAAAATGAGATTATGAACACACCTATCTGACAGGGTTGCAGGTTACATAAAATCATCTACTTAAGGTCTTTTGTAGAGTGCCTATCACACAGTAAGTGTTGAAATGTTCTCGCTTATATCTCCATGGTCCTTTCTTGAAAAAGTAACTTTAAAATCAAACTTTGATTCCAAGCCCATCTTATTCCAAAAGCCCTTTCTTCCCCCATTCTTCAAGGTGGCCCTCATATTAAATATCTCCGTGTCTTCTGTAAAGTGGCTCTTCACCATATTACAGGCCGTTCAACTTGAGTAGAAGGTTAGAGTTCCCAGAGAAATACAGGAAGTGTGAAAGGTAGGAACCACATTGGTATTTGGTGTGTAAAGGTGAGTGACTGGCTTTTTAAACCTCTCCTGCGAAGCACAGCTATACTTTTGTTTTCAGGAGCCACTCTTACTTGGCATTGTCTTCAGTCATTGGTAGGCTTTCTAAGTTCCTATTTTTCTTTTGCTGACAGGAAAGAAAAATTCAATTCTTCTGCAAAAGTTCCAGAAGGATCTGAACACTGGTGTTTTCAACAATCAGGAGAACGAAATCCTCAAGCAGATTGTGAAACATGACAGGGAGATGGTGCAGGCAATCGCTCCCATCAGTTATCCTCACATGACAACCCTGAATTCCACATCGTCAGCTACGACCCCGACCTCCCGCATGAGGACACAATCTCCACCGGTATACACAGCGACCAGCCTGTCTCACAGCAACCTGCATTCCCCCAGTCCCAGCACACAGACCCCCCAGCCATCAGCCATCCTTTCACCCTGCTCCTACACCACCGCGGTCTGCAGCCCTCCTGTACAGAGCCCTCTGACCGCTCGAACTTTCCACTATGCCTCCCCCACCGCCTCCCAGCTGTCACTCATGCAACAGCAGCCTCAGCAGCAGGTACAGCAGTCCCAGCCGCCGCAGACTCAGCCACAGCAGCTGTCCCCGCAGCCACAGACACCTGGCAGCTCCACGCCGAAAAACGAAGTGCACAAGAGCACGCAGGCGCTTCACAACACCAACCTGACCCGGGAAGTCAGGCCCCTCTCCGCCTCTCAGCCCTCGCTGCCCCATGAGGTGTCCACTCTGATTTCTAAACCTCATCCCACTGTGGGCGAGTCCCTGGCCTCCATCCCTCAACCCATGACGGCGGTCCCCGGAACGGGCCTTCAGGCAGGGGGCAGGAGCACTGTCCCGCAGCGCGTCACCCTCTTCCGACAGATGTCGTCGGGAGCCATCCCCCCCAACCGAGGAGTCCCTCCAGCACCCCCTCCACCAGCAGCTGCTCTTCCGAGAGAGTCTTCCTCAGTCTTAAACACAGACCCAGACGCAGAAAAGCCACGATTTGCTTCAAATTTATGATCCCTGCTGATTGTCAAAGCAGAAAGAAATACTCTCATAAACTGAGACTATACTCAGATCTTATTTTATTCTATCTCCTGATAGATCCCTCTAGCCTACTATGAAGAGATATTTTAGACAGCTTTGGCCTACACATGAAATGTAAAATATATATACATATACTATAAAATATATATCTAAATTCTCAAGAGAGGGTCAAAAGACCTGTTTAGCATTCAGTGTTATATGTCTTCCTTTCTTTAAATCATTAGAGGATTTAAAATGTTGTTCTAAGATTATTTATTTCTAACCTACTTTTACTTAAGTCCTTTGATATGTATATTTCTCTATTTTATGAAGAGTTCTTGGATTCAATGGAAACAAAACTAATTTTAAAAAAGGCAACTCAAATGAGCTAGCAAATAGCACCAATCAAAACGTTCTTTCATTAGCTGTGACTGTGCATCTAAATTGTTAATCATTAATCATAAAGAATTAAATAACAAATCCCATTTTATAGATCTAAATTGTATTTCGGTGCTTTCAATTTCGAATTAGGTTAAGACTGCACTACTTGCTTGGCCACTGTAGGAGACTAGCATTGTCACTGTTAAGAATATCACTAACCTCCTACTTCGGAGGCTGAGGCAGGAGAATGGCTTGAACCCAGGAGGCGGAGCTTGCAGTGAGCCAAGATAGCGCCACTGCACTCGAGCCTGGGCAACAGAGCGAGACTCCGTCTCAAAAAAAAAAAAAAAAGAAAAAAGAAAAAAGAAAAGAATATCACTAACCTCAAACATGTTCATTGATCTTTCAGAAAGCTGAGGGAAAATTAATATTTGTCTTCATGTGTTATCGGACTTTTACCAAGACTCGATCAATGTTAGTTGTAAATAACTTTTTCAACCCAAATAAAAATAGCTATTCTGTGTTGTATGAAGGTAAAAGTCATTGTTTAAGAATTTAGTTTTATTGCTTCACTTCAAAACTTAGAGTTTTAAATTTTACAAAATCTGATTGTGAGAATTATTCAATTGTAATGCAATGGCTTGAAACCTACAATATTATTTTAACCTGCAATGTTTTATGCAAAATTGTATGCTCGAATCTACAACTTGCTTGTATTACACCAAAAATCATTATTTTTCTTTCTTCTTGCCATAATCAAGCATCTGAAAATAGTCCCTGCATGCTTCTGGGGAAAAAAAAACATAGGTTCAAATCAGTCATTGTAGGGAAAGGCTTACAGTATTTCTCGTTTCTAGAAAAGCGTAACAATTCATTAATTGCCTATCTTATAATTCCTATAAGGCTGACTTGGATCTCTGACTTAAGTCTAGAAGTGAGGTTTTCACTTTTATTTAATATTATTGCTATTATTATTTAAATAATTATTTGTAAACCACAGCTTGATTTGGAGTTGTGTTGTCTGTGTCTTCACTGTAGCTGATAATTTACTATGATGTTAATTTAAAGAAATAAATTCAATACAGCATCACATCTGTTTGAGAACACACGTTTTGCTCTATGTATATTGTAACTAAATGGTTAGTAAACTTTAAGGCATGTGGTGACTAATGTAGCCCTTAGATAGGAGGTTTGTCATTTTTAATGTGTTGAAAATAGTACAGACATGGTGGCAGAAAGCAGGGGTAAAGTTGAATGTCTGTGAGCATTGTTTGTCTGTTTTCTTAACTCTTTCCATGATCTGTGAGCACCTGCTTCTTCTCAAAGAACTCCCTTAGTAATCATTTGTGCCTAATGCATCCCACACATGTGGCGTATGACTGGAACACAATTGAAAGATACGTAGTAACTGGCTTCTGTAAATAACCCAAGTTAACAGCATGACCTAAAGTGTAGGTCTTCAGTATCTCTGACATTGGCAATACATTTAAGAACATACAGAGATTACACATTATATGGGGCAGGGCCTGCAGGTAGACTTGAGGACAGAAAACAAAAACAAAAGCAAAAACTCTAAAGTGAATCCTTGCGCCTGTTATGCCTTTTGCAGATATGATATCTATAATACCCAAATGAGTTGTTATGTTTAATTTCTAAACAAATACCAACTTGTGTGGAAGTAACTAACAATGCTAGTTGATGTAATGTAATCATCAGTATGCTGGTGACATATGATGGCATGTCAGGAATACTGTTGTAAGAAAGGGATTGTTCAGTCTACCTAGAACCTATGGGAAAGCTGCAAGACCATTTACATATCAGTACAAAACTACTTTATTTTATTAAAATATGAGAGTTAACTTCAATTTATTAAGAGTATGTATTGGTCCTTTAAATTATTAAAGATTTACATTTGATAGGATTAATGGATTTGGTAGTGAAATATTTTTATATATATAAATGTTTGTTTTTTTATTTTGAGCACTATTGGGAAAAATAAGCAAAATTGAAATGCATGGTCTTTCAGTGCAACCATACAATTTTTATTCACTTTGTAATAGAATGGACAAAAAAACTAAGGTTTATATGTTAAACTAATAAAATGGTACAGGGTAAATTATATACATATATGTGTGAATGTATATATACTTAGATTAAGAAAAAAAATGACTCGCATTCCTGTAATATAAAGGTCCATTGCTAGTTGAAAAGTGACCTCTTTTGTCTGTACATAGTGAAGCCTGTACGTATGGAGTTTTAATCTGTACAGAAAGAAATGTATTATTGATTGGTCTTTCTCCTGCTGGGAAGATAATAGAATAGCTTATTCTTACAACAATTGTATGATCAGGGATGAGTTAGAGTATTTCTTTTGTCTTTGCTCAAAGCCATACATATATAAATATATATAAAGATTATTAATAAATTCAACAAAAAATAAACTACAATCATGAATATTTTATTTTATCAATATATGCTAATCAAATGTTTTATTTTATTAACGAGTATAGCTTTGCCTCTATTTTTACATCACAAAATTTCCAAGAGCTTATACTTGATAATCACATGAAATCAATTATATTCTATAATTCTGGAATAAGAGGACTTTAAATGGAACATGGATTTTTCAACCACTTCTTTGTTTCACCTTTTCCGTACAGTAAAATATGAACTTATTTTCTTTTTCGCTCTGTGCCTTTTTAGAATGTGGTTGTTCTCCAACTTCAAAACACAGCCATTTCATGTAATTATTGGATATATGGATGAGAAATAATTTTCCTGTAATAGTAAATAATTGTCCTGTAATATATTTATACAAACCTATCTTGTTATAATAATTCTATAACATACCAATTTTGTTATAATAGTTTTATAACATACCTATTTTGTTATAATAGGGCCTTGGGCTCTGTTATAACAAAATAGGTTTGTATAAATATATTCATATTTATAGCCTTAAACAAAATAGGTTTGTATAGTATGCCCAAAGCCCTATTATAACAAAATAGGTTTGTATAAATATATTCATATTTATAGCCTTGGGCCCTGCAAAGGTATTTGGATAGTGATAAAACCTCCCCATGCAAGTGTGTTTTAAATGATACCTAAAAGCCTGAGATAGAGTTTATCATAATGAGAATAAGTAGTGAAGCATTCCTGAAAACAAGGATGATAAATAGTAGTGATGACAATATATTCTATTCACCAAAAAAAAAGCTTGTCTCCAGGTCTGGATGACCTCTTCATAAGTGAATGATTCCCTGATGAATGCTGTTCCACTTTAAAGCGATGGTTATTTTGCGATTTATAAACTTAAATGAGCATACTATTTTCAGGACACTACAGAGTACATAGGCAAGTTATTACCGTCATTCCTATAGGACATGGAATGATTTAAACAATATGGCATGTTTACAATTTTAGGAGATTTATTTCAAATCCTGAATTACGTGTACTTCAAATTATGAGCAATCTCTATTATCTTTCAAGACTATTTAAAAAATCTCCATACCTCCTTTTTCAGCTTAGGTTTTTATATTTGTTAATTTTACTATGTCACTTTGCTTCTATGGCCCTCACTTGCACCGTTTATAATGTTAAGCTGTTTGAATGAGATATCTCTCCATTATATCTTTATCTTTTTAGAACATGTGCCATAAAACCCATGTGGTTATTTTGTTCATATGTACTACAACTAGCAAACTTTTATTATATGTTCACCTACTTTAAAAATTACTTATACTGTACCATGGGAAAGAAACATGGTCCTTATAGAATTGAATGCTGAGCTATTTTGAGTCCTGAAAAGAATGGCCAAAAATTTAAGGAACTGTGATTGCTGCATGCATCAAATTGTAGCACATTTCTATAACTGTATTCAATATGGTTATTTTCAAGGAAAACTAGGATAGAAATTTTCTTTGAAAGATTTGCTGTTGTATTTAGGTAAGTATATCTGCTTTTACCACTCAAAAACAATTACTTTCCTAAGCAATTTCAATTTTTTTCCTTTTTAACAACCCTGCACTTGCACAACCTTGCCTCTCTTGCCTCACCCTAATCCTGACCCTGCTTTCAATTCAGGCTTTGACAGGGACCAATGGAGATTTTAATGAGGTTTTTAGTAAAGGTTTTTAATGAGAGAAGCCTTGCTGACATTCCCCCCGTCCCACCTTGAAAATTGCTTAACGATGATCTTAAAAGATCCTACAAATAATGCTCTGAATTTGTTTCCAAGGTCCTTGATGTGGAGAGAACTAGTAATACATTAAATGCTGAAGAAAGAATTATCATTTAGTGAAAAATTAAACATGCTTTTCTAAAATGTGGATATTTAACAGAGCACAGCTGATTGGGAACACGGGCAGTTCAGTGCAGCTGGAGTGTCTCACAGGGTGAAGAGGAACCCAGATCAAGTGGGGAATAGGGATTTCAAAAACCTTCTGAAAGGCTTTTAACATCAGGGCAAAAGTTTTACAGTGTTATACTTTATATTCTTAATTTAAACTTATCAGTGGGAAGGATTCACATTGAAATGTCTGTTTTGCTCATGTAACAAGGAATAAAATAATTTATTTTATTATTTAAAATAATAAATAAGAACAAAAACTGGGGGCTATTTACAATCTCACCCTGTCTTGTGAAGATACTGAGTCTTAAGGAAGGTCCTAGGATTGCTAAATAGAGTAATGGGAATAGGAAACTGAAAGTTTACTTGCTTTGCATAAGATAAGGAATATATTGCATCAGGGTAGGGGCACAAGAAGATAAGAGCTAGAAGAACCTGTGAGAAGGGAAAGAAGTGACAAACTAATTTTGGCTAAAATAAAGCGAGTTCTCAGATAAGGTGTGGTGGCTCATGCCTGTAATACCAAAACTTTGGGAGGCCAAAGTGGGAGGAATGCTTGAGGCTAGTAATTGGAGACCAACCAGTATATTGGAGACCAACAAATCAGTATATAATTGACCAGAATATACCTATATACCTGCAGTGTTTAGAAAGCCTGACTACAGGTGGTGTACTCCTGTAGTCCTAGTTACTCAGAAAGTTAAGGCAGGAGGATTGCTTGAACTCAGGAGGTCAAGGTTGCAGTGAGCCCTGTTTATGCCGCTGCACCCCAGATAGGGGGACAGAGCAAGACCCTTTCTCAAAAAAAAAAAAAAAAAAAAAAAAGTGAAGCAAGTTCTTTAATTTCTATTGGAGATATCACACACTCCAAAGACTGGCAAAGGTGAACAGTCTTTGGAGCTATTTTATTTCTAACGTAAAATCAGTGGTCATTTACTCCCAAAGGAAAACAACTTTTTTTTTTTTTTTTTTTTTTTTTTTAAGATGGAGTCTGGCTCTGTCACCCAGGTGGGAGTGCAATGGCAGGATCTTGGCTCACTGCAACCTCAGCCTCCCAGGTTTAAGCAATTCTGTATCAGCCTCCCAAGTAGCTGGGATTACAGGTGCTCGCCACCCACCATGGCTGGCTAAATTTTTCTAATTTTTAGTAGAAACAGGGTTTCACCATGTTGGCCAGGCCAGTCTTGAACCCCTAACCTCAAATGATCTGCCGACCTCATCCTCCCAAAGTGCTGGGATTACAGGCCTAAGCCACCGCACCTGGCCCTTCTATTTTTTTCTGCATAGTTGTTCCAATAATACCATATAAGCAAAGAATACTATTTATTTATTCAATTGAAGAAATCTGAATAAATTAGTAACTATAATAATACTTCAAAAGAGAAGGACCATTTTATGTTTCCAATATATTATATAATTGAATTCAAGTAACACAGAGTTATTCAGACTTTTTTTTTTTTAAATAATGGAGTTTTGCAAAAAACAGGTTGTAATTTTACCAGACTGACCATCGTTGTCTACAGAAAATATTCATATGTGTAGAGGCAAAGAGATTTTTTTGAAAGGTTTTTATTTCCTGTTAAATTCACGAGGAAAACTCCAGAGAAAGGAAAGATTTACTTTTGAAGGAAGAAAGAACATAACCCAAAGAAATTCAAAGATTCAAAAAGAGTTTTCCAAATGTATTCTGATTTCTTTCTCATATTTGTTCAAGGTCTTAGTTTCCAAGCATTTAAAATTAAATATTGTTGGAGGGCGGAGCAAGATGGCCGAATAGGAACAGCTCCAGTCTCCAACTCCCAGCCCGAGCGACACAGAAGACCTGTGATTTCTGCATTTTCAACGGAGGTACTGGGGTCATCTCACTAGGGAGTGCCAGACAATCGGTGCCGGTCAGCTGCTGCAGCCCGACCAGCAAGAGCTGAAGCAGGGCGAGGCATCGCCTCACCTGGGAAGCGCAAGGGGGAAGGGAATCCCTTTTCCTAGCCAGGGGAACTGAGACACACAACACCTGGAAAATTGGGTAACTCCCACCCCAATACTGCACTTTAAGCAAACAGGCACACGAGGAGAATATATCCCACACCTGGCCGGGAGGGTCCCACGCCCACAGAGCCTTCATCATTGCTAACACAGCAGTCTGCAATCTAAAGGCAAGGCAGCAGCGAGGCAGGGGGAGGGGCACCCGCCATTGCTGAGACTTAAGTAGGTAAACAAAGCCGCTGGGAAGCTCGAACTGGGTGGAGCTCACAGCAGCTCAAGGAAACCTGCCTGTCTCTGTAGACTCCACCTCTGGGGACAGGGCACAGATAAACAACAACAACAAAAAAAGGAGCAGGAATCTCTGCAGACGCAAATGACTCTGACAGCTTTGAAGAGAGCAGTGGATCTCCCAACACGGAGGCTGAGATCTGAGAATGCACAGACTGCCTGCTCAAGTGGGTCCCTGACCCCTGAGTAGCCTAACTGGGAGACATCCCCCACTAGGGGCAGTCTGACACCCCACACCTCACAGGGTGGAGTACACCCCGAGAGGAAGCTTCCAAAGAAAGAATCAGACAGGTACACTTGCTGTTCAGCAATATTCTATCTTCTGCAACCTCCGCTGCTGATACCCAGGCAAACAGGGTCTGGAGTGGACCTCAAGCAATCTCCAACAGACCTATAGCTGAGGGTCCTGACTGTTAGAAGGAAAATTATCAAACAAGAAGGACACCTATACCAAAACTCCACCAGTTCGTCACCATCATCAAAGACCAGAGGCAGATAAAACCAAAAAGATGGGGAAAAAGCAGGGGAGAAAAGCTGGAAATACAAAAAATAAGAGCGCATCTCCCACTGCAAAGGAGCGCAGCCCATCGCCAGTGACTGATCAAAGCTGGTCAGAGAATGACTTTGATGAGATGAAAGAAGAAGGCTTCAGTCCATCAAACTTCTCAGAGCTAAAGGAGGAATTATGTACCCAGCGCAAAGAAACTAAAAATCTTGAAAAAAGAGTGGAAGAATTGACAGCTAGACTAATTAATGCAGAGAAGGTCATAAACGAAATGACAGAGATGAAAAATATGACACGAGAAATACTTGACAAATGTGCAAGTTTCAGTAACCGACTCGATCAACTGGAAGAAAGGGTATCAGCGATTGAGGATCAAATGAATGAAATGAAGTGAGAAGAGAAACCAAGAGAAAAAAGAGGAAAAAGAAATGAACAAAGCCTGCAAGAAGTATGGGATTATGTAAAAGGCCAAATCTAGGTCTGATTGGGGTGCCTGAAAGTGAGGGGGAAAATGGAACCAAGTTGGAAAACACTCTTCAGGATATCATCCAGGAGAACTTCCCCAACCTAGTAGGGCAGGCCAACATTCAAATTCAGGAAATACAGAGAACGCCACAAAGATACTCCTCCAGAAGAGCAACTCCAAGACACATAATTGCCAGATTCACCAAACTTGAAATGAAGGAAAAAATCTTAAGGGTAGCCAGAGAGAAAGGTCGGGTAACCCACAAAGGGAAGCCCATCAGACAAACAGCAGATCTCTAGGCAGAAACTCTACAAGCCAGAAGACAGTGGGGGCCAATATGCAACATTCTTAAAGAAAAGAATTTTAGACCCAGAATTTCATATCCAGCCAAACTAAGTTTCATAAGTGAAGGAGAAATAAAATCCTTTACAGATAAGCAAATGCTTAGAGATTTTGTCACCACCAGGCCTGCCTTACAAGAGACCCTGAAGGAAGCCCTAAACATGGAAAGGAACAACCAGTACCAGTCATTGCAAAAACATGCCAAAATGTAAAGACCATCGAGGCTAGGAAGAAACTGCATCAACTAACGAGCAAAATAACCAGTTAATATCATAATGGCAGGATCAAGTTCACACATAACAATATTAACCTTAAATGTCAATGGACAAAATGCTCCAATTAAAAGACACAGACTGGCAAACTGGATGAAGAGTCAAGACCCATCAGTCTGCTGTATTCAGAAGATCCATCTCACATTCAGGGACATACACAGGCTCAAAAGAAAGGGATGGAGGAAGATCTACCAAGCAAATGGAGAACAAAAAAAAGGAGGGTTTGCAATCCTAGTCTCTGATAAAACAGACTTTAAGCCATCAAAGATCAAAAGAGACAAAGAAGGCCATTACATAATGGTAATGGGATGAATTCAACAGGAAGAGCTAACTATCCTAAATATATATGCACCCAATACAGGAGCACCCAGATTCATAAAGCAAGTCCTTAGAGACTTACAAAGAGACTTAGACTCCCATACAATAATAATGGGAGACTTCAACACTCCACTGTCAACATTAGAGAGATCGACGAGACAGAAAGTTAACAAGGATATCCAGGAATTGAACTCATCTCTGCACCAAGCAGACCTAATAGACATCTATAGAACTCTCCACCCCAAATCAACAGAATATACATTCTTCTCAGCACCACATCGCACTTATTCCAAAATTAATCACATAATTGGAAGTAAAGCACTCCTCGGCAAATGTAAAAGAACAGAAATGATAACAAACAGTCTCTCAGACCACAGTGCAATCAAACTAGAACTCAGGACTAAGAAACTCAATCCAAACCGCTCAACTACATGGAAAATGAACAACCTGCTCCTGAATGACTACTGGGTACATAACGAAATGAAGGCAGAAATAAAGATGTTCTTTGAAACCAATGAGAACAAAGACACAACATACCAGAATCTCTGGGTCACATTTAGAGCAGTGTGTAGAGGGAAATTTATAGCACTAAATGCCCACAAGAGAAAGCAGGAAAGATCTAAAATTGACACTCTAACATCACAATTAAAAGAACTAGAGAGGCAAGAGCAAACACATTCAAAAGCTAGCAGAAGGCAAGAAACAACTAAGATCAGAGCAGAACTGAAGGAGATAGAGACACAAAAACCCTCCAAAGAATCAATGAATCCAGGAGTTGGTTTTTTGAAAAGATCAACAAAATTGACAGACCGCTAGCAAGACTAATAAAGAAGAAAAGAGAGAGGAATCAAATAGACACAATAAAAAATGATAAAGGGGATATCACCACCAACCCCACAGAAATACAAACTAACATCAGAGAATACTATAAACACCTCTACGCAAATCAACTAGAAAATCTAGAAGAAATGGATCATTTCCTGGGCATTTACACTCTTCCAAGGCTAAACCAGGAAGAAGTTGAATCCCTGAATAGACCAATAGTAGGCTCTGAAATTGAGGCAATTATTAATAGCCTACCAACCAAAAAAAGCTCAGGACCAGATGGATTCACAGCTGAATTCTACCAGAGGTACAAGGAGGAGCTGGTACCATTCCTTCTGAAACTATTCCAATCAACAGAAAAAGAGGGAATCCTCCCTAACTCATTTTATGAGGCCAACATCATCCTGATACCAAAGCCTGGCAGAGACACAACAAAAAAAGAGAATTTTAGACCAATATCCCTGATGAACATCGATGCAAAAATCCTCACTAAAATACTGGCAAACCGGATTCAGCAGCACATCAAAAAACTTATCCACCATGATCAAGTGGGCTTCATCCCTGGGATGCAAGGCTGGTTCAACATTTGCAAATCAATAAACGTAATCCAGCATATAAACAGAACGAAAGACAAGAACCACATGATTATCTCAATAAATGCAGAAAAGGCTTTTGACAAAATTCAACAGCCCTTCATGCTAAAAACGCTCAATAAATTCGGTATTGATGGAACGTACCACAAAATAGTAAGAGCTATTTAGGACAAACCCACAGCTAATATCATACTGAATGGGCAAACACTGGAAAAATTCCCTTTGAAAACTGGCACAAGACAGGGATGCCCTCTCTCACTGCTCCTATTCAACATAGTGTTGGAAGTTCTGCCTAGGGCAATCAGGCAAGAGAAAGAAATCAAGGGTATTCAGTTAGGAAAAGAAGAAGTCAAATTGTCCCTGTTTGCAGATGACATGATTGTATATTTAGAAAACCCCATTGTCTCAGCCCAAAATCTCCTTAAGCTGATAAGCAACTTCAGCAAAGTCTCAGGATACAAAATTAATGTGCAAAAATCACAAGCATTCTTATACACCAATAACAGTCAAACAGAGAGCCAAATCATGAATGAACTTCCATTCACAATTGCTTCAAAGAGAATAAAATACCTAGGAATCCAACTTACAAGGGATGTAAAGGACCTCTTCAAGGAGAACTACAAAGCACTGCTCAGTGAAATAAAAGAGGACACAAACAAATGGAAGAACATACCATGCTCATGGATAGGAAGAATCAATATCGTGAAAATGGCCATACTGCCCAAAGTTATTTATAGATTCAATGCCATCCCCATCAAGCTACCAATGAGTTTCTTCACAGAATTTGAAAAAACGGCTTTAAAATTCATATGGAACCAAAAAAGAGCCCGCATTGCCAAGACAATCCTAAGTCAAAAGGACAAAGCTGGAGGCGTCACGCTACCTGACTTCAGACTATACTACAAGTCTACAGTAACCAAAACAGCATGGTACTGGTACCATAACAGAGATATAGACCAATGGAACAGAACAGAGTCCTCAGAAATAATACCACACATCTACAGCCATCTGATCTTTGACAAACCTGAGAGAAAGAAGAAATGGGGAAAGGATTCCCTATTTAATAAATAGTGCTGGGAAAAATGGCTAGCCATAAGTAGAGAGCTGAAACTGGATCCTTTCCTTACTCCTTATATGAAGATTAATTCAAGATGGATTAGAGACTTAAATGTTAGACCTAATACCATAAAAACCCTAGGAGAAAACCTAGGTAGTACCATTCAGGACATAGGCATGGGCAAAGACTTCATGTCTAAAACACAAAAAGCAATGGTAGCAAAAGCCAAAATTGACAAATGGGATCTAATTAAACTAAAGAGCTTCTGCACAGCAAAGAAACTACCATCAGAGTGAACAGGCAACCTACAGAATGGGAGAACATTTTTGCAATCTACTCATCTGACAAAGGGCTAATATCCAGAATCTACAAAGAAGTCAAACAAATTTACAAGAAAAAAACAAACAACCCCATCAAAAAGTGGGCAAAGGATATGAACAGACATTTCTCAAAAGAAGACATTCATACAGCCAACAGACACATGAAAAAATGCTCATCATCACTCGCCATCAGAGAAATGCAAATCAAAACCACAATGAGATACCATCTCACACCAGTTAGAATGGCAATCATTAAGAAGTCAGGAAACAACAGGTGTTGGAGAGGATGTGGAGAAATAGGAACACTTTTACACTGTTGGTGGGATTGTAAACTAGTTCAACCATTATGGAAAACAGTATGGCAATTCCTCAAGTATCTAGAACTAGATGTACCATATGACCCAGCCATCCCACTACTGGGTATATACCCAAAGGATTATAAATCATGCTGCTATGAAGACACATGCACACGCATGTTTATTGCGGCACTATTCACAATAGCAAAGACTTGGAATCAACCCAAATGTCCATCTGTGACAGACTGGATTAAGAAAATGTGGCACATATACACCATGGAATATTATGCAGCCATAAAAAAGGATGAGTTTGTGTCCTTTGTAGGGACATGGATGCAGCTGGAAACCATCATTCTTAGCAAACTATCACAAGAAGAGAAAACCAAACACCGCATGTTCTCACTCATAGGTGGGAACTGAACAATGAGATCACTTGGACTCGGGAAGGGGAACATCACACACCGGGGGCTATCATGAGGAGGGGGAAGGGGGAAGGGATTGCATTGGGAGTTATACCTGATATAAGTGATTAATTGATGGGTGCTGACGAGTTGATGGGTGCAGCACACCAACATGGCACAAGTATACATATGTAACAAATGTGCACGTTATGCACATGTACCCTAGAACTTAAAGTATAATAAAAAATTAAAAAATAAAATGAAATAAAATAAAAAATTAAATTAAATATTGTTTGCCTAACTCTTCTAACATCTATTACCAACCTATCCTATTACAATTCTGTTTAAAATGTACAGTTCTAAATGTCCTTGTGTGCCTCACTATGGAAAGTGTGGTGCATATAACTGCAGCATCAGTATCACCCAGAAGTTTGTAAGAAGTGCAGAGTCCTTGGCCTTACCCCGTACCTGCAGAAGTCTGCTTTTGGGCAAGATCCCCAGATGATTCATATGTGTGTTAATATAGAAAAGAGTGAAACTAGTAAGTCCTACAGGAGGTAAATTTTAAGGGTTTAAGGGCTTTTTAAGGGAACTTCCAAGTGTGAAGACATTTCTGGATATAAGTCAACATAGCATGGGATCTTGGCTAAACAAGGAAAGCAAGAGAACAATAAATAAACGCAAGCAACCTGAAAGCAGCGACAAACCACCTATGTCATAATTTTATCCTGGACCATCCAAAGTTTACTCTTGGTCATGCTGTCTAACGCAGCCTGCCTCCTGGCACTTGCTAGTTAGAAACAGAGAAGAGAAAACTAATATGAGTTAGGTATTATAATTTCCTTATGTCAGATAAATTTTGGTGCCATAGCTAGCAATGTTTCTTAATATCACACCAGTACAATGTGTCCATTGCTTTCTGTAACATTTTTAATGCTATCAATAATACATTGACATTGTAAAAATAAATGAACGTGGTCAATATTTTGCAAATGAGCTTCTCTTCATCAGCTATGTCTGTATACCTGCAGTGTTTAGAAAGTCTGACTACAAAAACTGGCTCTACTGCCTATGACTTGTGCACCCATGGTAGAATTATATAGTCATATTGTGTCTGGAGTTGGTTCCTCATGGTGGGTTCATGGCCTCATTAACTTCAAGAATGGAGCTGCGAACCTTCAGGGTGTTACAGCTCTTATAGATGGCACAGACCCAAAGAGTGAGCAGCAGCAAGAGTGAAAGAACCAAGCTTCCACAGCGTGGAAGGAAACCCCAGCGGCTTGCTGCTGCCAGCTGGGGGTGGCCAGCTTTTATTCCCTTATTTGTCCCCTCCCATGTTCCATTTTTGTCCTATCACAGTGCCCTTTTTCAGTCCTCCCCGCGATTGGCTACTTTTAGACTCCTGCTGATTGGCGTGTTTTACAGAGCACTGATTAGTGCATTTCACAGAGCACAGTTGGTGCATTTTACAATCCTCTTGCTAACTACAGAGCATTGATTTGTGCATTTTGCAATCCTCTTGCTAACTACAGAGCACTGATTTGTGTGTTTTACAATCCTAGCTACAGAGTGCTAATTGGTGCATTTTACAAACCACTTCCTAGCTACAGAACTCTGATTGGTGCGTTTTACAATCCTAGCTACAGAACGCTGATTGGTGTGTTTTACAACCCTAGATATAGAGTGCTGATTGGTGCATTTTACAATCCTCTTGTAAGACAGAAAATTTCTCCAAGTCCCCATTCAACCCAGGAAGTCCAGCTGGCTTCACCTCTCAATATTACACCTGCTTTCATGCCTGGAAAATGGAGATTGGAATAGTTTCTACTTTATAAGGTGGTTATGAAGATTAAATTAGATAAATTTTACAAAAAGTTTATTCCAGCTCTTGGCCCCCATTAAACATTCTAAGACCAATGAGCAGAATTTTCTAAGTCACCCCAGGCTACCTGGGCAATAACTTCTTAGGTGGGAATGACCTCTCACACCTTCCCAGTGGAAGGGACTGTGCATGCAATTCCAACTGCACAGAAGAAGCAGGCTTCCACCCACTGACATTCCTCCTAGCCCATGATCTCCAGGTATTTGGCAGCTAGTATTTCTAAATGACTTCTGTGAACAGCTGACACTCTATGCCCAGTTTTCTTGGTGCCAATTAATCTTGATGACTGATGAGGCTGGTTTTTCCTCTCTGTCCTGTAAATGGTAAAATATCAGGAGGCCAGTATCCTCAACTAGCACCTCAGCCCCACCAAGTTTCTCCATGAAAAGAGAGGGTTGTATAGTGAACCTACTTCTTAACATATGTCACATGACAGTAAAATTTGTCCTGAAGCCTAATGCAAGAGAAGTTTAGGTCTAAGTAGGAAATAATGTATGTCATGCATGTCATACTATAGCATCTATGGCATGCTATATTAAACATTATTATAATCATATCTTTTGAAAAATTAGAATCTGCAATTGAGTGCAAGTCATCTTGTCATTTGTAAAGTTGATAATGATAAAATATAAACATGTGCACGCGCACACCCACACACACACGCATGCATTTGGTTACACACAGAGAGCCTTGTCTTATATATAGCTTATTTAGGTAGGGACAGGTTTCTGAAAGGTGTCACATGCAAATGCTTTCCTTTTTGTTTGAGATACAGATCCCATTAAATAGCCAAATGCCAATATGATGCCCTGAGAGAGATGGCAGCTGTGTAATTGTTCCTTAGATGTCTTTCTAAGTGTAGTCAAACTCTTCTGGCTTGCAGCAATCATCCTGCCCCTAGGAATTTGACCTTTCTGCACCGTACTTTAAATTCAGCCTCACTGCTTCATTGCTACAAAGCAATAAGATAAGGAGGTGATGCAAGATCTTTTTTTTTTTTTTTTTTTTATTTTTTTTTAGAACTTATACTTTAAAATCTCCTACTACAATTACAGAACCACAAAAACTTTGGGCTGCTAGGCTCCACAGGAGATTATCTGGACTCAGTTCTTAAAGTTTTGTTCACAGAAGGATCTGAGATCTAAACTTCTAAACTATTATTTCATGATTTGTATTTTGTTTTTTTAATGTAGGGAGAAAAAAAACACCCATCTCACGTCAGAGTACTTCAATGTTACTGTGATGAACATTGTTGTTAAAAAATCTGTAGACAGCTGATAAAAGTCCAAGACTGAAATAATCAAAGAACTGTGAAGTTTGAAAATTGAAGCTTCCAGCAGTTTCAGATTGGCTGCATCCAATTAATCAGATACTTGGCCCAACAACACATGCCTTGAGCTGTTTATTTCATGCACTGTTTATTGCTAAAATAGATATTAAAGCTAAAGAGGTTTAGAGGAAAACGGATGGTCTGTTGGGGAAAAGAATTACTTTAAATTTTTCCTTTATAGAAAAAGATTAAACCAGATTACATTTAGTGGCCAGTTGAAGAATAAATTTTATAGTAGTGATAAATTAAAAAAAAAAGTTGTTTTTAAGGGAAACAATTCACTGCACATGTCAATTGTAACACTGTGATTTTGTTTGCCTATTTTTTGTCTTAAAGTCCTAGTATAGGTTAAAATTTTGACTTTTGGCATGGCATGAAAGGCTAAATAGATGCAATGCTCTTAACATGTCTAAATTTCTAAGACTCTGCTCAATTATTAATACTTTATTTAACACACTTCTTTCTTCAGCTGTGTGTTTCTGCTCATCGTACATATGTAAAATCTACAATTTATATTTTAGCTTTGACATGATAAAAGTGAGTTCTTTTTTGAACCCTCCAGCTACCATTTTCTTTATTATTTCATCTTTTTACACTCTTTCATTTCTTCTTCCAAGAATGAAAAAGATCTAATATCACTAAAAACTTACTGTGGGTTAATTAAATTCTGAATTATCCCAGGTATTTGCACTTTAAATAAAATGCCATCATTAAAGAAGAAACAAATATAGAAAAATAAATTGACTACTAACTCTTGGACACCAGTAAGTGCTCTCACCAGAAAAATAAGAATTTCACTAAATAATTTGTAGGATTTCTCCTAGAGCTAAGATTCTGAAACTTGAAAACTCTTGCCCTTGATGGGAGGGAGAGTTTGTGTCATCACCACAATTTGCTGGGACTTTATGTTGCTCAAATGTGCATCCACCAGCTACAGAGTCTGCAATAAAGCAAGTTTAATAAGTGTTTGTTGAGCATCCAGGTACACGAAGAAAGTAAACACTTGAAATATATAGTAGAGCTCAAGACAAAATCAAAAAGAGTGTCACAGGGAGTCATAATTTCAATTAAATTACACAAATGAGAATTGTCACAGCAATTATTATTTGGGCAATATAGATAGAGGGAGAATGTATAGAATCATGAAGTACTAGAATGTTTGAGCTATTAATTGCCCTTAGAAATGAGCTTGTTAAAGTCTCTTGTATGATAGAAGTAAAAACAGACCTGGAGCCCCAGTATCACCAGGAATCTCATGAAGATTCAGGACTGTCATTCAGCTGATCACTGATGAGGCTGACTTTCCCTATGTTTACTGTAAATGGCAAAATATCAGGAAGCCAATATCCCTCCACTCAGCAAGCTTTTCTATGAAAAGAGAGAATGGTATCATGAGCCTATCTCTAACACCTACAGAGTCTGCAATAAAACAAATTTATGATCTAAGTACATGTAGAAAGTAACCACTTGAAATAAACAGTACCAAAATATAACAAACAGTTCAAGACAAAATCAAAACGAGTGTCACAGGAAGTAATAATTTCAATTAGAAGCAAATGAGAGTTGTCATAGCAATTATCATTTGGGCAATATATAATAGAGAGAGAATGTATTTGAGTTATAAGAGTCCCTAGAAATGAGAAACTAGAGATTTACTGTACTTTGAGGTTGTTATAATCTGGAATGATTTTATGGAATTCTAGATAGACAATCATAATTGAGAAAAATGGAAATGAAGGAAAAGTTGGAATGTTCCAGGATTTTTGCTACATACAAAACCTAAAGGCGAGAATGTAAATTCCAGATGCATATGTAAGTGCTAGATGCATATGATATCTGACTGGAGGGAGTTTTGTTTTTTTGTTTGTTTGTTTTGTTTTATTTTATTTTGTTTCTACAGTGGAGAGGCCCTAGATTAGGGAAAGCCTTAATTATGACCTTTAAAATGTTCATTCTTACCAAGTCAGAAGCAAGGAATCATTGACAGCTTTTGAGTAGAAAGCCAGTAAGACAAAAACAGTACTTTTAGAAAGAGTATCATTATAGATGATGAATTCGATGGCAGAAGCTGGAATCTCATGGAAAAGTTCGCAGATTAGTGCAGAGCTTCTGGCAAAAGTTTAGTTTTAGTTTGCAAACTGAGCTTTAATGAGAGTGATTATTTTTGTTTTATTTTGTTTGGGTTTTTTTTTTTTTTTTTTTTGAGATGGAGTCTCGCTCTGTCACCCAGGCTGGAGTACAGTGGCACGATCTCCACTCACTGCAAACTCCACCTCCTGGGTTCACACCATTCTCTTGCCTCAGCCACCCGAGTAGCTGGGACTACAGGTGCCCGCCACCATGCCCCAGTGATTTTTTCTATTTTTAGTAGAGACAGGGTTTCACCGTGTTAGCCAGGATGGTCTCAATATCCTGACCTCGTGATCTGTCTGCTTCAGCCTCCCAAAGTGCTGGGATTACAAGAGTAAGCCATCGCACCTGGCCAAGAGAGTGATTATTTATACAAATGATATTTCAAAATCTGAAGCATAGTGCCAGTTACCTAGCAGGTACCCAATAAATGTTGGTTAAATAAATGAATTGAAATATAATCATCCTAAATACCCCAATAGGAGAAGTTTTTTAAATCATGTGGTGTCTCTCACCATTAGGAATTGTGTTTGCTATTTCTCCTAAAATACAATTGAACTCATGCAGACAGACAGTAGAATGACGGTTACCATCGACTAGGAAGGGTATGGGGGGCTGCAGGAGGAAAATGGGGATAGCTCATGGGTGCAAAAAAATATATTTAGAAAGAATGAATAAGATCTAGTATTTGACAATGCAATAAAGTACTATAGTCAATAATAATTTAATTGTACATTTAAAAATAATTAAAAGAGCATAATTGGATTGTTTGTAACACAAAGCATAAATGCTTGAGGTGATGGATATCCCATTTACCCTGGTGTGACTATTACACACTATATGCCTGTCTCAAAACATTCCATATACCCCATAAATATATGCATAATTACTATGTACCCACAAAAATTAAAAATAAAACAATTTTATAAAGGATAATTGGGGGACTATTGCTATTCCAGAATATTGAACATGTATCAAAACTATTTGATACATTGTATCAAAATTATTATCATCAAATCTTGTTTGGCATTTTTGACAATGTAAGTTAGATTCTAGAAAATAATTCTAGGCCTCAAAATAACTGGTAAAACTGAGGTTAAAATTTTCAAAACCAATGATGGATAAAATGATAACTTCCTATGAACCGATATTCCCAAAAATGATAATTGTTGAGTCATCTCAGAGAAGAAGCATAGCATTTAAATTTTCCACCAAAAATATAAATCATTAGCCAGATAACATGACCACCAGTTTGGCATAGTTGACTATAGATTCATATTTTTCTTCCTTTTTTAAAAACAATTTTGAGATAGTCTCGATATGCTGTCCAGGCTGGAGTGCAGTGGCTCCATCTTGGCTCAATGCAACCTCTTCAACGTGGGGTTGAGAGAAACTCATGCCTCAGCCTCCTGAGTAGCTGGGACTACAGGCCCAGGCCACCAGACCTGGCTATTTTTTTTAATTTTTAGTATTTTTTGTATTTTATCTTGGTTAGACTGGTCTCAAACTCCTGACCTTAAGTGATCTGCCTACCTCGGCCTCCCAAAGTGCTGGTATTACAGGCATGAGCCACCAGACCAAGACTAGATTCATATTTTTCATCCTAAATGAAGTCAACCTTCCTGTGGCTCCCGCTGTAGCAGCAATCCAGTCCCGCTCCTCACTCGAACACAATTATTCCTTAAATTTCTCCCTTAACTTCCAATATTTAATTTTCTCCTACATTATAAAATGTTTTGTTGTTATCTTGTATTCCTCTCAGACTTAATCTGTTCAGGGTTAAACTATTCTCTTTTCTTCACCCCCAAGATAAATCAATGTTCCTAGTTTAGTTAGTACCACTACATTTTTACCATTCTAGAGATTCTTTTGGCTTGGGGGTTTGGAGTCCTATGTTGTAGTCTCAGATGTCTTTACCAAATATATGGTACTTGTCAATATGAATTCAGGTATAAACACAGGGAAAGACCAATTGTAGGCCACAATACATGTGTGTGTACATATATATATATGTATGTGAGTATACATACACACATATATACATACATATACATGTACATTTATATGAATGTGATGTATGTATAAATGTAATATATATTCATATACATATGAAATTGCAAGCTGTCTTAAATCTTAAGATTTTTTAAATTAAATAGTCTAAATTAACGGTTTAAATTAAATTTAAATCATAAAAACTACATAGTACTCTGAATATATACACATAACAGGATCATGAACTAGTCAGGGAGTAAAGGTAAGTTTTCCATGGATTGAGATCTGCTAATGGACAGGATTTGACAGATAAAGGTTATATGTGGGGATATGTGGTGTTTTATGTGTGGCATAAAAATATTCCAGGATGAAGGGACATCAAAGGCAAAGTTCCTGAGGCATTTAGGAGAATGGCACATATAAGAAGCTAAGAGAGGAGCAGAATAACTGGAGCACAGAGAGTGAAGTGAGAGGAAGCTGGCGAAGCAGAGAAAATCCAAACCATGCAAAATCTGGTAAGACATTGATCTCTATCTTAATAATTTTGTTTTTGAGCCAACATAGATGACTAGACACAGACAGAAAAAGCTTCTCCCACTGAGACACCCAACCATCAAGAACACCAGCACGCTCTGAGGAGATCTTCAAAAGGAAGGGATTAAGAGTTGAGGAGGGAGGATGCAGACTCTGGGTTGAAGTGGGAGGAAGCTGAGAACCCTGCACAGAGTTGCCTAGCACCAGATTTATTCATGGCCCCAACTGGCTTCTAGGGAAAGAGTGAGTTAAACAGGTA
The DNA here is from genome assembly GCF_009764315.1 of Trachypithecus francoisi. Classification (NCBI taxonomy): domain Eukaryota; kingdom Metazoa; phylum Chordata; class Mammalia; order Primates; family Cercopithecidae; genus Trachypithecus; species Trachypithecus francoisi. The sequence goes on from NW_022681465.1 coordinate 79,009,725, forward strand.
TGGCGTGGCCCATGCTCACGATGTACTTCCAGAATCCTAGAAGCAGGAGACCCCAGGGTCCCCACAGACTTTTGAGCTGGTAGAGATTGTTGCCTGGAGACTTGGCACTGATAGAACTTCTGCTTATGCAGAGCCCAAAAGGTTTGGTGTGGGAATGGCTGCAGTGGAGCACAACAAGGAACACTCATCCCCCAAGGTTTGCCATGCTCTTCTTGGTGACTTTGGCCTTTGTTGACTGTTGGACCTGGACAGAACAGGGTGACTGTTTCCATGGGACAGAATCTGTCTGATTTGATCACCACCCAGTCTACTGCTAGCCTCTCCCAGGTTCCATGCTTGATTGCATCTGCTTATAGCACAGCCTTAGATGCCCAACCAAGGTGCTTCTCAGCAGCCAGTGCCACTAGCTCCTTCACTAGCAGACTCTGCCTAACAGTCAGAGAGCTTCTGCAGGTGGGCTTCTGCCAGCATGCACCCACCCACAGTCTTTCCCTCTGCTTTTCGAGGTCCACCTTCTTGCACCCCCATCACTGCTTTGCCAGGGAACACTTCCCCAAAGCCCATACCCACTGTTTTGCTGGAGCACAATCAACTTCAGCCTCCCCTCACTCTTTCACCTGTGTGTGCATGCAGACCTCAACATCACTGTCCCGCCAATGCCGGTACACATGTTCACGCACATCCCACCTCCACACTGCATGCAAACCTTGCCATCCTGGTGCCACCAGCACATGCCTGCAGTCACAGACCCACTGCCACCACCCTGATGAAATGCTCTTGCCAGCTCTCCCCTTAGGAGTATTGTTTCCAGTGCACCAGGAACACCTGAGTCCCTCTAGCACAGCAGGTGCCCAAACTCAAGGGGCCAGAGAACAAAACTATGGGCCTTGTTCCAGGTCTCCAGGGTTACAGCATGCAAACCAGGAGTGCTGAGCTTAGCCATGGTCCCCTAAAATCATCCAGAAATGAAGCAAGTTGACTGAACCTAGCTTATACCACAGTCAAACTCTCAACAGCATAAAAGAATATAAAAGCAAAAAGCCCCACCCAAAGGACAGCAGCTTCAAAGACTAAAAGAATAACTGTGCGTATAAATGAGAAAGAACCAGTGCAAGAACTCTGGCAACTCAAAAAGCCAGAGTGTCTTCTTACCTCTAAATGACCATACTAGTTCCCTAGCAATGATTGTTAACCAGACTGAAGTGGCTGGAATGACAGACACAGAATTCAGAATCTGCATGGCAATGAAGATCATGAAAGTTTAGGAGAAAATTGAAACCCAATCCAAGAAATATAATGACTTCAGTAAAATGATATAATAAGCTGAAAGATAAAATAGCCATTTTAAGAAAGAACCAAACTGATATGATACAGCTGAAAAACTCACTACAAGAATTTCATAATATAATCAGAAGTATTAATATCAGAATATACCAACGTGAGGGTGGAATCACAGAGCTTAAAGACCAGTTCTTTGAACCAACTGAGTGAGGCAAAAATAAAGAATAAAAAATAATGAAGAAAAACTCCAAGAAATATGGGATTCCGCAAAAAGACAAACCAATGGCTCATTGGCATCCCTGAAAGAGAGGGAGAGACAGCAACAACATGGAAAATATATTTGAGGATATTGTCCATGAAAACTTCCTCAACCTCACTAGAGAATTGGACATTCAAATTCAGGAAATTCAGAGCACCCCTATGAGATTCAAGGGGTGGACTTATTTAAGATGACAATCCCCAAGACATAGTAATCCGATTCTTTAATGTCAATGCAAAAGAAAAAACATGAAAGGTAGCTAGAAAGTAGAGGCAGGTCACATACGAAGGGAACCCACCAGGCTAATAGTGGACCTTTCAGCAGAAACCCTGCAACCTAAAAGAGATTGAGGGCCTATCATCAGCATACTTAAAGAAAAAAAATTCCAACCAAGAATTTCACATCTAGCCAGACAAAGCTTTATAAGGGAAAGAGAAATAAAATCCTTTCCAGATAGGCAAATGCTAATGGAATTTATTACCATCAGACCTTCCTTACAATAGGTCCTTAAGGGAGTGCCAAACATTGAAATTAAAGACCAACACTGGCCACCACAAAAACACACTTAAGTACACAGCCCACTGACACTAAAAAGCAACTTTACAATCAAATCTACATAATAACAACACAATACACAATGTTAGGGTCAATATTGACCTGGTATATAAATGGTTTAAATGCCCCACTTCCAAGTCACAGAATAGCAAGTAGGATAAAGAAGCAAGATCCAGCTAGGCATGGTGGCTCACTCCTGCAATCCCAGCCCTTTGGGAGGCTGAGGTGAGTGGATCACGAGGTCAGGAGTTCGAGACCAGCCTTGCCAATATGATGAAACCCCGTCTCTACTGAAAATACAAAAATTAGCCAGGCAAGGTGACACACACCTATAACCACAGCTACTCGGGAGGCTGAGGCAGGAGAATTACCTGAACCCAGAAGGCAGAGATTACAGTGAGTCGAGATCACACCGCTGCACTTCAGCCTGGGTGACACAGTGAGACTCCATCTTGGGAGAAAAAAAAAAAGAAGCAAGATCCAACTGCATGCTGTCTTCAGGAGACCCATCTTACATGCAATGACATCCATAGGCTCAAAGTAATGAGATGGAGAAAGACAAATCAAGCAAACAGAAAACAGAAAAGATCAGTGGTTGTTATTATGATTTCAGACAAAACAGACATTAAACAAAAAATGATCAAAAAGAACAAAGCAAGGCATTGCACAATGATAAAGGATACAATTTAATAAGAAGATTTAACTATTCTAAATATATATGGACCCAACATTGGAGTGTCCAGATTTATAAAACAAGTTCTTAGACACCTAGTAAGAGACTTAAATAACCACACAATAATAGTGGGAGACTTCAACACTCCACTGACATTGTTAGACAGATCATTGAAAAAAACTAACAAAGATATTTGGGACCTTAACTTGACAACCAAATACAACTAACAAACATCTATAGAATACTCCACCCAAAAACATAATATGCATTATTCTCATCTGCACACAGCACATACTCTAAGATCAACTAAACTCTCAGATGTAAAGCAATTATCAGCAAATTAAAAAAAAAATGAAATCATACCAACCACACCCTTGGACCAAAGCACAATAAGAATAGAAATCAATACCAAGAACATCTCTCAAAATGATATGATTGCATGGAAATTTAAAAATCTGCTCCTAAATGACTTTTGAATAAACAATGGAATTAAGGCAGAAATTAAGAAATTGTTTAAAACTAATGAAAACAAAAATACAACATCTCTGAGACACAGGATCTCTGGGACACAGCTAAAGAAGGGTTAAGAGAAAAAAATTATAGCACGAAACACCAATGTTAAAAAGTTAGAAAGATCTCAAATTAACAACCTAACATCATATCTAGAGATACTAGAAAAACAAGAGCAAAACAACCCCCAAGCTAGTAGAATAACAACAACAACAAAAATACAAAATCAGATCTAAACTTAATCAAATTGAGATTTGAAGGAAAACACAAAAGATGTGTGAAATCAAGAGTTGCTTTTTTAGAAACAATGAATAAGATTGATAGACTGCTAGCTAGACTATTAAAGAAAAAAAGAGAAAGAAGATCCAAATAAACAAAACCAGAAATGACAACCTCCAACCAACCTCACAGAAATACAAAATTCCTTATTCTATTATGAATACTTCTTTGAAAGCAAACTAGAAAACCTAGAAGATGGATAAATTTCTAGACACAAACAGCCTCCCAAGATTGAGCCAAGAAGAAATTGAAGCTGTCAACAGACCAATAATGAGTTTGGAAATTGAATCAGTAATTAAAAAAAGAAAAAGAAAAAAGCAACTGGCAAAGTCTCTGGACCAGATAAATTTATAGCTGAATTCTCCAAGATATGTAAAGAAAAGCTGGTACCAATCCTACTGAAATTATTTCAAGAAATCAAGGAGAAAAGACTCCTCTCTGACTCATTCTATGAGGCCAAGATCATTCTGACACCAAAACCTGGCAAAGACATGATGAACAAAAACCTTCAGTCCAATATCGTTGATGAGCATAAAAGCAAAAATCCTCAACAGAGTGCTAGCAAACCAATTTCAGCAGCACACCAAAAAGCAAATCTACCATGATCAAATAAGCCTTATTCCTGGGATGCAAGGTTGGTTCAACATAGGCAAATGAATAAATGTGATTCATCACATAAATAGAAGACCACATGATCATCTCAATAGATGCAGAAGGCCTTTGATAAAATTCAACATCCTGACAGGGAGTGGTGGCTCATGCCTGTAATCCCAGCACTTTGGGAGGCCAAGATGGGCAAATCATGAGGCAGGAATTCGAGACCAGCCTGGGCAATATGGTGAAACCCCGTCTCTACTAAAAATACAAAAATTAGCTGGACATGGTGGCGGGCACCTGTAATCCCAGTTACTTGAGAGGCTAAGGCAGAAGAATTGTTTGAACCTGGGAGGTGGAGGTTACAGTGAGCAGAGATCCCGCTACTGCACTCTAGCCTGGGTGACAGAGCAAAACTACCTCTCAAAAAAAAAAAAAAAAAAAAAGGAAAAAGAAAAAGAAAAATTCAACATTCCTTCATCTTAACAACCTTCAACAAACTAGGCATTGAGGGAACATACCTCAAAGTAATAAAAGTCATCTATAACAAACCCACAGGAAACATCATTCTTAACAGGCAAAATCCAGAACTATTCCCCCTGATAAGCGGAATAAGACAAGAATGTTCACTCTCACCACTCCTATTCAACATAGTACTAGAAGTCCTTGCCAGAACAAACAGGCAAGGTAAAGAAATAAAAGGCATCCAAACAGGGAGAGAGAAAGTCAAACTATCCCTGTTTGCAGATGATTTGATTATACCTAGAAAACCCTATAGTCTCTGACCAATAGCTCTTAGATCTAATAAAAAAGCTTCAGCAAAATTTCAGGATAAAAAATCAATGCACAAAAATCAGTAACATTTCTGTACACCAATGACATCCAAGCTGAGAGTCAAACCAAGAATGCAACCCCATTCACCATAGCCACAAAAAGAATAAAGTACCTAGGAATACAGCTAACTGGCAGGTTGAAAGATCTCTATAATGAGAATTATAAAACACTGCTGAAAGATATAGAGATGACACAAACAAATGAAAAAACATTTCATGCTCATGGATAGGAAGAATTAATATTGTTGAAATGACCATAGGGAGCTAGGCATGTTGGCTCACACCTGTAATCCCAGCACTTAGGGAGGCCGAGGCAGGTGGATCACCTGAGATCAGGAGTTCAAGACCGGCCTGACCAACATGGAGAAATCCTGTCTCTACTAAAAATACAAAATTAGCCAGGCATGGTGGCACATGCCTGTAATCCCATCTACTCAGTAGGCTGAGACAGGAGAATCACTTGAACTCAGGAAGTCGAGGTTGAAGTGAGCCAGATCACACCATTGCACTCTAGCCTGGGCAACAAGAACAAAGCTCCATCTCAAACAAACAAACAAACAAACAAACAAACAAACAAAAAGCCATAGGGTCCAAAGCAATGTACAGATACATTGCTATTCCTATCAAACTACCAACAACACTTTTCACAGAATTAGAAAAAACTATCTTAAAATTTGCATGAAACAAAAAATGAGCCCTAATAGCCAAAGGTACTTTAAGTAAAAAGAACAAAGCTGGAGCCATCATACTACTTGACTTCAAACTATACTACAAAGCTGCAGGAACCAAAACTGCATGGTACTGATATGAAAACAGACACATAGACCAATGGAACACTTTAGAAAACCCAGAAATAAAGCCACACACTTATAACAATCTGATATTTGTCAAAGTTGGCAATAACAAATAATGGGGAAACGAAGGACTCCCTATTCAATAATTGGTGGTGGGATAACTGGCTAGCCTAGCTATATGCAGAAGATTAAAACTGGACTCTTTTCTTTCACCATATATAAAAATCAACTTATGGATTAAAGAATTAAATGTGAAACCTGCAACTATAAAATCTCTAGAAGAATATATAGAAAACATTATTCTGGACAAAGATTTTCACAAACATTTCATGATGAAGACTCCAATACCAATTGCAACTAAATCAAAAATTGACAAGTGGGACCTACTTAAATTGAAGAGCATCTACACATCAGAAGAAACTATCAACAGAGTAAACAGACAACCTACAGAATGGGAGAAAATATTTGCAAGACACTATGCATCTGACGAAGTCTTAATATTCAGAATCTATAAGAAAATTAAATCAACAAGCAAAAAACAAATAATTCCCTTTAAAAATGAGCAAAGGACATGAATAGACACTTCTAAAAAGAAAACATACACATAGCCAGGAAACATATGAAAAAAATGTTCAACATCACAAATTATTAGGGAAATGCAAATCAAAACCATGATGAGATCTCACATAGTCAGAATGGCTATTATTAACAAGTTAAAAAACAACAGATGCTGGCAAGGCTGTGGAGAAAAGGGAATGCTTACACACTGCTGGTGGGAATATAAATTAATTCAGCCACTGTGGAAAGCAGTTTGGAGATTTCTCAAATAATTTAAAGCAGAAGTACCTGTTGATCCAGCAATCTCATTACTGTGTAAATGTCCAAAAGAATATGTATCTTTTCACCATAAAGACACATGCAAGTGAATGTTCATCACAGTCCTATTCACAATAGCGAAGACATGGAATCAACTTAGATGCCCGTAAACCAGAGACTGGATAAAGACAATGTAGTACACATGGAATACTATGCAGTCAGAAAAATGAAACCATGCCCTTTACAGCAACATGGATGGAGCTGGAAGCCATTATCATAAGCAAACTAACTCAGAAGCAGAAAATCAAATATCACACGTTCTCACTCATAAGTAGGAGCTAAATACTGACTAAACATGGACACAAATAAGAGAACAGTAGACACCAGGGCTTAGTTGAGGCTGGAAGGTGAGAGAAGGGTGAGAATGGATAAACTACTTGTTGGATACCAGGCTAAATCACTGGGTGATGAACTACTCTGTACATCAACTCCCTATGGCACACAATTTAACTATGTAACACAACTGTAAAACATCTGCACATGTACCCCCAAACCTAAAACGAAAGTTGGAAAAGGAAGAAGAAAATTTGATTCTTTATCTTCAAAATAGTGGTGAGATGCAAGTTTTGCATATATAGTTTTCATACTTTCAGATACAGTCTATTGCTTAGGGTATTGGCTCAAATGCTTAGATTGACCATTGATACGGTTTGGCTGTGTCCCCACCCAAACTTCAACTTGAGTTGTACCTCCAAGAATTCCCACATGTTGTGGGAGGGACCCAGCGGGAGGTACTTGAATCATGGGGGCTGGTCTTTCCAGTGCTATTCTCGTGATAGTGAATAAGCCTCCCGAGATCTGATGGGTTTCTCAGGGGTTCTGCTTTTGCTTCTTCCTCATTTTCCTATTGCTGCACCATCTAAGAAGGGCCTTTCACCTCCCACCATGATTCTGAGGCCTCCCCAGCCATGTGGAACTATAAGCCCAATTAAACCTCTTTTTGTTGCCAGTTTCGGGTATGTCTTTATCACCAGCATGAAAATCAGCTAATACAGTAAATTGGTACCAGTACAGTGGGCACTGCTGAAAAGATACCTGAAAATGTGAAAGCACCTTTGGAACTGGGCAACAGGCAGATGTTGGAACAGTTTGGAGGGCTCAGAAGAAGACAGAAAAATGTGGGAAAGTTTGAAACCTCCTAGAGACTTGTTGAATGGCTCTGACAAAAATGCTGATAGTGATATGAACAATGAGGTCCAGACTGAGATGGTCTCAGATGGAGATGAGGAACTTGTTGGGAACTAGAGCAAAGCTGACTCTTGCTATGTTTTAGCAAAGAGTCTGGTGGCATTTTGCACTGGAAAGACCAGCCCCCATGATTCAATTACCTTGCCCTGGGTCCCTCCCACAACATGTGGGAATTCTGGGAGATACAATTCAAGTTGAGGTTTGGGTGGGGACACAGCCACACCATATCAATGGTCAATCTAAGCATTAGAGCCAATACCCCAAGCAATAGACTGTATCTGAAAGTATGAAAACCATATATGTAAATCTTTGCCCTAGAGATTTGTGGAACTTTGAACTTGTGAGAGGTGATTTTGCATATGTGGCAGAATAAATTTCTAAGCAGCAAAGGATTCAAAAGTGACTTGGATGCTGTTAAAAGCATTCAGTTTTAAAAGGGAAACAGCAAAAAGTTCAGAAAATTTGCAGCCTGATGATGCAGTAGAAAAGAAAAAACCATTTTTTTGCGGAGAAATTCAAGTTGGCTTCAGAAATTTGTATCAGTAAGGAGAAGCCTATTGTTAATCCCCAAAACAATGAAGAAACTGCCTTCAGGCCATGTCAGAGACCTTCATGGCATCCCCTCACATCATAGGCCAGGAGGCCTAGGAGGAAAAAGTGGTTTTGTGGCCCGGGCCCATGGTCCTCATGCTGTCTGCAGCCTAGGGACGACCGTATGTCCCAGCTGTTCCAGCCATGGCTGAAAGGCACCAACATAGAGCTCAGGCTGTGGCTTCAGAGGGTAAAAACCCCAAGTCTTGGCAGCTTCCACATGGTGTTGAGCCTGTGGGTGCACAGAAGTCACACATTTAGGTTTGGGAATCTTCACCTAGATTTAGAAAATGTATGAAAACACCTGGATGCCCAGGTAAAAGTTTGCTGCAGGGGTGAGGCTATCATGGAGAACCTCTTCTAGGGCAGTGTGGAAGGAAAATGCAGGGTTGGAGCCCCCACACAGAGTCCCTAATGGGGCACTGCCTAGTGAAGCTGTAAGAAGAGGGTCACCATCCTCCAGACCCCAGAATGGTAGATCCACCTACAGCTTGCACCACGCACCTGGAAAAGCCACAGACTCAATACCAGTCCGTGAAAGCAGCCAGGAGGGAGGCTGTCTCCTGCAAATCCACAGGGGCAGAGCTGCCCAAGACCATGGTAACCCACCTCTTGCATCAGTGTAACCTGGATGTGAGGCACGCAGTCAAAGGAGATCATTTTGGAGCTTTAAGATTTGACTGCCCTGCTGGATTTTGGACTTGCATGGGTCCTGTCTCCCCTGTGTTTTGACCGATTTCTCCCATTTGGAATGACTGTATTTACCCAATGCCTGTACTCCCATTGTATCTGGGAAGTAACTAGCTTGCTTTTGATTTTACAGACTCATAAGTGGAAGGGACTTGCCTTGTCTCAGATGGGACTTTGGACTGTGGACTTCTGGCTTAATGCTGAAATGAGTTAAGACTTTGGGGGACTGTTGGGAAGGCATGATTACTGTTGAAATGTGAGGACATGAGATTTGGAAGGGTCGGGGCAGAATGATATGATTTTGCTGTTTCTCCACCCAAATCTCAACTTGAATTTTATCTCCCAGAACTCCCACATGTGTGGAAGGGACCCAGGGGGAGGTAGTTGAATCATGAGGGCCATTCTTTCCTGTGCTATTCTCATGATCGTGAATAAGTCTCACAAGATCTGATGGTTTTATCAGGAGTTTCTGCTTTTGCTTCTTCCTCATTTTTCTCTTGCTGCTGCCATGTAAGAGGTGTCTTTCTCCTCCCAGCCTGATTCTGAGGCCTCCCAGCCATGTAGAAACTGTAAGTCCAATTAAACCTCTTTTTGTTCCCAGTTTTGGGTATGTCTTTATCAGCAACATAAAAACAAACTAATACAACCATATAATTGAATGTCCAAGTCAGAAAACATTTGAAAGTGAAAGGGGTCTCTATTAATGTTTGTCTTGGAAGAACAAGCATAAACTGGAACCGTGCCAGGCAAACTATAACTTTTCACCCTGCATGTTGCTTCTGTATCTCATCAGTGATCAACTCAAACTGAGCATAGTCTCCACCAATGCTTGTAAATTAATTAACCAATCAGTGAGAATAATTTGTAAATTAGCTTTCTCTAACAGCAGTGACCTGTATTTTTGTGAGCCTCCTATTGAGGAATAGCCTTTGGCAAAATTGATGGAGGAAAGTTAGGTTGGACATCCCTTCAGTAATTTGTTAGTGTTCTATTCAATTCAAATTGAATTGGCTGCTGCAAATGCCCAGAGTTGATGCTTTATAGTTGTTATTTCCCTATTTTCTTATCTTTGAAGAGAAAAAAGTATCTGTTCTAAAAATGTTGACATAGTTGGATCTTCCTGTTCCAGTGGAACACTGGGAAAGATGGGGAAGATAAGTCCAAAGAGATATGAAAATTTAACCATTGTCTAAATGTTTGAAGACTCCAAGCCCTCCCATATCTTTTTATTTTACCATTTCTTTGCAAATTCATATAATGACTGAAGGGAATTCTTGGGGTTTTGGGAAAATCTCACAAGAAAACACTGTGACTTTGCCATTTCTCTTCAGATTTATCTTAAAATACCTAATAGAAATCTATTGCATTCTCTGCCTCAAATAAAACCACTACCCACAAGCTAACCCCCTTTTTTGATTATGATTCTCACAGCCTCTACTCATATCATCCTCACTATATTTTTCCTCATTCCTCAAGTCAGCCCCAATCTTAACATTCTTCAAAGGCCTCTAGGACCTTCATTCTTTGGCCCTTGACACCTTCTACAGCTCCCATTTTGGGGAGTGCTATTCGGTTAAATATCTTTAGTAGCTCCATCTAATATTGTTGATTCCACCCCTTAATGCTTAAATAATTTAAAATATACACTGCATTGTATGCTTGGATAAAGTGGGTTGTATTGTTCATGGATGAGTTTATGTACTTAAATGTCTCTCTGACTAGATTAAAAAATCTTCAAGAGGAACAAGTTACGTATTTCACAATGTTAAGCACAGAGGGAAAAGTCAAAATATAAGGAAGCGGTGACTGAATAGAAAGCCATTCAGTTAGACATCTTTGGTATTTCTATTCTCTTGAGGTTGTCTTAAATCCACTCCTTTTCACACTCTTTGACAATCCCTGACTGAATCTACTTATTTTATGTGAAGCAGTATGGAATAGTGGTTAAGAGTTTGGACTCTGGGCCGGGCGCGGTGGCTCAAGCCTGTAATCCTAGCACTTTGGGAGGCCGAGACGGGTGGATCACGAGGTCAGGAGATCGAGACCATCCTGGCTAACACGGTGAAACCCCGTCTCTACTAAAAACACAAAAAACAAGCCTGGCGAGGTGGCGGGCACCTGTAGTCCCAGCTACTCGGGAGGCTGAGGCAGGAGAATGGCTAAACCCGGGAGGCGGAGCTTGCAGTGAGCTGAGATCATGCCACTGCACTCCAGCCTGGGCCACAGAGCCAGACTCTGTCTCAAAAAAAAAAAGAGTTTGGACTCTGGAGCCAGGGTGTGTGTCTTCTTTAGAATAGTAGCTCCACTGCTTCCTACATGGGTCATTTTAGCAAGTTATTCAACCTTTCTGAGCCTAAATTTCCTCATCTACAGAATGGATATAATGAACACAAAGATGCAACTCTCTCATAATATTCCTGAAAGTATTAAATGACTTGCCCTCTAAGTATGAATGCTTATAACCATGAACAACACATAGCCAACAGTATCCAAGTGTTATTTGTTAATACACTTAAGACACTCAATTCTCCACCTCCCGAAAATCTCCTCTTCTGAATTCCAGATACATCCATCTACCCACACTTTCCTCATCTGGATATTTCATAATTACTTAAATATGTCCAAAACTGACCTCTATATTTTTACCTCCAAACTTATTGCTCCTTCTATGTTTTATATTTTAGTATCACCATGGCCTAGTTACCTGCCTTAGTCGTTTGGGGCTACTATAAGAAAATACCTTAAACCGGGTAACTTATAAACAACAGAAATGTAATTTCTTACAGTTCAGGAGGAGGCTGAGAAGTCCAAGATCAAGGCACCAGCAGATTCAGCATCTGTTTAGGGCTCATTGCTAATGGACAGTGCCTTCTGGTTGTTTCTCCTCATGGCAGAAGGCAAAAAGACTCCCTCCAGCCTTTTTGATAAGGGTGATAATCACATTCATGAAGGTAGAGTCCTTATGACTTAATCACTTCTCACAGGTCCCACTACTTACTATAAGGGTGATAATCACATTCATGAGGGTAGAGCCCTTATGACTTAATTACTTCTCACAGGTCCCACTACTTACTATAATCACCTTGGGGGTTAGGTAAATTCTGGGGAGACACATACATTCAGACCACAGCAGTGCCCAAACCATAAATGTGAAAATTATGCTCACATTTCCTTTCCTTCAAACTTATACACTCAACAATTCAACTAGTGTTACCAGCTTCACACCATTAATATTTTTTGAATCTGCTTTCTCTACTTCAAGATAAACTCTTTGAGCAAAAACCCTTTCCAAAGTTAAACCTATGTAGATAGTCTTTTGTTTCTTTTTCACCATCACAGATTATCTTTATTCTGTAATAGCAGTAAATCTCCTTTGAGGGTGAGTAAGCAGAGATGACTGAAAAAACTCAAAATTCATATTTTTCTTTTCTCCCTCTCACACAATAAAAAGTACAATGCCTTCATAAAATAATTGATTTTCTTGAGTCACCGTATTGCTTCCCATCAATCATGCCAAGTCTACTCATTCCATTGGTCACTAAGCAGTCAAAAGTAATAGGAAAGTCAAAGGAGATGGGAAAATAACATGCCAAATATTTATTGTAATATATAGTGCCACTTTACCCATCTTTTCCTGAGATTAAGTGGACAAGTCTGAGCAGAAGAATATCTTCCTCATTTCTCAGTTATGAAGTGTGAGGGGCTTGAATCAAGTTTTGATATATGTTGAAGCCACTGCTTGAACTTCAAGGCCTTTGTAAGTGAGAACAGTTTTTTTTTTTTTTGGTTTATTTTTGTTTGTTTGTTTGTTTTTGAGGGCATCAGGCCTATTTTGTCCTTTTATTAGATGTACCTAACATTTTTTGTTTCTTCTCTTTTTCACTTTGAGGAAGATGGGAGCAGTGTAGTGTTTCTGAGTGATGAATTCATGTCTTGTTAAAGTGCAAGTCAAATATGTATAAACACGTATACCATCTACAGACATTACCACATTAGTAGACATTATATTTGTCCCTCTTTATTCTCCTATCCATCATTTACCCTTTAGCTATAGAGGAAATGAACACCCAATGCAAAGGAGCAAGATCTTTCATGTTAGGTAAATATGTTTCAAGGAAATAAAAAAATTATTCTGTTCAGTTGTTCCTCTGAGAAAGTTCAGATTGTGTGTAGGTATGTAAAAGACGTTATTGGTATAGTGATATTTTTCTTCTTCTGTGTATGTGGGAGGAAAAGAAGAATGTTCAGTAAGAACAATTTTGAAGTATTTTACTCTGGTATCAATGTGTGAAATGACTTAGCAATTCAAACCAATCCTTTTTTCATCTACTGCTGTTATTAAGGTATATTTGTATGTAAAAATTAATTTGCAGCTTAGTTAATATATTTTTTTAATGTCTGATGGCATATGTAACTCACATTTTTCTAAAAGTCATCCATATTGCCATTGCAACAATCAAATCTTAATTCTATGGAGGTGTTATTTATAATTGTCTATATTCTGGTCATTAAAATGACTTTGCAATTACATTAATAAAAGCATCAAATCATTGACACTATACTAGACCAGGCAGGGGGATGGTTACAGAGAAACACAAAATAAATACAATAAAATATTTCCTGTAATGTAATGACAATTAGTTGGGAAGACAAAAGGAAATATATCCATGTGGAAAAAAAAATGTTTACAAATCAACATATCAACAAGTAGACATCAATTTAATGTTAGAAATTTTGTTGACTTAATAAATATTTCTGTACTGATTTTCTAAATGTAAGACCATGTTATGATTTCTGAGATGTTTCATTTAAACATTTATATGACTATTTTGAATTTTATTATAGCAAATAGGTCTTAAAAGATCTTAATTCTAGCTCACTTTATGTCTTAGTTGAGTCCTCTGACACATTATCATAGACTTGGTAGCTTATAAACAGCAGAAACTTATTCCACAAATTTCTGGAGGCTTGAAGTCCTAAATCCAAGTGCCAGCATGATTGGGTTCTGGTGAGAGTCCTCTTCTGGGTTGCAGACTGCCAAGTTCTTGCTGTGTCCTCACAAGGCAAAAGAGAGAAAGCAAGTTCTCTTGAGAGTCTTCTAACAATACTAATCCCCTCTGCAAGGGCTCCACCCTCATCTCCTCATCTAATCCTAATTACCTCCCAAGGATCCCACCTACTCATACCCTGACACTAGGAGATAGGGTTTTAACATACGAATTTTGGAGAGATCAAAGCATTCAGTCCATAGCACTTTATCAGCAACTGTATATTGAGTGTCAATTATGCATGAAACATTGTATTAGGTCCCTGCCCTCAGAAAAAGTTTATAATATGAGAAAAACTCCCTGTAACCTGAATTTTATCAGAAATTATTAGAAAATACTGGATCTCAACCTTGGCTATATGTTAGAATCACCAGGGGAGCTGATGCTAAGATCTCTCTCCCAGAGATTCTGTATCAGTTGGTCTCAGGTATGGTCTGGGCATTGAGATTTTTAAAGATATTTCCACAAGATTTCTGATGCATAGCCTAAATTAAGAACCATTGCTACAATCCTAGGGAGAAAATTTACCTTCATCTGAAGTAATCAGAAAACTTCTCAGAGGTGGGGAGTTGTCCACTGACAACCAATCAAACTGGATTTAAAGCTATAGAGGTGTCAGAGATTTTGATACATCAGAAACATGGACAGTTAGGCAAAGAACAATATGAAGGCAAGAAAGTCCAACTTATGTTTGTTGATCAATGAGTAGAACTGCATAGATTACAGAAACAAAAGTAAATGTGAAGCTAAAACAATTATCCCACTGACCACATATGTGCTATAAATGTATGTGCCATAATATTTCTTCTGATAGTCACCTTTACCTCTGCAGATATAGGTAATATGTTATCCAAACTTCAGCATGGTACCTCTATGGTAGACTACATAGATGACCATAATCATTCACTTTTACCTATAACTGCTCCATTTCCCAAGTCCTACCATTAAAAATTTAGAGTCTCTTATTTCTTCTCTTTAATCTTTTGAATTTCTTTGGCCAATAAAATGCAGTGGGAGTCAGGAGAGGCAAGATACAAGCCTGGGTTTCAAAAGTCTTTGAATACTTCCACTCTCTTTTTCTATTTTGGAACCCTGTCCAGACACAATATATGAAAACCAAAATTATCTGCTGAAAAAATAATAAAGTATATTAAGCAGAGACATGACATCCCATTTGAGGCCTTTCTAGACCAGTTAGCTTCCAGCTGACTTGGCAGTTAATCACGACTATATAAACGAGCCCACCCAAGACTAGAAGTGGCATCCAGCTAACCCAGTTGAAACTGCCACCCTATAGAATTATATTCTAAAGAGATGGTTTCTATTTAATCGACTAAAATTTAGGGTCATTTGTTTTACACAAATGCTACCTGATATAATCTCACTTTCCCAGCTATGATAGCTGATCCAAGGGTACACCAAGCTGGTCAGTATGACTTCTTACTCAAAACATTTTCACGGGAAGGAGAGAGACACACTCTACCTTAGGCTACCACACTGGTAGTATATGAGCACAGAACTTTGTTCCTATGCCATTTAAAACCATCTGCAAGAAAAAATGAATGAAACTTAAATACAAGGAAGTATAACAAGACCCAGCAAGAGTGAGTAGGTCCTTTTTGACAGTCTAACCGTACATGATTCAAAGTTTGCTTAAGACCAGGTCCACCTTGACTCCTTAGTGGACTTTTGTTCTAAATCAAAAATTTCCTCTGTTTGATTTAAACTAGTTCTTGTTGGGGTTCTGTTACTTGCAATTGAAAATACCCTTACCCGAACTGTTTAGCCAATCAGGAGGAAACAAAAACAAAAGTGGATGAAATACTAGTCACCATTCAATACAGCTGTTCAAAGCAATACATTTTTGTTTAGGATCCAGTAGGTTAGGTTAGAAAATGGGAATGTAATCTTATCCTTGAAGGTTTTGTATTCTAGTACAGAAGACAGACTGGTCTACTTATAAGTAAAGCAACTGGGGAACAAAATATGTAGGAAGGCTACCTAATCTAACAGGAACAAGGCAAGATCTTAGTGTTGTAGCTTTGAGGGGAAAACATGGCTCAATTCAAATGAAGAGACTGAAGAAAGCATTCTAGTTAAGAAATCATGACATGCTCACTCTTGTAATCCCAGTACTTTGGGTGGCCGAGGCAGGCAGATCAATTGAGGCCAAGAGTTGGAGATCAGCCTGGCAAGTATGGCGAAACCCCATGTCTACAAAAAACACACAAAAAATTAGCCAGGGGTGGTGGTACATTCCTGTAATCCCAGCTACTTAGGAGGCTGAGGCAGGAAAATTGCTTGAACCCTGGAGAAGAGGTTGCAGTGAGCTGAAATCAGGCCACTGTACTCCAGCCTGGGCGACAGAGCAAGGCTCTGTCACAAAAAAAAAAAAAAGAAAAGAAAAGAAAAAAAAAGAAATAAAAAACCAGAAATCATTGCATCATTACATAGCTTTATCTCCATCAAAGTATATTCTTAATTGGGTTGCTAATAATCCCACACCTGCAAAGTTGTTTTTTAAAAAATTAAAATAAAAAGGTGAAGAGAGAATAAAAAAATGAATCTAACATTTTAAAATATATGCTATATTTCAGAAACCGTATAAGACACTTTACATATTATCTCTTTTAAACATATATAAAGTAGTATATCGCATTGTATATTTGCAACAATCATGTGAAATAGAGGATATTATATTACAATTTATTATATCATGTGTTATATGACAAAAATCAGCTACAGAAGAGATAATTAAGTTTGGATATTTTCTTTGGAAGAGTTCAAATGTATTTCCAAAGACACAATTCTGGTATGTAATGTATACTATTTTGAAAAATAACTGAGAGATATTTTTCTGGCATTAACATTATTGACTGAAATTGACCAATTTGTAATGTATTTGTACTTTTATAGATATGCAAGTTATTATTGCCTTAAGATTTCAGGAAAAGTTTGTGTTACATTTATGATTATAGCTTAAGAGTCTTGTCACTGTTTCCTGCAATATAACTGCAGAGAAGTATTTTCCAGGCATTAATAATACCACAATGAGATAACATGAAATTGTAATGCATAAATTATTCCTTAGATTGAATGTTCAAGTTTTCTGACTCTCAGTGGGATTTCCTGAGTTTATCTTTATAATTTATTTTCTTTTAAATTTGTAAACTTTACTTTCTTCCCCATTTGCTTATGAAATTTTCAAAAGAACAGTATAACCTGTTCTTTTAAGCATTATATATAATGTCTTACAATATTTTAGTAGATTGTCATATTGCTTGCTACAATCAACTCAGGAAAGATTGATAGTGCAGAAGAATAGAGATAACTAAGAAGAAAAATAGTCTTTCAAAAAGTGAAGGGAGATGGAAACATGAGGGCCAGTGGAACCAATTTATGATAGGTGATGTTTTTCATTGTAATAGATGAAAAAATAAAAAAAGAAATGATAGATGTAGATACTGTTGTTAGTGACACAGTTGCTGTTGTTAATCTTGTAGTGATGATGATGATGATGATGATGATGATGGTGATGATTGATGTTGCTGAGGGTGACCTGGAAATATAAAAGTTACATACAGGATTTAGTAAAGCAAAGGATGTTCATATGCAGACATAATGAGGCGAGCACACACACACAAAATAGACTAGACACTATGCCCTCTGTCTTTCTAGTTTCAAAATGTACTACCTTGGCTGGGCACGGTGGCTCACGCCTGTAATCCCAGCACTTTGGGAGACCGAGACGGGTGGATCACAAGGTCAGGAGATCTAGACCATCCTGGCTAACACGGAGAAACCCCATCTCTGCTAAAAATACAAAAACAAAACAAAAAAAAAAAAAACAATTTAGCCAGGCGTGGTGGCAGGCGCCTCTAGTCCCAGCTACAAGGGAATTTGAGGCAGGAAAATGGCGTGAACCTGGGGGACGGAGCTTGCAGTGAGCCGAGATGGCACCACTGCACTCCAGCCTGGGCTACAGAGCGAGACTCCATTTCAAAAAAAAAAAAAAAAAAGTACTACCTTATGAAAATTTTGCTCTGTAAGACAGAGCATCATCCTTCTAATAAATTCACCTTTAATTTCCTAAGCTGCAATTAGTGCGTTCTGTATTTGAAATCAAATGATATGTGCCTGAGACACTTTGGAAACCACTCAATTCAGAGTATACTGTACTCTCTTTTAGCATGTATTACTTGGCCAATACCCATAGTCATTATTTTTATTCTTCTTAGTGGGAAAGTCAAGTCCCCAGCCTATATTAGCCTTCTCTATCCTGGTATAAGTTACCATTAAAGACATTCTTATTTCTAAATCTAGACACTCAGAAGGTTTTTTTTTTTTTTTTTTTTTTTTTTTTTTTTTTTTTTTTTTTTTATACTTTAAGTTCTAGGGTACATGTGCATAATGTGCAGGTTTGTTACATATGTATACTTGTGCCATGTTGGTGTGCTGCACCCATCAACTCGTCAGCACCCATCAATTCATCATTTATATCAGGTATAACTCCCAATGCAATTCCTCCCCCCTCCTCCCTCCCCATGATAGGCCCCGATGTATGATGTTCCCCTTCCCGAGTCCAAGTGATCTCATTGTTCAGTTCCCACCTATCAGTGAGAACATGCGGTGTTTGGTTTTCTGTTCTTGTGATAGTTTGCTAAGAATGATGGTTTCCAGCTGCATCCATGTCTATACAAAGGATGCAAACTCATCCTTTTTTATGGCTGCATAATATTCCGTGGTGTATATGTGCCACATTTTCTTAATCCGGTCTGTCACAGATGGACATGTGGGTTGATTCCAAGTCTTTGCTATTGTGAATAGTGCCGCAATAAACATACGTGTGCATGTGTCTTTAGAGCAGCATGATTTATAATCCTTTGGGTATATACCCAGTAGTGGGATGGTTGGGTCATATGGTACATCTAGTTCTAGATCCTTGAGGAATCGCCATACTGTTTTCCATAATGTTTGAACTAGTTTACAATCCCACCAACAGTGTAAAAGTGTTCCTATTTCTCCACATCCTCACCAGCACCTGTTGTTTCCTGACTTTTTAATGATTGCCATTCTAACTGGTGTGAGATGGTATCTCATTGTGGTTTTGATTTGCATTTCTCTGATGGCCAGTGATGATGAGCATTTTTTCATGTGTCTGTTGGCTGTATGAATGTCTTCTTTTGAGAAATGTCTGTTCATATCCTTTGCCCACTTTTTGATGGGGTTGTTTGTTTTTTTCTTGTAAATTTGTTTGAGTCCTTTGTAGATTCTGGATATTAGCCCTTTGTCAGATGAGTAGATTGCAAAAATTTTCTCCCATTCTGTAGGTTGCCTGTTCACTCTGATGGTAGTTTCTTTTGCTGTGCAGAAGCTCTTTAGTTTAATTAGATCCCATTTGTCAATTTTGGCTTTTGCTGCCGTTGCTTTTGGTGTTTTAGACATGAAGTCCTTGCCCATGCCTATGTCCTGAATGGTACTACCTAGGTTTTCTTCTAGGGTTTTTATGGTATTAGGTCTAACATTTAAGTCTCTAATCCATCTTGAATTAATTTTCGTATAAGGAGTAAGGAAAGGATCCAGTTTCAGCTTTCTACTTATGGCTAGCCAATTTTCCCAGCAATATTTATTAAATAGGGAATCCTTTCCCCATTTCTTGTTTCTCTCAGGTTTGTCAAATATCAGATGGCTGTAGATGTGTGGTATTATTTCTGAGGACTCTGTTCTGTTCCACTGGTCTATATCTCTGTTTTGGTACCAGTACCATACTGTTTTGGTTACCAGTACCATGCTGTTTTGAGAGGGCATCCCTATTTTGTGCCGGTTTTCAAAGGGAATGCTTCCAGTTTTTGCCCATTCAGTATGAAATTGGCTGTGGGTTTGTCATAAATAGCTCTTATTATTTTGAGATACGTTCCATCAATACCGAATTTATTGAGCGTTTTTAGCATGAAGGGCTGTTGAATTTTGTCAAAGGCCTTTTCTGCATCTATTGAGATAATCATGTGGTTCTTGTCTTTCGTTCTGTTTATATGCTGGATTACGTTTATTGATTTGTGAATGTTGAACCAGCCTTGCATCCCAGGGATGAAGCCCACTTGATCATGGTGGATAAGCTTTTTATGTGCTGCTGAATCCGGTTTGCCAGTATTTTATTGAGAATTTTTGCATCGATGTTCATCAGGGATATTGGTCTAAAATTCTCTTTTTTTGTTGTGTCTCTGCCAGGCTTTGGTATCAGGATGATGTTGGCCTCATAAAATGAGTTAGGGAGGATTCCCTCTTTTTCTATTGATTGGTAGTTTCAGAAGGAATGGTACCAGCTCCTCCTTGTACCTCTGGTAGAATTCAGCTGTGAAACCATCTGGTCCTGGACTTTTTTTGGTTGGTAGGCTATTAATAATTGCCTCAATTTCAGAGCCTGCTATTGGTCTATTCAGGGATTCAACTTCTTCCTGGTTTAGTCTTGGAAGAGTGTAAGTGTCCAGGAAATGATCCATTTCTTCTAGATTTTCTAGTTGATTTGCGTAGAGGTGTTTATAGCATTCTCTGATGTTAGTTTGTATTTCTGTGGGGTCGGTGGTGATATCCCCTTTATCATTTTTTATTGTGTCTATTTGATTCTTCTCTCTTTTCTTCTTTATTAGTCTTGCTAGCGGTCTGTCAATTTTGTTGATTTTTTCAAAAAACCAACTCCTGGATTCATTGATTTTTGGAGGGTTTTTTGTGTCTCTATCTCCTTCAGTTCTGCTCTGATCTTAGTTATTTCTTGCCTTCTGCTAGCTTTTGAATGTGTTTGCTCTTGCTTCTCTAGTTCTTTTAATTGTGATGTTAGATTGTCAATTTTAGATCTTTCCAGTTTTCTCTTGTGGGCATTTAGTGCTATAAATTTCCCTCTACACACTGCTTTACATGTGTCCCAGAGATTCTGATATGTTGTATCTTTGTTCTCATTGGTTTCAAAGAACATCTTTATTTCTGCCTTCATTTCGTTATGTACCCAGTAGTCATTCAGGAGCAGGTTGTTCAGTTTCCATGTAGTTGAGCGGTTTTGATTGAGTTTCTTAGTCCTGAGTTCTAGTTTGATTGCACTGTGGTCTGAGAGACAGTTTGTTATAATTTCTGTTCTTTTACATTAGCTAAGAAGTGCTTTACTTCCAATTATGTGGTCAATTTTGGAATAAGTGCGATGTGGTGCTGAGAAGAATGTATATTCTGTTGATTTGGGGTGGAGAGTTCTATAGATGTCTATTAGGTCCGCTTGGTGCAGAGATGAGTTCAATTCCTGGATATCCTTGTTAAATTTCTGTCTCATTGATGTGTCTAATGTTGACAGTGGAGTGTTGAAGTCTCCCATTATTATTGTATGGGATTCTAAGTCTCTTTGTAAGTCTCTAAGACTTGCTTTATGAATTTGGGTGCTCCTGTATTGGGTGCATATATATTTAGGATAGTTAGCTCTTCCTGTTGAATTGATCCCTTTACCATTATGTAATGGCCTTCTTTGACTCTTTTGATCTTTGATGATTTAAAGTCTATTTTATCAGAGACTAGGATTGCAATCCCTGCTTTTTTTTGTTCTCCATTTGCTTGGTAGATCTTCCTCCATCCCTTTATTTTGAGCCTATGTATGTCTCTGCATGTGAGATGGTCTCCTGAATACAGCAGACTGATGAGTCTTGACCCTTTATCCAGTTTGCCAGTCTGTCTTTTAATTGGAGCATTTCATCCATTTACATTGAAGGTTAATATTATATGTGTGAACTTGATCCTGCCTTTATGATATTAAGTGGTTATTTTGCTCGTTAGTTGATGCAGTTTCTTCCTAGCGTCAATGGTCTTTACATTTTGGCATGCTTTTGCAATGGCTGGTACTGGTTGTTCCTTTCCATTTTTAGTGCTTCCTTCAGGGTCTCTTGTACGGCAGGCCTGGTGGTGACAAAATCTCTAAGCATTTGCTTATCTGTAAAGGATTTTATTTCTCCTTCACTGATGAAACTTACTTTGGCTGGATATGAAATTCTGGGTTGAAAATTCTTTTCTTTAAGAATGTTGAATATTGGCCCCCACTCTCTTCTGGCTTGTAGAGTTTCTGCTGAGAGGTTTGCTGTTAGTCTGATGGGCTTCCCTTTGTGGGTAACCCGACCTTTCTCTCTGGCTGCCCTTAAGATTTTTTCCTTCATTTCAACTTTGGTGAATCTGGCAATTATGTGTGTTGGAGTTGCTCTTCTCGAGGAGTATCTTTGTGGTGTTCTCTGTATTTCCTGAATTTAAATGTTGGCCTGCCCTACTAGATTGGGGAAGTTCTCCTGGATGATATCCTGAAGAGTGTTTTCCAACTTGGTTCCATTTTCCCCCTCACTTTCAGGCACGCCAATCATACATAGATTTGGTCTTTTTACATAATCCCATACTTCTTGCAGGCTTTGTTCATTTCTTTTTCTTCTTTTTTCTTTTGGGTTCTCTTCTCGCTTCATTTCATTCATTTGATCCTCAATTGCTGATACTCTTTTTTCCAGTTGATCGAGTCGGTTACTGAAGCTTGTGGATTTGGCACGTATTTCTCGTGTCATGGTTTTCATCTCTGTCATTTCGTTTATGACCTTCTCTGCATTAATTAGTCTAGATATCAATTCTTCCACTCTTTTTTCAAGATTTTTAGTTTCTTTGCGCTGGGTACATAATTCCTCCTTTAGCTCTGAGAAGTTTGATGGACTGAAGCCTTCTTCTCTCATTTCGTCAAAGTCATTCTCTGACCAGCTTTGATCCGTTGCTGGCGATGAGCTGCGCTCCTTTGCAGGGGGAGATGCGCTCTTATTTTTTGAATTTCCAGCTTTTCTGCCCTGCTTCTTCCCCATCTTCGTGGTTTTATCTGCCTCTGGTCTTTGATGATGGTGACGTACTGATGGGGTTTTGGTATAGGTGTTCTTCCTGTTTGATAATTTTCCTTCTAATAGTCAGGACCCTCAGCTGTAGGTCTGTTGGAGATTGCTTGAGGTCCACTCCAGACCCTGTTTGCCTGGGTATCAGCAGCAGAGGTTGCAGAAGATAGAATATTGCTGAACAGCGCGTGTACCTGTCTGATTCTTACTTTGGAAGCTTCCTCTCAGGGGTCTACTCCAACCTGTGAGGTGTGGGATGTCAGACTGCCCCTAGTGGGGGATGTCTCCCAGTTGGGCTACTCAGGGGTCAGGGACCCACTTGAGCAGGCAGTCTGTGCGTTCTCAGATCTCAACCTCCATGTTGGGAGATCCACTGCTCTCTTCAAAGCTGTCAGACAGAGTCGTTTGCATCTGCACAGGCCTCTGCTGCTTCCCCTTTTGTTGTTTAGCTGTGCCCTGTCCCCAGAGGTGAAGTCTACAGAGACAGGCAGGTTTCCTTGAGCTGCTGTGAGCTCCACCCAGTTCGAGCTTCCCAGGGGCTTTGTTTACCTACTTAAGCCTCAGCAATGGCGGGCGTCCCTCCCCCAGCCTTGCTTCTGCCGTTTTGGTTAGATCGCAGACTGCTGTGCTAGGAATGAAGGAGGCTCCATGGCCGTGGACCCCTCCTGGCCAGGTGTGGGTATAATCTCCTGTTGTGCCCATTTGCTTAAAGTGCCGTATTGGGTTGGGAGTTATCCGATTTTCCAGGTGTTGTGTGTCTCAGTTCCCCTGGCTAGCAAAAGGGATTCCCTTCCCCCTTCTGCTTCCCAGGTGAGGCAATGCCTCGCCCTGCTTCAGCTCTCGCTTGTCGGGTTGCAGCAGCTGACCAGCACCAATTGTCCAGCACTCCCCAGTGAGATGACCCCAGTACCTCAGTTGAAAATGCAGAAATCACCGGTCTTCTGTGTCGCTCACGCTGGGAGTTGGAGACTGGAGCTGTTCTTATTCGGCCATTTTGCTCTGCCCCCTCCGACACTCAGAAGTTTTACTTCATTGTAGAATTAATAGGAACCAGAAGGTTGGCATGGCTTCCAGCAAAAATAACAACCTAATAATTAATAGAAATATATATCCAGAATAAGGGAAGTGTTATCATTAGCATATTGCTTTCCAATTGGACTACAACGGTGTAGGAACCAGAAATGGTGTGCCTGTACTGTTTTCTCTTGTTCTCTACTGCCCAGAGCATTGGTGCTAAATAAATATTCATTGACTGACTGAAAGCCATGTTATAAGAAAAAACTTGTCATAACTGGGACTGTCTCACTTGGAAATTTGGACAAGAACGGTAGAGAAGAGATATCTGTCTTTAAATATCAGAAAATGAAGCTTACTCCCATTAGCCCAAAAGGGAAGAGTTATAAACTAGAATACTCAATTTTTAAATTCTTATAATCTTCCCACACTCAGAGTATCTAATAATGTTCTTTGTCTCATTAGGAACCTGAATCTTTACACTAAGCCTATATAACTACATCCGAATGTAGGCTGCCACTCTATGCCTATGAAGTGTCATTTTGAAATAAAACTAATGAGAAAAATAAGTAGATCTTCCTTACAAAAATATTGCTCTAATAGTCCATTGTATCCTGTAGCATTTCTTCTGCAATAATGAAGGCTGGAAGTTTTAACTATTTTCATCCTGCCTATCTGAACCCAAGATGGATATTTAGTCAAGGTGACTATCTGGTGCACCACTGCTAACATAATTATGGCTACAATAAGAGGTTTTGCTCATTCTCTAAACTAAAAATAGCTAAACCAAGTGTAGCATTCTTGTTTCAACAGGCAATCTGAGGTCTTTAGGGGTGCTTTGAAAATAATACTCATTAAGTCAAGCACTACCTTAATTTAAGAATCTTTTTTTTTTTCCTTAGGTCTTAGGTCAAGCAGTGTGTAGAGGGAAATTTATAGCACTAAATGCCCACAAGAGAAAGCAGGAAAGATCTAAAATTGACACCCTAACATCACAATTAATAGAACTAGAGAAGAAAGAGCAAACACATTCAAAAGCTAGCAGAAGGCAAGAAATAACTAAGATCAGAGCAGAACTGAAGGAGATAGAGACACACACACAAAAAAAAACCCTCCAAAAAATCAGTGAATCCAGGAACTGGTTTCTTGAAAAGATCAACAAAATTGACAGACTGCTAGCAAGACTAATAAAGAAGAAAAGAGAGAAGAATCAAATAGACACAATAAAAAATGATAAAGGGGATATCACCACCAACCCCACAGAAATACAAACTACCACCAGAGAATACTATAAACACCTCTACACAAATAAACTAGAAAATCTAGAAGAAATGGATAATTTCCTGGACACTTACACTCTCCTAGGACTAAACCAGGAAGAAGTTGAATCCCTGAATAGACCAATAGCAGGGTTTGAAATTGAGGCAATAATTAATAACCTATCAACCAAAAAAAGTCCAGGACCAGACGGATTCACAGCTGAATTCTACCAGAGGTACAAGGAGGAGTTGGTACCATTCCTTCTGAAACTATTCCAATCAATAGAAAAAGAGGGAATCCTCCCTACCTCATTTTATGAGACCAACATCATCCTGATACCAAAGCCTGACAGAGATACAACAAAAAAAGAGAATTTTAGGCCAATATCCCTGATGAACATTGATTCAAAGATGCTCAATAAAATGCTGGCAAACCGAATCCAGCAGCACATCCATCAGAAAGCTTATCCAGCATGACCAAGTGGGCTTTATCCCTGGGATGCAAGGCTGGTTCAACATACCCAGATCCATAAACGTAATCCAGCATATAAACAGAACCAAAGACAAAAACCACATGATTATCTCAATAGATGCAGAAAAGGCCTTCGACAAAATTCAGCATCCCTTCATGCTAAAAACTCAATAAATTCGGTATTGATGGAACGTACCTCAAAATAATAAGAGCTATTTATGACAAACCCACAGCCAATATCATACTGAATGGGCAAACACTGGAAGCATTCCCTTTGAAAACTGGCACAAGACAGGGATGCCCTCTCTCACCACTCCTATTCAACATAGTATTGGAAGTTCTGGCTAGGGCAATCAGACAAGAGAATGAAATAAAGGGTATTCAATTGGGAAAAGGAGAAGTCAAATTGTCTCTGTTTGCAGATGATATGATTGTATATTTAGAAAACCCCATTGTCTCAGCCCAAAATATCCTTAAGCTGATAAGCAACTTCAGCAAAGTCTCAGGATACAAAATTAATGTGCAAAAATCACAAGCATTCTTATACACCAATAACAGACAAACAGAGAGCCAAATCATGAATGAACTCCCATTCACAATAGCTTCAAAGAGAATAAAGCACCCAGGAATCCAACTTACAAGAGATGTGAAGGACTTCTTCAAGGAGAACTACAAAGCACTGCTCAGTGAAATAAAAGAGGACACAAACAAATGGAAGAACATACCATGCTCATGGATAGGAAGAATCAATATCATGAAAATGTCCACACTGCCCAAGGTAATTGATGGATTCAATGCCATCCCTATTAGGGTACCAATGACTTTTTTCACAGAATTGGAAACAGCTGCTTTAAATTCATATTTAACCAAAAAAGACCCTGCATTGCCAAGACAATCCTAAGCCAAAAGAACAAAGCTGGAGGCATCCCACTACCTGACTTCAAACTATACTACAAGGATACAGTAATCAAAACAGCATGGTACTAGTACCAAAACAGAGATATTGATCAATGGAACAGAACAGAGTCCTCAGAAATAATACCACACATCTACAGCCATCTGATCTTTGACAAACCTGACAAAAACAAGAAATGGGGAAAGGATTCCCCGTTTAATAAATGATGCTGGGAAAATTGGCTAGCCATAAGTAGAAAGCTGAAACTGGATCCTTTCCTTACTCCTTATATGAAAATTTATTCAAGATTTATTAGAGACTTAAATGTTAGACCTAAAACCCTAGAAGAAAACCTAGGTAATACCATTCAGGACATACACATGGGCAAGAACTTCATATCTAAAACAGCAAAAGCAATGATAACAAAAGCCAAAATTGACAAATGGGATGTATTTAAACTAAAGAGCTTCTGCACAGCAAAAGAAACTACCATCAGAGTGAACAGGCAACCTACAGAATGGGAGAAAATTTTTGCAATCTACTCATCTGACAAATGGCTAGTATCCAGAACCTAGAAAGAACTCAAACAAAATTAACAAGACAAAACCAAACACCACCATCAAAAAGTGGGCAAAGTATATGAACAAACACTTCTCAAAAGAAGACATTTATACAGCCAATAGACACATGAAAAAATGCTCAACATCACTCGCCATCAGAGAAATACAAATCAAAACCACAATGACATACCATCTCACTCCAGTTAGAATGGCAATTATTGAAAAGTCAGGAAACAACAGGTGCTGGAGAGGATGTGGAGAAATAGGAACACTTTTACACTGTTGGTGGGACTGTAGACTGGTTCAACCATTGTGGAAAACAGTGTGGTGATTCCTCAAGGATATAGAACTAGAAATACCATTTGACCCAGCCATCTCATTACTGGGTATATACCCAAAAGATTATACATCATGCTGCTATAAAGACACATGCACAGGTATGGTTATTGCGGCACTCTTCATAATAACAAAGACTTGGAATCAACCCAAATGACCATCAGAGACAGACTGTATTAAGAAAATGTGACACATGGAATATTATGCAGCCATAAAAATGAATGAGTTTGTGTCCTTTGTAGGGACATGGATGCAGCTGGAAACCATCATTCTCAGCAAACTATCACAAGAACAGAAAACCAAATGCTGCATGTTCTCACTCATAGGTGGGAATTGAACAATGAGAGCACTTGGACACAGGAAGGGGAACATCACACACCAGGGCCTATTGTGGGGAGGGAGTAGAGGGGAGAGATAGCATTAGGAGATATACATATGTTATACGTATGTAAATGATGAGTTAATGGGTGCAGCACACCAACATGGCACATGTATACATATGTAACAAACCTGCATGTTGTGCACATGTACTCTAGGACTTAAAGTATAATCATAATTTAAAAATGAGGGATTCCCTTTGTCATTCTCTAATTACCTTAAACTGTGAAATAAGTGCTTATAAATGAATGTACATTCCATTCTGAAGAACTGAAAAGAGTTATTTCATAAGTCTACAATGAAGCAAAACAACTACATAGAGAGAAAAGTTGGATCCAGGTGCAAAGTAAAAAGACTTGACAAATTGTAAGATCAAGATCAGGCTGAGGTGCAATTGGTTTCTCAAGTTGCCCACTTGGCGCTCTTCCAAGTTGTACTTTCCTTCTCTTTCCTTTCCTTTTTGTCCTTACTGATCTAAAACTTTTTAATAAACTTCCACTCCTACTCTGAAACTTGCCTCAGTCATTCCTTCTGTCTTATGCTCATCATTCGAATTCTTTCTTCTGAGGAGGCAAAAAAGGAAAAAAAAAAAAAGATCAGGCTGAGTTAGAAGACAGAAGAAGGCAGTGCACTAAAGGAGTCACTGGAATTAATTATTAGGTTACATTTACTGGAAACCATACGAGCCTTCTGGTTCCTATTAATTCTCTACTGAAGTAAAACTTCTGAGTGTCTAAGTTTAAAAATAAGAGTGTCCTTAATGGTAACTTATACCAGGACAGGAAGGGAGCCACTGGAAAATATATGGAAAGCTGTGACATTCGAAGAAACCTGAAGAGTACAGTAGGCCTATCAGCTCAAGAGAGAAACTGATAAGATGTTGTCTTAGTAGCTCAAGAGAATGAGGATAAAGATTTCTTTTTCCCCATCTCATGGACCACAGAAGAAAATGAAAAAAAAAAAAAAAGAAAAAAGAAAAAAGAGGAAATACTGAGAAATATCTGTAAAGGAAACATGATTTTTGTGTTTTCCATGGTTGCCATGGCATTTAAGCAAATGATCCTCTTCTACTCTTCCAACTTCTGGACAATTATTGTGGTCTCTACAATGAGGAAACTGTGACTCAGGAGAAGTTAGCCAATTCATCCATGATCACATAGCTACCACATTAAATTTCAATATCTTAGTTCAAAATGCATGTTTATTTCTTTTTGCCAAAGGGAGAACTAGAGTCACAAATTCATAGGACTTGAAGAAAGAAACTGCATATTGAGAAATATATAAACTACATTATCTCAAATTCATTGATCATTCAATATTACTTTAACAGGGCTAACCACTCTCAGTGGTACCACAGGTTCTAAGGAAATAGCAGTGGATTAGGCAGATAAATAATTGCCAATGAATACAATGTGTCTGTAATTTGCTTACCCAAATCTGATGGCATTTTTATTTGCTTATACCCCAGTAAAGTAGCTGGAGTCAAATGTACATGCTTGAGGAAGAAAATAAGAGAGAATATAAAAGGAAATAAGAAGACTTGGAAATACAGCCAAAAATCAAGCTTCCCCTTTGTCTGTGATGATTGATGGCAACAAAAGGAACTACTGACAATAAGGAGACTTGGGATATCATAAAGAAAATAAACATACCTTCATTGCTCCATTACACCAAGATCAGAAATGCCTTTTTATTTTTCTTATTTTTTTTAACAGACTTTATTTGGACCAGTTCAAGGTTCACCGTAATATTGAGCAGAAGGTACAGAAATTTCCTAGTCCCACCACCCACACACAGACATAGCCTCCCACATCATCAACATCCCCCACAGAGTGGTATATTTGTTATGACAGAACCTATACTAACACATCATTATCAACCAGAGTCCATAGGTTACATTAAGGTTCACTCGTGGTATTGTACATTCTATGGGTTTGGACAAATTTTAATGACATGTCACCACTGTTATGGTATCGATATAGTTTGGCTCTGTGTCCCCACCCAAATCCCATGCCAAATTGCTATCTCTAGTGTTGGAGGAGGGTCCTGGTAGGAGGTGACTGATTCATGGGAGTGGACTTTCCCCTTACTGGTCTCATAATAGTATAGTCTCACGAGATCTGGTTGTTTGAAAGTTCATAGCACCTCCCCCTTCTCTCTCTTTCCCTCTTCCTCCTGCTCCCACCATGTAAGACTTGATGGCTTCCCCTTCATCTTCCAGCATGATTGTGAGTTTCTTGAGGCCTCCCCAGCCATGCCTCCTGTACTGCCTGTGGAACTGTGAGACAATTAAACCTCTTTTCTTTATAAAGTGTGCAGTCTCAGGTAGTTCATTACAGCATTGTGAGAACAGACTAATACAGGTATTATTCAAAGCAATTTCACTGCCCTAAAAATCCTCTGAGTTCTGCCCATTCATCCTTCCCTCTTCCTGCCCCAAACCTCAGGAAACTACTGATGTTTTTACCGTCTTTATAGTTTTGCCTTCTCCAGAATGTCATATATTTGGAAAAATACAATTTGTAGCCCTTTCAGATTGGCTTCTTTCACTTAGTAATAAGAATTTGTTTCCGCCATGTCTTTTCATGACTTCATAGTTCATTTATTTTTAGCTCTGAGTAATATTGAATTACCTGGATGTAGCACAGTTTATCCAG
The DNA here is from genome assembly GCF_009764315.1 of Trachypithecus francoisi. Lineage (NCBI taxonomy): Eukaryota > Metazoa > Chordata > Mammalia > Primates > Cercopithecidae > Trachypithecus > Trachypithecus francoisi. The sequence goes on from NW_022681465.1 coordinate 79,040,349, forward strand.
TCACCTACTGAAGTATATTTTGGTTGTTTCCAAGTTTGGTCAATTATAAATAAAGCTAATATAAACATTTGTATGCAAGTTTTTGTGTGGACATAAGTTGTGAGCTGATTTGGATCAATACTAAAGAACATAATTTTTGGTTTGTATGGTAAGTATGTTTATTTTGTTAAGAAGCTGACAAACTGCTGTATAGTTTTGCATTCCCACCAGCAATGTATGAGAGTCGTGTTGCTACACATTCTGTTCAGCATTTGGTGTTTTCAGTGTTCTGGATTTTGGCCATAGGTGTGTAGTAGTATCTCATTTGCTAAAAGGTATGTAGTGATATTTCATTATTGCATTTGTTCACATTTCTCTGATGACATGGATAACGATGTGGAGCATCTTTTCATGTGCTCATTAACCATCCGCATATCTTTTTGATGAAGTGTCTATTAAGGTCTTTGGCCAATTTTAAAAATTGGGTAACTCTTTTCTTGTTGTTAAATTTTAACAGTTTTTTTGTATATTTTGAAAAATATACAAAAGATTATTCCTTGATCTATGTGTTATTTATAAGCATGTTGTTTAATCTCAAATATTTTGGTCTTTTAAGGTATCTTTTTATTATTGATTTCTAGTTTAATTTCATCATTGTCTGAGAGCAGAGACTATACTTTCTATTCTATTAAATTTGTTAAATGTATTTTATGGCCTGGAATGTGGTCTATCTTGGTGAATGTTCCATGTGGGCTTGAGAATAACATATATTCTGCTGTTATTGGATTGAGTAGTCAACAGATGCCCATTATATACAGTTAATTGATGATGATGATTTCAGCTATGCCCTTCATCATTTCTTGGATCTGTCCATTTCTGAGATAGAGGCATTGAAGTCTCTAACTATAATAGTGGGTTAATTTATTTATTCCTGCAGTTCTACCAATTTTTGCCTCATGTATTTTGATGCTCTTGCTAGGTGCATACACATTGAGGATGTTTATGTCTTTTGTAGAATTGACTTCTTTATGACTATGTAAGGCTCTTCTTTATCTCTAATAACTAATATTGCTCCTCTTGTTCTCTTTTTATTAGCATTGTCATGGTATACATTTCTCCATTCCTGTGCTTTTAATCTATATGTGCATTTACATTTGAAGTGGGTTTCTTATAAACAGCATATAGTTACTGATTTGTGGATTTTGTTCCACTTTGACAATTTCTGTCTTTTAATTGGTGCATTTAGTCCACTGTTGTTTAAAATTATTGATATAGTTGGATTAATATCCATTATATTAGTTACTCTTTTCTTCTTGTTGCACTTGTTCTTCCTATTTCTGTCTTCCAATTTTTCTGCCTTTTGCTATAAAGAAATAAAAAATAAAAAGCACTTGAGGCAAATTAAATTTAGCAGAGTTCATTTGAGTAAAGAACAAGAAGAATTCCAGCAAGCTCCACCCAGCAATGTGGACAGGCAGTATTTATGGACAGATAAAAGAAAAAAAGTACAGAAACAGTTTGATTGGCTCCAGCTGGGCATTTGGCTTATTTGAGCATGATGCAATTCGTTGGCAGCCTGTGGTTGGCTGAAGGTTGGATGCTATGATAGGCTGAGACATAGCTACTTGTACAAAAATATACACCTGGTTAGGTTGTAGTTTGTTTCCATACTAAGTTAGGTTGCAATTCACTACAAAGGAATTCAAATTCAAAGTATGGAGGCAACCTCAGGCCAAATTTAATATGATTTAGCAATTTATCCATTTTGTTCCACCTTTCAACCTTAAGAGAGTGACCAAATATTTGTGCATTAATGACACTCTCTGTTATTGTATTGGACTTCTTTGGTCTCAGTATTAAATTAGAAATCCATAACATTAGGTCAGTTGACTGATTTTTATAATCTCTTTATGTTTTCATTATTCTAACTGTAGTAATACAATTTGATGTATAATAGATGACTGCATTAGAGTATTTAAGACTTTTGAGAGAAAGCAATGTAACTGGGAGGCTATTATGAGGGCTATCAAAAGGATAATATGAAGATACTAAAGTATATTTCTTCATAGGAGCCTACAGAAATTGAACCTATCACAATCAAATACATAAAAAAATGATCCAGAAGAGGAATCTACTTGCTTTAACCAAGTAGTTTGCTGATTTCTTGCAACTGAGTTTCTATTATATCAGACAAATTTTTCCAAATAAAAATAAGATTAGGTATCACACACAATACCCCCTCTTAAGCCAACAGATAGTCCAAAGGAATCTTGTTACCTGAAACAACTCTAGCCAGAGAAGTTTAAGATGTTTGCTGGGCAACTATAGCATTTTCAGTAGAGTCAGTGCTATAACTAAAGTTTGTGCCAAGCCATAGAAAAAGCATTCTGACAAAAGATACCCATTTAGAGAAATTTCTGCCTGTTGGCAAAACATCTTTATTCCATAGTGCGTATTAAGAAGTGTTTCTTTTCCAAGTTGTTTTGGTGTGACAAAGGCACTTTTAGAATCCCTGATCTATACTGATCCTTGTTTTCCATTTATTAAGACAGAGCTGCCCACACATATGGTTCATCATTAAATCCTTCACAGATAAAAATATATCTTGAAGGGGCACAACAGACTATTCCCTGTGGGATGCCTTGTGCATTTGGGGTTATCAGTAGGGAAGCGCTAGTAATATTTATCTAAGGCTCCATTATTGAATCATTGTATGGTTTCAGGCTATGCACAATCGAGGGATTTGGGTTATACATTTTTTTTACAAACAATCAAATTATCTTTCTTTTGGTTTTCTTACTAAATTTCTGGCAAAATTTAACTGTGAAATCCTCACTATATGTTTTGCCTACCGCTGCTTTTAAACAAGGAATCTGAATATGTGCATTTGAAAGCTTAACTGTACAGAAAGGACCAGATATTGCACTTGAAAGATCAATGAACTTTGTTAAAGAGTGAGCCAGAAAGTCTCTAAGATCTTGTGAGGATTTATATTTAACATGACATATCCAACATTTAGTTAAGTTCCCCCTGGAACCTACTAATCATAAAATCTTAATTATTACATTAACTTCCCATATATAAACAGAAAAGAAACACAGGAAAGAGAGAAAAAGGGACCAATATTTCACGATGACAGAGGGGAAAAGTCTTAATCCGTAATCTTGAGAAAGTTGTCCATGTCTAGGATGTCATCCCCTTCTGAGGAGAAACTTTCCTGGGCAATTTTACCTTTAGATCTGTGGTGAGTGTATAGTCCCAAGAGTCTGGAGGGGCCCGGCTGGGCTGAAAGGAGTGGATCCAATCCCTGAAGTTTTACTGCTCTATGGGTGGTAAGAAGAAGTTGGTATAGTGCCTTCCAAACTTGTTCAAGGGCAGTCTCTTGACTTTGTTTTTGAGTTGCTTTCATAAACCCATTGTCTGGGTTCTGGATCATGAAAGGTCTGGTTGTAAATTGGTGAGTCATGAAGATCTTCTTATACCTGGTGAAAATATGCTTTGACATAATGCATTAAAACCTGAAATATTGAATCATGTTAGAGCTTACGTATGAAATACATGGGTTTCTATTATTAGGGGCATATGCCTAACTGCAATTCTTTTATAAGGAAATAAGTCTATGTTTTCCAGTGGAAGTGGATCTGATTGCCATAAATCAGTAATACCTTTGGAGCAATCCAATTGATTCAGTAAGCTTTGTCTAATACTATTGGGTTTGTAATACCTTATCTAACTATTTTACAACTTGTCCAGTGAAATGAGTACCTCCATTGCCAGAGATTCCTCCAGCAACTCCCCATAAACAAAATTCATTTTCTAATAACCTGTTAACTGCTGTTGTAGCATCACCCTTTCTGCATGGGGATGCTTATACAAATGAATAACATGCACTGAAGGTGGCAGTTGAATAAAACCCATTTGTAAATGTTCAAATGATCGAATAGATGCTGGAAATGTGCCATCTGAGGTTTTTACTGTCTTACAGAAATTATTAGTTTGATGAATGAAATATTGGCTATAAATGATTTTAGCCATTTTAGAACAGCCATCCATCAATATTTTTTCATAATTTCTATAATTTTTACCTCTTCCATTATGAGTCAGAGAGTGCAGAACTTTTAATAATGGAAGTTTTTAGGACACAAGAAGGACCAAGTGGCTGTCTAGGCTTTTCATGGGTCAATGCTTACCATTGCATTTATATCCTCTTAAATACCAGCTTTGCTTCTCCAATTTAGGCACATAGTACTTCTTATTAAATATGTTATCATAGGTTATTTGGCTTGGATTAATCTTATAAAGTTCATTCAAATTTCATATCTTAACAGTTTTAGTACTGGCTGACTTAGCATGAAAATTCTGGCATTTCCTTAGTATTCAATTCATTCTTCTTCTTATTGATGTTGGGTTAGTAGTTTTATGGAACAAATCAGTCTCTTCATTAGACTTCTTGGAATTCTTATCCAATCCACTGGTATGATTTTAAAGATATCAGAAATGTGTACTTGTTAGAGTCCTTTCTATTAATATCCTTAGTGATTAAACACTTTAGGCTTATAGAGCTTACCTACAATAGCTTTCAGTAAAGTACCAGAGTAAACAATTATTTATTTGTGAATGGCAAAACTTTAAATGGTCATGATAAAAAGATCTGATGAGAGTTCATTACAATAATGATGTAATTGACTAGGAAATTTGTATGTTTCTGTTGCATACAATATTTTAAGATAATTAGAATTATGACTGATAACATTATACCAGAACTGTAAGATATATATGAATTTCATATAATATCTGGAACACATATTTTAATACAACTATGCAAATATAACTCACAGTAGGTTTAGTATTACTTACTATTTGATGATACTCCCTACAGAATTTAATGTATCAAAAAAACCCGATTGGTTTATATTTCTATTTTTAATAGAAGAGATATCATTTTGAGTGTTCTAAGGATGCACCTGAAATATATCGAAGTTAATTCTAGGTTAAAGAAAAATACTTAATTTAGAGTTTTATATTGAAAAGTTTGTCAAAATATAAAAACTTTAAAACACTTGATCAAAATAAGATAACAGGTCACAGTGAAATAATTGTCATTTACCTAACCAGTGGTAATTTAAAGGCTTCAAAAGCAAATACAGAAAGTTATATAGTTGCATAAGAAACCTTACCTCATCAATAGAAAGAACACAGTTTTCCTAAGGAATCAAAAATGTAATAAAGACAACTGAAAGCAAAGGAAATTATTTTGGTAAAGCAAAGAATCTTTTTTTTCTAGGCTAATTACCTTAAAAAGGTAAAGAAAACCTTTCACAGTTTCCTATTAAGAGCAGACCAATACTCTTAAAAAACCTTGTTAACAGAGAAAAAAAATTCTAGTTTTGCATCATTTTGCTTTTAATAGTAATGCTCCGTGTCTAGGGAAAACTTAAAAATAATTTCTTTCTAATCTTTGCCAGCTTGATCACATCTAAATTTCCTTTAATAAGATTTACCTTCCATAAAACTTTAAACCTTCTTTTATTCCTTCAGTTATTTGTTCTACACTTTTTTTCTTTCCTACTGTTAATCAATCAGTCATACTATTATAGGACAAAAGTTACTTTCTTTTTCCTTTAACAAAATCACATATTTTATGTAAGCACTCCTTACTAAAAACATGTCGGCTGGGCACGGTGGCTCACGCCTTTAATCCCAGCACTTTGGGAGGCCGAGGTGGGCAGATCACGAGGTCAGGAGATCGAGACCATCCTGCCTAACACAGTGAAACCCCGTCTCTGCTAAAAATACAGAAAATTAGCCGGGCGTGGTGGCGGGCACCTGTAGTCTCATCTACTGGGGAGGCTGAGACAGGAGAATGGCGTGAACCCGGGCGGCGGAGCTTGCAGTGAGCCGAGATCATGCCACTGCACTCCAGCCTGGGCGATGAGCAAGACTCCATCTCAAAAAAAAAAAAAAAAAGTCATATTTTCCCCTCATAAGGAGTTGTCTCTCTTATTATTTCTAGTTTTAATTTTAATATACTAATTAGAATCTGAATCTTAGCAATTGTGAATCAGCATACTGTAGATAAACACCATTTCATGACTTCCAGAAATATATGGCTACCTTAAAGTATAATTTTTAATATTTATTAATAAATGCACATATATTTAGCTTCTCTATGCCATACTGAAAATAAGATACCAAAACTATATAGACTTAAACTTATATTCAGCAATTAATGTTTCAGTATTTTGCTTTTTTTGGAAATGACCCAGATATTCAATAAATATCCATATTTTAACTTAATTTAGCAAAACTCTAAGAGTATATGTTTCCAAATGTGTTTGGGAAGCTATTTTTAAGTAGGCACTCTGATACGAAACAAAGTTAGCTAGCATCAGATTATTTCCTTGTTAACTATTTTTACTACGTATGTATGTTAGGCTGTCATCATGAAAGCAAGATCAAAAAGTTAAATACTTTTTAAAAATTTTATGCTGTGCTTGATACACATGGAGTAATAGACACTGCACTTCTACTTGCACGTTTGTTCTTAGATTGAACTTACAGTTTTATGGTCTTAAACATCGAATAGAGACAAAGTTGTGTGTCTAATTTTAATCCAGGTTAAAATTTTCCTACTGTGGTCACTGTAATTCTAAGTAAGTTGTCCTTAGTATGGTTGACCTATTTTTTCCCAAAGTACACAAGTACTGAGACCCACATTTTTTTGCATATAAAATTAGTTGGTATTCCAGAAAGTCGAGTCCCACACTTCTAGAATCCCATACTTTTTAGATTTGGAACAATCCATTTTCAAAGTTACCTCCCTGAGGCCTCTAACTAAATCCAATCCAGCTAATTATCCAATCCAATTTGATCCTGGAAGCAGTTCAATAAAACATTGCAAAAATAAAGTTTGATTGCTCAAAGCACAAATTTATGGAGCTTGAATCCCAGCAAGAACTCACCTATGATCCCAGTTGCTGAGAGACCTAATTGTCCCCAATGGCCCCTGGTGGATATATTTGTTTGGTCACCCAGTGCTCCTGGAAGTCACTGGAGGTCTACTTTAGATCCCACCTCTGAAGCCAGCCCGTTAAAAGAAAAAAATTAGACAAATTATATTTAGCATAGTTTATTTGAGCAAAGAACAATTCATGAATCGGGCAGCACTCAGAACCAGGAAACATTCGGAGATCTCCACTCAGTGATGTGACAGAACAGTATTTAGAGACAGAAAAAAGAAGTGAAGTATAGAAACAGCTTTATTGGTTCCATGTTGGTATTTGCTTATTTGGGAATAATGTGATTGGTTGGTAGCCTACAGTGGCTGAAGCTTGACTGCTACAATTGGCTGAGACTTAGTTACTTGTTACAAGAATATAATCCTAAATTAGGTGGCAGTTTGTTTGCATACTATGTTAGATTGTAATTTGTCACATAGAAACTCAAAGGATAAAGGCAGTTCCAGGTTAAATTTAGTTTAATTTAACACTATTTTAGTTTAAATAGAGCATTTTATATGATTTCAACTCCTCTCCTTTCTTAGCATGCCAGTTATACTTATTTTTAAACATTTTTTAAAATGATTACCATAGAGTTTGCAATATTACAATTGCAATTAATTCTAGTTAACTTTCAAATAACACTATACTGCTTCACAAGTAGTAACAATACTTTATAATAACAAAATAATTCTAATTACTCCCTCCTGTCCCTTTAATCATTGCCATCATTCATTTCACTTTTATGTAAGCACACCTAAGCAAATGTAACTATCTACACACACATAAGTCATACAGATAAGCATATACAATACAATGTATGGTTGCTTATTATTTTGAACAAACTAATATTATTTAGAGTTAGTAACAATAAAAATAAAAGGTTTTATTACACCTTCATTATTCATTATTTAAAGCTCTTTCTTTATGTAGATTTGCATTTGTGACCTAAATTACATTTTTTCTCTCTAAAGAATGAATTTTAAAATGTCTTGAAAGGCTATTCTACTGGCAACACATTTTTTCAATTTCTGTTTATCCAAGAAATAATTTTTCCTTCACTTTTGAAGGATAATTCCAGTGGGTACAGAATTCTGGGCTGGTGGGCTTTTTTTGTTGTTGTTTCTCTGTCTCAGCATTCAAATATTTCACAGCACTCTCTTTTTGCTTGCATGAGATATGAGAAGTTCGATGTAATTCTTACGCTTACTTCTCTATAGGTGTTCTTTTCCTCCGGCCTTTATCAGGATTTTTTCTTTATCTTTGCTTTTTATAATTTGAATATGATATACCTATGTATAGACTTTTTAGGATTTATCATGCTGGCTGCTCTCCGAGATTCCTGGATCTGTGGTTTGGTTTCTGACCAGAATTTGAGGAAATTCTCAGTCATTATTACTTCAAGTATTTTTTCTGTTCCTTTTTCTCTTTCTTCTCCTGGTGTATACCTTTTATAGTGGTCTCTCAGCCCTTGGATATTCAGTCCTGTTTTTATTTTTCAGTCTTTTTTCTCTTTGCTTTTCAGGTGTGGAAGTTTCTATTGAGATATCCTCAAGCTCAGCAATTCTCTCATCAGCTGTGTCCAGTCTACCAATAAACTCATCCAAGTTTTCATTCTGTTAAAGTGGTTTTGATCTGTAGCATTTTATTTTTATTGTTTCTTACAATTTCCATCTCTATGCCTACATAGCCCATCTATCCCTGCATACTGTCTACTTTTGCCATTAGATCTCTTAGTATATTAATTATAGCTGTTTTAAATAATTAGTTGATAATTCCAACATGTCTAGCATACCAGTGTCTGTCTGTGTCTGGTTCTGATGATGCGTGCTCAGTCTTTTCAGACTGCTGGTTTTTGTTTTTGTTTTTGTTTTTTCTGTCTTCTGGCATGTTTCTTATTTTTTTCTTGATACTTGAACATAATATACGGGACAAAAGGAAGTGCTGTAAATAGGACTTTAGTTATGTGGTGGTAAGTTGTGGGGGGTGGTGGCAGGAGAGGTGAAGGGAGGCATTCTATAATCCTATGATCAGGTCTTAGTGAACTGTGCCCCTGAAATGTGAACTTCCCAAGCACGTCTCAGTTTCTCCCCTCACTATTAGGTGGGACAGGGAGGCTAGCATGGCATGGAATTGGGTATTTTTCTTCTCCTACATGAAGTCTACAGAGAGCTAGAATGGAATATTCCCCTTTCTTCACATGGAAGGCTAGAGCTGGTTGGGTATTTCCTGTCCCCCAGATTTGTTAGGTTCTGATAAAACCTCAATAAGTTAAGCTCTGGTTAATACATTCTCCTGAGGGCAGACCTCATTAAGAAAAACAGAGAAATATGCTCTGGCATGTTTCAAGATAGGGCCTCCCTTCCCCCAACAGAATCTTGAGAAAATTGTCTTCTACTGTTCACCAAGACAACCTGGTAGAATTCCAGGAGGTAAAACTCTCAAAGGTGGGAGGACTACTGACTGTATTCCCCTAGAGTTTTTAACTATTAGACTTGCTTACACTAAGCCTCTAGTAATTTGTTCATTACAGTTCACATTTTTCTACCAAGGCACTCTTTCCCATATAAGTTTTTGCTTGTAGGTTTTGGATTTGGTAAGTTGCAATTCTCTGTATTCACCTGTTGGTCTCTTCAATTTTGGGGGCAATGGTTTTCCCTGCAAATTCACTAATAAAGTTGTTGATTTTTCAGTTTGTTCTTTTTTTTTTTATTAAGCTCCTTACCTGGTGGACTGCAAACTGGAAATTCTAGAAAAGCTCTTTAAGAAGCTATAAATAGTAAACAGTGTAATTGATGTATAAATTTGCATTGAGCCTGCTCACTCTGAATCTTTTGTACTTGTAGGCAAAAAGAACATAAACATTTACAGCAGAAACATATTACAAGAAAATGGAAACAAAAGCAAGAGTTTGCCATATTATATTTAATTTAATCTATTGTTCTTTTTCTTTCTTTTCTTTTTTCTTTTAGATTGAGTCATTTTCGGATTGTCTTGTATCTCTGTTGACTTACTAGCTATACCTCTTTATTGCCTTTCTTAAGTGTTTGCTTTAGGGCTTATGTGACATATATGTCTTTATCTGACCATTCTTTACCTTCAAATTATATTATAGTACTTCACATATAGTAGGAGACGCCTACAATTGTGTACTTTCATTTCTCCCCTCCAGGCCTCTTGTGTCAGGTTTGAATAGGCCTAGTTGTGCTAACTCCCACCTGGGCCAGGAATTTTCACGATGACTCAATGACCAATTAAATGCTTACAAACTCATGGTTTATTGTGAAGTTTTCACACACCAACAATCATGTAAGTATATTCAACACACAAAAGCAGTAATAAGAGAGAGGGGAAAGGAACCACAGGGAGTAGCTCAGGAGACCAGCATGCTGAATGAAGAACCAGCAGGTCTGGTTTATCTCTGAACACCAAACAACAGGGGTCTCTGAGCTCAGCCCAGCAGGGTTTCTGACAACTGTAAATGGATGCTGTTTTTATTTTAAACAGCAGATTATGCAGATGGTTAATGCACATTAACCACATGGAAAGCAAGAGAAGGAATGCAGATGCCACTAAGAGCAAAGACCAGTCTCAAGTAAACAGACAGTAAGCAAACGGGAACCTCAAACCCACAACCTCAAGAAATTGAACTCTAGTCAATAATCTGAATGAGCTTGGAAGCAGATTCTTCTCCAGAGTCTCCAGAAAGGAAGGCTGTGCTGCCAACGCTTTTATTTCAGCATTGTGAAACTCTAAGGAGAGGCCCAGCTGAGCCACACTGTACCAGTGGTTCTGACCTACAGAATTATGAGATAATACACGAATGTTGTTTTAAGTTGCTAAATTTTTGTCAATTTCTCATGGCAGTCACAGAATACTAATACACTTACCATGTTTCTGAAGATCTGCATCTGAAACTACTACTGATTCCAATTATTTTGTCAATCAGAATTCTTAATATATTGAACAAAAACTGACTCAGGTTGACTTCAGTAGATTATAAATATGGATTTATAAAAGAGATATTAAGTAGCTATTAAGATCAAGAGAAAGGAAAAAGAAACAGGCTCAGAAAATAGTAAGGAACAAAAGAGGGTTAGTTAAATATCCGTTCCTTGATCAAAAATGTGCCTGAGAACTTGTGTGATGACATTGTTGTCTTTGCCACAGAACAATATGGTTTATTCCACCAATTCCATCATCTCTAGACACTGTCTTTTTTTATTTTTATTATTATTATTTTTATTTTTATTTATTTATTTTTTTTGAGATGGAGTCTCAGTCTGTCGCCCAGGCTGGAGTGCAGTGGCCGGATCTCAGCTCACTGCAAGCTCCGCCTCCCGGGTTTACGCCATTCTCCTGCCTCAGCCTCCCGAGTAGCTGGGACTACAGGCGCCCGCCACCTTGCCTGGCTAGCTTTTTTTTTTTTTTTTTTTTTTGTATTTTTTAGTAGAGACGGGGTTTCACCGTGTTAGCCAGGATGGTCTTGATCTCCTGACCTTATGATCCACCCGTCTCGGCCTCCCAAAGTGCTGAGATTACAGGCTTGAGCCACCGGGCCCAGCCTGACACTGTCTTAAGCACAGAAGACAATACTTAAGTACACTCTTAACTATAATACTTAAGTATACTCTTAACTATTGCACCCTAGCAACTGCTTGCAAATGCCACTACCACCATCACTAGAAATTAGTCTCTATAACCATTTGTTTACATCATTATTGGTTCAATATCTGGATTTCAACATCTGAAATGGATGCACTTGATTAGCTATACCCAGCTTATGTGCCACACCTGAGCTGCCCTTGCAACTGGAAAATGAATATTGCTATTTCAGACAATATAAAAAGAGATGAGCTCTGCCAACTACTATGTAGTTGGAACTACTCCAAAAGTAGAATAAAGAGTTTTCAAAGGATGGGCAGAAACATGTTGAATACATTCTGGTTATTCAGTTCACATATCTAAACCTTTTGAAGGTTCTATCTCAGGTGCCTAAGAACGTGTTTCAGAGTTTCTTTTCCCAACTTCTTAAATTGTCTGAGGCCTCAGTTATCATAGATCATATGCTAAGAATGTTTGGTTAAACTCTGAATTTTAACTCTTTCTCAGTAAGGCCATTGTATATTTAAAACAGAGATTATAGAAGCATACCAATGGAACAAATATAAAAGGTTCTCTTTTAGTTTCAAGTGAGGTGACCTTGGTTATGTCTCTACTTGACCTTTTTACATTTGTTTCCTCAAGTGTAGATATGGTAATGAGCCTACCTCAAATGGGTATCGATTAGTTGATATGATCTTATAAAGCTATTTAGAGAAACCCCTGAAGAGCTAAATATGAATGTAAGACAAATTGTGAGTGGGTAGTGGACAAGGAGAGTGTGTATGAATCGTGAGTGTAAAATTAGGTCTTATGTCCCAGAGACTGCTTTTTGAAGCACTATATGTCAACTCATTTTAAATTTAAAGGTCATGGCAAAACAAAGTAAAAGTAGGTTGGTGTCACATTATTTAAGTCCTCTTGAATTTTAAATATATATACACATATATACATAAATATAAAACATATATAATTATATAAATATATACATATAATTATACATATATATGTGTATATATTATATATAAAATATAATATATATATAAAATTTCTCCCTCTGTGCTGGTTGTTCCCTTGCTGACTAATGCTGTTTCAGGTGAACTGTCCTATTGCCCGCTACTATTTCCCAATCTCCCCAATTCTTGATTTTCTTAGAAGGAGGTATAATTTGTTGCTCCTGTGATGCTGCTTTTCTTAAATAGCTTATATATTTGTATATAAGGAGCTGATTATTTAACTTAAAGGAGGCAGTGAAGCAAATTAGAACATTCTTATTTTAATTGCAATCCATACCTTACAAAATTAATAGGATGACATAAAAATAGTAAGATGGAAAAATGTATAAATAGAATAGATAGACACATATGTGTGTGTTTGTGTATGTGTATCGTTACAAGGGTGTATGTGTGTATAGATACAGGTTTGTATATGTGTGTATGTGTATGCATATATATATATATGTATGTACATATACACACACACACACACACACATGAACTACATGATGAAACAAATATTGTCAGTATTCATTAAAGATTCTAGGTGGCTCATGCCTGTAATTCCAGCACTTTGGGAGGCCAAGGAGGGCAGATCACTTGAGGTCAGAAGTTTAAAATCAGCCTAGCCAACATGAAGCAATCCTGTCTCTACTAAGAATACAAAACTTAGCTGGGTGTAGTGGTGGGTGTTTGAAATCCCAGCTACTCAGGAGGCTGAGGCAGGAGAATCACTTGAACCTGGGAAGGGGAGGCTGCAGTGAGCTGATATTGCACCACTGCACTCCAGCCTGGGCAGCAGAGAGAGACTCTATCTCAAAAAAAAAAAAAAAAAAAAAAAAATTCTAGGTTGTAGTTATATCATGGTTCACCAAGCAATTCTTTCAACATGAGAATGTTGGAGCTAGGCTAGAAAAAGCTTTGGAGTTTATACAGCACAAATCCATCATTATGTGGCAGATTAGTGTACTCAATAGATTTTTGGGGGATGAGTGAATAGAATGAATTTGACAACTAAAATCAAGACATAAGGAGGGTATAGGGACTACTAAATCACATAGCTAGTCAGTGGCAAATCACAGCTTAATTAAGCTTTCCTGACTCTCAATCAGGTGATCTTTCTTTTTTATAGTATGTAGTCCAGTGTACGTTTAGACAACTCGTCCTAGTCTCAAACACTGTGAAGGAATTCCAGCTGGAGATACACATTTTCAACTGCTTGGGATATAGCATAGTACCTAGCATATAGTAAGCAATTTTTTTCCTTTCTTTTTAAGAAACATTAGGAAAGTTCTACTGGATTTCAAAATTTGATCTCATCATCCTCAAACCGGTGATCAATTCTAAAAATTACTCACTCTCAATCTTACATTTACCATTTATTTGTCAACATTTCCCTTTGGTGTGTATGGATGTGTGTTTGTAGGGGTGTGTGTTGGGTAAAGTGTGGGAGAGTGGTCAGTGTGGAGGAAGGGAGGGCACCGTGCTGCCTCCTGCCCTGCACAGCTCAAAAGTGTAAAGTAATTTCTACTTCAGCTCCCTTTCCCGCATCAACAAGTCACATCTTAATGTTCAAAAAGTTTGGAACTGGATTTTGTTTTAGAATTCAGAATATTTCAGACTTCAAAAAGAGATATAATGTGCATTTGCTTTAACTAATGTTGTATCCCTAATGGGTCATAGGTAGTATACTACAATCAAATATATATACAAAGGGGAATATATGGACATTTACAACAGATGGGATAAACAAAGTCTATAAATAGCCTCACATCAGTTCAGGTCAGCTTAAGTTTTTTGCTCTTCACTGAGTAAGCAAAAGCATTTCTTTCAGTGCTTTTTGAATTTCAGACTGTAGGTGAGAGATTATTGGCCTAATATTGAATTATAGGTATCTCAAAGCTTTGATGTTTAAGAAAATGAGGAGTGCTTAACAAATATTTTGTGTTCTCTACAGGACTCAGAAGAAGTTTTCCATTTGTACTGAGGAAAGAACAAGAGGAGACTGACTTAGATGTAAAAGAATTGAGATTAATAGAATGTGATTTTTTTTTCCTCTGTTTGCTAGCAGTGGACTATGGACACTGTAGTGTCAAGCAATGTGCTTGGTTCATAGTACATACAAAAATAAATTGACATAAAAATGGCATGAATGATTTACCTGAGGAAACTGGAATACAAAAATGACATTGTAAACTATAGGGTGATATATAAATGTTTATCATTGCTCTTTTGAACTAGAGAAAATCATTGACAAATGATTTTTCTGGGATTAGTTTCTGGGTGGAGGACTCTAGCATATGATTATGATTAATAGAGTACATTTTGTACTCACATATGCAGTCATCAAACTTATTCAAAAAGAAAAAGGTAAATATTTTCCACTTTGTGGGTCAAACATTCTCTGCCGCAACTTACTCAACTCACACCATTGTACTACAAAAACAGCCACAAGTAACAAATGAATGGGTGTGCCTATGTTAAAATAAAGCTTTATTTACAAAAACAGAATGGGTCAGATTTGCCCCTCCTGTCATAATGTGCTCACCCGCTGCTATGTTTCTATCTTGTCATCTATATATTATACAGTCATTCCCTCAGGTCTCCGTGCATAGAATAATTTGTAAGGTCTTCAGGTTAAAGGTCATGTCTTACGCATTTTGGTAGAATGAATGATTGTAGTTTAATAAAGTATGCACTCAACCATGGCTTAAAAGTTGACAACAGGCAAGAGAATGAACTGGGGCACCCATTCTGGAGAGAAAAGCATCAGTAATTAGTTCACACACCCTGTGCATCCACTTTTTGTCTCAGCAATCCCACATCCAGGAGAAAACCTCTCACCCAGATCTACAGGTAACCTCACTGTAGCAAGAAGTAGTGGCAACCTTGATATTTATCTTTAGGATAAAAGTTAAGTAATCTGGGATTTGTACACAATGGGAGCCCTCCATTATTATAAGAATACCTATCATATCATATAGTATACAAAGTATATCAATATAGTATTATATGAAAGATCATGTATTGTATGAAGTAATATGATATATGCTAAAATTATAATGGCAATCAAAACTTAAGACTGAGAATGCATATGGAAGTGGGAGAAATGGGAATAGGGCTAAAGGAGAAACGTATCAAAATAAACAATAAAGAGTGGAGGACCCTTGCACCAATTGATGATAATAATGTGCCAAGGATTGAAGGGAACATAACCTAATTCTGCACACTTGAGATACAAAGATATCAAAACAATAAGACAAAAAATTAAGCAGAGGTTCTGTTTTCTTTCTTTCTTTCTTTCTTTCTTTCTTTCTTTCTTTCTTTCTTTCTCTCTCTCTCTCTCTCTTTCTTTCTCTCTCTCTTTCTTTCTTTGGAGTCTCGCTCTTGTTACCCAGGATGGAGTGCAATGGCATGATCTCAGCTCGCTGCAACCTCCGCCTCCAGGGTTCAAGTGATTTTCCTGTCTCAGCCTCCCAAGTAGCTGGGATTACAGGTATCTGCCACTACATCCAGCTAATTTTTTGTATTTTTAGTACAGACGGGGTTTCACCATGTTGGCCAGGCTGGTCTTGAACTCCTGACCTCAGGTGATCCACCTGCCTTGGCCTCCCAAAGTGCTGGGATTAGAAGCATGAGTCACTGCACCCAGCCGCAGGAGTTCTTAAGTTAGGATTCAAGAACCCCTACTGGGTCATGGATGAGGTCAATGTTTTCACCCAAATTAAATGCAAAAGGGCAAATCTAAGATTTCCTAGCAATCAGTGTCACTGAAGAATCAAATGGGCTGGCTCTTGTGTAAGTGGATTCTAGAACATTTGAAGGGCTGAGTGTGAAAGATGAGGAGAAGATGGAATATTGAATTCAGTCTGGTTGTTAGCCTTGCTGAGGGCAATGAATACCAATGATATTATAATGAACCCCCATAATGCACATCTTTACCTACAAACTGTGCAGACATTGACGGATGGATTCCCTGAAGTGAAGTATAGACCTTTTCTGGAATGATGGACCACTGTGAAACATTGCAGATCTAGATGCTTTGAATGGTTGAAAAATGCTCTAATCAGTATTATACTTATTATATATTATTATTTATTATATAATATTAACATCATATATTCTATTATATAATGTATTATATGTTATATAACAAATAATGTATTACTATACATTATAGATATTATAGATATTTATAAACAAGTATCTATAAATTTGGCATTCTTTAAAACATACTTTTAGCTAACAACTTATAAAATTTCCATTAGATTAAATCAAATATCTAATACTTTTTGCAAGATGGTATAATCTTTCACAAGATCTGCAAAGCTTTGGCTTTAACTTATTGCTAGTTAAAGTTAGTAAAGTCTTTTTCTTAATGTACAATGTGAAAAAAGTGTTCCTGTATACCAACCAATCTTTCTCATCCTTCTCTTTGATTTCTCATGAGGATGACATACATGACTGTCATCCACAGCTCTTCATTGTCGATCAAGCCTTATTTCTTGCCATTCAGACTTTCTTGCATCTTTTTTTTCCCCATCAGCAAAATTCCTTGCCATTTATTAATCATGCCATGCTGTCTTCTCTGTGATTTTCTACAGCAGTGTCTCTCGAAATCATTTACACCCCTTTTTCAACTGAGTGACCACTGTGTGTCATTTTAGGATAAGTTCAGTGTCGTCTGCTTCAGAGATGCTTCCATCACTTCTCACATGGGCTTGTGTCCCATTGCGTGTATTCTCATAACAGTCTATGTTAACTTTCAACATATGACACTTTCCTACAGTATATATCTATTTCCTTGTCTGTGTTCTATACCTTAAGTACAAAAACTGAAACCTTTAACGTCTATCTGCTTATGCCATTCAGTATATTCTTTTTTTTTTTTTTTTTTTTTTTGAGGCGGAGTCTCGCTCTGTCGCCCGGACTGGAGTGCAGTGGCCAGATCTCAGCTCACTGCAAGCTCCGCCCCCGGGTTTACGCCATTCTCCTGCCTCAGCCTCCCGAGTAG
Source organism: Trachypithecus francoisi (assembly GCF_009764315.1). Taxonomy (NCBI): domain Eukaryota; kingdom Metazoa; phylum Chordata; class Mammalia; order Primates; family Cercopithecidae; genus Trachypithecus; species Trachypithecus francoisi. The sequence goes on from NW_022681465.1 coordinate 79,057,937, forward strand.
CTGGGACTACAGGCGCCCGCCACCTCGCCCGGCTAGTTTTTGTATTTTTAGTAGAGACAGGGTTTCACCGTGTTAGCCAGGATGGTCTTGATCTCCTGACCTCGTGATCCGCCCATCTCGGCCTCCCAAAGTGCTGGGATTACAGGCTTGAGCCACCGCGCCCGGCCGTATATTCTTTATTATTTAGTGATTCAGTGGTTACAATTGAATGAGTGAGTAAATAGCTGTTCATTAAATAAGTATACAGACTGATAGAATGGTACTTTATCACAGATCCAGTGTAGAAGTTTAACAATGTTAGATTAAATTAAATTTTGTTCTTATCATCAATTCTTTTTTATTTATGTATTTATTATTATTATTGTTATTATTATTTGAAACTGAGTCTTGCTCCATCACCAGGTTGGAGTGCAGTGGTGTGATCTCAGCTCACTGCAACCTCTGCCTCCCAGCTTCAAGCAATTCCCCTGTCTCAGCCTCCCAAGCAGCTGGGACTACAGGCACGCACCACCATGCCCAGCTAATTTTTGTTTTTTAGTAGAGACAGGGTTTCACCATGTTGGTCAAGATGGTCTCGATCTCCTGACCTTGTGATCCACCCACCTTGGCATCCTAAAGTGCTGGGATTACAGGCGTGAGCCACTGCGGCCGGCCTTATCATCAATTCTTTAAGGTGAGAGAGAAGAGAGGATCAGAACACATGATGTTAATGGATAAGAATATTTATGGAAGTAAAAGTATCATGGCAGTGGCCTCTCTCCCACAATTCCCAGGGATGAAAGTCCATGTATCAGTACAGAATGTGCCTCAGCAGGTCTTTGCACTAATGCTCTGCTTTCACAGAGACACAATGGCTCTTTTCTCTATGGTTTATACTCTTCCAGCCACTTCTAAATAACTTGTCTTACTTTTGCTCAGCTTCATATTTCTACTCATTCATGATTTTCAAAGCTTTATGATTTTTTGTATCTCTTTGCTAGGATACTCTTGTGCCTTGGTCTCACTGTTTTTAATCACAAAAGGTGCAAAAGGTAAATGACTTATTTGCTTCATAGTTACCAATCGGTAGTGAAAATTTCCACTAAAATATTTATTGTAAGAAGCCACAGGTCAGCCTGTGTTTGGAGAAGGGAGGTAGTGCTCAATCACACCAGTTATGGCTAGGGTAGTAGGAATATGTGGTACAAAGCAAAGCATAGAAAGCTATTTCTGGAGGCTTTGATCAGAACCTCAAAGGATAATTGCTTCTTTAGAGTATATATTTGTATTATGTGATTCCTCTTTTCTACCACAATTGCACTAGTGCATTCCATTATTGTCTCCACCGGTTTATGCCCAGCTACTGATTAATACCTCCCATCAATCTGTCATCCCATTAGCACACATCAGCCATGCGCGAGTGCAAAATCTGGTCATGAATTCTTAGTGTAATTCCTTAAAAGTACCATTGCCATTTCAAGAACTTTAATCAGGGTAAAACAAAATTCAAAACATCAGTGAAGATATCAGTCATCATGATTAATTTCAAAAGGTTGATAAAATAAGAAAAGAGCCGGGCGCGGTGGCTCCAGCCTATAATCCCAGCACTTTGGGAGGCCGAGATGGACGGATCACAAGGTCAGGAGATGGAGACCATCCTGGCTAACACGGTGAAACCCCGTCTCTACTAAAAAATACAAAAAACTAGCTGGGCGAGGTGGCGGGCGCCTGTAGTCCCAGCTACTCGGGAGGCTGACGCAGGAGAATGGCGTAAACCCGGGAGGCGGAGCTTGCAGTGAGCTGAGATCTGGCCACTGCACTCCAGCCTGGGTGACAGAGCGAGACTCTGTCTCAAAAAATAAATAAATAAATAAATAATAAAATAAGAAAAGCTCTAGACATTGAGCAAGCTAAAGTGACTTCTCTGCCTCCAATATGGCTAAGTATATCAAATAACACGGTAAAAACAAACAAACAAAAAATACTTGTTTTTTGAGATAAAGTCAACACTAACAAACTAACAACAACAAGAAGCAGGACCACCTTGTCTTATTATAAGCTCCCAAATTTATGAAGCCTTGAGACTTTTCTCTGAAAGGTGTTAACTTGTTCATTTAAAAAAAAAAAAAAAAAATCTGTTCCTGACTTCTAAAATATGCTTTCTGAAGATATATGCTAACATTTGCAGATATGTGAGCATGTGAAGAGACTGCTATAGGTTTTCTTTTTTCCATTATGAACAGGCTAGGTTATATCCTGGTAACCTTATGATTTTATTTCTTTTAATACTTGCTGTGGCTTTTTTTTTTTTTTTTTCTGAGTGAAGGAGGAATAATGATATGAATAATTCTTTTGAAAGTTAGACTTCTAAATTTTTTTTTTTGTCTCTCAGCTTCATTTCATAAAATTTAGTCTAGAGACAAAGAACCAATAGTTAGGTTTGTGAAACATTTGAAGAATTGATGGGACTGAAATTAGCAGTTGGAACTGGAAGCAAGCCACCTATAGAAGAAATAGCACAAACCAAATCATGGAAAGTAACATGCTCAGAACGACTCAAAGGTCTTGTTTAGACAGACCACAGGTTTCATGTGGTAGCAGAGCTGCAATGAAGTAGGAAAGTTAATATGAGAACTGAATAAATAATAATCACCTCAAATATGTCACCGCTGCTGCTTTCTACCAAATTGAGCATTAATGTACAATATTGCTAATATTCACTTGCAGGCGCTTATGTTGTGAAAGTAAACTTAGGTGTCCTTTATGCTGAATGTCTTCAATGTTGAAAGCTTCTTTTAAAAAAGTGTCTCAGACTTCCAAAAAGCTACATTATATAAAACACGATCTCTACATTTTTTTCCTTTGCTATCTTCCTCAGTGAAATAAGAAAAGAAATGCTTTTCTCAGAAACCAAGTAAACTCCAACAGAAATATGGGGATTAAAGATTATTTTTATTCACAATCTTTTAGTGTTTCTTGTTTCCACAACATTACTTCTGTTGTACGGCTCACTTTGAGATGAATATTTTGTATTTGTTTCAAAGTAAAAATGTAAAGTACATTTCTCTGTGTCTGTAGAGCAACTAAATATAAAAAACCAATTACCACAGACATGCCAGATAATAAATGCCTTTCAGTAATCACATACAAAAGTTACTTACCCACCTCCCAATTCTCCTGGGGAAAGGGGTTTCCCTGGCATTTACCTCCTATAGAGTTAAATTAAACTCAGTTGTGTTTCCTGACGTGGATAAGTATTCATCTGTGGCCCTGATTATCACTATCATTATGTGTTATTAACCAGTGTGAAAATTATCAACTTATGTAATGATAGCAGTCAGTTAGCACCATTTGCCTTCATATCCATACTACTTGAAAGTGTTCTCTGCAAATGAAAAAAGTTTAAGATTAAAAATTTCCCTGTAAGCAAACTAGATATAGTTTTTTGTGTGTTTAAAATATTTATATACTATTATTATTTTTATATGTAATATATTGCATATATTATTATATTATTTGTATTATTTCTCCAAAGCCTTCATCAAGTGTGAATAACAGTCATTGACTTACTATGGCATTAAGTACAACTGTCTAAAATGATAATGGCTCTAGAAACCAGAGTTGGCAAGTCTTGGGATTAATTAAAAGAATAATCTTTTAAGAATTTCAATTTCAGTCTTTCTCACTGAGTAAATTATAAAGATGCACACCAAGGAGCTTTAAGGAAGTAATGAGACTTTCATTTCCATATGTCAGATTAGTTTTTAGCTAGCATAGTTATCAGAAAAAGGTCATAAGCAATTTCTTGGCTCATTCAAGGCAGCAAGAAGACCCTGAACAACATTTTTCAATAAAAGGTGTAAGGAAAAACTCAGTACTGATGGGAGATTACTGCCAAAGCATTTTTTATGTTTGCCGTGATTCTACAGAACCATCTGAGTGTGTTTGTGCAAATGGAAAACAGGCAGGTGCAGAAGAGAATCCATCTTTAAAAGTGATACGACATTGTCCATCTAAACTACATATAATTCTTAACCAATATCAAGGCCATTTGATAAAACAAAGATTTGGAAAACAATTTGAGTTAACTTGCTTTGTGATGTCTTAGTCAAACTGCTCTTTTAAGTTGAAATTCACTGGATGTCTCCAGCTGGATATCTTCACAAATTGCTATTTTAGAACAAGATTCTAAAATTAGAAGATCTTATTTTGAAATACTCTGTAACTGGCCTATGCATATTACAGATCCAGATGGTGCAGCTGATCCCCAGTACAGGCATATTGTAGGTTTCAATGGTCTCAAAGGCCTGAGCTACACCATGCTTACTATTTCATCTTTCTTTTTGTTAGTATGTGATGCTCATCATATGCTTTTAGTACCTTATAGGAGCCTATTCACTCAAATACTGGTGATGTTTTAGAAATTAAACCATATCTTCATTCTAGCTCTGGGCACGGTGGTTAATTTATGTGCAGTGGAATTTTATTTCTTGAGGAGACAAGTCTTGCTGGTGGGCTGTCCAAACGTAACGGGGAGTCTTGCTTTCGTGTTTTGTTTTAAGAAAGAATAAACTCTCATTAATAGATTTCTTGGTAATACAGGCCAGAAAGCTCTCAGCATCACTAAGTATGTCTATAGAGTCCTCAAGTTAGTAAGGGCTGATCCAGCCTTAGGCTTTGTAAATAGGCTTTTGAGTGCACTGTGTGTATTCAGTGAAAAATTATGTTTATGGCCATTTTATTTCAGTTGAAATATTATATAAAAAGTGACTAAATTAAATGTGTACAGAGGGGGCCGTGCATGGTGACTCAAGCCTGAAACCCTGTCTCTACTGAAAAAAAAAAAAAAAAAAAAATGTGTACAGAGCGAGATTTCAGTTTAGTCTGTAGGATGAGTATGGCAATGAAATCTGGGTAACTAGTTTAGAGAATAAATTTTCTTTTATTTAGGAGGAATAATACATATAGGACTCTGAAATAAAGGTGCTTGCTATTTTTATTTCCAAGTTTATTTTACTTTTTATCAAGTTCAGAATAAATCCATTTAAAAAAATAAGTAAAGTTTCCAGTCCTGACTGCACACAGTACCCAAGAAAATTCATAATTTAATAAGTGGATTAAATGACCAGTTGAACAAATCTTCCATAGTCTATAAGATTTCAGATAATGTACACATTCTGTTACTTAAATCATAAAAATCATAAATTTGCCAAAATAAGCAGTGCATTAGTTGATTTGAGAAATTGAAATGGCCAGTATGGACTTCACCTTAAAAATATTTATAAAATATACTTGATTTCCTTTTTAAAATAATTTATGACTATACAGCTTCTTAATGTTGATCAAATGCTCCTCTTTTGGCATAAACTATATTCAGCAAACCATTTAAGAAAAATATTTTATCACCTGCCTTGTTATATTTTTCTAATTTTAAGTGTCTTGATCTGCTGTGATAAGTCATCGCTTCAGTCGATCCAAAGAAACCAGAGAGACCAAAACCAGAAAAGCTGCAGCCGAGGAAAGGTTTGACTCTCTTGGTCAGTATCCAGCATTAAAACACAAGTATAATACTAACTTCAGGACTTTTATACAACTATATTGCAATCAAATTGTATGTTAATAAAATGACTTCTTGCTTAATTAATTATGCATGTTACTCATCATTAGCAAAGACAGGAACAAAATCTAATTTTAAGTACTATACTTCACATCTATTGACTCATGTAATTCTCTCAACATTATCATAAGACAGCACCTCCATCTTTCCGATGAAGAAAATAAGATGGTTACAGACCATGGAGGATGTCACTACATTGGAACTAGGAAGACAAATTCAGGCCATGTTCATCTAATATTAAAATATAATCTAAACATACTAAACTAAAAGACACTTGTCTACAAAAAAAAAGCAGAAAATATGCCCCCTAATCTTAAGACAATATTCTAGCAAGTGAAATAAAGCTATAGAAAATATCCAGAATATAATTTGAGGAATGAGATAAAACTATATATGAAATAAGCACAATAGAATAACAATATGTACACTATGTGATGGAGATATCCATAATGCTTCATGTCACTAAAGAGAGATTGAGCCAAAATCTATAGCAGACATTAGAAAAATTTTGACAGCATAATTACCATATGAAACTGAATCTCAAATGTCAGTAAAGATAGCAAATCTGGCAAGTTGACAAGGAAGAAAAGGAATTTGGGGAGACTCATAGTATATTCATAGTTATTCTGTGCTATGTAGGCAAGTTTAACTTTTCCTGTATCCACTGACGAATTATTGATATATGTTAAAGGTGGTAGTGACTTAAAAACATTGCTTTTTAGAATAAGAGTTTGGCAATAATGCCAAGGTTGAATTTGAAGGGCTTACAATAAAGACAGAACTACTGAAAAATTCTAGATAAAAAAGAAAGTACCTTTTCTATAGAAGTGGAGATGGAAGGGACTAAGACAACTGAAAAGACAAAAGACTGAAGCAGCATTCAATATTCAGTCAACAGCTTTTATTGAATTCCTACTTACATGTCAGGCATTGCTCTAAGCACTGACATTACTTTGAACAAAATATGCCAAATTTTTAGTTCCAGACATTTTAATTCTAGTTAAACTGGAGAGAGGAAAAATATATTTTATGTATTTTCTAATATATGCATTTGGTTCATATTGTAAAATCTTTTAAAATCAGCTTAAGGAGATGAGACATCAAGGTTACAAGTCAGTGTCTTTGCTAATTAGAACCTTCCAATCTACTAAATTTTCTTAATGAAATTTACTGCCACATAAGCAACAAACTTTTTCCTTAAGGAGAACATAGTATGATGGTATTGATGTACTCTTCTACCAAAAGAAATGTGGCTGATTGATAGCTTGTGATAATTTCTGTAATTGAATTATAACAGCATTTTGTGATGGTGACTGAGAAACAACTCTATTTAATGTGGCCAAGAAAGGTTTCCAAAGTTTGAACTAAAACCTGAATGACAAGGGAAGTATCATGTAGTGAGCACGAGGAAGGAAATACAGGCCAGATCATAGAAAATCAGATCAAGATTAGGAGCTGAAATTTTATTTGAAAGTAGATGAGTAGTTTTAGGCAAGGGAGCAAATGATTTAATTTTAATTTTTAAGTGACTTTACCACTGTTTCTTTGTGGAGAATGTAGAAAGGTAATATTGGAAGCAGTGTAAAGAATTTAATTGCAGGTATGAAATGATAGTGATTGGGTCTAGGTTAGTAGAAGTTAGAATAGAAGGAAGAGCGTATGGCCATTTTCACGATATTGATTCTTCCTATCCATGAGCATGGTATGTTCTTCCATTTGTTTGTGTCCTCTTTTATTTCACTGAGCAGTGCTTTGTAGTTCTCCTTGAAGAGGTCCTTTACATCCCTTGTAAGTTGGATTCCTAGTTATTTTATTCTCTTTGAAGCAATTGTGAATGGAAGTTCATTCATGATTTGGCTCTCTGTTTGTCTGTTACTGGTGTATAAGAATGCTTGTGATTTTTGCACATTAATTTTGTATCCTGAGACCTTGCTGAAGTTGCTTATCAGCTTAAGGAGATTTTGGGCTGAGACGATGGGGTTTTCTAAATATACAATCATGTCATCAGCAAACAAGGACAATTTGACTTCTTCTTTCCCTAACTGAATACCCTTGATTTCTTTCTCTTGCCTGATTGCCCTAGCCAGAACTTCCAACACTATGTTGTTGGTGGGATTGTAAACTAGTTCAACCATTATGGAAAACAGTATGGCAATTCCTCAAGGATCTAGAACTAGATGTAACATATGACCCAGCCATCCCACTACTGGGTATATACCCAAAGGATTATAAATCATGCTGCTATAAAGACACATGTACACGTATGTTTATTGCGGCACTATTCACAAGAGCAAAGACTTGGAATCAACCCAAATATCCATCAGTGACAGACTGGATTAAGAAAATGTGTCACATATACACCATGGAATACTATGCAGCCATAAAAAAGGATGAGTTTGTGTCCTTTGTAGGGACATGGATGCAGCTGGAAACCATCATTCTTAACAAACTATCACAAGAACAGAAAACCAAACACTGCATGTTCTCACTCATAGGTGGGAAGTGAACAATGACATCACTTGGACTTGGGAAGGGGAACATCACACACTGGGGCCTATCATGGGGAGGGGGGAGGGATTGAATTGGGAGTTATACCTGATATAAATGACAAATTGATGGGTGCTGAGGAGTTGATGGGTGCAGCACACCAACATGGCTCAAGTATACATATGTAACAAACCTGCACGTTATGCACATATACCCTAGAAGTTAAAGTATAATAATAAAAAAAGAAAAAAGAAAAAAAAAAGGAAGGAAGAGCTTAGACTTGGGTAGGTTTTAGAAAACTTTTTAGAATTGACAGGACTGGCTAATGGCTTAGATGTTGAGATAGAGTAGATAAAGAGAGAAACAATAATTCTCAGTTCATGATATGATACAGTTTCTCAATAAATAACTGTTGGATGAATGCTAAAACTGGATGTTGGGAGCTATCAAGGTATTTGCCAGGTTGAAAGAGAAAAGGGGCATTTAAAAGTAGCATGCACTAATATTAGCAGCCTCCTCTTGATATCCATCTTGTTAATAGCTTAATTCTCTAGTCAATGGAAGTTTCACTCCAGAGTTGGATTATTACAGCTTCAGGAAACAAGTGTGGTAAAAAGTTCTCTCTTGCTCTTCAGGAAGCTATAAAAGATCAAGGTGTCTTTACTAAGTAGAACTTTCCTATATGCTGAATATTTCTAATGAAATTTACTTACACATAAGCAACAAACTTTTTCCTTAAGGAAAACATTGTATGATGGTACTCTTCTATCAAAAGAAATGTGGCTGATTGAATCTTTGAAAAAGATTTTTACAAATGCGTGTCTTACAGATGTGAAAAAAGGTGGGAGATTTTGGAAATTGAAACTTGACACTTCTAACTTTAAGAATGGGCTGGTGGGTGGCGTGCCCAAGATGGCCGAATAGGAACAGTTCCAGCCTCCAGCTCCCAGTGTGAGTGACACAGAAGACAGGTGATTTCTGCATTTTCAACTGAGGTACCAGGTTCATCTCACTGGGGAGTGCCAGAAAATTGGGGCTGGTCAGCTGGTACACCCTGACCAGCAAGAGTTGAAGCAGGGTGAGACATTGCCACACCTGGGAAGCACAAGAGGGAAAGGATTCCCTTTTCCTAGCCAAGGGAAACTCAAACTCACAAAACCTGGAAAACAGGGTAACTCCCACCCAATACTGCCCTTTACCAATGTCGTTAGCAAACGGCACACCAGGAGATTATATCCCACACCTGGCCCAGAGGGACCCATGCCCACGGAGCCTCCCTCATTGCTAGCACAGCAGTCTGAGATCTAACTGCAAGGTGGCAGTGAGGCTGGGGGAGGGGCACCCACAATTGCTGAGACTTAAGTGGGTAAGCAAAGCCACTGGGAAGCTTGAATTGCATGGAGAACACCACAGCTCAAGGAGGCTGGCCTGCCTCTGTAGAATCCTCCTCTGGGGAGAGGGCATTGCTAAACAAAAATTAGCAGAAACCTTGGCAGAGGTAAATGCCCCTGTCTGATAGCTTTGAAGAGAGCAGTGGATCTCCCAGCACGGAGGTTGAGATTTGAGAATGGACAGACTGCCTGCTCAAGTAGGTCCCTGACACCTGAGTAGCTTAACTGGGAGACATCCCCCACTAGGAGCAGACTGACACCTCACACCTTACATGGTGGGGTACACCCTGAGACGAAGGTTCCAGAGCAAGATTCAGACAGCAACACTCCCTGTGCAGCAATATTCTATCTTCTGCAGCCTCCGCTGCTGATACCCAGGCAAACAGGGTCTGGAGTGAACCTCAAGCAAACCCCAACAGACCTACAGCTGAGGGTCCTGACTGTTAGAAGGAAAACTAACAAACAGAAAGGACACCCACAACAAAACCCCATCAGTACGTCATCATCATCAAAGACAAAAGGCAGATAAAACCACAGAGATGGGGAAAAAGCAGTGCAGAAAAGCTGGAAATTCAAAAAATCAGAGCGTATCTACCCCTTCGGAGGAACACAGCTCATTGTAAGCAACAGAACAAAGCTGGACGGAGAATGACTTTGATGAGTTGAGAGAATAAGGTTTCAGTCGATCAAACTTCTCAGAGCTAAAGGAGGAACTACGTAACCAACGCAAAGAAACTAAAAACTTTGAAAAAAACAATGGATGAGTGGATAACTAGAATAATCAATGCAGATAAGACCTTAAAAGAACTGACAGAGATGAAAACCATAACATGAGAAATACGTGACAAATGCACAAGCTTCAGTAACTGACTCAATCAACTGGAAGAAAGAGTATCAGTGATTGAAGATCAAATGAATGAAATGAAGTGAGGAGAGAAGTGATGAGAAAAAAGAGTAAAAAGAAATGAACAAAGCCTCTAAGAAGTACGGGATTATGTGAAAAGGCCAACTCTATGTCTGATTGGTGTGCCTGAAAGTGATGGGGAAAATGGAAAGAAGTTGGAAAACACTCTGCAGGATATCATCCAGGAGAACTTCCCCAACCTAGTAAGGCAGGCCAACATCCAAATTGAGGAAATACAGAGAATGCCACAAAGATACTCCTCAAGAAGAGTAACTTCAAGATACATAATTATCAGATTCACCAAAGTTGAAATGAAGGAAAAAAATGTTAAGGTCAGCCAGAGAGAAAGGTCTGGTTATACACAAAGGGAAGCCCATCAGACTAACAGCAGATCTCTCAGCAGAAAAACTCTCCAAGTCACAAGAGAGTGGGGGCCAATATTGAACATTCTTAAGGAAAGAATTTTCAAACCAGAATTTCATATCCAGCCAAACTAAGTTTCAAAAGTGAAGGAGAAATAAAATCCTTTAGAGACAAGCAAATGCTTAGAGATTTTTTCAACACCAGGCCTGCCCTACAAGAGATCCTGAAGAAAACACTAAACATGGAAAGGAACAACCGGTACCAGTCATTGCAAAAACATGTCAAAATGTAAAGTCCATCGATGCTAGGAAGAAATTGCATCAACTAGAGAGCAAAATAATCAGCTAATATCATAATGACAGGATCAAGTTCACACATAACAATATTAACCTTCAATGTAAATGGACTAAATGTTCCAATTAAAAGACACAGACTGGCAAATTGGATAAAGAGTCAAGACCCATGAGTTTGCTGTATTCAGGAGACTCATCTCACATGCAGGGACACACATAGGCTCAAAATAAAGGGATGGAGGAAGATCTACGAAGCAAATGGAGAACGAAAAAAGGCAGGGGTTGCAATCCTAGTCCCTGATAAAACAGACTTTAAACCAACAAAGATCAAAAGAGACAAAGAAGGCCATTACATAATGGTAAAGGGATCAATTCATCAGGAAGTGCTAACTATCCTAAATATATATGCATCCAACACAGGAGCACCCAGATTCATAAAGCAAGTCCTTAGAGACTTACAAAGAGACTTAGACTCCCATACAATAATAATGAGAGACTTTAACACCCCACTGTCAACATTAGACAGATCAATGAGACAGAAAGCTAGCAAGGATATCCACGAATTGAACTCAACTCTACACCAAGTGGATCTAATAGACATCTATAGAACTCTCCACCCCAAATCAACAGAATATACATTCTTCTCAGCACCACATCACACTTATTCCAAAATTGACCACATAGTTGGAAGTAAAGCACTCCTCAGCAAATGTAAAAGAACAGAAATTATAACAAACTGTCTCTCAGACCACAGTGTAATCAAACTAGAACTCAGGACTAAGAAACTCAATCAAAACTGCTCAACTACACGGAAACTGAACAACCTGCTCCCGAATGACTACTGGATACATAATAAAATGAAGGCAGAAATAAAGATGTTCTTTGAAACCAATGAGAACAAAGATACAACATACCAGAATCTCTGGGACACATTTAAAGCAGTGTGTAGAGGGAAATTTATAGCACTAAATGCCCACAAGAGAAAGCAGAAAAGATCTAAAATTGACACCCTAACATCACAATTAAAAGAAATAGAGAAGAAAAAGCAAACACATTCAAAAGCTAGCAGAAAGCAAGAAATAACTAAGATCAGAGCAGAACTGAAGGACATAGAGACACAAAAAAACCCTCCAAAAAATCAGTGAATCCAGGAGCTGGTTTTTTGAAAACATCAACAAAATTGATAGACACCTAGCAAGACTAATAAAGAAGAACAGAGAGAAGAATCAAATAGACACAATAAAAAAGGAAAAAGGGGATATCACCACCGACCCCACAGAAATACAAACTACCACCAGAGAATACTATAAACAACTCTACGGAAATAAACTAGAAAACCTAGATGAAATGGATAATTTCCTGGACACTTACACTCTCCTAGGACTAAACCAGGAAGAAGTTGAATCCCTGAATAGACCAATAGCAGGCTCTGAAATTGAGGCAATAATTAATAGCCTACCAACCAAGAAAAGTCCAGGACCAGATGGATTCACAGCCGAATTCTACCAGAGGTAAAAGAAGGAATTGGTACCGTTCCTTCTGAAACGACTCCAAACAATAGAAAAAGAGGGAATCCTCCGTAACTCATTTTACGAGGGCAACATCATCCTGATACCAAAGCCTGACAGAGATACAACAAAAAGGAGAATTTTAGACCAATACCCCTGATGAACATCGATGCAAAAATCCTCAATAAGATACTGGCAAACCGAATCCAGCAGCACATCAAAAAGCTTATCCACCATGATCAAGTGGGCTTCATCCCTGGGATGCAAGGCTGGTTCAACATACCCAGATCCACGAACGTAATCCAGCACATAAACAGAACCAAAGACCAAAACCACATGATTATCTCAATATATGCAGAAAAGGCCTTTGACAAAATTCAACAGCCCTTCATGCTAAAAACTCTCAATAAATTCAGTATTGGTGCAACATATCTCAAAATAATAAGAGCTATTTATGACAAACCCACAGCTAATATCATACTGAATGGGCAAACACTGGAAGCATTCCCTTTGAAAACTGGCACAAGACAGGGATGCCCTCTCTCACCACTCTTATTCAACATAGTGTTGGAAGTTCTGTCTAGGACAATCAGACAAGAGAAAGAAATAAAGGGTATTCAATTAGGAAAAGAAGAAGTCAAATTGTTCCTGTTTGCAGATGACATGATTGTATATTTAGAAAACCCCATTGTCCCAGCCCCAAATCTCCTTAAGTTTATAAGCAACTTCAGCAAAGTCTCAGGATACAAAATCAAAATGCAAAAATCATGAGAACTCTTATACACCTGTAACAGACAAACAGAGAGCCAAATCATGAATGAAATCCCATTCCCGATACCTTCAAAGAGAATAAAACACCTAGGAATCCAACTTACAAGAGATGCCAAGGACCTCTTCAAGGAGAACTACAAATCACTGCTCAGTGAAGTAAAAGAGGACACAAACAAATGGAAAAACCTTGCATGCTCATGGATAGGAAGAATCAATATTGTGAAAATGGCCATACTGCCCAAGGTAATTATAGATTCAATGCCATCCCCATTAAGCTACCAATGACTTTCTTCACAGAATTGGAAAAAACTGCATTAAAGTTCACATAGAACCAAAAAAGACCCTGCACTGCCAAGACAATCCTAAGCCAAAAGAACAAAGCTGGAGACATCACACTACCTGACTTCATACTATACTACAATGCTACAGTAATCAAAACAGCATGGTACTAGTACCAAAACAGAGATGTAGACCAATGGAACAGAACAGAGTCCTCAGAAATAATACCACACATCTACAGCCATCTGATCTTTGACAAACCTGAGAGAAACAAGAAATGGGGAAAGGATTCCCTATTCAATAAATGATGCTGGGAAAATTGGCTAGCCATAAGTAGAAAGCTGAAACTGGATCCTTTCCTTACCCCTTATACGAAGATTAATTCAAGATGGATTAGAGACTTAAATGTTAGACCTAATACCATAAAAACCCTAGAAGAAAATCTAGGTAGTACCATTCAGGACATAGGCATGGGCAAGGACTTCATGTCTAAAACACCAAAAGCAATGGCAGCAAAAGCCAAAATTGACAAATGGGATCTAATTAAACTAAAGAGCTTCTGCACAGCAAAATAAACTATCATCAGAGTGAACAGGCAACCTACAGAATGGGAGGAAATTTTTGCAATCTACTCATCTGACAAAGGGCTAATATCCAGAATCTACAAAGAACTCAAACAAATTTACAAGAAAAAAACAACCCCATCAAAAAGTGGGCAAAGGATATGAACAGACATTTCTCAAAAGAAGACATTCATACAGCCAACAGACACATGAAAAAATGCTCATCATCACTGGCCATCAGAGAAATGCAAATCAAAACCACAATGAGATACCATCTCACACCAGTTAGAATGACAATCATTAAAAAGTCAGGAAACAACAGGTGCTGGATAGGGTGTGGAGAAATAGGAACATTTTTACACTGTTGGTGGGACTGTAAACTAGTTCAACCGTTGTGGAAAACAGTGTGGCGATTCCTCAAGGATTTAGAACTAGAAATACCAGTTGACCATTGACCCAGCCATCCCATTACTGGGTATATACCCAAAGGATTATAAGTCATGCTGCTATAAAGACACATGCACACATATGGTTATTATGGCACTATTCACAATAGCAAAGACTTGGAATCAACCCAAATGTCCATCAGTTACAGACTGGATTAAGAAAGTGTGGCACATATACACCATGGAATACTATGCAGCCATAAAAAAAAAAATGAATTCATGTCCTTTGTAGGGACATGGATGCAGCTGGAAACCATCATTCTCAGCAAACTATCACAAGGACAGAAAAACAAACACCACATGTTCTCACTCATAGGTGGGAATTGAACAATGAGATCACTTGGACACAGGAAGGGGAACATCACACACTGGGGAGTATTGTGGGGAACAGGGAGAGGGGAGGGACAGCATTAGGAGATACTCCTAATGTAAATGATGAGTTAATGGGTGCAGCACACCAACATGGCACATGTATACATATGTAACCAACCTGCACGTTGTGCACATGTACCCTGGAACTGAAAGTATAATAAAAAAAAATAATAAAATTTAAAAAAAAAAAAAGAATGGGCTGGTGATTTCACAAACTCTGAATTTCCTAAAATTTCAAACAGAAAACCTGAGATAGGAGTGATTGTAAAGAACACTTACATTTAGCTCTCTTGACTTTTCTGCCATATTTCAAAAAATATGTAACTAATACTCTTAATTTCAAAGTAGAATCATAGAGTTCTAGTATATTGGAGAAAGACTTTGGGATTCTCTAAACCAGTGCTGTTGGATAGAGATATGATATAAACCACATATGATATTAACCACATATCTAATTTTGAATTTCCTGGTAGCCATATTAATACAAGTAAAAAGGCTAAAGATAAAATTAATTTTCATAATTTACTTTATTTAATTAAAATAGCTAAAATATTATTTCAACATGCAACAAATATAAAAATATTAAGGAAGTACTTTATGTTCTTTTGCTGAGGGTAGTAAGTCCTCAAAATCAGGTTTGCATTTTACATTTGCAGTATTTCATATTCAAGACAGCCACATTGCAAGTGTTCAGTAGCCACATTTTGCTATGACTAGCATATTGGACAACACAGCTGTAATCAATCCACCTTTAAGTGATGAAGAAAATAAAATCTTAGATAGATTATGTATGTTTTTCCTAAGTCCCAGAATAAGAACTTTACAACCTGATTCATACAACTCACCTTTATAACATTGGGTTTATGAATAATAATTGTTAAACCTTTCTGGACAACTATGTTCTAAGCACTGTCCCATGTGCTTCACATTTATCTCATTTAATCATCATAACAATGAAGCAGGTGCTATTTTTTCTGTCATACTAATGAAGACAACAAAGCATGGGAAAAGTAAGATTTGACTAAAGGTAACAGATTCTAAGGAACAAAACAAGAATTGGAATCCAAGGAGTCTGTTCCAGTTTATTTTCTTAATCATGACAATTTTCTGGCAAAGAGTAAACAAATGGCTTTACATTTTAAAACTAAAAGCAAAGTACAGGACAATACCGTCAATCAAAGGCAATATGTGCCTAATGTTTTCATCAATAACAATGTTTGTTGAACTCAGTTGCACTGTTAAAACAAGGTTATTCTGTAAGTTGAAAGCATCCTTTTTCAGGAAGTCCACTGTCTTTCTGGCAAGTATATTGTTACTGACCAAGTATCCTACATCACTTCCAGCCAACTTTCAGGATACTTCACTTTCTCTTTCTGATTTTCCAATTTGATGAATTTCCCTTTAACTATTGATTTTGTCTTTTTTTCCTGTGTTTTTTAATATTATTATAGAGAAACAGTGGATTTGTTATATTTCTCTGTAGTTCAGAACATGTAGTTTGCAGTTGAAATAATTTCTCTACATATTTACTTTCATTTCCTTGCACCTATTACTGAATGTTAATATGCATAGAACTATTTTTGTTATATGAGGAAATAATCAATTGATTAACTGTATAATGAAAGCACTTTCAAACTACTTGTATCACATTAAAAATATTTGGCATCTCAGATATGCCCTAATAATCAATATATGCTTGATCAATTTATTTATTAAAGAAACTGATCTGCTTAATACATTTATTTTGCTATATCATGAGTCACCTATCCATGTTGGAAATTCCCAAGGTCAAAGTATTATTGCCAAATATAGGGATGCACTTTCTTGTGTGCTCCATTCACTTCTATCAGAAACTGATATTAAGATTCTCACTTTCTCTCCCTCTCTCTCTGAGAAGAGACAAGATGCATCCATGTTTAAAAGTTACATCATACAACAAGCAAAGCTCTTAGTCTGCCAATTTTCCTTTCCCTATTTAGATAAAAGCCTATGCAGTTTGAACAAGTCATGATTATCCAGTTCTTCACCTTTCTTTTTGTGGCTTTAGAGGTACAGATGGATATCTGACCTACTTAGTGCTAACAATTGAACCAGGCACTTCCCTCACCTTGAGAGTAGTGTTTCTAATGGCAACTTTCCATCCCAAGGCACCACACTAAGGGCACTGAAGATGTTTGCTGAAGTAACAACAGCTGTTGCAGATCATGTTCATTCTCATACCATTATTCCACCTGATTAAGCCAAAGGATTTTTAATATCATTCCTTTATTTTAGAGAGGATCTAGAGCTATTCTCTCTCTTGACCATATTGTTTCAAATAGGGCCTCAAAATACCACAATTAAAGAAAGGCATTTCCCCCCTCTAGTTTTAATTTGAAAATAAAGTACTATTAATTTTCTGACTCAAATTTTCTCCTCAAGCTTTCCTGTTAAAAGTTAAGCAAATATTGATTTTTTAAAAGTGGCTGTGCAGATGGAAGCAATTTCTCAGATTATTTCACAGCACACCAGTGTGCTTTGTATGCACAAACATGACCCTAGCATGAGCAGACTCCTAATGTGCACTCTGGGGTTGTAGTTCTGCAGGAAGCAGAACTATACAGCCACTTGTGAATTTCATTTCCCTGCTATGGCCTCTGCAATTCTTATCCCTGTAAGGCTGTATTTTATGGGAGCAAAAATTTGTGGAGGGAAATCAGTATATGCTTATTACAAATGCTACAAGGCAGAACAAAGCATCATTACTGAATAATACAACCATTTCTTTCAGCCTCAAAGTGATTCACATTTAACTTATTTTCCCTTTAGTGTAGGAGGACTATTATTCTTCTTAAATAACTTGAGACTTCATATAAGAAAAATAAATCCTAATCCAAAACTGTGTGAAAATATCAAAATATAGGGGAAAAAATAGGTTATAGCATAGTTTTGGTTATCTTAGAAGTACTTTTTCCAACAGGTCTCTATAGCTTACATGTTAGAGATCTTATCTGAAAACTTCAACTCTTCATTACTGCCAATAAGGTTATATTTAAATGATTGTAATTGAACTTCAGAAATATTTAATTGTGATGGTTTCTTAGATATTATTTAAGGAATCATGTATTATAATAATCTGATAAATTATAGAAAATGAGACATTTATTAATAGTATTGTCTTAATAAAATGATACAATTAAAGCATAGCTTCAGTCATACCACATCCCTCATCAGAAACATTCATTCACTCCCCACTTACCTACAGAATAAAATGTGAACCCTGTCAGCTTACTTTAACATCACCTCCTGACATTATGTCACTGGACCTATGCAGTCTGTCTAATCTTCTGTCACATTCTGTGTGTATCAACCAATCTTATTCTTTAAAATATTCAGAAATAAAGACTCAACAGCCTCCCTTAATAACCTGTGTCCATGTCAAGCATTCCTATCTTACTCTAATTTATTTCTACTATCTAATGTTCTAAGAACATTAGAGTAAGAACAAGAGTACAAAATAAGAATAAAACATGCTAAGTAAGTATTCTGCTTTCATTCAACACTGGGCAAGCTGTCTTGAGGAAAATAGAATACATCAATATAATTAATATGATACATTTTCAAATAAAGTAATGCATTCTTGCTGTTCCATAGAGCATCCCGCACACACACACAATACTAATATTTTCATAATGAACTCCATTTTGAAAGTATTTCTACTTCTGAAGTGACACTATGCTCTTCCACTCTTCAATCCAGTCCCCAACTAGCATGACACTTGTCATGGTACACTTGTATTATTCCTTGTGTTGTATGAAGGCCATCCTGCATGGGAAGTTAGGCTGACTGAGTTTTTAGTAGTGGAATTTTTAGAATGATAAATTAAGTGCTTTAAAAATAATATTCTGAAAGTGTGTGCCATAGCACCAACTAAAAATGGCAGGATTAGTTCTTTCCTATGTATAAAGATATAGTTTCCCCTAACTTGTTGAAGTTACATTAAATTCCGTTATTACAATCTTGTTTTGGAATACGTTCCTTCACCTCATAATTATTGATTGTCACATAATTCGCTGACCAGTTAAATCTCTTACCTTTCTCAATTAGCAGTGAATTATGTTAAGACACAACCTGAGCATTATAAATCCCTTTCAAAATGGAATGATCCTGTTTACAATTGAGTTAAAACTATACTCCAAAAACTCTTTAGAGATGATGCAATAGCTTATTTATGTATAGGACTTTGGAATATTTGGACCCTACCTCTGACACTTCTAAATCTATAAAGCTAAGAGCAAAATTTTTGTTTGTGGGTAAATTTACCCAATATCTGAGGACTAGCAATATTGAAGTACAAGTGACCTTGTGCCTCTAAAAATAACGTGATTCATCTCTAGCTCTGCTTCCTTTATGAATCTTTCCTTGAGCACCACCACCATCACCACACACTGTGAATCACTGTCTTCTCTGAATTCCCATAAAATATTTTTGATGTCATAGCATTATTGATTTCTTTAAATGCTTATCTTACACTAGCCTAAGAATTTCTAAAGATTGGGGACTTTGTCTTATTCATCTCTGATTCCCCAGAACTAGCCTCACAAATAGTAGACATTCAATAATAATATATTAATAAATGAGTGTAACTTTTCTGTCCTTTTAAATTTTCTTTTTATCTGAACAAATGTAGCACTTTCAATCAGTATTTTGATAATTAACTGAATGTAACCTTTAGATGTTGCTTAATCATTTAATGTGGGTAGCTACCCCAAGGCCAAGACACTGGTCATGTCAAACTTTTTTTTCTTTGTATTTCACTTGATTTTTAAATGACTGGAAAAATGGTAGGCTAAACACTTGATGAGTAGCTAAATATAGCAATTTCTCATTCATTAGTTTATTTCAAACATTTATTCAACAACCACTATGCCGAGGACTGAGAATACCATGACTGAAAATCTCATGATGAGCAAATCTAAGACAGTTCTGGTCTTCATAATTTCAAGCTTCATTCCAAGCCCACTGAATCAGAAATTCTAGGGAAAGAGCTGGAAAATTGATAGTTTGAAACTTTAAAAGTGATACTGATAACTAGATTTGAAAAATCTTGAACTAAAGTTTGCCAAGAGAGAAAAAAATATGAGATTGAGGATAAAGAAGGCACAATTTCCCATCTCATTCTGCTGCATGTCTTTATGACCTTAATAGTGCATCTGCACACACGAAGAACCCACTACTAAGACCTAAAAGTTGAAACAAACCAAAGAACCAGAACCATCTTTACAAATAACACATCAATTGCTTATGATAATACCTATTATATATACACACTTGACGTTTTTAATCTGCAGAATGGTTTCTTGTGACTGACATAAAACTGAGAAACCCTTAATATTGAATATGATCTGCAGGGGAACTAAATATTCAAGTCAATACATATGCAAATTGAGTAAGGAAATACAGAGTAAAAGTAGATTAAATGATAAAATGACAACTATACCTCTTGTTTAGAAAGTGGTGTAGCAAGTTGAGATGCGCAGTGTGGTTCTATGTGTGGTCCAACATTTCATGGGGTCATAGAAAAATCTAATCTACCTTAGGTTTTCATTCTTGGATTGCCAGAAAAATCTACCTTTTAAAATATTAGGAAGTGTCTATTGCTAATCTCATAAGGCAACTCCATGAACCCAATGAACTAATACAAGTGTAAAGCTAGGAAAATTCTGTTCTAACCAGGCAAAATAGTTTAGATAGAAATCGTCAATCTTTCATCAGATGTAATGTATAATTTCACATCCAGGCAGGCAGCTTGGGACAAAAAAAAATTCTCAGAGAGAAATCAAACTAGTATGAAATTATGCCCACAGAATTGAAGAAAGTTTACACTGAAATATAAGTAACTCTTGAATAATAAAAGGGAGATGGGAGGTTTTTTATTGTCACATCCTCTCACTTCAAAATAGAAATATACATTATCTGTGAACTTGATTTCTTGATATTTTTAGCTTACAGAAAAGGCCCTCTAATATTATAGGAGTTATTAATGCATTTATATTTGAAAATAGTGTTTTTAAAAATATTTATCCATGGGTTGTTCATAAAAGCACTGCCAAGTATTCATAAGACATTCTGAGCCATTAATTTAATTGATTTACAAATGGATGGCACTTTTTAAAAAAAGTCTGGTCAGAGGCCTAACAGACAGGTAGTTTGATAAAACTTGAATGTATATCTTCAGATTGTGAATAATTCAGCTATTCTTCATTTTATAGCTTCCTACTCTAAAAATTACAGCAACCTTGAAACTAATATGAGAAATATATATAAGCCATAATATTAAGTAGAATCATGGGAAACATTTCACAGCACAAAGAGATACCAGGCTAACTTGATTTACTTTCCACCACAATACTTTTTTCTTTCTTCCTACTATTTATGCTGTTTGGAACATCTAGAGCCTGCAGAGAAACCCACTGCATTGTGCTTCCTTCTGACTGTGTACAGTCGGCCTTTTGTATTCGTGGGTCCTCACATTCGGGACTTCAATCAACCATAGATCAAAAATACTTGGGAAAAAACAATAAAAATTACAGTACAAGAAATGCAAACAAAAAGCAATATACTATAACAATTATTTACATAGCCTTTAAATTGTGTTATGATTTAAGTTACACAGTAAGATGGACATAAAATGCAAATACTATGAGATTTTACATAACAGACGAGCATCCATGGATTTTGGTATCTGCAGGGGTCCTGGAACCAATCCTCCACAGATTCCAAGGGACAACTGTGCTGATATAAGCTTCTTGCTTGATAAAGGCCCAGCAGTACTTACAAGGACATGAGGTAGAAAAATAAGTAGAAAATATTATATGCTTCACTCTGCTAAGTCCCATTGATCCTCCATATTTTTCACTAGTCAACTAAACACTTCTTTTTCTTTTTCTTTTCTTTTCTTTTTTTTTTTTGAGACAGCGTTTTGCTGTTGTTGCCCAGGCTGGAGTGCAATGGCAAAATCTTGGCTCATTGCAACCTCCGCTTCCCTCTTCCCTTTTCCCGGGTTGAAGCAATTCTCTTGCCTCAGACTCCTGAGTAGCTGGGATTACAGGCGCCTGTCCCCCCCTTCCCAGCTAATTTTTTGTACTTTTAGTAGAAACAGGATTTCACCATGTTGACCAGGCTAGTCTTGAATTCCTGACCTCAGGTGATCCACCAACCTCTGCCTCCCAAAGTGTGGGGATTACAGGCCTGAGCCACTGCACCAGCCCAACACGTGTATTTCTTAATTGCCTACACCATGCCAGTACTATGAACAATATATCTTCCTCCCAATAAGCTGTAATGTAAACAAAGCAATGAGATGTTTAGCCACACATTACTTAGGTAACTCTATACTCTATAGGTTAAGTTCTGAACTGAATCTTACTGACCCTCAATTTGCATTCAGATTTTAAGTACGTGGAAGAAAAGTGAAAGAGATTGCGGGTTGGTAGAGTGATAAGAACCTGCAGGAATAGATAGCCAATAAAATGTCATGCTTCATAATTACTAAATTTCCTCCATTTTACTTTGAACCTACACATAGCTTAGCCTTTTAGGTAAGTTTTAGTTCCAGGAGGTTTTATAGTGAGAGGGAGAGCAAGTAAGAACTGGCAAGAATTGTTTAAATATTAACAAGACCACTTTGCTTTTGTATTCTCACTTCTCCTTCTATCATTCCAGTACCCAAGTTCCGTCAGAGAAACAACTAGATGCAGAAATCAGGAGTTCATGGAAATATTCCAGGACAGTTGTTGGCTTAGTCTGGATTTTTCATTTTGGAGAAAGCAGAGTTTTTACAGGAACCTTTTGATATCTAAACCAGCAAGGGAGGAGATATTTTGAGAAAAACTTGAAAAAAGCAAAATTATAAGGTTGCTTAGTTGTTTCCAGAATAATTGGGTTGTATATTCAAAAGCTAGTTTATATGACTTTTTAATGAATTGCTGTAAAATTGCATGCCATTTTCAGAAAGTGCTTACTCTAATTGTATCAGATCAGATCAAATAATTAGTTCAACAATGTACAGTTGCTATCTAATTTACTGCTTTTTGAAGTGAAGCTTATGCCCATAGATACTAAAGTGAAGAGGTGGACAAAGTAACTTTAAGGTCTTAATGGAGTGTATTTATCTCACCAAATTCTTGATCATTTCTAGGACAAACCTTTTTGCAAAATTCCTTACAATTAATCTTGTAAACTTCCCAATTAGGCTTATTCTGGAAGGAAGTAGTAACTGTTTTTCTCATTAGTGTGTCCAACTATAAGACAGGAAGGATTTGAGAATAGCCAGGAAGATGAGTAAGTTAAGGACATGCTTGCAACTTTTAAATTATATCTCTTCCTGAGTAGTTTTTAAAGGATTATTTATTCACTTAATCAAAAGTCACAAGCATAAATGCTTTCATTGGGGGTGAGGGCCAATGGGGTGAGGTGGAGGAAAGAATGGAGAATCAGTCCTATGATAGGATTTCTAAACTTGGCTGGACATCCATTATCTCAGAGATGACTGCATCATAATGACAGATCATGAAGAGGGAGTACAAATGACAGAGTGAGTGGGGGAAGGTTTTTAAACACAGGCACAAGATGCTCATTAGTTCCATTAATCTGAACCTAATGGAAGTCTTGGCTTAGGAAGGTGGTACTTACACGAATGAGACTAATGTTCTAAACGCAAGATGCTGGCAGAACAGAAAGTAAGCTGCCATAAGGTCATGGGCCATAATCTCAATATTTAGTTTATGGATTCTGAGAGATGAGTGATGAAAAATAACTATGGCTTAAATAAGGTAATGATAATTGGTAATGAGAATTGTTTCCAAAAGTCAACACACACACACACACACACACACACACACACACCCTTCCCTCAACAGGTTCACTCTATCTCTATGATAAAAGTGAGTTAAATTTTGAGAACATACTAAATTCACCTGGTTGATCCCCTTGAAGGTGTTATTATGTTTAGTCAGACACATTCTTCCAGTCATCTATGTATAATATTTTAAAAATATGAGACCTCTGGAAAGAAGCCCAAGTTGCAAGATTAAGAGTAAAATTGTACATTCTGACAATCTGTTATCAGTTAACTATATTTAGACTCATTATAGCTGTTGTAGTCATGTTTCCCCTCTGCATTTTTCCTGACCTCCTTCCCTCCCTCTCTTTGTAACCTCCCTCCCTCCCTCCCTCTCCTCCTTCCTTCCTTCCTTCCTTCCTTCCTTCCTTCCTCCTTCCTTCCTTCCTTCCAAAAACTAGAATTGGAAAGGATCTGTGATATCAATCTCTTGCCTTGTGTCCACCAGCAGGGAATAAGTAGACCACCTATTGCTTGAGTGAGTTTTGGTAGTTAAAATTATACTGAAAAACTGACTTACCTACAGACTGTCAGTGTCTGGTTCTCCGTGATCTAAGGCATAAACTATACCACTTTTCAGAAGCAAATCTATTTCCCTGAATCCTGAAAGGTTTATTTCAGGTAATAATAATATATTTATCTGTGAGTTGAAGTCCTGGTGGGAAGGTGGGGGCTGGAGGGCAGGAGGAAAGGATAAGGAAAGTAATCTTTTAAAATGAACTAGAACTTAGGCCGGGCACAGTGGCTCAAGCCTGTAATCCCAGCACTTTGGGAGACCCAGACGGGCACATCACGAGGTCAGGAGATCGAGACCATCCTGGCTAACACAGTGAAACCCCATCTCTACTAAAAAAAATACAAAAAACTAGCCGGGTGAGGTGGCGGGCGCCTGTAGTCCCAGCTACTTGGGAGGCTGAGGCAGGAGAATGGCATAAACCCGGGAGGCGGAGCTTGCAGTGAGCTGAGATCCAGCCACTGCACTCCAGCCTGGGCGACAGAGAGAGACTCCGTCTCAACAACAACAAAAACAAACAAACAAACAAACAAACAAACAAAAATTAACTAGGACTTGAGTAACTTAGGTTGTGTGCATGACACTACAGAGTCTTCTGCATTACAGTAGAAAGACTTGGGCACTAGACAAAAATAAACCCTTTTGCCTTGGCATGCACTCTTACTTCAAGCTCTATATTTAAAGGTAAGGAAAGCTGAATCCAAGGAAAGATAAACCCAAGGAAAAGCATGCCAAGAAAAAGAACTCCTCTTTTACGGAATAAGCTTCTCTATAGCTTTCAATTTTCTTAAACAACACGTTTCTCAGGTTGGAGTCAGGACTAAGTCCATCTTTACCACATCACTATATGATAAGTGATAGTAAGAATCCAAATGAAGGAATTCTAAAATAGATTTTTCCCTAAGCACTTGGGTCCTGTCAGTGTCTTAGAAACCAGATGAGTTGTTAAAATTATTCAACAAAATGATTTAGGCACTAGGAATGTAATGTCAAACAAAATGAAGAAAGATATCTCCTTCCTGAAGCTTACATTCTGTGAGGGACTGGTAAATGATTTTTTAAATTATTTATTTATTAACAAACAAAGAGCACTTATGGTAAGATGAGTCAGGTCATGTACAAAATGTCTTATAAGTATGAATGCATTTGATCTTTGCTATAGCCCTGAATTATGTGAAGTGGGGCAATGCTTGAAGGCAGACTGTGGAAAGGTAATGTATATTACAAATTCTAAAGAAACCACTATTAGACAAGTAACACTGAGATATGAAAATTTGACAGAAGCATTAAAAAAAAAAAAAAAGAAAAGAAAATTACAGGCCAATATCTGGCATGACTTTTACAGTAGGTAGCCAGTCAGACATAAGCAGGTCAGGGAGGACTCCCCCACTGCTGACACACACCAGCAATGTCACCATCAGGTGACATTAAGGCAACTATCTGTCTCTCTGAAATAATAATTGGTCACAGCTGGTACCAGGGAAAGGTGGTCTCCAAATAGATAGAAAACCCTGCAACTGATGATCAGCTTCCCAATAAGATGATGGGAATTGGGTGAGTGGGCTCAAGCATGCACATTAAGAGGCAAAATAGCAGAATTTAACAGTTTTATGACCTTCATCTAGGAACATTGAACTGGTAAGTGAAAAACATCTTAAGTGAGCATGGCTGCAACTTCAGTAAACACACTACGCATGTGAACCCCCACCCCAAGTGCTGGTAGGCCACTGTGCATGCGTACAGCCCAACCGAATCAAAGAATCAGGGGAGAAGAGGACACAAGCTTCCAGAAACATGCCAATATATGATATCCTAAGTCAAAGGTCAAACAGCATACTTGATATCTCAAGTTGCCTGCTTGGCCCTCTTCCAAGTGTACTTTATTTCCCTTCATTCCTGCTCGAAACTTTTTAATAAAGTTTCACTCCTGCTCTAAAACTTACCTTGATCTCTCATGCTGTCTCATGCCCCTTGGTGGAATTCTTTCTTCTGATGAGGAAAGAATTGAGGTTGCTTCAAACCCATATGGCTTTGCCACAACTAACAATGACTATAGAAGAAAAAATTTATACAAGTTTAGCAAAGGCTATCTGATGATATATAAAAATGATAACACATCATGTACAAATGGAGTTTATCCCAGGAATGTAAGGTTGGCTGTCTTCCTTTTCCCCCCTCTCCAACTCCAGTATTATTTGCTACTTGATATTTATTCTACAAATATTGCCTTCTCTGGGAAGTTTACTTTCATTTCCAAGACTGATAAGTTGCCCTTATCCATATTTTCACAACCTGTTGTATTTGTCTACTTTTTAAGACAATTTTTATGTTTGTTTATAGCTACTTTGTTCATTAAATTACATGTTGCTGGAAGCCTATATAAGCTGTGTCTATATATCTATGAATGATCAAATTCTGTCACACATTTGTTGCTCAATACATGTCTGTTGAATTGGACAAAACTAGAGGGAAACCTAGACAGGTCCTTGTCATGCACATCTGAGTGAAGAGACCACCAAACAGGTTTTGTGTGAGCAATAAAGTTTTCTAATCACTTGGGTGCAGGCGGGCTGAGTCCAAAAAGAGTCAGTGAAGGGAGATAAGGGTGGGGCTGTTTTATAGGATTTGAGTAGGTAAAGGAAAATTGCAGTCAAAGGGGGGTTTTTCTCTGGCGGAGAGGAGTGGGGTCACAAGGTTCTCAGTGGGGGAGCTTTTTGAGCCAGGATGAGCCAGGAAAAGGAATTTCACAAGGTAATGTCATCACTTAAGGCAAGGACTGACCATTTTCACTTCTTTTGTGGTGGAATGTCATCAGTTAAGGCAAGGGCAGGGCATTTTCACTTCTTTTGTGATTCTTCAGTTACTTCAGGCCATCTGGGCATATACAGGAAAGTCACAGGGGATGTGATGGCTTGGCTTGGGCTCAGAGGCCTGAAATTCCTGCCTTCTTATATTAATAAGAAAAATAGCATAAAATAGTATTGAAGTGTTGGGGCGACGAAAATTTTTTGGGGGTGGTATGGAGAGATAATGGGCGATGTTTCTCAGGGCTGCTTCATGCGGGATTAGGGGTGGTGTGGGAACCCAGAGTGGGAGAGATTAAGGTGAAGGAAGATTTTGTGGTAAGAGGAGATATTGTGGGGTTGTTAGAAGGAGCATTTGTCGTGTAGAATGATTGGTGATGGCCTGGATGTGGTTTTGTATGAATTGAAAAACTAAACAGAAGACACAAGGCCTGTATAAGAGAAGGAGAAAAAACAGGTATTAAAGGACTAAGAATTGGGAGGACCTAGTACATCTAATTAGAAAGAGCCTAAGGGGGTTCAGCATAATTACTTGCTTAGTTGGTGAGTTTTTAGGCTTTATCTAAGTTTTTGGGGTGCAGTCCAAGCTGGTCTGGTGTCTGGAATGAGACTGGGACCTAATAAAAAAGAATGTCCACACAGGAGCTCAAATGGGCTGTAACCTGTAGCATTCCAAGGACAGGCCTGAATTCTGAGACGGAAAAGTGGTAAAAGTATTGTCTAGTCCTTTTTAAGTTGGTGACTGAGCTTGGTGAGCTGTGTTTTTAAAAGACCATTAATCCATTCTACCTTTCCTGAAGATTGAGGATGGTGAAGAATATAAAGGCTTCACTGAATACCAAGAGCCTGAAAAACTGCTTCAGTGATTTGACTAATAAAGGCTGGTCTGATATCAGACTGTATAGAGGTGGGAAGGCCAAACTGAGGAATTATGTTTGACAGAAGGAAAGAAATGACTGCAGTGGCCTTCTCAGACCCTGTGGGAGAGGCCTCTACCCATCCAGTGAAAGTGTCTACCTAGACTAAGAGATATTTTAGTTTTCTGACTCAGGGCATGTGAGTAAAGTCAATTTGCAGTCCTGGGCAGGGGCAAATCCCTGAGCTTGATGTGTAGGAAAGGGAGGGGACTGGAGAAATTCCTGAGGTGTAGTAGAATAGCAGACAGAACACTGAGAAGTGATTTCTTTGAGGATAGATTTCTAGGATGGAAAGGAAATGAGAGGTTCTAAGAGACAGACTAACAGCTTGTAAACTAGATGGAAGGGGTTATGAAATGATGACAGAATAGAATGGGCCTGTGAGGCTGAAAGGAGATATTTTCCTTGGTCTAAGAACCATTTGCCTTGTGTGGGAAGAGATTGATAGGTGGAACTTTCAGCGTCAGAGTAGGTGGGAGTGGCCAATGTGAAGGAGGAAAATTGCTGTGAGGGATAGAAGTTGGAGCGCTAGCTGCTTTTTTAGCTAACTTATCAGCATAAGCATTGTCCTGAGTGATGGGATCTGATGCCTTTTGATGACTGCTTTTTAGCTACCTTATCAGCATAAGTGTTGTCTTGTGTGATGGTTGGGGGAAGAAAATAGGTTTTGTAAGTTATGAGAACTGTAGAGAGTTGAGCATAGTTTGTGATTTTTTGGGCCTTTAACAGTATTAAAGCAGTGGCAGCCACTGAACGCAGACATGAGGGCTAGGCTAAAACAGTAAGGTCAAGTTGTTTGGACAGAAAGGCTGCAGAATGCGGTCGGCTCTTGTGTAAGAATTCTGACTGCACTAACCATGCCTAGGAAGGAAAGGAATTGTTTTTTAGTAGGGATTGGGGTTTGGGAGATTAGCCAGACACGATCAGCAGGGAGAGCATCTGTGTTTTTATGAGAATTATGCAGAGATAGGTAACAGATGAGGAAGAAATTTGGGCTTGACTGAAATAATGGGGGCTGTCTGTGAAGCCTTGCAGCAGTACAGCCTAGGTAAGCTACTGGGACTGATGGGTGTCAGGGTCAGTCCAGGTGAAAACAAAGAAAGGCTGGGACAAGGGGTGCAGGGGAATAGTGAAAAAGCCTCTTTTAGATCAAGAATGGAATAGTGAGTTGTGGAGGAAGATATTGAGGACAAAAGAGTGTATGGGTTGGTCACCACAGGGTGGATAGGCAAAACAATTTGGTTGATAAAGCCCAGATCCTGAACTAATCTGCAAGACTTGTCCGTTTTTTTGGACAGGTAAAATGGGGGAATTGTAAGGAGTGTTTATAGTTTTAGAAGCCCATGCTGTAGCAGGTGAGTGATAACAGGTTTTAATCCTTTTAAAGCATGCTGCGGGATGGGATATTGGCGTTGACTGGGGTAAGGGTGATTTGTTTTTAATGAGATGGTAAGGGGTGCATGATCAGTCACCAAGGAGGGAGTAGAGGTATCCTATACTTGTGGGTTAAGGTGGGGGGATACGAGGGGAGGATGTGAAAGAGGCTTTGAACTGGGAGAAAAGGTGGCAATGAGGTGTGGCTGTAGCCTAGGAATAGTCAGGGAAGCAGATAATTTAGTTAAAATGTCTTGGACTAATAAGGGAACTGGGTAGGTGGGGATAACTAAAAAAAGAGTTCATACAAGAATATTGTCCAAGTTGGCACCAGAGTTGGGGAGTTTTAAGAGGTTTAGAAGCCTGGTCATCAATAACCACAACAGTTATGGAGGCAAGGGAAACAGGGCTTTGAAAAGCAGGTAATGTGGAGTGGGTAGCCTCCATATTGATTAAGAAAGGGATGGACTTAACCTCCACTGTAAGAGTTACCCAAAGCATCTGTGATGGACCAGGAGGTTTCTGAGGCAATGGGGCACTGTCAATCTTCAACTGCTAAGCCGAGAAGGTGTGGGAAGGAGTCAGCCTTGGTCCTCCATCTCCATCTATTTTCTATACAATCCTCAGACTATACTATCTTCTAAAACTGAAAACATATTTACTGTGTGGGTGCAGTGGCTCATGCCTGTAATCCTAGCAGTTTGGGAGGCTGAGGCAGGAGGATTGCTTGAGCCCCAAAGCTTGAAACCAGCCTGGGAAACATAGTGAGATTCCACCTCTATAAAAAGTAAAAAGTTAGTCAGGCATGTCGGGGCAGGGCGGTGTGTGTGTGCCTATAGTTCCAGCTATTCAGGATGCTGAGGTGAGAGAATCCCTTGAGCCCAAGAGACCAAGCAGTGAGCTGTGATTTTTGCCACCATACTCCAGCCTGGGTGACAGATTGAGACCCTGTGAAAGAAAGAAAGGAAAAAAGAAAGAAACAAGGAAAGAAAGAAAGAAAGGAAAAAAGGAAGGAAGGAAGGGAAGGGAAGGGAAGGGAAGGGAAGGGAAGGGAAGGGAAGGGAAGGGAAGGGATCGAGAGGTTCTTGCCCCCCAGAAAAGCAGAGAAAGGGTAGAGACAGGGAGAGAAGGGGTCAGGGTTCTTGCTCCTCCCCCAGAAAAGCAGGACTTGCTGCTAAGGGTGAAGGACCAAGGCAGGCATCCCTGCGTGGTCAGACACCTCTTAGAGGGTGAATAATCGGAGAGGCGTCCCTGCAATGATTAAACACCAAGGGAAGGCTGTCTTCCCGAGTCTGTGACCAGTGCTGGAGTTTTGGGTCCACGGATAAAACGTGTCTCTTTTGTCTGTACCAGAAAATGAAAGGAATTGAAATTAAGAGAAGGGAGAGATTGAAGGGTGGAGTCAAGATTGAAAGGAGAAAGAGGTTGAGGGATAGTGAGAGAGATTGGAGAAGAAAGTAAAAACAGGCCGCTTACCTGATTTAAAATTGGTGAGATATGCCTTGGGCTGGTTGGTCTGAGGACCTAAGGTCGTAGGTGGATCTTTCTCACAGAGCAAAGAGTAGGAGGACAGAGGATTGATCTCCTAAGGGAGGTCCCCCCATCTGAGTCACGGCACCAAAATCTCATGTGCATCCGTGTGAAGAGATCACCAAACAGGCTTTGTGTGAGCAATAAAGATTTTTAAAATCACCTGGGTGCAGGTGGGCTGAGTCCGAAAAGAGAGTCAGTGAAGGGAGATAAGGGTGGGGCTGTTTTATAGGATTTGGGTAGGTAAAGGAATTTCACAAGGTAATGTCACCACTTAAGGCAAAGACCGACCATATTCACTTCTTTTGTGGTAGAATGTCATCAGTTAAGGCAGGGGCAGGGAATTTTCATTTCTTTTGTGATTCTTTTTTTTTTTTTCATTGTAACTTTCTTTTTATTTTATTTTATTTTATTTTATTTTTATACTTTAAGTTCTAGGGTACATGTGCATAACATGCAGCTTTGTTACATATGTATACTTATATCATGTATAACTCCCCAATGCAGTCCCTCCCTCCTCCCCCTCCCCATGATAGGCCCCAGTGTGTGATGTGCCCCTTCCCGAGTCCAAGTGATCTCATTGTTCAGTTCCCACCTATGAGTGAGAACATGCGGTGTTTGGTTTTCTCTTCTTGTGATAGTTTGCTAAGAATGATGGTTTCCAGCTGCATCCATGTCCCTACAAAGGACGCAAACTCATCCTTTTTGATGGCTGCATAGTATTCCATGGTGTATATGTAACACATTTTCTTAATCCAGTCTGTCATAGATGGACATTTGAGTTGATTCCAAGTCTTTGCTATTGTGAATAGTGCCGCAATAAACATACGTGTGCATGTGTCTTTGTAGTAGAATAATTTATAATCCTTTGGGTATATACCCAGTAGTGGGATGGCTGGGTCATATGGTACATTTAGTTCTAGATCCTTGAGGAATTGCCATACTGTTTTCCATAATGATTGAACTAGTTTACAATCCCACCAACAGTGTAAAAGTGTTCCTATTTCTCCACATCCTCTCCAACACCTGTTGTTTCCTGACTTCTTAATGATTGCCATTCTAACTGGTGTGAGATGGTATCTCATTGTGGTTTTGATTTGCATTTCTCTGATGGCCAGTGATGATGAGCATTTTTTCATGTGTCTGTTGGCTGTATGAATGTCTTCTTTTGAGAAATGTCTGTTCATATCCTTTGCCCACTTTTTGATGGGGTTGTTTGTTTTTTTCTTGTATATTTGTTTGAGTTCTTTGTAGATTCTGGATATTATCAGATGAGTAGGTTGCAAAAATTTTCTCCCATTCTGTAGGTTGCCTGTTCACTCTGATGGTAGTTTCTTTTGCTGTGCAGAAGCTCTTTAGTTTAATTAGATCCCATTTGTCAATTTTGGCTTTTGCTGCCGTTGCTTTTGGTGTTTTAGACATGAAGTCCTTGCCCATGCCTATGTCCTGAATGGTACTACCTAGATTTTCTTCTAGGGTTTTTATGATATTAGGTCTAACATTTAAGTCTCTAATCCACCTTGAATTAATTGTCGTATAAGGAGTAAGGAAAGGATCCAGTTTCAGCTTTCTAGTTATGGCTAGCCAATTTTCCCAGCATCATTTATGAAATAGGGAATCCTTTCCCCATTTCTTGTTTCTCTCAGGTTTGTCAAAGATCAGATGGCTGTAGATGTGTGGTATTATTTTTGAGGACTCTGTTCTGTTCCACCGGTCTATATCTCTATTTTGGTACCAGTACCATGCTGTTTTGGTTACTGTAGCCTTGTAGTATAGTTTGAAGTCAGGTAGCGTGACGCCTCCAGCTTTGTCCTTTTGTGATTCTTCAGTTACTTCAGGCCATATGGGCGTATATGTGTAAGTCACAGGGGATGCAATGGCTTGGTTTGACCTCAGAGGCCTGAGAGCCCTAACTCCAAAATTGTCCTTGTTTCCCTATTGTAAAATTCCTTCATTAAAACTTTACTTTGGGGAGAAAGCTCTGTCCTTTATTAACTTGCAAATATTTCTGACTGCCTAACACATTTAAGCCTTTGTCAGCAATTTACACCCAAGTGCTAATTGGTTTATCAGAGCTTTTCCACTGCTGTTTTGTTAATTGTGGGTTTTAATAACGGGGATGTGTAAGGGGTGTTTGTGTGAGATTGAATACAATGAAGAGAGGGAGGGTAGAGAGGAAAGAAAAGAGATAGGAGAAATGGTCTAACTTTATTTTGTGCCTGAAGGGCAAGATAATGAATGAAATTGAGCACTACAGGAGTTTGCTTAGAATCAGAGTGGAACAAAAGAAATGAAAATCCCCAGTGAAAGTCATGATGCGGTGCCTAGTACAGTTAATAATTTGGAGTCATTAGCCAATATTCTTTAAATATTTGTTCAATCTCCATTAAAAAATAATGACAAGATCATCCCTTAATTCAAATTGAAAAGAGATATATTCATTTCTCATCTACTTCCAC
The DNA here is from genome assembly GCF_009764315.1 of Trachypithecus francoisi. NCBI lineage: Eukaryota > Metazoa > Chordata > Mammalia > Primates > Cercopithecidae > Trachypithecus > Trachypithecus francoisi. Next base: position 79,091,389 of record NW_022681465.1, read on the forward strand.
TGGTAGAAATATTGAATTAATGTTATGACAAAAACATTCTGCAAATATTTCTTACTTCCTACTAACATTTTGATGTTTTTGATAGTTGGCCTCTGTGTGTGTGTGTGTGTGTGTCTGTGTGTGTGTGTGTCTGTGTGTGTGTGTGTGTTAGAGAGAGAGAGAGAGAGAGAGAGAGAGATTTTCTTACTCAAGTAACTTTTTGGAGGCACAACGAAAGGTTTATACTGTAGATGGTTATAAAAATCACTCTTTTTGATAAGCAGATTCATGCAATGTAGTGTTGTTAGTTTTTTGAATTCAGTTAGTTGTGATTCTACATGAGTCACAGAAGGACACAGTTGTATGAAATCTGTCATATAGAATACTGGTTAAATCATACAGGGTCTAGTTCTCCAGTCTTGTATTCAAATCCCAACCCTTGGTTTTCTTACCTTTGTAGTACTGAGTAATTCATTTAACCTTTAAACTACAGTGACTTTTCTATTTTTTCAAATGAACTCTTAATTTTTACAATAGTTTTAGATTTACAGAATTATTTCTAAATAGTACAGAGAGTTTCTTGTGTATATCTCACACCTCATTTTTCTTATTATTAACATTCTGATTAGTATGATACATTTGTCATAATAATGAACAGATATTGATGCATTCTTATTCATTCAAGTCCATGTTTTATTTGAATCTCCTGAGTTTTTAAATTTTCTGGTTCAGAATCCCATCCAGGACACATTATATTTGATGTATATGTTTTCTTAGATTCACATTGACTATAACAGTTTCACAGACTTTCCTTGTTTCTGAAGGCCACAACAGTATTGAAAGATACAAGTCACAGATTTTATAGAAAGTTTCCCAATTTGAACTTATTGGGTATGTTTCCATGATCAGAATGGGGTAATGTGTTTTTGCTTGGAAGACCACAGAAGTAAAGTGCCATTCCTATATGATGATAAATTGAACTTATTCAAAAAATTATTTTAAAATGTCTTCCTTGCAGAAACCCAGTTAAGAGGATTTAAAAAACAGTCTACAGACTTGGAGAAAATATTTGCAAACACGTATCTGATAAAATACTCATATTTAGAATCTATAGAAAGCTATCAATGCTCAACAGTTAAAAATATAACATTTCAAATTGAAAATGATCAATAGGCAAGGAGACACACTTCACCAAAGAAAATGTATAGATGAAAAACCAGTACATGAAAAGATCTTAAACATCACACTGGCCATTGAGTAAATACAACCCAAAACTGTAATAAGATATTATTGCACACTATTAGAACAACAAAAATTTAAAAAGTGACAATACTGAATTCTGGTGAAGATGTAAAGAAATGAAATTTCTCATACATTGCCAATGTGAACGTAAAGCAATCTCGTTACTCTGGAAATTAGTTTGGTAGCTTATTATAGTAATAAACATATATTTGCTGTAAGACCAATCAATCACGCTACTGGACATTTGCCTCATAACAATGAAAACTTATGTCTTTACAACAACTTATACAAAATAATAGTTCATTTGTAATAGCCAAAAATATAAAGCTCACCAAACTGTACTATAAGAGGTGAATAGTTAAATTGTAGTATATCAATACCATGATATCAGCAACACTGAATAAAAAATAAATAGAAAGATCACGTACTAGCCAGGCGCAGTGGCTCACGCCGGTAATCCTAGCACTTTGGGAGGCCGAGGCGGGCAGATCACGAAGTCAGGAGATTGAGACTATGCTGGCTAACATGGTGAAACCCCGTCTCTACCAAAAACACAAAAAATTACCCGGGTGTTGTGGCGGGCGCCTGTAGTCCCAGCTACTCTACAGGAGAATGGAGTGAACCCGGGAGGCGGAGGTTGCAGTGAGTCGACATCACACCTCTGCACTCCAGCCTGGGAGACAGATAGAGACTCCATCTAAAAAAAAAAAAAAAAAAAAAAAAAAAAAAAAAAACAGATCACATACTGTATGATTCCTATGTAACATTCTCAGTAAGTCAGCGATAGAGAACCAATTGGTGGTTGCCAGAATTTGGGGATATTGGGGGTGGGGAGGGCATAGAATAGTAGGTATGACTATAAAGGAGAAACACAAGATAGATCTTTGTGATGATAGACTAGTTCTGAATCTTGATTGCTGTGAAATGAATCTATATATGTTATAAAATACAATGTTTTCCAATTTCAGTGTTCCATTTTGATATTGTACTATAGTTACATAAGATGGAACCAATGGAGAAACTGTGTATGAAGGGTACATAGATCCTCTCTGTTCTATTTTGGCAACTTCCTGTGAATCTATATTATTTAAAAACAAAAATAAAAAAATAATCTATAACAGATCAAATATTTTATTTTTCTGATTGGTTTCCTTTCCAGTGCTTCTGGATCTATGCTTTTGAGTTTTTATCTTTGCCTACTGATGCTCACCAGCGACTCTGCCTTCATCTGTGTTTCACATGAAAACAATCAATGGAGGAACGACACAACTTATGGAATGGTATAAAACATTTGCAAACTATTCATCTGATAAGGAGTTAATATGGAAAAGATATAAGGAACTCAACTCCATTGAAAGAAAACAAACCAATTTAAAAATGAGCAGAGGATCTGAATAGAAATTTATCAAAAGAAGACAGGCAAATGGCCAACTAGTATATGAAAAAATGTTCAACATCACTAATCATCAGGGAAATACAAATTAAAATCACAATGAGAGATTATCTCACACCTGTTAGAATAGCTGTTGTCAAAAAGATAAAAGATAAGTGTTGGAGAGGATGTAGAGAAAAGAAAAACACTATACATTTTTAGTGGGAATATAAATTAGTACAGCCATTATAGAAAACAGTATGGAGTTCCTAAAAAAGTTAAAAATAGAACTACCATGAGCTCCAGCAATCACATTTCTGGGTATGTATTTTTAAAAACGAAATCTGGGTGTGAAAGAGATATCTGTACGCCCATGTTCACTGCAGCATTATTAACCATACCCAAGACATGGAAACAACCTAAATGTCCATGCACAGATGAATGGATTTAAAAAATGTGATATAGATACACAGTACAAAACTACTCTTCTGAAAAAGAAGGAAATCTTATCCATTGAGACAACATGAATCAACCTAGTGGATATTGTACTAAGTGAAGTAAGACAGGCACAGAAAGAAAAACACTGCATTATCTCACTTACATGTGGAAACTAAAAAGGCTGAACTTACAGAGGCAGAAAGTAGAATAGTGATTGCAAGGAGCTGGGGCAGGGGAAGGGCGAGGATATGAAAGATGTTAGTCAAAGAGTACAAAGTTTCAGTTCAATAGGATGAATATGTTCTAGGATTCTATTGTGAAGCATGATGTCTATAGTTAATAAGCAGGTGTTGTACACTTGAAAATTGCTGAGAGAATAGATGGTAAATGTTACTACCAAAATTAAAAGTATTTGAAGCAATGAACATGTTAATTCATTTTGATTTAATCAGTTCAAAATGTATACATATAAAAAAAGATCATGTTGTATAATCCAAACGTATATATTTTTTGTCAATTATAACTTAATACCAGGGGAAAAATATCTGTTAAACAATAACATCATAATTATTGATTATAATAATCTTTAGTATAAATATAAGAAATTTCTGGTGATATTTCAGCTTATAAATTAAAAAGGATAGTAATTTTAGTCCGCCATTCACATACGTTTGAGCATATAAATCTAATCAATGTATGCATTCATGTAAACTTTTCGTAAATGAGAAAGTTTCAAAGAAACTAATAAAGCAGTATTTTCAGCATCAGAAACAACAACAAAAACAGAACAAATACCATTATCTCAAGAGACATAATATAAACAATATTTATGCATTAAATATTGAAAATAAGTATGTTAATTTAGAATAACTGCTTTAGGTCATCTTCCAACACATGTACAACTTCAACATGTGGATTCTGCTGCTTTTTCAGATCAGAATTATTGTGATGCTTACAACAGGATGTTAAAGTGAATTTTTTTCCATCTTAGTTCTAGCTATGGTGACCAAACACCATCAAAAAACAAAAAATACATGGTGAATATTCTCACATTTCCGTGACAGATGGTAGATATCTTATGCAGTATTTGTAAAACACAAGGCAGAACACTCTTTATGAGATCATAAATCAAGCACTCATCTCAAAAACAGTACTGAAAGGTCCAAAGAAGGCAATTAATTTGGGAAAAAATGTGTCAGGGCATTTTCTTCTTACCTCCCCACCATGGAGAGAAGGAATAAGGGCCAACTAAAAGGATACTTGCAAGAACTTTGTGCCCTGAGCTCTATTCCATATCTTGAAAAGTTTCAATTGGAAAAGAAACATGCTAGATGCTCTGAATGAGGATAGATAGCTGCACTGTGAACATTCTAGGTTCTAAAATTTATCAGTTCCAAGGATGTATTCATATTTCCCAGGACCAAATCTGAGTCTCACAGAAGATCACATTGAACCTTGCCCTAGAGTACTGCTTGGAAGTGAGTTATAACCCTAGTATATAGGTTGAAGTACTGAATTCCCAGAGACTGAAGAAAGAAATGGAATTGGTCAGCTAGATGAAAATGCATGGCTAGCATCTTGAGAAATACAATTAAATGGTCCCAAAGAGGGTTTCTAGTGAAGCAATAAAAGTACTGATTCTTTCTTGAAACCACCAAGCCCAGAAAGCACCAATGCAAATTACACAGGTACCAGTTAAGAAAATCTTTGTTGTCCCCTTAATTATGTTCTTCTCATGCTTCATGTCTGGAAGAGACAGTGATAGCTTCTTAAGTGGAGAAGAAAAGAATGAGGAGAAGAAATAAAGGAAGAGACAGTTCCCTATTTCCTAACCTAAGGCAGAACTTTTAATTCCTCAGTATTTCAGTATATATTTCCAAAAACGGACATTCTTTTACATGATAGTAAAAATCAACAAAATCAGGATACCACATTCATACAATATTATTTCTAATCTACAAACCTTATTCAAAACTTCACCAATTGTCTCACTAATGTCCTTTATGGAAAAATAATATAAATATATATATATTTAATATTCAGAATAATATACAAATATATAAAATAATATACAAAATAATATATGTATGTATGTATATTCCTAATTAAATACTAAGTATCTATAAGAACTAAAGATATGCATGTACCTGGAAAATAGGAAGATTAGTAATTGTTGATTGAGAAAAAAGAAAAACAGTTTATATCCAAGTAAAATTGCATGTGTTTATGTGTCTATATATAGAAAGAACATATTCATATTAGGTATTTTATATTACGTATATGTTGCATACTGTATCATGTATATTATTCTGTAATTATATACTTATATATGATATGTATTTTATATACATTCCCCTGAAAGTTACTAAAATAGTATCAGAAAAGCATGTTAGCTAAAGCCATTAATTAAAATTAGTAAGCTGAGTTATGTCATCTATATTACTAAACTTAAAAAACAACCCTCTCCAGTAATACAGGAGTGATTAAATAGGTAGAAGTTTATAGGATGGGGTTGCCCTACAAACAAATGAAAAAGGATAAAACCTTCACCCTGGGAGTGCATCCTCCAGCTAGGATGCTAAACTCAGTGTACAGTAAAGACGCATCATCTGCAAGTAGCAGAGCAAGCACCACAAAATGTATTAAGCAACAAAAAAATTTATTGGATCATACAACTAAATAGTCAGAAGTTTGCATGTAGGAGAAAAGCTTAACCAGATTAACTTTGTCACCAAGAATTGTACTTCTTTCTGCCTCCCTTCTTCACTGTTAATAGCATCCGTTTTTTACCAAGATGTTTCTAAGATGCCTCCAAATAGCAAGTGTGACCCACTCTTCACCTTGCTATTCTTGCCTGTTCATCTCCAGTAGGTGAATGTACATCCCTTACTCTAATTTTCAAATCTTATGTTTCACTCTAGATCTATCTTGTTTACCATTCAACACAGAATCAAACAATATAACCAGGAGATTGCATGGATTTATTATCTTAGACCCATTTGAAATATCAATCACTAGAGCTTGCAGTAGGTTCAATGACACCTAAATGATAGGCTGGCTATACAGTGGGAAATGAACTCAATGTTGCAAAAATTTCTAACAATTTACAGAACACTTGATTCTTCAGATGTCCCATTAGATCTATTTGAAAACTGGGAGATAAGGATATGTTACCCAATTCTTGTTGCTTCAGAGACCACTTCCAATTTAAAATCTCATGAGAAATTTCTTTTCCTTAATTTGTGATGCTCAAACTTACAATAATGTAGGGCTCTCATACTTTGAGCCAAAAACTGAAAACCATGTTTTAGATCCTTTTCCTTTCTGTATGTTTTGTTATCATTCACTGGATAAAAAGAGGTGGATGAGGTGAGAAAAAAATTACAAAGGTGTTCTCCATGTTTCTCCTTTATTTCCCAAACTGAAAGAAACCTTAAGATAAGACTATCTATTAGAAAGTGCATTTGGTATGAAACTTGTTTAATATATTTTAAATTATAGACAAACAGAATCCTTTCTTTCCATTTTGTCAAGAAAGTATAGATGTCATCACTGGTTTAATAATAAAACAGTTCCAAGTGTACTTGTACTGTGACTCTGTAGTTTCAACATTTCTATTTTCTCTTTAAGACATGTCATTTGACTTTGCAGTGTGGGGAAACTGTTTGTGTAAATGAAAGCATTCAATTGGACACTGTTTGTAATTTCTTCTTGCTAAATGTGTGTTCTTGTGTCTTTAGAAAACAGCTAGGAGAACCGCTAAATGTGATATATATCTGCCAAGAAAAGAAAAACCTCATTCTTGAGAAAATAGATAATCACATTAGAGTAGTTTGATAAAATGAAAATTAATTATTTTTAAGCCTTAGGGGGAATCATTAGTCCAAACAGGAATGCTAAAAGAGTATACTGTTTAAGGAAAAAGGAGGCTCTTTTCTCATCAGAGAAGTAATTTATGCAGAAAATGAACATAACTATAATGATCATGTGTATTTGTTTCCACTGCATTGTTCAAATTAATGTCTCCAAGGAATAAGCAAGAGAAATCAGAATTAAACACATCTTTCATGAATTTCAAAGTCCCAAATTAACATTAACTAATTGTTATTCAGAATACCAATCTTCAAAACTAACTTAATAAAATTATCTATATTATTGGATTATATTTCTTATTGTTTCTTCAGCATTCTGAATGTAGCAAAAGCTTTCCAAAGAGAAAAATTATGGGGATGAATTTGCTAATCAAATGCCTTGGAGGACCGAGACTAAAATTCCACCCTGAGTTAATGAGCTGACTTCTTGGGGCTCTATCCACTGCACAATGAAAAGGGAGATGAAAGACTCTACTTCTTGATATGGTGATAGGCAGTTCTGTGATAAATAAGAGTAATGACTCCACGAAGTATAAGACCAGCATGGAACCCACCACAGTAATGGGGATGATAGAACATCTGGAGTTGGGAGAGGTAAAGAGAAGGAGTCTGAAGCCTCTGGGGAGGGAGGCAGGAAGCAGTGAGCTCTCCCTAGCCTCACCTATTGCCTCCCATGGAGACAGAGTGGACATTTTTTGGACAACAGTGTGAACTTCTGGCTAGAAGGTAGTACTTGCAATATTTATACACTGCCTTTGTATACTAAAAGCTTAGATTCCTGCTGGGATATGAAATAATTTATTTGGTGACTCATTCTAGGATCTTCCTCTTTCTCTGTCCCCATCCTTGGAGGGCAGAGGAAACAATTTGAATATTTAGATAGAGCTACTTGTAATATTTACTACTTGTAATTCTACAGGATGGGGATGACCCAAAGAAACATTGTTTTATTGCTGGGGATTTTTCTGTTTGTTTGTTTTGCCTGGGGGTAACCACAGTGTAGTCATGACTGATGGCTTAAGACATATGTGTCAAACACAAATATTCTTTTACATTTTTTCCTTCACTTTTATAAAGGGAGGAATCATTCAATGTATCCATAGTCTGAAACTGTGACCATTAATATATAACTTATAAATCCTTAAATTTGCAAGTACTAAGGCGAAGGATCAACTTTAAAAACTAAAATTTTATCCTAAATAAAGATATATTTATCAACTAAGTTTTCAAGAACTTAAAACACTTAATTATTTTTTTTTTGAGACAGAGTTTTGCTCTCGTTGTCCAGGCTTAGAATGACAAAGATGTTCTAATTCAATTTTTTTTTGAACAAATGATATCATGGAATAAACTTGGTCTCAAATGATTTATTTAGTCAGACAAATGGAAATTACATGCTCAAAGGTTGATAATTAACAATTGGTAATCTTTTTAATGGAAACAACACATAAGGTTTCTCTAAAACTTGCCAGTTTATTCAGACACTCCTTAAACAGGGTATCAGGGCAAAGAACCAACTGATAATTCTCTTCAAGAAAATCTCTTCAAGAATTATACAATACTCTGGCTCTCTCTTTTTCTCTTTTGTCACTCTGAATCAAATTAAATTCACTTTAGTATTTCCCAGGAGTTGCTTATTTCTTCTTTCTCTCTTCATCTATTTTATAAATCTAAAGTAGGCCCTGATTTTGGCAGATACACCTAAAAATAGTGCTAAGTAAGTCTGAGTCAAGGAAAAAGAAAAACATTTGTTTGAAAGTGAAATGAGGACAAATCCCCATTTCCCCCTTCCCTCAGCCCCTGATAACCACCATTCTAATCTCTGTTTCTATGAGTTTGACTACATTAGGTACCTCATATACATGGACTCATGCAGTATTTGTACTTCCACGACTGGCTTACTTCACTTAACACACTGTCCTCCAGTATCAGGGGAACCTGCCCCCAATAATTCAATGTTATTTCACATAGGTTATTTTCTATTTCCCTAAGTGTCCACATGGTTCACAAAGTAATAAAATATTACAAGGCAAATGGAGGCAGGGCAAGATCACAGGACCAGGGTGAAATTAAAATTGCTAAAGAAATTTCCGGCACGCATTGTCATTGATAACATCTTATCAGGAGACAGGGTTTGAGAACAGACAACGGTCTGACCAAAATTTACTAGGCGGGAATTTCCTCATCCTAATAGGCCTGGGAGTGCTATGAGAGACTGGGGCTTATTTCATCCTTTATCTGCAACCATAAAAGACAGACATTCCCAGAGTGACCATTTTAGAGACCTCTCCCCAGGAACGCATTCTCTTTCTCAGGGCTGTTCCTTGCGAGAAAAAGAATTCAGCAATATTTCTCCTATTTGCTTTTGAAAGAAGAGAAATATGGCTCTGTTCCACCCAGCTCTCAGGAAGCCAGACCTAATGGTTATCGCTCTTTTCCCTGAACATCACTGTTATCCTGTTCTTTTTTCAAGGTGCCCAGATTTCATACTGTTTAAACACACATGCTTACGAACAATTTGTGCAGTTAACGCAACCATCACAGGGTCCTGAGGTGACATACATCCTCAGTTTATGAAGATGATGGGATTAAGAGATTAAAGTAAAGACAGGCATAGGAAATCACAAGAGTATTGACTGGGGAGGTGATAAATGTCCATGAAATTTTCACAAATAATGTTCAGAGACTGCAGTAAAGACAGGCATAAGAAATTATAAAAGTATTAATTTGGGGAGCTAATAAATGTTCATGAAATCTTCACAATTTATGTTCTTCTGCCATGGTTTCAGCTGGTCCCTCCTTTTGGGGTCCCTGACTTCATGCAGAACTCCAGATTCGTCTGTACTGTCCTATAGAGCAGGATTTCCTTTTATTTTAATGGTAGAATAATGTTCTATTGTATATATTACCACATTTTCTTTATCCATTCATCTGTCATTGGACATTTGGGTTGTTTCTATAATGTAGCTATTGCAGATAATGCAACAATAAATATGGAAGTGCAGATATCTCTTTGGGATCCTAATTTCAATCCTTCTGGGTAGATATACCCAGAAATAGGTTGCTGGATCATATGATAGTTTTTAAATTTTTTAAGGAACCTCCATACTGTTTTCCATAGTAGCTATATTAATTATATTCCCACCAACATTGCACAACAGTTCCAATTGTTCCACATCCTTACCAACACTTGTTATCTTTTAGGAGTTTTCATAACAGGCATCCTAACTGGCATGAGGTGATATTTCATTATGGTTTTGATCTGGATTTCTGTGATGATTAACAACGTTGAACATTTTTTCATATACTTGTTGGCCTTTTTATAAATTCTTTAAAAATGTCTTTTCAGATCCTTTGCCTTCTGTTTAATTGAATTATTTGTTTTCTGCTATTGAGTTATATCCATTCCTTGCATATTTTGATATGAACCCCTTATCAGATACATGGTTTGCAAATATTTTTTCCTATTCTGAGGCTTGTTTTTTTCATTTTGTCAATTGTTTACTGTGCAGAAGTTTTTTTAACTTTGATGTAGTCCCACTTTTCTATTTTTAATTTTGTTCCTTGTGCTTTTGGTGTTAAGCAACAAAGAAATCCAAGACATTCTTGCCAAGATTGATATAAAGAAGTTTTTTCCTATGTGTTCTAGGAGTTTTACAGTTTCAGGTCTCATGTTTAAGTCTTTAATCCATTTTGGGTTTATTTCATATGTGATGTAAAAGAGGGGGACGATTTTATTCTTTTGCATGTGGCTATACAGTTTTCCCAGTATCATTTGTTGAAGAAACTATATTTTCCTTACCGTGTATTCTTGGCACCCTTGTTGAAATTCAGTTGACTTTATACGTGTGAATTCATTTATGTACACTTTATTCTGAACCATTGGTCTGTCATTGCTATAAAGTTTTAGTTATGCAAGATAAATTACTTCTAGAGATCTGCTGTACGGCATAGTGCTTATCATTGACAATACTGTATTATGCACTTAAAATTTTGTTTCAGGTAGATCTCATATTAAGTTTTCTTACCACACACCCACGTACACACCACACACAGGGATATACAAAAATTTTGGGAGGTGATGAATATGCTTATTACTTGAGTTGTGGTGATGGTTTAATGGGTATATGCATGTATCCAAACTCATCAAATTGTACACATTAAATATGTGCAATTTTTGGTACCTCAATTAATGCTCCAGTAGAACTATTGTTAGAACATTAAAATAAAGGAATGCGGGAATACAAAAATCTTCATATATCTAAAACACAAAAAATACGGGGAATTAAAACCCCAGAAAGTGGCAAGGATTCATTTCTTAAGTCTCGAGATTTCTTATTACTTACTCTTTATAAACTTGTAATTGTTTATCATTTTGAAGAAACTCTTCCAAAAAATTTTTTACTTTTTGCCTGTCTGGTTCAATATCAAGGATTATATTTCACTGTTTTCTTCATTTTGCATTGTTAAATGAGTCAAAATTCCCAATCTAAAAAACTTTCCTGAGTCTATTTTATAAATGTGTGACATCCCAATGAATACAAATTGTTTTTATTGAGGACCAAGAAAACTGAGCCCCTAAAGGAACACAGACACCCCCAGAAAAACAGCAAGTGTGGGTGAAAACAAAATATCTATCTCAAAAAATAAAAGATATCAGCAACTCCAGCCAGTAGAATTACTTCTACCCCCGATCTTTGGCTATTCTAACTCACCACGCTGATTATCAAGCCTTAGTTGACACACTTGTAGCTTCCCAATGATCAATTTTTCTTCATTCATAAAACTCTGACAAAATACAAAAGAAGAAATTAGTGCATTCAGTTAATACAAAATTAATACTAGTTTTTAACAGTTGATATCTTTCCTCAACACTGTGTATGTTGCTTCTATGAAGGAAGTGGCAAGCTGGCACTGTGAAGAGCCACATTCTCATGCAAGTGTGCAGGTGAGGATGCCGTTGGCAGCAATCTGGTATCTAACAAATGGATTGTGTCTCCATACACAGAGGAGACCCTGCAGATGCAGGTTTAGATGCCTCAGCTGATTGTAATATGGCATAGTGGCTTCTGCCCTGGATTCCCTGGCACAATTAACCCTCCAATTCTACTTTCCCTACCATGACTTTTGTATAGAAATAAGGAAAGGGATTGGAGAAAAAGTAAGATGCAGAGATTATGGATAAAGATTTGGGGTGAAAGGTTTTGAAGACCCCCAACATAAGTGAAGGGAAGGAGGAAGGCATTGAGTAAACATTCTTCTGTAGCACCAGCTGGAAGCACCTTTCATTCCTGTTATCAATGAGCTAATTTTTCTAATGAAACTCTCAGGTATGCCAAGCTGAAATCTGTTGGGATGATGCTTCCATTAGATGACAGTAGACCCTTTATTCCCCCATTCTCTAGGTTTCTAACCTGGTTTATTGATTATCTTCCTATATGAATAGATTTCCAGTTTAGACTCTCTCCAAATATTTTTTTAATCCTCTTTATGTCTGAGATTACTTGACACAGATTGCATGTTACAATTTCTTTTTTTCTTCATAATTAAATCTTGTTTTATCTATTTATATTTATTTATTTATTTATTTATTTATTTTTTATTATACTTTAAGTTCTAGGGTACATGTGCATAACGTGCAGGTTTGTTACATATGTATACTTATACCATGTTGGTGTGCTGCACCCATCAACTCGTCAGCACCCATCAATTCATCATTTATATCATGTCTAACTCCCCAATGCAATCCCCCCCCTTCTCCCCCCTCCCCATGATAGGCCCCAGTGTGTGATGTGCCCCTTCCCAAGTCCAAGTGATCTCATTGTTCAGTTCCCACCTATGAGTGAGAACATGCGGTGTTTGGTTTTCTGTTCTTGTGATAGTTTGCTAAGAATGATGGTTTCCAGCTGCATCCATGTCCCTACAAAGGACGCAAACTCATCCTTTTTGATGGCTGCATAGTATTCCATGGTGTATATGTAACACATTTTCTTAATCCAGTCTGTCACAGATGGACATTTGGGTTGATTCTAAGTCTTTGCTATTGTGAATAGTGCTGCAATAAACATACGTGTGCATGTGTCTTTGAAGTAGAATAATTTATAATCCTTTGGGTATATACCCAGTAATGGGATGGCTGGATCATATGGTACATTTAGTTCTAGATCCTTGAGGAATTGCCATACTGTTTTCCATAATGGTTGAACTAGTTTACAATCCCACAAACAGTGTAAAAGTGTTCCTATTTCTCCACATCCTCTCCAACACCTGTTGTTTCCTGACTTCTTAATGATTGCCATTCTAACTGGTGTGAGATGGTATCTCATTGTGGTTTTGATTTGCATTTCTCTGATGGCCAGAGATGATGAGCATTTTTTCATGTGTCCGTTGGCTGTATGAATGTCTTCTTTTGAGAAATGTCTGTTCATATCCTTTGCCCACTTTTTGATGGGGTTGTTTGTTTTTTCTTGTATATTTGTTTGAGTTCTTTGTAGATTCTGGATATTAGCCCTTTGTCAGATGAGTAGATTGCAAAAATGTTCTCCCATTCTGTAGGTTGCATGTTCACTCTGATGGTAGTTTCTTTTGCTGTGCAGAAGCTCTTTAGTTTAATTAGATCCCATTTGACAATTTTGGCTTTTGCTGCCGTTGCTTTTGGTGTTTTAGACAAGAAGTCCTTGCCCATGCCTATGTCCTGAATGGTACTACCTAGATTTTCTTCTAGGGTTTTTATGGTATTAGGTCTAACATTTAAGTCTCTAATCCATCTTGAATTAATCTTCGTATAAGGGGTAAGGAAAGGATCCAGTTTCAGCTTTCTACTTATGGCTAGCCAATTTTCCCAGCACCATTTATGAATAGGGAATCCTTTCCCCATTTCTTGTTACTCTCAGGTTTGTCAAAGATCAGATGGCTGTAGATGTGTGGTATTATTTCTGAGGACTCTGTTCTGTTCCATTGGTCTATATCTCTGTTGTGGTACCAGTACCATGCTGTTTTGGTTACTGTAGCCTTGTAGTATAGTTTGAAGTCAGGTAGCGTGACGCCTCCAGCTTTGTCCTTTTGACTTAGGATTGTCTTGGCAATGCGGGGTCTTTTTTGGTTCCATATGAACTTTAAAGCAGTTTTTTCCAATTCTGTGAAGAAAGTCATTGGTAGCTTGATGGGGATGGCATTGAATCTATAAATACCCTTGGGCAGTATGGCCATTTTCACGATATTGATTCTTCCTATCCATGAGCATGGTATGTTCTTCCATTTGTTTGTGTCCTCTTTGATTTCACTGAGCAGTGGTTTGTAGTTCTCCTTGAAGAGGTCCTTGACATCCCTTGTAAGCTGGATTCCTAGGTATTTTATTCTCTTTGAAGCAATTGTGAATGGAAGTTGATTCCTGATTTGGCTCTCTGCTTGTCTGTTACTGGTGTATAAGAATGCTTGTGATTTTTGCACATTAATTTTGTATCCTGAGACTTTCTGAAGTTGCTTATCAGCTTAAGGAGATTTTGGGCTGAGACGATGGGGTTTTCTAAATATACAATCATGTCATCTGCAACAGGGACAATTTGACTTCTTCTTTTCCTAACTGGATACCCTTGATTTCTTTCTCTTGCCTGATTGCCCTAGCCACAACTTCCAACACTATGTTGAATAGGAGTGGTGAGAGAGGGCATCCCTGTCTTGTGCCAGTTTTCAAAGGGAATTTTTCCAGCTTTTTCCCATTCAGTATGATATTAGCTGTGGGTTTGTCATAAATAGCTCTTATTATTTTGAGGTACGTTCCATCAATACCAAATTTATTGAGCGTTTTTAGCATGAAGGCTGTTGAATTTTGTCAAAAGCCTTTTCTGCATCTATTGAGATAATCATGTGGTTCTTGTCTTTGGTTCTGTTTATATGCTGGATTACATTTATTGATTTGCGAATGTTGAACCAGCCTTGCATCCCAGGGATGAAGCCCACTTGATCATGGTGGATAAGCTTTTTGATGTGCTGCTGAATCCGGTTTGCCAGTATTTTTTGAGAATTTTTGCATCGATGTTCATCAGGGATATTGGTCTAAAATTCTCTTTTTTTGTTGTGTCTCTGCCAGGCTTTGGTATCAGGATGATGTTGGCCTCATAAAATGAGTTAGGGAGGATTCCCTCTTTTTCTATTGATTGGAATAGTTTCAGAAGGAATGGTACCAGCTCCTCCTTGTACCTCTGGTAGAATTCAGCTGTGAATCCATCTGGTCCTGGACTTTTTTGGTGGGTCGGCTATTAATTGTTGCCTCAAATTCAGAGCCTGCTATTGGTCTATTCAGGGATTCAACTTCTTCCCGGTTTAGTCTTGGGAGAGTGTAAGTGTCCAGGAAATTATCCATTTCTTCTAGATTTTCTAGTTGATTTGCATAGAGACATTTATAGTATTCTCTGATGGTAGTTTGTATTTCTGTGGGGTCGGTGGTGATATCCCCTTTATCATTTTTTATTGCATCTATTTGATTCCTCTCTCTTTTCTTCTTCAGTAGTCTTGCTAGCGGTCTGTCAATTTTGTTGATCTTTTCAAAAAACCAACTCCTGGATTCATTGATTTTTTGGAGGGTTTTTTGTGTCTCTATCTCCTTCAGTTCTCCTCTGATCTTAGTTATTTCTTGCCTTCTGCTAGCTTTTGAATGTGTTTGCTCTTGCCTCTCTAGTTCTTTTAATTGTGATGTTAGAGTGTCAATTTTAGATCTTTCCAGCTTTCTCTTGTGGGCATTTAGTGCTATAAATTTCCCTCTACACACTGCTTTCAATGTGTCCCAGAGATTCTGGTATGTTGTATCTTTGTTCTCACTAGTTTCAAAGAACATCTTTATTTCTTCCTTCATTTTGTTATGTACCCAGTAGTCATTCAGGAGCAGGTTGTTCAGCTTCCATGTAGTTGAGCGGTTTTGATTGAGTTTCTTAGTCCTGAGTTCTAGTTTGATTGCCTTGTGGTCTGAGAGATAGTTTGTTATAATTTCTGTTCTTGTACATTTGCTGAGGAGTGCTTTACTTCCAATTATGTGGTCAATTTTGGAATAAGTGCGATGTGGTGCTGAGAAGAATGTATATTCTGTTGATTTGGGGTGGAGAGTTCTATAGATGTCTATTAGGTCCGCTTGGTGCAGAGATGAGTTCAATTCCTGGATATCCTTGTTAACTTTCTGTCTCGTTGATCTGTCTAATGTTGACAGTGGAGTGTTGAAGTCTCCCATTATTATTGTATGGCAGTCTAAGTCTCTTTGTAAGTCTCTAAGAACTTGCTTTATGAATCTGGGTGTTCCTGTATTGGGTGCATATAGATTTAGGATAGTTAGCTCTTCTTGTTGAATTGATCCCTTTACCATTATGTAATGGCCTTCTTTGTCTCTTTTGATCTTTGATGGTTTAAAGTCTGTTTTATCAGAGACTAGGATTGCAACCCCTGCTTTTTTTTGTTCTCCATTTGCTTGGTAGATCTTCCTCCATCCCTTTATTTTGAGCCTATGTATGTCTCTGCATGTGAGATGGGTCTCCTGAATACAGCAGAGTGATGGGTCTTGACTCTTCATCCAGTTTGCCAGTCTGTGTCTTTTAATTGGAGCATTTAGTCCATTGACATTTAAGGTTAATATTGTTATGTGTGAACTTGATCCTGTCATTATGATATTAACTGGTTATTTTGCTCGTTAGTTAATGATGCAGTTTCTTCCTAGCCTCGATGGTCTTTACATTTTGGCATGTTTTTGCAATGTCTGGTACTGGTTGTTCCTTTCCATGTTTAGGGCTTCCTTCAGGGTCTCTTGAAAGGAAGGCCCGGTG
This sequence comes from Trachypithecus francoisi, assembly GCF_009764315.1. Lineage (NCBI taxonomy): Eukaryota > Metazoa > Chordata > Mammalia > Primates > Cercopithecidae > Trachypithecus > Trachypithecus francoisi. Next base: position 79,108,098 of record NW_022681465.1, read on the forward strand.
GTGACAAAATCTCTAAGCATTTGCTTATCTGTAAAGGATTTTATTTCTCCTTCACTGATGAAACTTAGTTTGGCTGGATATGAAATTCTGGGTTGAAAATTCTTTTCTTTAAGAACGTTGAATATTGGCTCCCACTCTCTTCTGGCTTGTAGAGTTTCTGCCGAGAGGTCTGCTGTTAGTCTGATGGGCTTCCCTTTGTGGGTAACCCGACCTTTCTCTCTGGCTGCCCTTAAGATTTTTTCCTCATTTCAAGTTTGGTGAATCTGGCAATTATGTGTCTTGGAGTTGCTCTTCTGGAGGAGTATCTTTGTGGCGTTCTCTGTATTTCCTGAATTTGAATGTCGGCCTGCCCTACTAGGTTGGGGAAGTTCTCCTGGATGATATCCTGAAGAGTGTTTTCCAATTTGGTTCCATTTTCCCCCTCACTTTCAGGCACCCCAATCAGATGTAGATTTGGTCTTTTTACATAATCCCATACTTCTTGCAGGCTTTGTTCATTTCTTTTTCTTCTTTTTTCTTTTGGTTTCTCTTCTCGCTTCATTTCATTCATTTGATCCTCAATCGCTGATACTCTTTCTTCCAGTTGATCGAGTCGGTTACTGAAGCTTGTGCATTTGTCACGTATTTCTCGTGTCATGGTTTTCATCTCTGTCATTTCGTTTATGATCTTCTCTGCATTAATTAGTCTAGCTGTCAATTCTTCCACTTTTTTTTCAAGATTTTTAGTTTCTTTGCGCTGGGTACGTAATTCCTCCTTTAGCTCTGAGAGGTTTGATGGACTGAAGCCTTCTTCTCTCATCTCGTCAAAGTCATTCTCTGACCAGCTTTGATCCGTTGCTGGCGATGGGCTGCGCTCCTTTGCAGGGGGAGATGCGCTCTTATTTTTTGAATTTCCAGCTTTTCTGCCCTGCTTCTTCCCCATCTTTGTGGTTTTATCTGTCTCTGGACTTTGATGATGGTGACGTACTGATGGGGTTTTGGTATAGGTGTCCTTCCTGTTTGATAGTTTTCCGTCTGACAGTCAGAAGGACTGTCTGTTGGTCTGTTGGAGATTGCTTGAGGTCCACTCCAGACCCTGTTTGCCTGGGTATCAGCAGCAGAGTTTGCAGAAGATAGAATATTGCTGAACAGCGAGTGTACCTGTCTGATTCTTACTTTGGAAGCTTCCTCTCAGGGGTGTACTCCACCCTGTGAGGTGTGGGGTGTCAGACTGCCCCTAGTGGGGGATGTCTCCCAGCTAGGCTACTCAGGGGTCAGGGACCCACCTGAGCAGGCAGTCTGTCCGTTCTCAGATCTCAACCTCCGCGTTGGGAGATCCACGGCTCTCCCCAACCTGTCAGACAGAGTCGTTCGCGTCTGCACAGGCCCCCGCTGCTTCCCCTGTTGGTCTTCAGCTGTGGGCTGTCCCCAGAGGTGGAGTCTACAGAGACAGGCAGGCTTCCTTGAGCTGCTGTGAGCTCCACCCAGTTCGAGCTTCCCAGCAGCTTTGTTTACCTACTTAAGCCTCAGCAATGGCGGGCACCCCTCCCCAGCCTCGCTGCTGCCTTGTGGATAGATCGCGGCAGACTGCTGAGTTAGCCGTGAGGGAGGCTCCGTGGGCGTGGGACCCTCCCGGCCAGGTGTGGGATATATTCTCCTGGTGTGCCTGTTTGCTTAAAGCGCAGTATTGTGGTGGAAGTTACCCGATTTTCCAGGTGGTGTGTGTCTAAGTTCCCCTGGCTAGGAAAAGGGATTCCCTTCCCCGTTGCACTTCCAGGTGAGGCGATGCCTCGCCCTGCTTCAGCTCTCCCTGGTCAGGCTGCAGCAGCTGACCAGCACCAATTTTCTGGCACTCCCTAGTGAGATGACCCCAGTACCTCAGTTGAAAATGCAGAAATCACCGGTCTTCTGTGTCACTCGCGCTGGGAGTTGGAGACTGGAGCTGTTCCTATTCGGCCATCTTGCTCCGCCCTCAAATCCTCGCATGTTACAATTTCTAACCAAAAGCCCTGGTTGAATCCAAATTAAGATGGGTTCTTTGTTTTATGGTAAAGTATTAGGTTCCTAAAACTAAGTGAATAGATGTAACAAGACTTCATTTTCAGAATGGATGGACATCCTTGTCTTTTTATAGAATACTCAGGAGCAGTGGATGGGAGTGGAACCAAAGTTATAAGAGCCTGATAAAGAAGGCAACTTATAGAAGCAACATAAGAAGAAAAGTAACCAAAGGGTATCTGACAGCAATAAAGCTCATCTTACAGAGAAGGAAGCTGGAAATGTTGAAGAAGAACCATTGACAAATAGGAATGGCAGAGGTTAAGAATCTGCTTTTTCACCAGGATTTGGGACTAACTTTACGCTCTTGGTGCTTTGATTTTCTCAGAGGAAAGGAGGCCAGTATGCTTCACTACCTATTTTTAAGGTTGTTATAACAATTCCAAGGGCAATCATTAGTAAGTGTTTAAATATTTTACCAAAAATATTTTATTTAATAAACCATTATGAGTCTGAAATTAGGTCTGTAAAAACATGCCACAATAATTTTGTCTTGATACTGATCTATTTAATGTCAATTAATATCAAGTAATCAATTACTTGTGCAAGAGTGTATGGGTATACTTATAAATAGTACCTTGGATATAAGGGAAATGGCAACTATTTTAGCTAAAAGAGTCAGCAATTACATACATATATAATATATATTTTAGATGAAGTCTTGCTCTGTTACCCAGGCTGGAGTGTAGTAGTGTGATCTCGACTCACTGCAACCTCCATCTCCTACTTCAACAATTCTCCTGCCTCAGCCTCTGGAGTAGCTGGGATTACAGGTGCACAACACCATGTCTAGCTAATTTTTGTATTCTTAGTAGAGATGGGGGGGCTTCTCCATGTTGACCAGGCTGGTCTTGAACTCCTCACCTCAGGCGACCTGGCCACCTCGGCCCCCCCAAACTGCTGGAATTACACGCATGAGCACGCATGAGCCACCTCACCTGGCCCAGCAATGACATGTTAACATAATTTGCTACCTGATGATGTGGGGTGACCTAACAAATTAATATATAATATTCATAAACAATTATAATGCCTTAATTATGACTGAAAAACCAATTGCTTAGCACAACTTTGGGGTCGGGGGAGTGGGGTGGATAACTTAGTCCAGTAGGTGTAAATAAAATGCAAGGGTCTAGGTCAACTGGAACTTTAACATAAAGCACCTCGGTGAAACAAGTGTTATTAAAAATTACTATTATCTTAAGCTACACTAATAGATTTTCTAAGTAAGTAGCACCATAGCTCTTCATTCAGGATTAGGCATCACAAAAAAACTGTTTCTCACTCAATAGTGACTGGCCAGGATGTGGCAGGAAATGACTAATGTGGCAGAAGGCAGGTTAGATGGAGATGAAAATCCTAAACCTCCAGAAAAGAAGACAGAAGAAACTTGAAAAAATAAAAAAGAGAATTCTCTTCAATTATTTAAATGACTCAGCTTTCAATTACAGAATGAGTTGTAGACCTAAGAGTTTGAACTTGAAGCATCAGAAACAAGTCAATTGAAAACTAATTTGAATAACTATATGAAAAAATTTTATTGTTTTTAACATAAAGTTTATAAATAATACAACCAATATATATTTATAGCAGACATTTTATAAAATCCAGACAATTTAAAAGCAAAAAGAATTGCACACAATTCCCGGTATGTTAAAAAACAAAAAACAAAAAACAAAAAAACTGGTTTAATGGAAGCAATCGAATAAAAGTGATTCATTAGAATTTATAGAATTTATGTCTCTGTTGGAAACCCTACAAATTATTTCTGATACTCAGTTTCTCATTGAATTTGGGAACAAATTATACATATATTCAAGCAATCAGAAAATTAAGCAAAATCACAAGGAAATTAGAGAATACCACAATAGGTGTAACCACCCTTATCAGCTTGTCTTCTGGGATAGGGTCTGTTTTGTTAGGGTGAGAATTATATTGTTTCTGTACCTCATGAAATATGCAATTATTCTCCCTCAATCTCATCAAAGAAAATAAAACTATAATTTTATATCCTCTAGAGAGCAGTCACAAATGTTATGTAAAATATATATTATATAAAATACTTAATAGAGTAGAACACTGATTATTATCTGTTATTAAAAGTCTTTTCTACTTTTTCATAGTAAAGATGATGATTGTGTAAATGCAGGCATCTCCAAGCTAATCACTAAGCAAGAAAAGTAGGTCACTTAAAACTCTCATTTCCTCAATCCATTGTATCCACTCCTCGACCCTACTAAGCCGTTAATTGTCTGTTGTGTCTGCCAATATCTCACCAGAATCCTTACCTAGGCAAAGTTAATAAATCGTTTCATAAATGTTGAATTACAGTTTTAGTTGCCTTTTCTATGCTTGACTGACTCTCCTTTCTTTGTGACAATACTTAGAATCGTTCAGGAAGAGGTTTCCTGTTTTTTGTCATTTTACACCCATTATCTTGTTCCATAGCTATCTTGACATGTTCCCTTCTCACAGCTTTGAATAAGGAGACTGAGATAATAAATGAGTTTAAATTGTGTTTGGAAGAGACTAGAAATTCACAAGAATGACATTCTCCTCTGGAAAGTGTACACAGCCTCACTCTGTCCCCATTTGACTATGCAGGCTGCCAGGGCCTGTTTCCTCTGGTTAGCACATTATTTCTTCCCCAAACAGAGTTCACATTCAACTCTTGGATGGAAGAACTGACCGCTGTGCTGAATTTTTTTTTTTTTTTTTTTTTTGAGGCAGTCTCGCTCTGTCACCCAGGTTGGAGTACAGTGGTACAATCTTGGCTCACTGCAACATCCGCCTCCTGGGTTCAAGTGATTCTCCTGTCTCAGCCTCCCAAAGTAGCTGGGACTATAGTCGCCCACCACCACACCTGGCACATTTTTGTATTTTTAGTAGAGACGGGGTTTCATCATGTTGGCCAGGCTGTTCTCGAACTCGTGACCTCAGGTGATCCACTCACCTCAGCCTCCCAAAATGCTGGGATTACAGGTGTGAGCCACTGTGAGCAGCCTGTGCTGAATATTGCTGTGCACTAGTTGAATCCATTGCTCAAATGAATCCCTTAAAAACTCAGACAAAGGTGTAGCCATGCCATGCATAACCCTGCTAGTCATCTCCTCAGGTAATTTCTGAAGATGGACAAGGATTCTTCCATTCAACACTTCATTCTATGTCACCTTCTCTGGACAGCCATTCTAAAATTGGGTTTCTTTCATCATCTTTTCCTTTTATCCTGCTTTAATTTTCTCCTTAGCACTTTCACCATCTGATTTATTACATTATGTTTCGTTATTCAGCTATTGTTTTTCTACCTCCTCCCCTCTCCTGGAGTGTAAGCACCAAGAGGGCAAGGACTTTGCTTTTGCTTCAGCCCCAGTGACTGAAACAGTGCCTAGAACATCATAGAAGTTCAACAATATTTGTGGAATAAATGACCTTGCTGGAGACAGAGATTACAGAAACACTGAAGAATATGGTGGTTTGCTTATATCACTTCAGCCCTGCATAAGGACACACATAGACATAAACACACAGGACAGAGTGGCCTGTGTGATCATCTTCTCCTGTTCTCAAGGATATGTACTTCACAAATATTTGTTGACTAAATGAATGCATTCATGAAAGCATGAGTTTGACAACCAGTCAATTTTTTTTTTCTAATTAGGGCTCTAAAAGAATAGGAAGAAAAGAGAATAAATATGCAAATAGGGTGATCCTATTATATTTTATTCTATAATTGTGGAGATGTTATGAGGAGGACAGTGAAATTTTCCCTTCTCATTTTTAATTAGAAATTATGATGGAAACTTAGATGGCAAAAATAAATAAATAAATAAACTCAATGTGTTCCATTAGATAATAAATAATTTGAAATATAATCAAATGTCAAAGAAAATCTTCAATTTGGTCTCCATTTCACTGGAGACACAATTTTAAGTTTTTGGTGAGAGGTGATGACAATTTTCTCATCACAAAGGCTCATCTAAAGGGAACAATAAGGTCTGCCAGAATGTCTTCCTTGTCAAGGTCCAATTTAAAATTAACTTTCTATCTTCTCTAAAGATATGGAAAGGGTATGAGGAGTGCCCTAAGCAGGCTCCAGTAGATAGAGGGCTTCTCAGTTCATTAATAAAACATTGACATGATCTGCCCTTTAAAGAATGACCAAACTGGTCCCTAGCACATTTTCAAGCTTGCTGTGTATCCTTGTAACTGCAAGGAGGACCTGGAACACAGGCTCAGCTGTCAGGATCCCAAGAATCTAGTCACATTACATTACCTTTCTGCTCATGAAAATGGCTTTTTGGTTTATGCCCACACACTAATGTACAAATGCTCTCTGCAGCCTGGCAGGGAGCCCAGTACAGGAAAAAATGTTCTGTTTCTTTTTGCAAAGTGCCATTAAGAGTCATGGTCCATGCCCAGACTGAGCTGTGAGATGCACTTTAGCTTTTTGCCTACTTAATATGTCTTTCGTGGAGGTGTAAGGTTTCTCTTAGCCGTTTCTCAGTTCCTAAATTCTAACCAGTAGAATTTGGAAAAGGATTCACCATCATGCTTTAAAACTAATAAAATATAAGAAAAACTGGATTCCAGAATACATACTTTAAAAAAACAAAAACAAAACTTGCATGCAGTACTGTGCATGTAGTGTTACCTCTATCTGGACCTTTTTAAAGAAAAGACACTTCAATTTTTGACAGCCTTTAGTGGATAGTCCTTAACAATAATTTTCTTTCTTTACCACCCCAAAAAAGAAAATTTCAGCTTCCTTTTTCCTCAAAATTTTATCTTTGTTTTCTTCTTAACAGCCCTTCTTGTTCAGAAAGCAAGTCCTTCAAACCATCTATTTTTACCTGGCCAAAAAAAACCCACTACTGAACCACAGTACTTATTGCACTATTTTGGTCTGTCATTAGTTTTGATGAATTATAAGCCCCCAGCTGGTATGGACCATGTTTTACTCAGATCTTAGTACCAATGGATATCATATCATGATGATATGATGATATTTTTGATTTCATATTTTTATATTGATGATATAATTAATATTATAATGATATTAACCACTGCATTTATTGAGAGTTTATCTGTGCCAGGTACAATTTTAGACACTTTACATACATTAGATCATTTAATCTTCACAATAACTCCAGGAGAAAATTATTTTTGTATAACTGAAGAACCAGTATAAAGAAGTCACACACCTGGTAAGCTGTAGAGCTCAGATTCAAAACCATGCAAAGATCACCAGATATTCTTAACTGGAAAGTGTGTAGTAGGCCCTCAAATATTTGCTTAATGAATCGTTATTCACGTCTTGAGTATAGAACTATTGGGAGTGCTTAGTGTAGCTAACATGATTACATGCCCTCCAAAGTAATTTTGGAAACACTTATGGTTCATTTTTAAACAATTCCATTTTAAGCCTGTTCCCTGAATCTCCCAGAAGCTACATTTACTCTTCATCCCTTGTGTCTTCTGATTACATCCCAGTCAAGTCTGGCTTATGCCATTGTATCTACAAGGAAAGGTCCTATTTGGAGTGGCTTTGAGGTATACTTTAGTGCACCTTTGTGTGTCTCCTGTGTTCATCTCTTTTGCAATTTAGCTCCTAATACTTATTAAATCTTAATTTAATGTCCTGTTCTTGTGTTGCTAAGAGGTGCATACCCTTATTCTAGACCTTCTCTCCACTTGGCCTATGTTATTTTTCGTGCATCCTGTACCTTTTTCCTGTCAGAACTGCCTCTTCCAAGTTCCCAATCCAATCTTTAAAAGCCCAAGTTCCCAATCTAATCTTTAAAATCAACCAGAGGGCTCTGTTTTTGCATGGAAAAGGTCAACTCGTCATGAGTTAAAAGAGACAGTTTATGGTTTGCAGTCTTAGAATCAAGTGAAAACACCTAACTCGTGAGGAGAGCTGACAGAAGCCTCTAAAATGTAGCATGTTCCACCTTAATGAGAGTTGGCTGCAAAGGACTTGAAGCTAAGAGCCACCACTGTTAACATCGTCACCCTGTAATGGTTTGGCAAGTTGCTACAATTACAGATATCAGATTTTGTGTGTTTTTTTTTTTTCAAATAAAAATCATCACAGAGTCCTTGAAGTCAAGCTGTTGGTAGCTTATTTTGCAGTACAGTATTTTAGATAACTTGTTGTATGACTCACTCTCACCTCAGAACACAGTACCATATGCAAGGTGACCAGAAGACAGTGGGTAGCTAAGCTATTCTTTATATGAAGTCAGTAATTTCTAGTATTTTCTTGAGTGTTTGCTGTGCACAGGCAAAGTACTAAGTACCTTACATGTATTATATTTAATACTCATAATTATTCAGACAGATATTAATATAATCACCTCTACCTTGCATATGTGGGAACTGAGGCATAATAAAAATAACTTATTCACTCAAGGTGACAGAACTAGTGAATGAAAATCAATGGAAGTAAAATCTAAACCATGACAATAGAATTGTTGCAACGTCTTTTTGCTAGTAGGCACACACAAAAAAATACCTCTGGGAATGTTTTTAAGGGGTACGTGATTAAAGGAGTACAATATAAGACTGGACAGTCAATAATTCATTGTCTTGGGAGTACCCTCTGAGGATACAATATTTAAAATTCCAGCAAGGACCCCCGAGAATGTGGCAAACTCATGTTACAGTGGTTTTTGGAGGCCTGAAGAAAGTGATGGCCAATGCTGAAAAATTAGAATGTCAGCGTTGCCCCAGAGGATGATAGAATGAATAAAAAGATTGAGGGAAGGGAGCATGCAAGAATAGACATATTACTTCCACGGCTCAGAAAATCTCTTAGATGGAATGTTTATAGAAGAGCTCAGAGGAGCCACTGTTTGCCAAATCTATCAAGAATGAGCTGGCAAGAAGGTCACTAATATTAAGAAGTTTGGTGGTGGCTCTCCTCTGCAAGTCAGGACTGATGGTAGAGGAAGTAACTACAGACCTGGGCTCATTAATATCCATGGAGATGATGACTCTCCAAAGTAACAGAGGTCAAGAGATGGTTCTCAGCTGCCCAACAGTTACTGTAATGGCCCACAAGGTGGAAGGGATATCCAGAGGGTGTTGCTTGACTTGCATTGAGTTGTGGAGATGGTTAATGAAACATTGCATCCTGTAGAAAAGTAGAGTTCTGGTCAGGGCAATGAAACAAGAGAAAGACACAAAGGGCACCCAAATAGGAAGAAAGGAAGTCAGACTATTCCTGTTTGCAGATGACATGATCCTATATCTAGAAAAACCCATAGTCTCATCCCCAAAACTTCTTAAGTTGATAAACAACTTCAGGAAAGTCTCAGGATGGAAAATCAAAGTGCAAAAATCACTAGCATTTCTATACACCAACAACAGTCAAGCTGAGAGCCAAATCAGGATAGAACTCCTATTCACAATTGCAACAGAAAGAATAAAATACCTAGAAATACAACTAACTAGGGAGTGAAAGATATCTACAAGGAGAACTACAAAAAACTGCTCAAAGAAATCAGAGATGACAAAAACAAATTGAAAAAGTCCCATGATTATGGATGGGAAGAATCTGTATCACTAAAATAGTCATATTGCCCAAAGTCAGTTATAGATTCAGTGTTATTTCTATTAAACTACCATTGACATTCTTCACAGAACTAGAAAAAGGTATTTTAAAATTCATATGGAACCAAAAAAGAGCTTGCATAGCCAAAACAATCCTAAACAAAAAGACCAAAGCCAGAGACATCACGCTACCCCACTTCAAACTATACTACAGGGCTACAGTAACCAAAACACCATGGTACTGGTACAAAAACTGGCACATCGACCAATGGAACAGAACAAAGAACCCAGAAATAAGACTACACACCTACAATTATATGATCTTCCAAAAACCTGACAAAAACAAGCAATAGGAAAGGATTCCCTATTCAATAAATGATGCTGGGATAACTGGCTAGCCATATGCAGAAGATTGACATTGGACCAGTCTCTTACACCATACACAAAAATTAAGATGGATTAGAAACTTAAATGTATAACCCAAAACTACAAAAGCCCTGGAAGACAACCTAGGCAATACATTCAGGACATAGACATGGGCAAAGATTTCATGACAAAGACGCCAAAAGGAATTGCAACAAAAGCAAAAATTGACAAATGGGATCTAATTAAACTAAAGAGCTTCTGCACAGCAAGAGAACCTATCAACAGAGTAAACAGTCAACCTACAGTATAGGAGAAAAGTTTTGCAAACTATGTATCTGACAAAAAGCATTTGTCAGGAACTTAAACAAATTTACAAGAATAAAACAACCCCATTAAAAAGTGGGCAAAGGACATGAATAGACACTTTTCAAAAGAAGACATACATGCAGCCAACAATCATATGGAGAAAAGCCCAACATCACTAATTATTAGAGAAATGCAAATCAAAACCACAATGAGATACCATCTCACAGCAGTCAGGTACTATCTATCAGGTATTATCTATCAGGTACTATCCATCAGATACTATCTATCAGGGCAATACTATCAGGTATTATCAGGTTATTTTTTATTAAAAAGTCAAAAACGACAGATGTTGACAATATTGTGGAGAAAAATGAATGCTTATATGCTGTTGGTGGTAGTGTAAATAAGTTCAGCCATTGTGCAAGACAGTGTGGCAATTCCTCAAAGACCCAGAGACAGAAATACCATTAGACCCAGTAATCGTATTACTGGGTATATAGCCAAAGGAATAGAAATCATTGTATTATAAAGACACATTCACACATATGTTCGTTGCAGCATTATTCACAAGAGCAAAGACATGGAATCCACCTAAATGCCCATCAGTGAAAGACTGGAGAAGTAAAATGTGGTACATATACACCATGGAAAAGAATGGAGCCATGAAAAAGAATGAAATCATGTTCTTTGCGGGGATATGGAGGGAGCTGGAGGTCATTATCCTTAGCCAACTAACACAGGAACAGAAAATCAAATAACACATGTTCCTACTTATAAGTGGGAGATAAATGATGACAACACATGGACACATAGAGAGGAATGACACACACTAGGGTCTTTCAGAGGGTGGAGGGTGGGAGGAGAGAGAGGGTCAGGAAAAATAATTAATGAGTAGTAGGTTTAATAACTGGGTGATGAAGTAGTCTGTACTACAAACCTCCATAACACAAGTTTACCTATGTAACAAAACTTCACTTGTACTCCTGAACTTAAAGTAAAGGTTTATACACACACACACACACACACACACACACACACACACACACAAAAAAAAAACTTTAAAAACAAAGAAAATTAGGCAGTATTTTTAAAGGAGCTTTGAAGAAACAGCCACAATTCCTTGCCTAGATCCCAGACCTAAGCCTATTTCAAATCCAGAACCCATTGACAGAAGAGATTATTTCCCTGGGTTAACAAGCAAAACAAAACAAAACAAAACATCATGGAAAATATTTACTATGATAATTTCCCCAGTCATTTCTCAAAGAAAACTTGATTATTTACTTAGGTGTGTCTACCCTGGGGGTAAAAAGAATACTCAGACATTCTAAGGACTGTTGTATATATTGTCTGGGTGGACAATGATACCTGGAGAACTAAAGCATCATTACGGTCACCTTGTTATAGGAGGGGCTAATGGGAGCCAGGTGATAAATGAAGTTCTGGCTAAAGCCTGCCCCACAAGGTCAATGCTAGGTTTGAAGACACATCAACTGGCCATATTTTTAAGCCTCAAGTGTATAACTGGAATTAATATGCTTGGTTAGCATGACCCTCACATTAGGTCCATGGCCTGTGAGATAAAATCTATCCTAATAGAGAAGTGGAAACCTCTGAAATTGTCCCGCAGTCAAGATAGTAAATTGAAAACATATCACATCCTAGGGGGAATAATGGATATTAGTGTAACCAAAAAAGACCTAAAAGATACAGGGGTAATAGACCTTATCATCTCTTGATTTAATTTGCTAGCCTTCACCTATAGAATTCACATGGATGCGTGAGAATGACTGTAGACTGTAGACTACTGTAGGTTTAACTAAACAGAGACCCTGACTGCATCTGTTGTGGCAGATGTGGGATTATTTCAAGAGTATATGCTTTCTGAGAGACAGTTCTTTGTGTATAAGTAGGCCCTGGTATTAACGTGTCAAGACAGAGTACTTGATGGGGCATCATGTAACCACATACCAGGGACTGCCCATTATGTTGTTCCCACCAAGTCACAAATTTGGATAGGACCAGCAATTGTTTACAGTGAAACATAAATGATACAGCCAAGATTTATCCCGAAGACGACTAGAGGGGACATGTAGACTGCATGCAGTGGGATCTCAGGTTCCCCAGTGTTATAAGTGGAATTGTGTCCCTCCAAAATTCATATGTTGAGATCCTAACCTCCAGTACCTCAGAATGTGACCTTATTTGGAAATAAGGTCATTATAGATAGAATTAGATGAAGTCATTAGGATGGGCCATAATCTAATTTAACTGGTGTTCTAATAAAAAGGGAAACATTTGGAGACAGGGACAGACAAGCACATAAGAAAGATGATGTGGAGAACACCATGTATGAATCAAAGAATGTCTGGGGCTACTGGAAGCTAGAAGAAAATCATAGAACAAATTCTTCTTTACAGATCTTAGAAGAAACCAATACTGCCAATATCTTGATTTCAGACTTCTAGCCCCTAGAACTGTGAAACAATACATTTCTATTGGGTAAGCCACTTAGTTTGTGGTACTTTGTTAAAGCTACCCTAGGAAACTAACATAGCATGTCACCCATAAGAGGTGGAACAGCAACTTCTCCTCTTCTGCATCCTGTGCAGACCTGGCACAATTTGCGTACACATGAAGTAGGCCTGGTAACAGAGACAGATAACTTTGAAACTTCAGTCTTTCATGTCCCTGCAATGAACATGATCTCGTTCCATTTTATGCATTCCACAGTGTATATATACCACATTTTCTTTATCCAGTCTATCACTAATGGGCATTTGGGTTGATTGCATGTCTTTGCTATTGTGAATAGTGCTGCAATGAACATACATATGCACATATCTTTGAAACAGAATGACTTACATTTATTTGGGTATATACCCAGTAATGTGATCACTGGGTCAAATGGTACTTTTGGTTCTAGGCCTTTGAGGAATCGCCACACCAACTTACAACTTACATTCCCACCAACAGTGTAAAAGCGTTCCTATTTCTCCACCAGCATCTGGTGTTTCTTGACTTTTTAATAATGGTCATTCAGACTGGTGTGAGATGGTATCTCATTGTGGTTTTGATTTGCATTTCTCTAATGATCAGCCATGTTGAACTTTTTTTCATATGCTTGTTGGCCCCATAAATGTTTTCTTTAGAGAAGTGTCTGTTCATGTCCTTTGCTCACTTTTTAATGAGGTTGTTTGCTTTTTCTTGTAAACAGATCCTTGTAGATTCTGGATATCAGACCTTTGTCAGATTATCCTCAGAAAACTAATGCAGGAACAAAAACCAAACACCAAACACCATGTGTTCTCACTTACAAGTGGGAGCTGAACAATAAGAACACATGAACACAGGGAGGGGAACAACACACACTGGGGCCTGTTAGAGGAGTGGTGAGGGGAAGGAGAGCATCAGGGTAAATAGCTAATGTAGGCAGGACTTCATACCTAGGTGATGGGTTGATAGGTGCAGGAACCCACAATGGCACACATTTACCTATGTAACAAACCTACACTTCCTGCACATGTATCCCATAACTTAAAATCAAATAAATATTTTTTAAAAGTTCAGTCTTGCAGAAACATATCCCAATGTTGATCCCCACATGTGGCAATATTCCTTGTGGCTACCAATTAGCCATTTGGTGGCACGTCAACGAAATTGAAGCTCTTCCATTCTGAGAAGATAAGTGGTTTATCCCCACAGGAATGAATACCTATCCATTCCTGGTATGGGTTCATTTCCTGCTGACAAAGTTTCAACTAGCATCATAATCTAGGAGCTTATAGAGTAACTTATCTGTAGGAATGAAATCTCACATAATAAACTTCAAATGGAAACTCACTTCACAGGAAAGAAAGTACAGGAGTGATCCATTAACATGGAATACACTGAAAGTATCATATTTTACAATCCACAAGCAGTGATTTTCACAGAATGTTGGAATAGCTTCTTAAGGTGCAACTAAGACACTATCTCAATGGCGAAACATGGGAGAGACTGTAATGCCATCCTTTAAGATGAAATATCAGAGACCTCTGTGCCATACTGTGTCTTTCACAGGAAAAATACATGAACCAAGAAACCAAGGGATGCCAGCAGGCTTACCTCCACTTGCCATCATTACCAATGACCCACTGGGCAAGTTTGTGTTTCCTGTCTGTCTCCACACCTCTAAGGGTAGGAGGTTCTTGTTCCCAAAGGGTCATACTCATGCTAGGGAACACACTGAACAAGCAACTGGCAGGGCACTTTGGACTCCTTCTGTCCAGAAAATAGAGGTAGGGTGAGGAGTCACCAACCAGGTCACGGTAGTTGTCCCTGATTAGTGAGAGGAGGTAGGACTGCTTTTACACCACAGGGGCAGGGGAAATATGCGTAGACAGCAAGTGATCCACCAGCATGCCTGTAGGGACTCCTTTACTCCATTTTAACTGTTATTGTTGGACTCATGCAGCAAACCTGGCCTGAGACAAGAATGATTATTAAGGGTTTACTCTCCTCTGGAAGGAAGGTTTGGGTCATACTACTATGACCTATACAGATAATAGCTGAGTATGCTGGAAATTGAGAATGGATGTGCAGGAGGGAGAGAATGAGGATCAGAGGTTGGCTTTAGAATAACTGCAGTGACCAGGGCTGCAGTTCATCTTACTAACTTCCCTCCTCTAAGTTTTCCCTCAGGAAGAGAGACTCATGGATTTGTTGATATGTGTCTCCCTAATCCTGTCAGGAGCACACAAAAGTGTAGCACACAAAAGTGTTCTTAATGTTCCTTTCACACCTCCAACTGCAGGAAGTGTAATTGATTGAGGGCCCCAGATGCTTTGTTTGAAATTCATAGGTGCATTTACATCAAGGCTACACTTCCCATGGCCTGCTCCTAGTCCGTGACTAGCAGGAAGAAATTGTAAGTCAGGCCCATTCCTGGCAAACGCAGAGCTCCTTCAAATGGTAACCTTGGCTCAAGGACTTCCTATTGGGTTTATCAAAATGCTCTTAGAACTGTACATCAGTTTAAGATTTCTCTGACCCAACTTTACTCACAGGGGTTAGACTTGCACCATGATCTATTGGCTCTCTCAGCCCCCTACATCACAGGTGTTCCCTGTGCCCCAAATTTCTTGCATGTCTAATCATGTCTAGGTGTCTTCATCTTAGAGGAGCTGAATGGAAGAAGAGAGTCTTATCTTCCAATTCTGTCTTGGTTTGGGTTCTTCCCAGAGCAGCCCTGGAGGGAAATTATTGGGTTCTTCAGTTTGTTTGGGACGTGATCCCAGGAAGCTGGAGTGATGGACCAGAGGATTGAGACAGGGAAGGAGGAAGTCAAGATAAGGATATGTTATAGAGGTTACTGTAGTGGACAGTGGGGGCTGCTTTCTGCCAGGACCTCCCAAGACAGGCACCTACCAGAATTTTCCTTCTGAATGACTGGAGCTGGAGCATTTACCTGTGAGCCATGTTGTTCCTCATTGTTTAAGGATTGCCTCAATGTTCCAGCTGTGCTGAGCTAGTTTCTACACATCAGAGAACACCCTAAAGCAGAGTGCAGTAATATTCATAGTGCACATGAGAACAGGGAAGTTTCATCATGGATTTTCCAGCACATTATGCATACTTGTTTCTCAATAAATAATAAATGAATAAATGAATATATTGACTTTTAAAGATCATGCACTTTAATAGTCTCCTAGTACTAGTCTATGGATGGACAATATCAGATTCATCTTTGAAGATTAAAAAGTTTAAGTGTTATAGGGTCCTTTTTTTTTCTTTTTTTGAGGTGAAGTCTTGCTCTATTGCCCAGGCTGGAGTGCAGTGGTGCGATCTCGGTTCACTGCAGCCTCCATCTCCCTGGTTCAAGAAATTCTCCTGTCTCAGCCTCCCATGCAGCTGGAATTACAGGCAGGCACCATGCCCAGTGACTTTTTATATTTTTAGTAGAGATGGGGTTTCATGATGCTGGTCAGGCTGGTCTCGAACCCCTGACCTCAAGTGATCCACCTGCCTCGGCCTCCCAAAGTGCTGGGATTGCAGGCGTGAGCCACTGCGCCTGTGCTAGATCCTATTTTTGAGTAGGGTATTTGTGATTCATTGGGGTGAGTCAGCCCAGTATTCTGCATATTTAAAAATGTCTCCTGTGACTTATGAGTTCTTACTGGGAATTATTTATTTGATTCCATCAACTAAAGCTCATCTTTGTTGCTTCTTGTGGAAGATATTTTGCGATCTGTTCTTCTGAATGTCCAAACTGTATCCTTTCTAGGTTTTGTACATAAACTTTTCACCAAATTTGATACCTTTCATTTGTGAGTGATAGAGGACAGCTCTCTAGACAGAAATGAAATTACCGATAACATGTCATTTCCGGTATAGACACAATAGTTTTTCATCATAGATTAGTACTAAATAAGAAAGTTGACTAATATAGGTTTCACATATTTCTGTTTTCTAGTTAGAAATTACCAGGAGAAGCTCACCTAAAATATCAGCTTTTTTTTTTTTTTTTTATTATACTTTAAGTTCTAGGGTACATGTGCATAACGTTTATATCATGTATAACTCCCCAATGCAATCCCTCCCTCCTCCCCCCTCCCCATGATAGGCCCCAGTGTGTGATGTGCCACTTCCCGAGTCCAAGTGATCTCATTGTTCAGTTCCCACCTATAAGTGAGAACATGCGGTGTTTGGTTTTCTCTTCTTGTGATAGTTTGCTAAGAATGATGGTTTCCAGCTGCATCCATGTCCCTACAAAGGACGCAAACTCATCCTTTTTATGGCTGCATAGTATTCCATGGTGTATATGTGCCACATTTTCTTAATCCAGTCTGTCACAGATGGACATTTGGGTTGATTCCAAGTCTTTGCTATTGTGAATAGTGCCGCAATAAACATATGTGTGCATGTGTCTTTGTAGTAGAGTAATTTATAATCCTTTGGGTATATACCCAGTAGTGGGATGGCTGGGTCATATGGTACATCTAGTTTTAGATCCTTGAGGAATCGCCATACTGTTTTCCATAATGGTTGAACTAGTTTACAATCCCACCAACAGTGTAAAAGTGTTCCTATTTCTCCACATCCTCTCCAACATCTGTTGTTTCCTGACTTCTTAATGATTGCCATTCTGACTGGTGTGAGATGGTATCTCATTGTGGTTTTGATTTGCATTTCTCTGATGGCGAGTGATGATGAGCATTTTTTCATGTGTCTGTTGGCTGTATGGATGTCTTCTTTTGAGAAATGTCTGTTAATATCCTTTGCCCACTTTTTGATGGGGTTGTTTGTTTTTTTCTTGTATATTTGTTTGAATTCTTTGTAGATTCTGGATATTAGCCCTTTGTCAGATGAGTAGGTTGCAAAAATTTTCTCCCATTCTGTAGGTTGTCTGTTCACTCTGATGGTAGTTTCTTTAGCTGTGCAGAAGCTCTTTAGTTTAATTAGATCCCATGTGTCAATTTTTGCTTTTGCTGCCGTTGCTTTTGGTGTTTTAGACATGAAGTCCTTGCCCATGCCTATGTCCTGAATGGTACTACCTAGATTTTCTTCTAGGGTTTTTATGGTATTAGGTCTAACATTTAAGTCTCTAATCCATCTTGAATTAATTTTCGTATAAGGGGTAAGGAAAGGATCCAGTTTCAGCTTTCTACTTATGGCTAGCCAATTTTCCCAGCACCATTTATGAAAGAGGGAATCCTTTCCCCATGTCTTGTTTCTCTCAGGTTTGTCAAAGATCAGATGGCTGTAGATGTGTGGTATTATTTCTGAGGACTCTGTTCTGTTCCATTGGTCTATTTCTCTGTTGTGGTACCAGTACCATGCTGTTTTGGTTACTGTAGCCTTGTAGTATAGTTTGAAGTCAGGTAGCGTGATGCCTCCAGCTTTGTCCTTTTGACCTAGGATTGTCTTGGCAATGCGGGCTCTTTTTTGGTTCCATATGAACTTTAAAGCAGTTTTTTCCAATTCTGTGAAGAAAGTCATTGGTAGCTTGATGGGGATGGCATTGAATCTATAAATAACCTTGGGCAGTATGGCCATTTTCACGATATTGATTCTTCCTATCCATGAGCATGGTATGTTCTTCCATTGTTTGTGTCCTCTTTGATTTCACTGAGCAGTGGTTTGTAGTTCTCCTTGAAGAGGTCCTTGACATCCCTTGTAAGCTGGATTCCTAGGTATTTTATTCTCTTTGAAGCAATTGTGAATGGAAGTTGATTCCTGATTTGGCTCTCTGCTTGTCTGTTACTGGTGTATAAGAATGCTTGTGATTTTTGCACATTAATTTTGTATCCTGAGACTTTGCTGAAGTTGCTTATCAGCTTAAGGAGATTTTGGGCTGAGACGATGGGGTTTTCTAAATATACAATCATGTCATCTGCAAACAGGGACAATTTGATTTCTTCTTTTCCTAACTGGATACCCTTGATTTCTTTCTCTTGCCTGATTGCCCTAGCCACAACTTCCAACATAATGTTGAATAAGAGTGGTGAGAGAGGGCATCCCTGTCTTGTGCCAGTTTTCAAAGGGGATTTTTCCGGTTTTTGCCCATTCAGTATGATATTAGCTGTGGGTTTGTCGTAAATAGCTCTTATTATTTTGAGGTACGTTCCATCAATACCAAATTTATTGAGCGTTTTTAGCATAAAGGGCTGTTGAATTTTGTCAAAAGCCTTTTCTGCATCTATTGAGATAATCATGTGGTTCTTGTCTTTGGTTCTGTTTATATGCTGGATTACGTTGATTGATTTGCGAATGTTGAACCAGCCTTGCATCCCAGGGATGAAGCCCACTTGATCATGTTGGATAAGCTTTTTGATGTGCTGCTGAATCCGGTTTGCCAGTATTTTATTGAGAATTTTTGCATCGATGTTCATCAGGGATATTGGTCTAAAATTCTCTTTTTTTGTTGTGTCTCTGCCAGGCTTTGGTATCAGGATGATGTTGGCCTCATAAAAAGAGTTAGGGAGGATTCCCTCTTTTTCTATTGATTGCAATAGTTTCAGAAGGAATGGTACCAGCTCCTCCTTGTACCTCTGGTAGAATTCAGCTGTGAATCCATCTGGTCCTGGACTTTTTTTCATGGGTAGGCTATTAATTATTGCCTCAATTTCAGAGCCTGCTATTGGTCTATTCAGGGATTCAATTTCTTCCTGGTTCAGTCTTGGTAGAGTGTAAGTGTCCAGGAAATTATCCATTTCTTCTAGATTTTCTAGTTGATTTGCGTAGAGGCATTTATAGTATTCTGTGATGGTTGTTTGTATTTCTGTGGGGTCGGTGGTGATATCCCCTTTATCATTTTTTATTGCGTCTATTTGATTCCTCTCTCTTTTCTTCTTCAGTAGTCTTGCTAGCGGTCTGTCAATTTTGTTGATCTTTTCAAAAAACCAACTCCTGGATTCATTGATTTTTTGGAGGGTTTTTTGTGTCTCTATCTCCTTCAGTTCTGCTCTGATATTAGTTATTTCTTGCCTTCTGCTAGCTTTTGAATGTTTGCTCTTGCCTCTCTAATTCTTTTAATTGTGATGTTAGAGTGTCAATTTTAGATCTTTCCTGTTTTTTCTTGTGGGCATTTAGTGCTATAAATTTCCCTTTACATACTGCTTTCATGTGTCCCAGAGATTCTGGTATGTTGTATCTTTGTTCTCATTGGTTTCAAAGAACATCTTTATTTCTGCTTTCATTTCGTTATGTACCCAGTAGTCATTCAGGAGCAGGTTGTTCAGTTTCCATGTAGTTGAGCGGTTTTGATTGAGTTTCTTAGTCCTGAGTTCTAGTTTGATTGCACTGTGCTCTGAGAGACAGTTTGTTATAATTTCTGTTCTTGTACATTTGCTGAGGAGTGCTTTACTTCCAATTATGTGGTCAATTTTGGAATAAGTGTGATGTGGTGCTGAGAAGAATGTATATTCTGTTGATTTGGGGTGGAGAGTTCTATAGATGTCTATTAGGTCCACTTGGTGCAGAGATGAGTTCAATTCCTGGATATCCTTGTTAACTTTCTGTCTCGTTGATCTGTCTAATGTTTGCAGTGGAGTGTTGAAGTCTCCCATTATTACTGTATGGGAGTCTAAGTCTCTTTGTAGGTCTCTAAGGACTTGCTTTATGAATCTGGGTGCTACTGTATTGGGTGCATATATATTTAGGAGAGTTAGCTCTTCCTGTTGAATTGATCCCTTTACCATTATGTAATGGCCTTCTTTGTCTCTTTTGATCTTTGATGGCTTAAAGTCTGTTTTATCAGAGACTAGGATTGCAACCCCTGCTTTTTTTTGTTCTCCATTTGCTTGGTAGATCTTCCTCCATCCCTTTATTTTGAGCCTATGTATGTCTCTGCATGTGAGATGGGTCTCCTGAATACAGCAGACTGATGGGTCTTGACTCTTGATCCAGTTTGCCAGTCTGTGTCTTTTAATTGGAGCATTTAGTCCATTGACATTTAAGGTTAATATTGTTATGTGTGAACTTGATCCTGTCATTATGATATTAACTGGTTATTTTGCTCATTATTTGATGCAGTTTCTTCCTAGCCTCGATTGTCTTTACATTTTGGCATGTTTTTGCAATGGCTCATACCGGTTGTCCCTTTCCATGTTTAGGGCTTCCTTCAGGGTCTCTTGTAAGGCAGGCCGGTGGTGACAAAATCTCTAAGCATTTGCTTATCTGTGAAGGATTTTATTTCTCCTTCACTGATGAAACTCAGTTTGGCTGGATATGAAATTCTGGGTTGAAAATTCTTTTCTTTAAGAACGTTGAATATTGGCTCCCACTCTCTTCTGGCTTGTAGAGTTTCTGCCGAGAGATCTGCTGTTAGTCTGATGGGCTTCCCTTTGTGGGTACCCGACCTTTCTCTCTGGCTGCCCTTAAGATTTTTTCCTTCATTTCAACTTTGGTGAATCTGGCAATTATGTGTCTTGGAGTTGCTCTTCTGGAGGGGTATCTTTGTGGCGTTCTCTGTATTTCCTGAATTGAATGTTGGCCTGCCCTACTAGGTTGGGGAAGTTCTCCTGGATGATATCCTGAAGAGTGTTTTCCAACTTGGTTCCATTTTGCCCCTCACTTTCAGGCACCCCAATCAGACGTAGATTTGATCTTTTTACATAATCCCATACTTCTTGCAGGCTTTGTTCATTTCTTTTTCTTCTTTTTTCTTTTGGTTTCTCTTCTCGCTTCATTTCATTCATTTGATCCTCAATCGCTGAAACTCTTTCTTCCAATTGATCGAGTCAGTTACTGAAGCTTGTGCATTTGTCACGTATTTCTCGTGTCATGGTTTTCATCTCTGTCATTTTGTTTATGATCTTCTCTGCATTAATTAGTCTAGCTGTCAATTCTTCCACTCTTTTTTCAAGATTTTTAGTTTCTTTGCGCTGGGTACGTAATTCCTCCTTTAGCTCTGAGAAGTTTGATGGACTGAAGCCTTCTTCTCTCATCTCGTCAAAGTCATTCTCTGACCAGCTTTCATCCGTTGCTGGCGATGGGCTGCGCTCCTTTGCTGGGGGAGATGCACTCTTATTTTTTGAATTTCCAGCTTTTCTGCCCTGCTTCTTCCCCATATTTGTGGTTTTATCTGTCTCTGGTCTTTAATGACGGTGACGTACTGATGGGGTTTTGGTATAGGTGTCCTTCCTGTTTGATAGTTTTCCGTCTGACAGTCAGAAGGACTGTCTGTTGGTCTGTTGGAGATTGCTTGAGGTCCACTCCAGACCCTGTTTGCCTGGGTATCAGCAGCAGAGGTTGCCGAAGATAGAATATTGCTGAACAGCGAGTGTACCTGTCTGATTCTTCCTTTGGAAGTTTCCTCTCAGGGATGACTCCACCCTGTGAGGTGTGGGGTGTCAGACTGCCCCTAGTGGGGTATGTCTCCCAGCTAGGCTACTCAGGGGTCTGGGACCCACCTGAGCAGGCAGTCTGTCCGTTCTCAGATCTCAACCTCTGCGTTAGGAGATCCACGGCTCTCCCCAAAGCTGTCAGACAGAGTCGTTCGCGTTTGCACCGCCCCCGCTGCTTCCCCTATTGGACCTCAGCTGTGGGCTGTCCCCAGATGTGGAGTCTACAGAGACAGGCAGGCTTCCTTGTGCTGCTGTGAGCTCCACCCAGTTCGAGCTTCCCAGCGGCTTTGTTTACCTACTTAAGCCTCAGCAATGGCGGGCGCCCCTCCCCCAGCCTCGCTGCTGCCTTGTGGATAGATTGCCGCAGACTGCTGTGTTAGCAGTGAGGGAGGCTGCGTGGGCGTGGGACCCTCCCAGCCAGGTGTGGGATATATTCTCCTGGTGTGCCTGTTTCCTTAAAGCGCAGTATTGGGGTGGGAGTTACCCGATTTTCCAGGTGTTATGTGTCTCAGTTCCCCTGGCTAGGAAAACGGATTTCCTTCCCCCTTGCGCTTCCAGGTAAGACGATGCCTCGCCCTGCTTCAGCTCTCCCTGGTCGGGCTGCAGCAGCTGACCAGCACCGATTGTCCGGCACTCCCTAGAGAGATGACCCCAGTACCTCAGTTGAAAATGCAGAAATCACCAGTCTTCTCTGTCACTCGCGCTGGGAGTTGGAGACTGGAGCTGTTCGTATTCGGCCATCTTGTTCCGCCCCTCAATACCAGCTTTTTAAAAAAAAATAAATAAATAAAAATAAAAGTCTCAGTACTCATGGGCTCTGGGCATCATAATTGGAACTGTACCCAAAAGAATAGAAGTCTCAGAAATGACTAGAGAGGACAGGTTTTCAGCATGTTTAGTTTCACCACTGATGACTTTTTTTTTTTTTTTTTTTTGAGACAGAGTCTCGCTCTGTCCCCCAGGCTGGAGTGCAGTGGCTCTATCTCGGCTCACTGCAAGCTCCGCCTCCCGGGTTCATGCCATTCTCCTGCCTCAGCCTCCGGAGTAGCTGGGACTACAGGCGCCCGCCACCTCGCCCGGCTAGTTTTTTGTATTTTCTAGTAGAGACGGGGTTTCATAGTGTTAGCCAGGATGGTCTCGATCTCCTGACCTCGTGATCCGCCTATCTCGGCCTCCCAAAGTGCTGGGATTACAGGCTTGAGCCACCGCGCCCGGCCCACTGATGACTTTTAATTCAGTCTGTCATCTAAAAGTATAAACTAAAGCAGGAGTTCCTAACTCCTGGGCCACTTACCAGTACCAGACTGTGGCCTGTTAGGAACCTGGCCTCATAGCAGGAGGTGAGTGGTGAGCAAGCCAGTGAAGCTTCATCTATATTTACGGCTGTACCTCATTGCTTGCATTACTGCTTGTGCTCCAACTGCTGTCAGATCAGCAGATCAGAGGCGATATGAGAATCTCGTAGGAACAAGAACTCTGTTGTGAGGTCTATGTGTGAGAGATCCAGGTTGCACACACTTTATGAGAATTTAATGCCAGATGATCTGTCACTGTGTCCCATTACATCTAGATGGGACTATCTAGTTGCAGGAAAACAAGCTCAGGACTCCCATTGATTCTACATTATGGTGAGTTGTATAATTATTTCATTATATATTACAATGCAATAATCATAGAAATAAAATGTACAATACATATATTACGCTTGTATCACTCCAAACCACCCCCGCCCCTGGCCCATGGAAACATTGTCTACCATGAAACTGGTCTCTGGTGTCAAAAAGCTTGGGGACTGCTGGACTAAAGGACAGAAAATGATATCTACAATTTTAGGAACTGAAGTCTTAAAGAGGAAGGGAAAGAGACATGAGTAAAATGGGTTAGGAACGTTGGGATGTAAAAGCATGGATCATATTTGTCCTAGAATCTCTTGGGCACACTGTTTAGACTAATCTACTCTATGAAGCAGCTGCTTTTGACGTCATGTTTTGGCCACTCCAGAGTCCCTCTTCAGCTGGCATTCTTCCTTAAAGTTCCACCCAAATAATCTCATGTGTAAATTACTATGTAAAATAAGGACTTCTATTATTTCTCTTAGGCCACAGTATCTCAGAACAAGGTGACAGTAATAATGGATCCGGGAAAAGGATGTGGCCCATAAGCATCTCAGTACTGCCCCTGATTTAAATATATTTTCACATTATAAAATAATGTAGACTCATAGAAAAATTCAAAAGATTCTAAAAAGGAGCAAGCAGAAGCCAAAGCATCTATATTTCTACCAAATATAACCAGAATTTTGGTGTTATTTCCTTGTATTTTTAAGATTTAGATGTGGTTATTGTTTTGAGTAGCCTGTTAAACTCAAGTGAAAACATAAAAAAAAGATATAGATAGCTAATGAACAGAGCCATAGATTTGATAATGTCATTCTCCTGTATATACAATTGTTGTATACTTATTTTATTCAATAATATAACACAACAAACTTTTATTCATTGAAAATATTTTATAGAAATAATTTTAATGGCTGACTAATATAGTTATGTACATATTCCTCATTGCCATTTAGTTTAATTTCTTCTTAATTTCTGGTATCAATCACATAACCTTTATCATCTATGCACAAAATGTCTTTTCTATATTAAGAATTCTTTCTTTAGTTTCACAAAAAGGAATCATGGTGTTGAAGAGTTGGAATGCTTTTATATTTCTTGATAGGATATTTTTAAACCCCTGAGGAAAAGCAAAACTAAAGAGAGAAAATTCATATAAAGATATATGTGGATTCCACATGTTTATATTTTTAGTATGTAATTGTTTGGACTTATGCTGGAGTAAAGGGCAAAAGAGTGGGTCTAAAAGGGTGTTTCCTACTGGAAAGGATGATGGCAGCAGGATGAGTTTTCTCCTCTCCTCGCACACTGAAACAGCCTTCCCAGATTATCATGTTGTAAGTCTAGGAAGCTGGCTGTGAACTGTGGGGCACTAGTCAGCAGATATCATCCATTCATTCACTCAACAAATATTGACTGAGTACCTACCATGTGTCAGGAAATAGCCTGGGTAAAGGAGGTAGGTGAAAGAGAGGGAGAAAATCTACTGACGAATAAAGAAATAAGTGCAAGGCAGAGGATTTAAAGAAGGTCAAGTCTAGAGAGTTAGTGATTTGCTGCTGTGGTTTGGGAGGTCAAAGAAAACCTTTCCATGGAAGACAAATTGAAGCTGGGATGTAAAAGGCAAGTAAGAATCAGTTCTATTTTAGAGAAAGATCATTCTAGGCAGGACAAACAATAAGTGCAGATTTTCTCAGCAAGGAGTTATTGTCTCATAGGAAACATAAAAAGGACAGTGTAAATGAAATCTATTATTTTCTTCAGTTATGGATATAGGCAAAAATAATACAATATAGTATTTGAAGCATCTGTCATTTTGTTATTGTTAGAAACCTCATATGCTTTCATAGCAAATTACAGTTTTTACAGATATATTTTAATAATGTTTATGCTCATCACTATTTTAAAATTATAGTAGCTATTATATCTGTGGCTATGTATTATTAGTTAATTTTTAATAAAATAGCATATATTACTGCAACACATTTATTTGGGTAATATTTTTTTATCTATATCAATGCAATTGGTTTTCCTTTCTTACTTTATGCTTTTATAACATTATTCTGAGAAAAAGTACATAGCTTTCTCAGAGATTGAAAAGGTCCTTGGTGCCAAAAAGGTGATGGACCCCTATCTACAGGAAAGTGGATGGTAGATGGAATTTTTTCCAGTTATGTGAATGTGTCAATTAACCTAAATAGCAACAGTAACAATTTGGGTTATGTGCTTTGTTTATTTTTTAGTTCATGAAAATGCAGAGTTTCTTCCTGGCAAAGGACCTTCCATTAGAAGGTGGCTAGTAAATTTTTTTTTAGGTAATTGGATTTGGCTGCAAAGAATGTGGAATGTATCTTACAAGTGACTTCACAACTCAACAGTTAGCTGCTAGTCACTGTACATCTGTTTTAAATATTTAAATGACTATCACAATAAACATTTTCTTTTAGAAACTAGTGAATAGAATGGACTCATAGAGAACATCTCCAGCAAACATGCTTTATTCTAGAGACATGAAATGTGCCAGTAAATTAAAAGGATAGTTTTATCAACCTTCCCATTGCCTTTTTGTAGTTCACTGAGAGGGCTTCACCCCTTCATTAGATGAAATACCAACTGGATTATTGTGATGTGACAAGTACTTTGGTATCTTCAACCTTGCCCACACAGGTAGAAAACTGAATGAATGAATTTAATTATTGAATATCAACCTCTGTATCTCAGTTATTTCCCATGAGTAAAGAACAATAAGGATTTTCTATTTATCCTTAGTGAAAAATATTCCTTTGAATTGATTGTAGGAGTCTTTGCTAATTAAGTGATCTCCAGAGTCACCATTTTAGATGTCTTAAGTTAATTTGGTACAACATTTGGCACTTCCCGAGAAAGTGAAATAAACTTATTTGATAACTCAAGTGCTTGAATTGTGTATGCTTTAATCAGAAAGACATGACCTTTGCATTTAAATTTTACACTCACAGGCAGGAAAGAAGAAATGGTTATAAACATGGATAACTAGAGATTTAAAATGTCATTATTTATCTAGTAATCTTGAAAAAAAATTTGATTCTCTGTGGAGATTTCCAGTACATTTCTATTGCCTTCAAAATAATTGAGACGTTTGTTATGTATAGCAGATCATTTTAAAAATATCAAGTCTATTTTCATAAATTTCTGGATATTTAATCGATTAGATATGCTATTTCCAGTAATTCTAGAGTTTTACTCTGTGTTTCTTAACAGTTTCATAGAGGTATAGTTGATAAGTTAATTTGTTAATAGATATTTTTGTTTAAGAGTAGTTTTAGGACTATGGAAAAGTTACAAAGATGTTCATAGATGTCCCTTACAATCACACCTATTTTCCCGTATTATTGACTTCTTTTATTGCTATGATATATTTATCACAACTAATAAAACCATAATGATATATTATTATTAATTAAATCCCATGCTTTCATCAGATTTCCTTAGTTTTTACCTAATGTCCTTTTTCTGTTCAAGATCCCATCCAGGATATCATGATACATGTAGTCAGCAAATTTCCCTTATGTGTCTCTTGGGCCTGACAGTTTCTAATAATGTTCTAGTTTTTAATGACCTTGACCTTTTTGAGGAGTACTTCTCAATTATTTTGTAGAAAGCCCTTAAATTGGAATTTGTCTGACATTTTCCGCATGATGAGAGACTGTTTTTGTATTGATGACTACAGTGTCTTTCATACTACCCCATATCCAGGGTACATACTATCAACATAACATATGACTGTTGATGTTAGCCTTGATCACATGGCTTGAGTGGTGTCTGTCAAGTTTCTGCACTGTTTCTTTTCCCCCTTTCCATAGTGCACTCTTTGTAAGGAAGTTGCTCCATGCAGCCCACACTTAAGGGGCAATTATGTTCCTTCTCCATGAGGACAAGGTATTTACAAAATTAATTGGAATTCCTCAATAAATGTTTGTCCATTCTCCTTGTTCATTCATTCACTCATTTATTTATAGAAGGATGGACTCATATATCATTTATATTATACTTCAGGTTATAATTAATGATTATTTATTTTTGTTAGCTCAAATTTTCAGTTTTTGGCCATTGAAAGCTCTTTCAGTTGATTCCTGTGTCCCTTTCACATACTCCATCAGTATAACTTAATGAGTACTTTTTATTTTCAGACAGTAGATTTCAAGGTTATCTTGTATATTCCTTGCTCCAGCATTAGAATCTGCCATTTTTCCATGAAGACTTGGTTACTTTATTGAAGACTGATGTTAGAAACCAAGATTTGTGTGCTAGGTGTGCTCATTGGTATTGGGGTATTACTGTTTCAAGACTCTTAACTGGCAGAGCAAAAAAATATACATGTGTGTAACTAGTCCATGTATGTACATATATCAATAATTATGCATATATTCATCTGAATAAGCTTAAAATGAGTTCACACCGCTGTTTCCAACTTTAATTCATTATCATGCATCATTCTATCCTCTCCTCTTTTTATCTGCAATCTTGCCTTCTAACAATGAAAACCATGACTCCCACTACATGCTATTTACTTAATTGTTCAAATCCGGTGTACATGTACAGTGACGTCAGAATTTTTATTCCTTCTCCCTACAGAAAAAAACTTTAGCATCTAACTAACGGCAAGCACAGATACTTTGCCACTTAGTTTTACAGTCTCCACTACTTTTACTTTTCAGAGTTACTTAGGTCAATATATTTCTGACATACCCCTCAGTTAGGATACTTCATACATCTGTAATATAACTTAGATTCCTTTGTCATAATCTGCATTCTATTTTAGGATCCTCCAAACTTCTAAATTATATTATCTTTAATATGCGTTTTCTAGATTTTACTTTTTGTACTATAGAGTTCTATGGGTTTTTGATAAATGGATAATGTTATGTACCTACTACTATATTACACTTTGTAAATGAACTTGAAATAGGCTTAGATCTAGGATCTAGGCATGGAACTGTGACTTTTTATTCAACATCTCCTTAAAAAATACTGCCTAATTTTCTTTGTTTTTTAAGTAGTATACATTATACATATAATATATATATAAACTTTTAGGTTCAGGAGTAGAAGTGCAGTTTTGTTACACAGGTAAACTTGTGTCATGGTTGATTGTTGTACAGATTATTTCATCACCCAGGTATTAAACCTACTACCCATTAGTTATTTTTCCTGGTCCTCTCCCTCCTCCTACCCTCCATCCTCTGAAAGGCCCTAGTGTGTGTCGTTCCCCTCTATGTGTCAATATGTTGTCATCATTTAGCTCCAACTTATAAGTGGGAACATGTGGTATTTAGTTTTCTGTTACTGTGTTACTTTGCTAAGGATAATGGCCTCCAGCTACATCCATGTCCCTGCAAAAACATGATCTCATTGTTTTTCAAGGCCTCATTCTTTTCCATATCCAGTTTATCATTGATGGACATTTAGGTTGATTCCATGTCTTAGATAAAATCACTTAACCACATAGGAAGACTTTAAAAAGGGAGGAACAATGTGTCAAACAGTAAATAAGCACCAAAATAGCAGTAGTAAGTTCTTACTTAATAATAACACTGAGTGTAAATGCTGCCATCTATGACAAAACCACAGCCAATTAACATACTAAATGGGTAAAAGCTTAAAGCATTCCCCTTGAAAACCAGGAGAAAAGAATGCCCACTCTCACCACTCCTATTCAACATAGTAACGGAAGTCCTAGCCAGAACACTCAGGCAAGAGAGAGAAATAAACAACATCCAAGTAGGAAGAGAGGAAGTCAACCTACCTCTCTTTGCAGATAATATGATTCTGTGCCTAGCACACCACATAACCTTAGCCCCAAAATTCTTTGACCTGATAAACAACTTAAAGTTTCAGGATACAAAAGCAATGCACAAAAATCAGTAGGATTGCTTTACACCAATAATGTCCAAGCTGAGAGTCAAAATAGGAATGCCATCTCACTCATAGTAAGCACAAAATGAATGAAATACCTAGGAATGCAGCTAA
This sequence comes from Trachypithecus francoisi, assembly GCF_009764315.1. Taxonomy (NCBI): domain Eukaryota; kingdom Metazoa; phylum Chordata; class Mammalia; order Primates; family Cercopithecidae; genus Trachypithecus; species Trachypithecus francoisi. The sequence continues at coordinate 79,137,814 of NW_022681465.1, forward strand.
CCAGTCAGGTGAAGGATTTCTATGATGAGAATTAGAAAACAATGGTGAAAGAAATCAGAGACAGCACAAACAAATGAAAAAAAATTTGATGCTCATGGATAGAAAAAACTCAATGCTGCTAAATTGGCCACACTGCACAAAGCAATGTACAAATTCAATACTATTTCTATTCACCCACCAATGACATTCTTCACAGAATTAGAAAAAAAAAAAATCAAAATTCATTTGGATCCAAAAAAGAGCCTGAATAGCCAAAGCAATCCTAAGCAAAAAGAACGAAGCTGGAGGCATCATATTACCTCCACTTCAATCTATACTGTAAGGCTATAGTAACCAAAACAGCTTGGTACTGGTACAAAAACAGACACATAGACCAATGAAACAGAATAGAGAGCCCAGAAATAATGCCACACACCTAAATTATCTAATCTTCAACGAAGTCAACAAAACATACAATGGAGAAAGGAATCCCGATTCAATAAATGGTATTGGGATAAATGGCTAGCCATATACAGAAGACTCAAACTGAAGCCCTTATTTATACCATATAAAAAATCAACTCAAGATGGATCAAAAACCTAAATTAAAACTCAAAACTATAAAAACCCTGGAAGAAAACCTAGGAACCATTCTGGACATAGGTACAGGCGAAGATTTTATGATGAAGATGCCAACAGCAACTGCAACCAAAGCAAAAATTGACAAATGAAACTTAATTAAAGAGTTTCTGCACAGCAAAAGTATCTACAATAGAGTAAACAGACAATCTACAGAATGTGAGAAAATATGTGCAAACTATGCATCTGGCAAAGGTCTAGTAACCAGAATCTATAAGAACCTTAAACAAATTAACACGCAAAAAACAAGCAACCCAATTTAAAAGTGGGCCAGGTCGAGCGTGGTGGCTCACGCCTGTAATCCCAGCACTTTGGGAGGCCGAGGTGAGTGGATCACAAGGTCGGGAGATTGAGACCATCCTGGCTAACATGGTGAAACCCCATCTCTACTAAAAATACAAAAAATTAGTCAGGCATGGTGGTGGGCACCCGTATTCCCAGATACTCAGAAGGGTGAGGCAGGAGAATCGCTTGAACCTGGGAGGCAGAGGTTGCAGTGAGCCGAAATCATTCCACTGCACTCCAGCCTGGGTGGCAGAGCGAGACTCTACCTCAAAAAAAAAAAAAAGCGGGGAGGACAATGACATGAACAAACATTTTTTAAGAAGAGATACATGCAGCCAAAAAGCATATGAGAAGATACTCAACATGACTAATCATTAGAGAAATGTGAATCACAACCACAGTAAGATACCCTCTCCTACCAGTCAGAATGATTATTATTAAAAGGTCAAAAAACAACAGATGTTGGTGAGGTTACAGAGGAAGTGGAATGCACATATACTGATGGCGAGAATGTAAATTAATTTGGCCATTGTGTAAAGTAGTTTGGCAATTTCTCAAAGAACTTAAAACAGAATTACCATTTGACCCAGCAATTCCATGATTAGATATATACCCAAAGGAATATAAATCGTTCTACCGTAAAGACACATGCACATGTATGTTCATTGCAGCAATATTTACAATAGCAAAGACGTGGAATCAACTTAAATGCCCGTTGACAGTAGCCTGGATTAAAAATAAATGTGGTGCCTATACACCATGGTATATACACAGACATACACACAAACAAAAATCATATGCTTTGCAGCAACGCAGATGAAGCTGGAAGCCATTATAGTAAGAGCATTAACACAGGAACGGAAAACCAAATACTTGTTCATTTTTACAAGTGGGAGCTAAACATTGAGTACCCATCAACACAAAGAAGGAAACAACAGACACTGGGTCCTACCTGAGGGTGAAGGGTGAGAGGAGGATGAGGATCGAAAAACTACCTATCAAGTACTATGCTCATTACCTGGGTGATTAAAATAATCTGTACACTAAACCCCTGTGACATGGTATTTGCCTACATAACAAATCTACACATGTACCCCTGAACCTAAAATAAAATTTAAAAAATACATTAAAAAGTCAGTTCAGATTCAACAGAAAATACATAACCTCCACCTGCCAATGACAGGAGCCTTACAGAATTTGTGTATATATTTTAAAACCACTGTAGTATTGTACTATTTGTCACAATAATTACTAACTGCCTATTTTTATTATTTCAATTTTGCAGGTGTGAAAACTGCAGATGAAAAAGGAAATTTTTCATACATAAGTTCACAGTCAGAAAATGGCAGATAAGTGGTGGAAACAGGACCCAAATCTAGATCTGTTCAGCTCAAACTCCAGAGTTTTAATCCATATGCAATAATTTTTCACAAAACTCTGTTGAGGAAAGAACTCCAAGGGCTGGAAACATCATGGGAGAATTTTAGAAGTAAAGAAAAATCTGAATTCCATAGTGATAATCAATAAAAATGCCTGGAACACTTAGGTGCCTATTTGTTTTTGTCTTTTGAATCAGCGTATGGTATATCAGAGGAATTAATTCTAGCAATTTTAAGTGGGGCAACAGAAAATTACGTAATTCCATAGGGATTTGTTTGACATGTAATTCCAAAAAAGCTAACTTTAAAACAGCTTTGTAGGCCATCTATTCCAAAATTGCATTTTAGAAAAACAACTGAAAGGATAAACACCAAAAGATCAATAATCCCAAAAGATCAATGATTATTGATATATAGTGTATCATATATGTTTTCAGTTTTTTGATTAACTTTTTCAAAATATTCTATAATGAACAAACACAGATTTTATAATTTAGAGAGAAAATCTGAGGAAATTATGTCAGCCATTCTTTAGATTCTAGTCTAGATGATATTGATAAATATTAATTAACAATGATTTTATCACAATTTAGATGTGATTCTACAATCACAGATATTGATACTAGCTACAATTATTCCAGAATGGATTCATAATTTTTCTACAATCTGACCAGTGTTGTTTATTGACATTTTTATCTATCTACATTTGCTGTTTTCTAAATAAAAATAGATCTCATATTGAAGGGCAATTACGAGCACAAAGCTCTCATGTGTAAAAGAACAGAAGTTGTAACACTAGGCAAGAAATATGACATACTAGCATCTAAAAGCAAATTGACCTACTCTTTAATCTTAGTGGATTTCAATTGTTTGGTTACTGGTAACTATGTAACCCTACTAGAAATAAAAGAGTATATTCATTCTCTAAATGAAACATTTTATACAACATAAATTTGCTTTGAAATTCTTAGTAATATAGTGAGACCCATGTCTGAGGGTCTGCTGAAGAACCAGTTCACTTCCCTCAGATATTGGTCTCGAATGAATTTGTGAAGACACAGAGTTTTATGGATCACACCCACCCAGTTTGGAGACTATGACAACTGCTAGAAGGATAAAATTGATTTCAATCTAAGCAAATAAGGATTTTATTCAATCTGAAATGAAACAACATGCCTAAGGGATAAAACCAACTCAGGTCTAAAAGTTTAAAGACTTAATAGCTGCCATCTATGAAACAGCTTTCTATGGAGATTATCTTGCTTTAAATTAAAACTGGTCTTTGTCTTCAGCCTATCTGACTTCTCTAATTTCCATTTTTTTGTACCTTTTGCTGTGTTATTTTTGCGACTTTGCTGGTTCCCAGCTAATATTTTGCATCTGATTTCCTAGTTGGTCTGATGTTGGGTACTACCTGGTCACTATTTTGGTTCTGAAAATTAATTCTGCCTTTTAGCATGAGTTACAAGTTTGCCTGGCTCATAAAACCAAACTTAAGGCTGAGCGCAGTAACTCATGCCTGTAATCCAAGCACTTTGGGAGGCTGAGGCAGGAAGATCACGAGGTCAAGAGATCGATACTATCCTGGCAAATATGGTGAAACCCTATCTCTACTAAAAATACAAAAATTAGTTGGGTGTGGTGGTGTGTGCCTGTAGTCCCAGCTACTCAGGAGGCTGAGACAGGAGAATCACTTGAACCCAGGAGGCAGAGGTTGCAGTGACCTGAGATCACACCACTGCACTCCAGCTTGGTGACAGAGTGAGACTCCGTTAAAAAGAAAAAAAAAAAAAAACAACTTAAAAGCTCAACAATTAGAAGCAAGACAAATATGAAGTGAAAGAAGATAAAAGTATCCTAGAAATGAACATAATCGATTTATTTGTTTTGATTTTGATTGGGAAGTACTGCAAACGGAATTAGCCTGCAAGCTTACTAAACATGTACAGAAAGCAAATGCAGGCGGATGTCAGGAGATATGACAACTGGGTAAAGAAAAGAGAAAGGATGAGTGGAGGTTATTTATTTTTTGCAAATATTTACTGAATTCTCACAGTAGGACAGATACTTCTGTAGTCACTGAGTGCCCTGACTTTGTGAAGCTTATCTTCTAGTGGGTATAATTAGATGATAAACAAGTAGACAAACAAATAAGATGCTTTCAGCTAGCATCTGCTGTGAAGAAAGTAAGAAAGGATAATAGGGTAGAGAAAAAACCTTAAGATTTTGTTATTGGATGACTTTTGAACTAAAAACTGAATGGCGAGAAGACCCATCCTTATGATATTTGGTAGAAGAATATTTCAGGCAAAGGAAATAACAAATGCAAAATCTATGGACTAATAAAGCAAATTTAGCTCTGCCATAGCAAAGTGTATTAGTCCACTCTCACATTGCTATGATGAAATACCTGATACTTGGTGATTTATAAAGAAAAGAAGTTTAATTGGCTCACAGCTCTGTAAGCTGTGTAAGAAGTATGGCTGGGGAGGCCTCAGGAAATGTACAATCATGGTGGAAGGCAAAGAGGAAGGAGACACATCTCACATGGCCAGAGCAAGAGGAAGAGAGGAAAGGGGGAGGTGCTACACACTTTTAAACAATCAGATCCCATGTAAACTTACCCACTATCATGAGAAAAAGTAAGGGAGAAACCCACCCCCATGATCTAATTACCTCCAACTGGGTCCCTCCTCTAATATTGAGGATTACAATTTGGCATGAGATTTGGGCAAGGATACAAATCCAAACCACATCATTCCATCCCTGTCCCCTTCCAAATCTCATGTCTTTCTCACAACAAAAACACAATCATCCCTTCTCAACAGTCTTCTAGGTCTTAACTCATTTCACCATGAACTCAAAAGTCCATAGTCCAAAGTCTCATCTGAGGCAAGGCAAGTTCTTTCCACCTACTATGAACCCGTAAAATAAACAAGTTAGTCACTCCCAAAATACAATGTGAGGGTATAGGCTTTGGGTAAAAACACCCATTCCAAAAGGGAGAAATCAGTCAAAACAAAGTGGTTACAGGACCCATGCAAGTTTGAGACCCAACAGGGCAGTCATTCAATCTTAAAGCTCCAAAATACCCTCTTTTGACTTGATGTCTCACATCCAGACTACACTGATGCAAGTAGTGGGATCGCAAGACCTTGGGCACAAAGGTTGTTTTTATGTAAATGGCATTTGGTGTCAACTTACATTTTCTAAAAAGGAAAGTGAAAGAATTCTTGAAAACTCTGTTCATAAAAGATGTGTAGGTCTGTGTCTGGTATAGGTTTTAGAGGGCCTAAATAGTTACCTATTCTACAAAAGGCCATTTTATAAAATGATCCAGGAACTCTTACCTTCTTTCACTTCCTACAAATGCACATGTTCCTTCCATCCTGAGGGTCTTTACATGTAGGCCTCTTCTTGGAAAGCCTTCATCCTTCTTCACTTAGTTATGTCCTACTTAACAGTCAGATCTCAACTCAAATGCCACATCATTTTTAGTTCTTATCTCTACTTGCAAATGACTTATGTGTATAATTAATAGACTCTATGAGGATAGGACCAGTGTCTGTCTAGCTCAGTGGTTTCCCCAGCACCTAGGAGAGTACCAGGGACCATTTCCATGAAAGTCAGCTTTAAAAATCATAGGAAAGCCGAGTAATATTTTGTGGAGTCTTTTTTTCTTATGCTCAACATGCCCTTGTTGATTTTAATGGAAGTAGACTGGTGCACAAATTTGAAATAAACCAGTTCTGAAAATGGTTTACAAATGAAATACAGAATACCATACACAGCATTTTGTGCTTCCTGGAATTAGTTAATTGAATTTTAATTTTTTTTTCATAAAAGAATACCAAAAAAACCCTTAAATGCAAAGGTCTGCATATCAAAGTGGAGGTCTATCTCAAAAAAAAAACCTCACTGAGATGCATATCATCAACAATTTTTTGGAATGTATTCCAGATGACTCTTTAGAAACAAATCACCAAGAACACATCTGAATATAGAGGAGAGGATAAGTAAGAGTCTTATATAGCATTTGCTACTCCTGAATGTTTTTATGTATTCCGAAAAGTCTTTCTTTTTGTAAAATATGTGGCCTATCATGGAGACTGCACATACTGCCTATTGTGGTAATAGATGAAGAAAAACATGCTTGATTTAAGTAGAGAGCCTTAGAAAGTCTTAGAACATCACTTGAAAAAAAAACCCTCTTCATGCTCTATTTTCTTAAGAACTTATGTGGAAAAAAAGTTAAATGCATCTGCATTCAGCATTCTAATGTTTCATTATTTAGAAGTCATCTAAATTCAATGCATTATTTGGACCATAAAAAGACTTTTTTTCCGACAAAATTGACCACGCATACACACACACACAAACACACACACACACACACACACACACACCATATAAAGATGTATGTGTCTCTGCATTGTTAAAATAAAACTTTGGAAGATCTGGGTTTTCTTACTTGCCAGCAATTGAGCTGAGCAAGTCAATGCAGGTTAATATTGTTTTCTCTTAGTATATGTGATGTCAAAATTCAAAAGGACAATTTTCTTTGGAAGAGCCAAGTAAATAGTCCCATAGGCTCAAATAAACTGCCCAATATAGGTTAGTATTTATTCCGTCACTAATAATTACTTAACAGTGTCTATTTATAATCACCCTATTTGCCTGTGTTTGTAATTAATAAGGACAATAAGGAAAAATAGGAAATGTTTAATACTAGAAATAAGAACTCAAACTCAAGCAAGAGCAACTGTTAGGAAGTGCAGGGGAGGGGGAATGATGCTGATGTTAGGCTGACAACATGTCCCATATTACAAAATGTACTCTTGACAATTAGGTGATGAAAGGGAAATACATGAAATTGCTTTTACATTGTTTATTGACCTTTAAATTACCTAGATGTTGAAGTATGGCTCAACGAATAAACAATTGTCACTATACAAGATCTTAGAATTAGAGAAAGAAAAAAAATGTATCTGAGGCACAGAGGTTTGTTAAATTTCAAAAGGCAGGTTAATATGAACATATTTTTAAAATTTTAATACTCAGGAACTAAAAATAAATTTAAGTGCAAAAGAACATTATCTTGATCCTACTTGAAGCCAACAAATTTTTCCAAATAGTTATCTTAAAATTCCTCCCAACAACCAGTCTAAATGGCAAATATGGAATCAAAATCTTGGAAGACAGTAACAAAAGATGCTTTTCCTCCCTCAGTAATTATTTGTAACCTTTTGTTCTTAATGATAGCCTAAATGTCATGCTCCCATTCCACTGGATTCTAGAGTTCATGTGCATTCAGCACATATTAATTCTGTTTCTTTAATGCAGAACTGGGGTACACTAATTAGACATTTAAAGTATGTGTCTTTATATATGGCTGATGCTTTTAATAGGGGAAATAAATCAATGCAAAAACACATTATAAATGAATGCAGGCCTGTGTGTTTAAGTGGCCCAAACAATGAGAGTTTTAAAAAGAGACTCTGCATACTAAGACTGACCTCTTTGCTGATTCTTGAATGCACTATGCCCTTGTCTTAGTTAGATGCTAAATCCAGGGAGATGCTTTCCCTGAATTTAGCAGCAGAAAATTGTGTCAGGACATAAGAAAAACACAACAGTTTAGCAAAACTGTCAGTCATGCCAATGGACCATTGTGTTAGCATATTTCTAAGCCTCTGGTTAGAAGTGGAACTTTTACTGCCTGAAAGAAAAGGTATCTTTAAACTGCATATAAGATCTATCCTGGAGACAAGGGAAAAATTTCTAAGATTTTGCTGTATATTTGAGGCTAACTCCTGAAAAGCCCACCTGCTATTAGTTCAAACCAGTCACTTCCCTGAGGAGCATATTTATTAAGGTAAGTGTCATTGGTTGAATGATGACCTCACAAAAAAAGTTTCTGCATATTAACACCAGGAGCCTGGGATTATAACCCTATCTGGAAAAGGGTGTTTGCAGGTGTCATTAAGTTAAGTATTTTGAGATGACATCATTATGGATTACATGGGTGGGCCCTAAATTCAATGACAAGTGTTCTTATTAGAGACAAAAGAGGAGAAGATTCATATACAGAGAAGACCCATTAAGTAAGTGGCAGAGATTGGAATAACATAGTCATAACCCAAAGAATTCTGGGAGCCAGTAGAAGCCAGAAAGGCAAAAAAGCATTCATGTATAGAGGCTTTGAGACAGAGCAGAGACCCCTTTTAGGGGCCTGCTGTCCCTGTCTTAAGCATGGAAATAAAGGAAAAATTTTGAGTCCCATCAAGGGCAATTCCAGGCATCTAGCTAGCCTTAAAAAGTAAATGAGCAACCTGATAAACAGAAAAGCAATGATAACTTAAACAATATCCACCCAAATAAGCTAGAGTCACAAGATGTTTGCTTCCCTATGGAAACTAGAAATAACATCTTAACATATGTCCCTGAGTTGTTTTTCGGAAACCTGGACCCCCACCAGAAAAAAAAAAGCCCAATGGATAGATTAGAAAACAAACAAAAACAAAACAAAAAAAAAACACCTCTCCATGTAAACCTCAGGTAAGGGTGAACAGAAGTCTAGACTCTGACTCTTGCTTTTTGTTCTAAATTTCTTCCTGACGGGCCTGGAGAAGTCATGTCCACAGGCCAAACCTAACATTTCTTTCTGCTGGCCCCAACTTTTTAGATAAAGCTTATCTTCCTTAACCAATTGCAAATCTAGAAGTCTCTGAATTCACCTATGACCTTTGCAGCAGCCACAGAAAACTAATACAATGAGCTTCAAGGAAAACTTGGCCCCTTCGCTGATCCTTAAATGCCTAATGCTCTGGTCTTAGTTAGGATTTGTTATTCCCTCTGCCTGAACACTCTTCTCCAATTATGTGGAGGACTCCCCCATTCACTACATTTGAGTCTCTGCTCAAATACCACTTGACAAAAAGCACTCCTATTACCTAATATAAATTAGTAGCCCTATCCCATGTTTCCCTGCTCTATTTACCGTATCAGCTCTGACTATCTCCTCTCCCTGCCACCATGAATGGTGATCCTAACTGTCTTGTTCTCTTCTGTATACTTCAAGAACTTTCCTTGCACATAGGAGGTATTTAATAAATACCTGTTGAAATACAGGCCAAGTCATTTTTTGTTGTTTTTGTTTGGTTGGTTGTTTTTTGAGAGAATGGGGAAGAGACAGGCATGAGAACATCAAATTGGTGGAAATCCAATATGCTAGTGACAATAATTCATAGCATCAACAACATTACGTAAGTGGCAACTTCTGGTTACCTACATTAAGCCCATTAACCACTGGGAGAGACCAGCATATGGCTCTACACAACATGAAGGATTGTTGAGCTGAAGACAAGAAGAAGTAGATGCAGGAAAGCTCTTTGTCCTCCGTCTGTTTCACTAAAAGCCAGACATAGATTTTCAAAGACAAAAGATATCCTGCCCACCTCTCTAACAGGAGGAACAAAAGTTAACCACTGAAGACAGTGTTAGCCCCTCATCATATGGTATCACAGGATATGATACCAAAGTAATCTATGTTAAAAAGCTTTACTAAATTTTATCTGCCTGTTATTTGCTTTCTCCCAATTTGCCACCTGTAGAGACTGAAAATCCTTTTCCTCTGTCCTGCCACTACCCTAAATATTTACTGCTGTTTGTTTCATATGCTATATACACTGAAATTTAAAGCCAACTCTTAGAGAACTACTCATTCTCTGGGTGCCTCCTCCAATATACATATGAAATATACCTGTTAAGAAACTTGTTTTTCTCTTTTTAATATGTCCTTTGTAACAAGGGTCTGTTTTAAGATCCTATGTGAGTTACTTTTCCCCTTCATATAAAAGAAAAAGCCCCAAAAGTAACTGCTGATGTCAGAAAATGGGAAACGTGTGTCTATAATGTTAGATGTAAATGGACTATCTGTAAATTCAATCATTTTAATACTGAGATGCTTTATATGACTAATGTTGCATCTTTATCTCTGATATTCATATACAGTGGCTCCTAATTCTTAGGCATTAAGTTTCTGTACTCCTAATTCTCATTCAAGTAGTTAACAATGTATAAACACATTTTAAATATAATAGGAGAATATGCTATTAAAAGAATCACTGCTGGCTTAGGTGACTCCTTTTTAATATAATAAGATGGTCAATATTCAGTCCTTTCAAATTAATTGATTTAAATAACATGTTTGCAATGTGGGTGACAGATGAGCTCAGTTCTTTAAATAGAGTTATTTCTCCCCATGAATTGGAAAAGAATTAAAGGGAGTAATGTACATATTTGCTACTGGGAGAAAGGAATGGCAGGACCAGAGTTAAGCAATTTCATTTTTATACAATGCTATTGTGGAGTCTGTTAATATTCATAATAATGAATCATTGAATCATGAACATTTATTTCTTCAGAGATCACCTTTGCTTCCAAACATTTTGGAATATCATAAAAATTACACATATTGTCTCACCTTTCAAGGATGAAACTTTATTAGTTTATAATCTTTAGCTAATTGCTAATTAAATAGGCTTTCAATTATCTGATGAATCTTTAAACAGAGAAGGTGCTACCTTCAAAGATCTTTGTTAAAATTGATGAAGTGAAAAATGTATTGTACTTTGTGTTAAAATTACATGAGTAAATTTTTTGCAAATTTGTTTCTTTTAGTTTGATTCTGTTTAAAGAGTTAACTGGGTCAAATAAACCATTAACTTTTGTCTTTCTTTTCATTCAGAGTTAGAATATCAAAGAGTTGTCTTCAGAAATTATTTTTTTCAAGTAATAAGTATCACAATATTGATCCATCTAATCAACTGAATTTTATTTTCTACTAATAGAAAGGTAAAAGAAAATGTTGATTTAATAGTTTACTCTGGTGTGATATACAGAAATTAAGACAAAAAACTACAGGGCAATTTTAGAAATATGCTACATGGGGAATGAGGTAGTCATTATAGAAAATGCTGTCAAAGCAAAAATTTCACCGAAGTTAGATTAGCAAGGAAGACCTTATTATACAAGGCTGTTTCTATAATGCGAGAGGGCAGAACTCAGTCTGAATTGAACTCTTCTGAAACAAATGATGAGATGGTCTTTAAAGGCTGGGATGAGCTATTGGAAAAGTACTAGCGGACTTTAGGAAGGTTGATCAATGGACTTTGAGCAGATTGAGTTATTTCCTGAGTTTACAAATGTTTTCCTCTGTGATTAGGCCATCTGTACTTGCTAATCAGCATCTATTGAAGTTAGGCTCCTACTCTTTCACAGAGACTGGGAGATATGGACTGTATCTTGCTGGATGATTGTGTTTCAGTGGGATGGCTCTCAGGTCCTTGAGAAAGATATTTGTTGGGTTATAAAACTGACAAGAGGGTTTTAAAAGAATTTACATCTCATAGGGAGAGCGAAACAACTTTCAATTAAAAGTTTTCTAAAGAAAATACTCTAAGAAAAGGGAAAGGAAAGACTTCTGTGATTAGGCCATCTGAACTCTGTAAGAGCCATCTTGAGAGGGAGGGAGGTCAAGCACTTAGAGGCAGGAAGAAACCTGTCTTAAGTTCAGTCAAACCTTGGAGAATGTCGAGCCATCTTGGTCGATGGTATCTTAAATTTTTTAAATGTGCTACACTAAATGGTAGAGTTTTTCCAAAAGATCTGCTTTCAATGCCTTAGAGAACTACATTCAATTGTTATAAAGCAGTAAACCAGAGGTGCATATATCTATAATTCTTAATAGTTATTATAACCTATTAAGTATTATTTTCAGTCAGGGACTCACTATTTATAATATGAAGGAAGAATATTTAGATCTTACACTTCTACCTGTAACCATGGCTGACCTAATTTATTTCAAAATTAATCAACTATAATTATAAGTTAATGGCAATTTCTTTAATGCTAATAATAAGATTATGGGCCTAACAGAAAGGGTAAAACAAAAATCATTTCGATATTGTCTTGTTGCTCTGTAATTTTGGCCACACTTTGCTTGGGTTACATGGACAAGCATATTAATAAATAAATATTCCAAAATAAGACATAAGACAAAGATGATTGTTTAAGCATTTAATGAAATCTTACAATATTATTCAACGGGCCCACTTCAGGTTATCTTACTCCCTAGGTACTTGTAAGTTTGTTTAACATACTATTTACTATTGCTTAGGTCTAGACATTTCTTACCTCTATAAAGTCAGCAGCTAACTTATAGAAAGCTGATAAGATGCAGTGATTTTCTTATTTGTCTACTGGAGAAGATAACATCAAAAATTATGATATTTTTATACCCTGTAGATAATCATCCAATTTTATAACTAATATCATGCCTTTAAGAATGTATTTTCTTTTTATACGTTATAGAATGCCAGTTTTCAAGATGTCTTTGGAAAAAGCTTTGTCATCTTTCTGGTTCCATAAATCATGACATGTGCTTACTATTGTGTTTTTTTTTTTTTTTTAGATTTATACTTTGACAAGGAGCTGCAAAGAAAAAGCTTACATTTCTTTAGTTTGGGCATATGATGAAACCTATTCTTGATTATTTTCTTTTTCTTTTTCTTTTTTAATTTCTTCTCTTTTCCAATACTGATTGTTTCTCATTGCCACTTCTCAACCTCTAGATCCAGAAATTTATTCAACTATCAGTTGGACCAAAGAGGTAAGGTATATGTGTGTGTGTGAAAGTGTGCAAATGTGTGTGCATATGAAGTGTATGTTACTGTGTGGGCAAAACACATTGATGAAGCAGTAAAGCAAAGGAAAACAATCTTCATTCTTACTATTTTGCTTGAGGAGCTCAGAATTTGTACTTGTAAGTGAGAGAATTGCCAATATGTACAGAAGATTATCTAATCTAGGGAAAATAAACCTATGGGAATTACCTCATTGTTATAGACAAAATTGTACCCTCCCTGCACACCAAATTCATATCTTGTGTCTCTAGCCTCCAAAGTTACTGTATTTGGAAATAGGGACTTTAAAGATGTAATTAACTTTAACTGAGGTCAAATGGGTTGGGTCTTAAGCCAGTTGGGCCCAATCTTTATAGGAAGTAGAAAAGATGCCAGTGATGTGTGAGCACAGAGAAAAGACTGTGAGGACACAACAAAAAAGTGGCCATCTGCAAGCCAAAGAGACTTCTCAGAAGAAGCCCAACCCTACTGAAACTTTGATCTTGGAATTTCAGCCTGCAGAACAGTGACAAAATAAATTTCTGTTGTTTAAACCACCCAGACTATGATACTTAGTTATGGCAGTGCTAGCAAAGTACTAAGCTCACTATTTTTTAAATTGCTTAGAGTCAATTTATCTTGAATTTTTCAAAGCATGCCCTGCATGCATATTTAATATTTGTCGTTACTTGTAACATTCAAATTGTTCTTAAGTAGACATGATAAGCCAAACTAATTGCCACAAAAGCACAATTTCGGTGGTTACATGATAGCTGCTAAATTAGTTTTATTCACATACAGGTTTTTGTAATTGGTAAAGATAATCTGTTCAAAAAAAGAATTACTAGCTAATAGTTATGCATACCAAAATGAGTTAGATAATATGGCTGTCTTTGCTGTCTTGGAGCTTCAGTTCTCAAGGTATTTTGTTTCCTAAGCACAATCACTTCCAAAAAAAATCTCCAAATAATTTATTCTCTGTTAAAAATATCCTCCTCAATAAGTGTCATCTCTTGTCCTATAGCCGTATTTAGTACACATTGTGGTGCACCACTCAGATTGTGCATTCAAGATCAAGCAACACTTTCTGGCTGTCTGAAATGTTACCTGCTAACAGTACAGAACTGAAGGTGATCAATTTAAGATGAATGATGAAAGCCAGATGACCTCTTTGGCAGCTGATCTTTTGCAGTTGACAGAAAAAAACTGGGAATCAAGCTCAACACTTAATTATTAGGCTATCTGGGCTCCAGAGAATATTTAATTTTCACCTCTAGCCAAGATTCCTATGTTATGATCATGATCCTGATTAGAAAGAAGTAGAACTCTGAGACTTTGCAAGGAAATATATGGGTATTGTGCTTATATATTAATCTCTACATGAATGTCTACATTGTTACAACCATTCTAAGCCTGCAGAAGTGGTGTATTCCTCCTTATTGGAGACTAAAGTTCACCCCTTGCTTGAAGATGATCAGAGGCCACTGCCTTCCAAATATTGCCAACCCGCCACCAATATCTCCTCTCCTCTTCCCTCTTGGCCAGTATACTAATGACTTGAGACAAATCACAACATAACCTGATCAGAAGATTGTTGGATTGTACAAGAAAGGAGAGAAATTAAACATGAAGGAGTTGTAGGATATGACTAACATATACTGTCAGAGTCTAGGAAAATATATATGGATGCTAGATAAATAATGATATACTGGGTCGGCATGGTGGCTTATGCCTGTAATCTCCACACTTTGGGAGGACAAGACGGACAGATCACTTGAGGTCAGGAGTTCGAGACCAGCCTGGCCAACATGGTGAAACCCCGTCTCTACTTAAAAAAAATACAAAATTAGCTGGGCATGGTGGCCCATGCCTGTAGTCCCAGCTACTTGGGAGGCTGAGGCATGAGAATCACTTGAACCAAGAAGCAGAGGTTGCAGTGAGCCAAGATCATGTAATTGTACTCCAGCCTGGGCAACAAAAGGGAAATTCCATCTAAAAAAAAAAAAAAAAGAGGAAGAATGGTAAAATGTAACATTGGATAAAAGAACATTAAGGGATCACTCTCTTATAATTCAAGATTTAACGCCCTGAGAAGGACAAGGACTTTGGGAGATATTCCTAACAAATGTTTTTATGATTCTTGGAAATTTGGAGAAAGTAATGTCCCAAACTGAGTGATGAGGAAATGTGAGAATTGCTAGAGAAGACAGTGGAGAATGAAAGGCTCAGAGTGGGGTTGCTAGAACAGGTATATTGTGAGAAGCTGGAAACCCACCGGTTGACAATATTTCATAGAGAGGTCCAGAGGATTGCCCATCTACCAAAATAATATGGAATTTGCTAGTGAGTGGAGCACAAGCATCGCTGATAATTTCACTGATGGATGTCCTCTATTGGCCGGGACAGACAGTAGGAGATATTTTTGTAGAACTGGCATCTTTAACAGTAATGAGAATGAGAGGATCCTGAAGTAATAGAGACTAGTTGCAATGATTAGCTATCAAAATCATTTGAGTGCAAATATTATAATAAGTAGCAAAGGCAAATAAGGGTACAGATAAACTGTGGAGAAGATTAACGAACACAGGGCACTTAGAGGCATGACAGGTGCATCCAACAAAGATATTGCTTGAACTGTCAAAGAAAATCAAAGTTGAGTGGGTGGGAATCAGAGGATAGAAATCCCCAAGTCAGAATCTTTTACTGAGTTTCTATACTTGAACCAGCTTTTGGAAGTGAATGAAAATCGTTGATTGAAGTAAAGACTGGGTACCAAGAGGATCTATGCCAAGTAAAACCATTGCGAGTGTATGTAATAAAGATTATTTGAGACCTTTTCCAACAGGACCCATAGACATTCTCAGGTAATCATTGGACACAGGATCTAAGATGACACATTGATACTCAGGACCCTGAAGTACTATCATCAACCCCTGTTAGAGTCGGAGCCAGGTAGTAAATAGAATCCTATCTCAGGTCCAGATTAGCGTAGTTCCACTGGGTCCACAGATATACCCACTTGCCATTTTACAAATCTTTGCATATATAGGTGAAATGGATATATTGGAGGGGTTGTCAAGACCACCACATTATTCTGTGGCCTTTACGTAAGAGCTATGTAGTAATGATGAAGCCCAAATGGAAATCTTTGAAATTAGCTCCCATGCCTATGTCAATATGTAAGAAAAAGAGCATTAATTTTTTTCATCCCAGATGGAGTAGCAAAGATTCATGTCAATTTTAAAGATGTAAAATGCACAGGGATTGTAATCTTCCACATCATTTACTTCACCAATCTGGTCCCTACAAGAAAGTAAAAGAAATATAACAAATAGGATGTTCATAACTATGCCAAGTAGTCACACCAATTTTCTTTATTTCATGTGTATTTACACATCAGCAAAATAATATGCCCATTTTAATTCATAACATAATTTACCTCAAAACTGTATTATATAGGTGCAGTGAAGTTAATTTTGCAAGACAACCTTTTTTCTTCATTTGTGTTTAATTATTTTAGGGATGTATTAGTTGTAGTCTTATTCAACAGTATCATACTTTTTCACAATAGCTAAGGCTAGCTATTAGTTCTCTGGGAACATTGACCTTGTAAAGAGAAAATAATACCTTCCATTTAAGATTCTGCTTTTGTGTTTGATATGCAGTACAATAGTTTTACTCAATATTGCTGCCTTTGCTCTTTCTCTAAATTAGGAAGAAAAAAGAGTTAGTAATTTTTTTTAAACTAAGTGGTAGTTATGTGAGCTTTGTTACATTTCTGTTTTTATGCCTTTTTGTGTGACTGAACTATTCATGATTATAGAAAGAAGTACAGAAAAAGAATAACCGTGTTATCCAATTACTTTGGAGCCTTTTTAACTCTGAAAATGGTAGAAGAACAAAGAATAGACAGTTCAGTGACTGCTAAATCATGCAAGGAATGATCAAACCTGTATATCCAATTTTTTATAATTACTACGACTCTAGACTTCTAAAATTAAATAATTAAGTAGGATGAGATGAGATTATAAGCATGTTAGAGATAAGAGTGTCTGTTAGAGAAAAGTACAATTCTTGTAAGATGAACCTGTGCAATCCAATTAAATTTCTAGAATCCCAAACACAGCTCTGAATAAAATGGAAGGTTCTTCTCTGATCACGAACGAGAAGCCCTTTGAATGACTTTGCCAAAAGGTTATTTGTTAATTAGAACCATGTGGCATTATGTCTATGTGATTCAGAAACTAAGTGAACTGCTGTTACATTAGAATGCAGGCAAGGACAGCAATTACAGGAACCACTGAGCAGCTATTATTAGGTGATAACCGTAGATACACAAAATTTTGTATGCAATTGATTTTATTGTAATATAAATATATCCCTTTCATAATCTTAAATGTAAAAACAATGTTGCCAAATATTTCATTTCCTTTAATACAAATATAAAGGCAACTTTCAAAATATACATATAATTAATTTTTTTCAAAGGGAAACATACAGGGAAGGGTACTCTTATTGCCCATAACACAAAGTAAAGTTGTAATTTCAGCATGACCTTTGACTTTGATATCCCCTTTTATTTTAATATCCAGTAATTTTTCACTTATTTTATTGCAACATGTGCTTAAACTCTGACACACAGAGGTATAGAGTAACAAAAGGAATCAGATTTCTCCCTGAAACAGAGATATAGGCTTATGTCAAGAAATACCATTTTCTTCAAGACTGTTAAAAATGAATTAAAGTCCTATCACTTACTTTATTCTCATAGCAATGAAATCATCTTTGGAAATGCATCTCTCTTTGAGCAATTTTTGTAAATAGGATAGTGTCAGGGACTCAAGGGCATCTCCCCAAAATGCACAGGTGGAAATTTAGCTCTATATTTGGAGGTAGAGCTTATAAGAAGGTAATTCAGATTAAATGAGGTCAAAAAGGCAGGGCTCTAATCCACTACAATTGATATCCTTGAATTAGAGACACCAAGAGTGGACACAACAGAAGTAAGGCCATATGAGGACAGAGCAAGAAGGTGGTAGTTTGCAAGCCAGGAAGAGGGGCCTGAGGAGAAACCAACCCTGCTAGCATCTGGATCATGATCTTTCAGCTTCAAGAACTGTAAGAAAATAAATTCTGTTGTTTAAGCTACCCAATCTGTGACATTCTGTTACGGCAGCCCAAACAGACTAATAATATAGGTTTGAAATTAAAAATCTATATTTCTATGTTAATTCCTCAATGGAGATTTGCTTTGGTGTCTGAGGATTCTTATGTGTTTGGAAACTGAAAGCCTTTGTAATTGGGGATTCTGATCCAAGCAAGCACTGCTTCAGCATTGGGAGCTCTTGAGAAGAAGGCATTCAAAGTTTCCACCTCCAGTATCTTCTTTCATCTTGGCAGCTGGACCAAAGGCCTCCAGTTTTTCTGCAATATTCATTATGGTGGCTGCAAGGCTTTGATCAAAAGATTAATTGTATTCAAGTGAAGAAAAATGTTTGCCAAATTCTCCATTTGAAATCATTTTAATAGAAGACTTCAAAAAATGTAAAAATTCTGTTCTCAGTTTGATCTTGCTCTTTAAACTTGTCCTTGAGAGTACAGTGAACCTATTGGTAGTGGGAAAGGGCTTTACATTCTGCACTGATTTTTGAAAGTGCTATTTAAAGAGGAAGTGATTTAAGTCCCTGATACTGATGAATTTGATAAATCTTATGACAATTGACAGATTTTCTTTTAGATATTTTGGCTGTGTTTTTAATGCTAATGCATGGCAATATAGAACACGATAAAATCCAATGTGTTGCCAAGCACTAGAAATACTTCGTCAATAAAAGAGTTTTCAAAATTTAGCCCAACTAGAGGTTTAACATTGCAAATAAATCCTTCATCACTACAAGGACACTGCAGCCCTTGATGCTTCTTAAAGGGGCTCCTAAGATAGGGAATCTTCTTGGACAGCATAAGAGTGAACATCATAGGTAAATACTAGTATCTTACTTAACTGAAAGACCATCTAGGGTCATATTATAAAAACTTCAGGCAAATTAATAGCTTTTTGTTTTCAAAGACCTGTTTTGATATATAATATAAATATATTATCTTTTCTGGAAGGAATGGGGTCATTTGATTGCAGCATTGCTTTAATGTTTCTTTTCTCTGACTTAAACTATAAGCCAGCTTGACCATTTCTAGTGGTTAGGGCTTCATCACCAACCTAGATTCACTCAAAGTAATTTCCAAGAAATTAATAATCCAATGATCTGAAATGATTTTACCCTTCACTCCCATATACTTGCCTATTTAAAATATATACTAAACTGTCAAAAAAAATGTGGGCACCAGTAAGTAGACTGGAATATTTTTCAAAAGACTTTGTTAGAATTTTTGAGTCATAGTGTGCAGATGGTCAAATAAAGAAAACATATCCATAGTATAGCCATTACTGTCATCCAAACAGATCTGCAATATTTCTCTCTGTGATTTCTGATGTTTACCAGGAGCAAAGCATGGAAGAGAAAAAAAACATATTTGTGCCCTTTGGTGCTTTTCTCAGAAAAAATATTCTCAACAGTGATATGTTGTTTCTTTTTCAACCCTCTTCACCTCTTTGACTTAGAGGTCAGACCAGATTTCCTTTCAAACTGGAAGGGTTTTCCCGAAACCTCTATAATTAATCTTAACCTCACTTAATAGCTTTTTTGTTGTCCAGGAGAATCAAAAAAATGTGACAATAAAATATGCTAAAAAAATCCAGATTATTAGATATGATGTTCCAAATGGTACTTTGTCCTCTCGAGTTCATGATGACATTAACAATTTTACATTGACATAAAGATAGACTTCATTCATTGTATCATAAAGGATATTCAGAATCTCTTTGCCCTAGTAATACAGGTTTAAAAAAAGAGTAGCACATTCTCAATTCACTTCTTCAGAACATAAGGCGTAGCATGATTTATAGATTCTTTAAATAGGCAAAAGTTTTAGCGTGATGTCTACAATGGTTCTATTGAAAAAAAAAATAACCTTGATGGGGAGAGTAGAGTAGAAAATTAGATGACCTTTCCGTTTTTACCTGCCAAAAGGAAATTGTAAGCAGCTCAAACAGATTTAAAAATTCCCTGAATGTAATGAGCATTTGCTATTTTTATTCATGTCCCTCTACAGTGTTAAGTACAAAGAGCTCCGTAAGTTCTTATTACACAATGTGTATGTATATGGCATCATTATGTTGTACACCTTGAATATATTTAATCTTTATTTGTCAATTAAATATTTTAAAATAAAAAATGAAAACTAAGATCATTTTGAATGAAGAAATGGCAGAAAATTATGCCATAGCTATTTTCATCAGAATGTGAAATATCTTTATAATTATGTGGTTTTGCTTTCTATTTATATAAAATATGTATTTGAAAAGATGTCATTTCTACTGTGCCAATCAGCTGTCCTAGGATAGATATGGTCTATCTATTCATCATACCTAGATGTAAGTATTTCACAGTAAGGCAAAAAACTACAAACCTATTTAATTACATATTTTCTACTTTTGCTATTTTCTTCCTCATTTTGTTGCAATCAACTTCATACTAATTATTGCTTTCACAAAAATAAATAGAAAATATATTATCATGAAGTACTCATTTTGCTAAAGATTTAGATTTCTAGCTCTAGTAGAATTTGAAGTATGCAGAATTACTAGCAATTAAGGATTCACATTCTTCAAAAAATGTGTTTTTAACTTGGGATCGACTGTCCTTCTAGAAAAGAATTCTTGAAAATTTTATGAAAATTTATGTACTTTTGTTTATATATCTTTTTATAAAGATAAAATCTAAAACGTTTCTTAGACTCTTAAGGGGTATCAGATTCCACAAATTTAGAACTGTTGCTCTAATATACTCTAGTTAATTCCAGGTTGTCAACTAGGAACTAGATTCACACTTTTTGAGATGAAGAAAAGTTATATTAATACAGTGAAATTAATCAAATGCATATACAATACTATTCAGTGGTTTTAATAACACCATAGAACTGAGCAAGGTATATTCTGCTGACATTTTTTTATTTCTTTTTTAATCACATGGAGAAAAAAAGTGTTTATAAATTCAAGTTAGTTCTTCCACTGTTATATTTAAGTGTGAGCCAAAATAATATGTCTAATGATTCCTTTGGAACATGTACTAAAGAATGACAATCAGTGACTCTTTGTCTACTCTCTCACTACACGACATCTTGTGAATGATCTATAGCCAGTGATGTCTGCAGAGGACCAAAATGAAACCATGTCAATTGGAGAAAGATTGCTATTTAGGACCCTGTTTGTGAGTGAAACTTATGAAAATGCTTTAACATTCTTATATTCTTAGAGAGAAAGCAAATAGTGAGCTGTAATTAAACTTGTTTGAACTGAGTTATGCCCATTTCAGTAGTACACTATAATAACACTCTGCAGATAAAAACAAAACAAAATAAAAACCTTGGAGAAAAATTGCCAGTGTATTTAACTGGGGCACAATTGGCCAGGAATGCTAAAAGATAATATTTGCACAGGATTTATTGGTATTCATTGGAAGCATAACTTTTCTATTACTGCCCAGCACATGATGAATTCTAACTTTCGTATTTACAACTATTTACATGTCAGCATCAAGTTGTGCAGAGAAATAAAATTAACATTTGAGAAGACAATTCAACTTAAATGAGAAAATATATATATATATATTTTTTTTGAGATGGAGTCTCGTTGTGTCACCCAGGCTGGAGTGCAGTGGCCGGATCTCGGCTCACTGCAAGCTCCGCCTCCCGGGTTCACGCCATTCTCCTGCCTCAGCCTCCCGAGTAGCTGGGACTACAGGCGCCCGCCACTTCGCCCAGCTAGTTTTTTGCATTTTTTAATAGAGACGGGGTTTCACTGTGTTAGCAAGGATGGTCTCGATCTCCTGACCTCGTGATCCACCCGTCTCGGCCTCCCAAAGTGCTGGGATTACAGGCTTGAGCCACCGAGCCCGGCCAAGAAAATATTTTTAATTACTTGTTCTATAGGTAAAGTGTAAATAAAGCAGGCGTATATGTGAATTTGGTCACTTGCTAATGCTAGAGGAATACAAAGATAAACATGGTTGCTCTTAAGATTACAAGATTAGTAAAGGGATATACAATTATGAAGAACTAATATAATACGTAGCAGAAGAAAAAGAAACAAATTTATGATAAAACTATAGTCTACCTTCCAAGGCAACAACTATAGGCATGATTATTAGTTTTTGAGACAAAGAGAATAAGAAAAGCTTCATGTAGAGAATAACATCTGACCTGAATCTTGGGGAATTTGTAGGACTTCATTAAGAATCCCTTCTTTATGGCCGGGCGCGGTGGCTCAAGCCTGTAATCCCAGCACTTTGGGAGGCCGAGACGGGCGGATCACGAGGTCAGGAGATCGAGACCATCCTGGCTAACACGGTGAAACCCCGTCTCTACTAAAAATTACAAAAAACTAGCCGGGCGAGGTGGCGGGCGCCTGTAGTCCCAGCTACTCGGGAGGCTGAGGCGGGAGAATGGCGTAAACCCGG
The DNA here is from genome assembly GCF_009764315.1 of Trachypithecus francoisi. Taxonomy (NCBI): domain Eukaryota; kingdom Metazoa; phylum Chordata; class Mammalia; order Primates; family Cercopithecidae; genus Trachypithecus; species Trachypithecus francoisi. The sequence continues at coordinate 79,160,352 of NW_022681465.1, forward strand.
GAGGCGGAGCTTGCAGTGAGCTGAGATCCGGCCACTGCACTCCAGCCTGGGCGACAGAGCGAGACTCCGTCTCAAAAAAAAAAAAAAGAATCCCTTCTTTAAAAAAACATATTCAGCGGCAACTGCAACAGAATATATCAATAGCTAAATTTAAAAAAAAATAGAGCATGGACATTAACAAAAATGGACATTAACAAAAAAACCCACACCCATTCTAGTGAGAAAATGTACATTCCATACTATGATAGATTATGGAGATGAAATATACTCTGTTCCACAAACACTGTTGACCTGAACTCTATGGAAGGGCATATAAGGTGTTACATTAGAGGGAAAATGCCTTCAGATTATTTCTTTTTTTTTTAATACTTTAAGTTCCAGGGTACATGTGCACGACGTGCAGGTTTGTTACATATGTATGCATGCATCATGTTAATGTGCTGCATCCATTAACTTGTCATTTACATAGGTATATATCCTAATGCTATCCCTTCCACCTCCCCCTCCCCCCAACCCACGACAGGCCCTGGTGTGTGATGTTCCCCATCCTATTTCTAAGCATTCTTATTGTTCAATTCCCATCTATGCGTGAGAACATGCAGTGTTTGGTTTTCTGTGCTTGCAATAATTTGTTCAGAATGATGGTTTCCAGCTTCGTCCATGTCCCTACAAAGGACATGAACTCATCCTTTTTTATGGCTGCATAGTATTCCATGGTGTATATGTGCCACATTTTCTTAATCCAGTCTATCTTTGATGGTCATTTGGATTGGCTCCAAGTCTTTGCTATTGTGAACAGTGCTGCAAGAAACATACGTGTGCATATGTCTTTATAGCAGCATGATTTATAATCCTTTAGGTATATACCCACATCTGCTTTTTTTTTGTTTTTGTTTTCCATTTGCTTGGTAGATCTTCCTCCATCCCTTTATTTTGAGTGTATGTGTGTCTCTGCATGAGAGATGCATCTCCTGAATACAGCATGCTAATAGGTCTTGACTCTATCCAATGTGCCAGTTTGTGGCTGTTAATTGGAGCATTTAGCCCATTTACATTTAAAGTTAACATTGTTATGTGTGAATTTGATCCTGTCATTATGATGTTAGCTGGTTATTTTGCTCATTAGTTGATGCAGTTTCTTCCTAGCATCGATGGTCTTGAGGTTCTAAGATGGGCGAATAGGAACAGCACCAGTCTACAGCTCCCAGCATGAGCGATGCAGAAGATGGGGGATTTCTGCATTTCCAGCTGAAGTACTGGGTTCATCTCACTGGGGCTTGTCAAACAGTGGGTATAGCCCATGGAGTGTGAGCCGAAGTAGGGCGGGGCATCACCTCACCCAGGAAGCACAAGGGGTTGGGGAATTGCCTTTCCTTGTCAAGGGAAGCCGTGACAGACCGTACCTGGAAAATCAGGACACTCCTACCCTAATACTGCACTCTTCCAATGGTCTCAGCAAATAGCACACCAGGAGATTATACCCCACGCCTGGCTCGGAGGGTCCCACACCCACAAAGCCTTGCTCACTGCTAGCACAGCAGTCTGAAATCAAACTGCAAGGTGGCAGTGAGGCTGGAGGAGGGCATCCACCATTGCTGAGGTTTGAGTAGGTAAACGAAGTGGCCGGGAAGCTCGCACTGGGTGGAGCCCACTGCAGCTCAAGGAGGCCTGCCTGCCTCTGTAGACTCCACCTCTGGGGACAGTGTATAGCTAAACAAAAGACAGCAGAAACTTCTGCAGACTTAAATGTCCCTGTCTGACAGCTTTGAAGAGAGTAGTGGTTCTCCCAGCACAGAGTTTGAGATCTGAGAAAGGACAGTCTGCCTCCTCAAAAGGGTTGCTGATCCCCAAGTAGCCTAACTAGGAGACACCTCACAGTAGGGGCCAAGTGACACTTCATACAGCTGGATGCCCCCCTGAGATCAAGCTTCCAGAAGAAGGATCAGGCAGCAACATTTGCTGTTCTGCAATATTTGTTGTTCTGCAGCCTCCGCTGGTGATGCCCAGGCAAACAGGGTCTGGTGTGGACCTCCAGCAAACTCCAACAGACCTGCAGCTGAGGGTCCTCACTGTTAGGAGGAAAACTAACAAACAGAAAGGACATCCACACCAAAACACCATCTGTACATCAGCAACATCAAAGACCAAAGGTAGATAAAACCACAAAGGTGGGGAGAAACCAGAGCAGAAAAGCTGAAAATTCTAAAAATAAGAGTGCCTCTTCTCCTCCAAAGGAACACAGCTCCTTGACAGCAATGGAATAAAGCTGAATGGAGAATTACTTTGACAAGTTGAGAGAAGAAGGCTTCAGAAGAACCGTAATAACAAACTTCTCCAAGCTAAAGGAGGATGTTAGAACCGATTTCAAAGAAGCTAGAAACCTTGAAAAAAGATTAGACGAATGGCTAACTAAAATAAAGAGCATAGAGAAGACCTTAAATGACCTGATGGAGCTGAAAATCATGACATGAGAACTATGTGATGCATGCACAAGCTTCAGTAGCCAATTCAATCAAGTGGAAGAAAGGGTATCAGTGATTGAAGATCAAATTAATGAAATGAAGTGAGCAGAGAAGTTTAGAGAAAAAAGAGTAAAAATAAATGAACAAAGCCTCCAAGAAATATGGGACTATGTGAAATGACCAAATCTACGTCTGATTGATGTACCTGAAAGTGACAAGGAGAATGGAACCAAGTTGGAAAAACACTCTTCAGGATATAGTCCAGGAGAACTTCCCCAACCTAGCAAAGCAGGCCAACATTGAAATTCAGGATACACAGAGAATGCCACAGAGATATTCCTCGAGAAGAGCGACTCCAAGACACATAATTGTCAGATTCACCAAAGTTGAAATGAAGGAATATATGTTAAGGGCAGTCAGAGAAAAAGGTCGGGTTACCCACAAAGGGAAGCCCATCAGACTAACAGCGGATCTCTTGGCAGAAACTCTACAAGCCAGAAGAGAGTGGGGGCCAATATTTAACATTCTTAAAGAAAAGAATTTTCAACCCAGAATTTCATATCCAGCCAAACTAAACTTCATAAGTGAAGGAGAAATAAAATCCTTTACAGACAAGGAAATACTGAGAGATTTTGTCACCACCAGGCCTGCCTTACAAGAGCCCTCAGACTCTGAAGTTAAAATCTGGGAGCAAAGGATGCTCCCAAAGTCCACTATCTGGCTAAATGTCCAGGAATTAGTTGTTCTAAGCTGACCGAAGGCTGGTGGAACTGCTGCACTTGACTTTACAAGGCCATAACTCTCTTTATTGAATTGTGGGGGAAAATATCTCTAAGCTGAAGACACACCTGAGATTTGTTAAGAATGCACCTAGGTGTTTGATGTGAACATAAGAAAAGTAAAAAGCAAGGGTTAGAAACATACTTACTTTATTACTTCACTGAGCAGGAGCAATAGTCAGGCTGAGATCAGGTGAAGGTGGGAATTCTAGCCTGATTTCAGTGTCTGAAGGGAACTGCTTTGCTTGCCCTCTTTTTCTTTCATTTCTCATTAAAAATATGTATATATATATATGTAAACACTGTCACTTTTCTGCCAATCTCTAGCTTCACCTAGCACTGGGGAAGTTTGTAGAGAAGTTCAGAGGTATCAGGCAACATAAAATAAAGTGTTTTATTGCACAGTCAGATATTAAAGAACGACAGGTAGGAATTAATATTTCCTCAGGGTCAAGGAGATTAGGAATTTTTTTCTAAAGCGTTCATTCAACATAAAGAGCCAAGCGCTTTATTTGACCATGCTCAGTGTATTAGTCAAGTTTCTCTAGGGGGATAGAACTTACATATACACACATATATACATATGTGTATATATATATATATGTGTATACACGTATATATATGTGTGTATATATGTGTTGTGTATATATATACACACATATAGATACACATATATATATACACACATATATATGGACATATATATACACACACATATATATATGGGAGCTTATTAAGTATGAACTCACATGATCACAAGGTTCCACAATAGCCATATGCAGGCTGAGGAGCAAGGAAAGCTAGTCCAGGTCCCAAAACTGAAGAACCTGGAGTCCCATGTTTGAGGGCAGGGAGCATTCAGCACCAGAAAAAGATGTAGGTTGGGAGACTAGGCTAGTCTCTCTTTTCACCTTTTTCTGCCTGCTTACATTCTAGTTGCACTGGGAGCTCATGAGATTGTTCCCACCCAGATTAAGGGTGGATCTGCCTTTCCCAGTCCACTGACTCAAATGTTAATCTCCTTTGGCTAAACCCTCACAGGCACACCCAGGATCAATACTTTGTATCCTTCAATCCAATCATGTTCACACTCAGTATAAACCATCATACTCAGTTCGATTCTACATCCTATGACCTTTACATTCTCAGGATGTTTACACTACAGGGGCTCAGGAGAGGTGAATTCCAAGATGAGGAACCAGTCCATGAAAAGGTGCAGAGCCTCATAAGACCTTAATCTACAGTAGATGTTTCTGGGAGAAGTACTGAGAGAAGAGAGCAATAAAAGTGATTGAATCCAGAATACAATGATATAAAAGAAGATAATCCAGAATATAATGAAATTATTCTCATGATCAGTAAAGAATTATTAATATGTTATGTATGGAATTGATAGGATTTGTGTTTTAGCTATACTGCTCCAATGGCAGTTTCAGGGATAGATTAGTCTAAAGGCAAGATACAGGAGACCAGGTGGGAAAATAAGGAAATAAAACAGTTTAGAGACACAGTTTAAATTTAGGAGACAATAGTGCTCTGAAAAGTTAAAAATTATTTTAAGTGACATTTTGTAGTTCACACTAAGAGCTTAGTTTCTGATTTTTTTTCTTGAGGGAGTTGGGGGCGTTAATAGCAAACCAAAGTTTACAGCTTGAGTAACTGGAAAGACAATGCTGCCATCACTGAAACCACAAATCTTGGGCAGAGGAAGAGAAGATTTAGGGAGAAAAATGATGGATTAGTTCCATTTTAGACACCTTGAATTATATGTGCTTGTGACAATTGCAGTATGACATATTCAAAAGGTAGTTAGTTATTTCACTGGCTTAACACAAGAGAAGTTTGTTTCTTCCTAATGTGGATTTCAAAATAGGCATTCCTCATCAGCGGACAGCTCTTCTGCAAGTACTAATGGAAGAAATCAGGCTCGTTCCAAGTTATTTTTAACCCATGGCTGCCAAAATCACTAAGTTCATCTGCATCATTCCTGCATCAAAGGAAATCAGGAAGGATCAGTGTGGGAAGTTACTGTGACCTCTACCTGGAGGTAGTGCTGTAGTGAACTCCACTTCCTCTCACATTCTGTTAGCTGGAAATAACTCACATAGAAGAGTTATCTCCTTTAGTTATTATGTAAGGTACAAACTGGTATGAGTCAGCTGGACAAATCAGAGACCGCGACTGGTATGGAGGCCTCAGGATTTCTGGGGTAGAAGATTCAACAGCTTCGTATTTTTGTGATTTTGTATTGGGAAATGTCTCTGCATTTTTCTTCTATTGTATCATTTTAATGTAATTGACCTCCCAAATAAAGCATGTTCTTTAATTCTAACTGACATGAATCATTTCTATTACTCCATCAGTTTAAGTGGAAACTTAATTACCTACCTGTTTGGTTCTATTCCATGAGGTAATTTGAAATGAAGAATTCTGATTCAGGTAATAACTCTGTTTTTCAGAGAAAACAGCAAAGAAACAGAGAATGGGGCCCTTTCTTTTTAGTGTATAATAGAATTTCATTCATATTACCTAAATAGCATAGTTCTCCAAACATCCAAGTATCAAGTCTCATGTGGGAGGGAATAATTTTTATAGGGAAAAATAACTAGTTTGTGAGGTCATTTTTGCTTAGTCATTGTTATTGTCATTTTTATGCAGATGTTCCATTATCAGTAACTCTATCACTTATTTTATAGAACAGAACTGAAGGCTAAAAAAGACCATCAAAATTCACTTGCACTTGACATATTATTCAAAATTCGATATTGTGGTAAAATTGAAAACTGCATATTTAATAAAATATATACATACTTAGTATGTGCCACGAACCATCCTATGTAATTTGTGTGTATTGTTAAACCCTTCCCACATCTCTGTACAGCTTTATTTACTTATTTTTCCCTTCATTTTATGATGTTGGACAATAGGATAGTTGCTACTGTCCAACAATTTTTGACCCATAGAAAATGGAAATTTCATATAATTCAACCTAATGCTTGTGAGAGGATTTTAAGCCACTTGCCCAAACTCATAATATCACAAGCTGGTAAAAGAAAGAAACTGTACTTGAATTCGATAGTCCATTTTTTTCTTTATACTGTATACTCACTCTTTTACACATACATAAACACACGCACATATATACACACTTATGTTTTATATATATGTACACACAAAAATGTATAGAGATATGAATATATACAGAGTGTGTGTGTGTGTGCTCGCATGTGTGTGTGCCTATACTTTTATTTTTTGGGAAGAAGTTACTTTGTTTTTTGAGGTGTGTCTGTAAAGACCCAAATATATATAGATAGGCAATCTTCTACTTTCTGAACTTTAACCCTAAACTACAAAATGGTTCATTATTTTTCACACATGTCATCATCACTGGTATTCTCCCTCCTCACCTCCCACCCCTGTGCTTTAATTTTGTCTTTTCTTTTAACCATACTTAATGGCTAAGTTTGTAACCTCAATGTTTAAAAACAAATTACATTTCCATCCACTCATCTCAATCCTTATTATCACTGTAGAGCACTTTTTCTGGGCAGAAGGAGCAGAATGGATTCATAGCTATTTGGGCAGCTTGTTTTCTTCTCAGCGGGCCTTAGGGAGCCCATTCTTTATTGTCATACAGAACCCAGTCTATAATTATTAGCGGGAGCTGTTCACAATAGAGTCACCAATTTCCCCTATATATTAGAGCGTACACACCATGTATGAGGAGGTAAAATTTAGTGATGACAAAAAAATAACCTTTAGCAAAACTGTAGGTTCCGTGGTTCATAGACATTTTTATTTCATGAATTAAACATTCTCATCTCTCAAAGTTTGACACTATTTTAAATCTATACTTATTAGGTATCTGCAACATGATGTTGGAGTTTCTTTAAAGGAGGTAGATTTTATCATTCTTAATTGTATTATGTCACATAGTGCAAAGTGGTATAAGTTAATTATCTAGATAATAAAACTAAATATATTTTTGCTTTTGCTGCCCAAAATGTTAAGTAAGTAGGATAGGTAGAAATTACATTTTACCTTTTTAAATTTAAATATCAAAACAAAGAATTATTCTGAAAATTTTATATCTAGCTGACACGATTGGTAGATAGATTTATATATATAATATATAAGTGTGTATTTATATGTGTGTGTGTATATATACATATAATGTACATTTTCTATTTATCTATGGAGAAAATTATATATAATCCTATACATACTTTGTGCAAATCCCAGTTTATGTACCTTTTAGGAAATCTTGGTCCCACTTGCCCACTTAATCCAATCTGCTTGTTTTGCTTCCTGAACTCGGTGACTTCTTGGTGAATCCCACCATTCCTGCCCAGACACCTCCATCATCTTCTCTTCCCTTATCTCTGAGTGCTACTGACTATCTCACCCTCCCTGGGAATGAGGGTTGAACTTTAACAGAGTCTTTATTGCTGCTGCTGACAGGCACAGAAACTTCATCTTCTAAATCCAAAGCAATGTGATCTACAGAGGCTCTTTTTTTCTCCATTGGAGGTGCCAGACAGGGTCTTATGACCAGAGATTGTAGGAGAATTGAGATCCGAGGGGGTTAACTTTACTAGTAAGAGAACAGAAAGAGACATCTAGAGAATTGCTTGCTTTTTATATTTTAATGAACTGTTCTTAGACCCAGTAGTTCTATTTGGACTTTCTGGGAAGGTTCCAGGAGGCCTGAGAACATCTATGTTTATTTGAGTTGCTTGATCAGCTTGGTCACACTAAATAAAACGCACAATGCTAAACCAAGAACAGAATTCAAAGCAGAAATTTGCAAAGATTTTTTTAGCTTCATGTGGCCAATAAATTTATTTTCCTCTAATGAAGAAAACTTTAAAGTGACTACGAGAATATTCTACATAATGTGTATAGAATCTTTTATGTGGAACATAAAAATAAAAGTGTGTTTAGAATTCCCTGCTTTTCCCAAAAACTTTCCCTCCTTTTCAGCTTCCAAAAAGACATGAGTTCTGAGGACTATGTTTTTTGCTTGCTGGAGCAGTGATACATAGGATTGCAAATGAGTAAAGCAGTTTGATCTGCAAGACAAAGGACACAGTTACCCAGAGAAGCTTCAGAAAGAGAGAGAAGAAAGGAGAAAATGAAAGAGGGCAAAAGCAGGGATAAATGAAGAAAAAGATAATGCCCAGAAGATATGAGAAAGTTTAGAAAGTTTCTGTAAACTTTACCCTTAGTATTCTAAAGGGACTTTCAAAAACGACTTTTATTACTATTTAAGGTTTGGCGGTTTAGCTTAATATGGCACGATGCTAAGAAGGATCTGAAGGCAAAAACAGGAAGGCTTACTTATATTCAGATTTCATACAGCCATCTAGACAATTACACTTTAGTTAACTTTTTAGTAATCTTTGTGTATTTATTTCACAGTGCAGGTACAGTGATCCTCTACCACTGGGAGGTGCCTCAATCTGAAGTCCTTAATTAAATAATCATTTCTGGGTTTACTGTGATCCCAGTGGTGAAAATCTAATGATACCCATTCCTTCTTTGACAGTAGCTTAGTAGCTTTCATCTCTAAAAATGAAAACCCAGATACACAATGTGCAAAGCTCAAGTGGTAGGGATGTTATATATCCTGCATAGTTAGGTGAGCTGACATATCCCCGCTTTCTGCCCCATCCCTGAGCCACTGAAGATGTGCTTTTTGCAACTTACCTTCAGTCTGTGCTGGATTGTCTTGTCATTTCTGTAGTCCTTGTTCTGCATGCCAAATGTACATCTGCCTAAATGCCTGCAGTTAGGTGTACAATCTCAGGTCCCGCCTCTGATCTCTCTCCCTGGGAAACAGAAATCTGCTGAGTTTTCCTTTGAGGCCAGTGGACTGGTGACTCAGCATGAGCTCATTGTTAGGGGCTTTTACTTTGTTCTTTGATGTTAAAGGTGAGAGAGATGTAACTGTAGCAATTCATCCCAAAACTAGATGTGAGAACTCTGGCAAGTTATAGTCTCATATTTTTCTGTGTTAAGTTCAAGACGTACAGAAAGTACTGAGAGTGTAGGGTTCAGCTCTGTAGGGCAACACATCCCTAGGCATCAAACCTAAGACCAGGCAAATGTCTGACAAATTGAGGTCACATATAAGACAACCATACTTTGCTTTTCTTTCTTTTCAAATCTACTCCTTATCCCTAACTATTCCACTTCTGTATCATAAAATATATTTCCCAGGCTCCCTGGCCTTCTGGCTTCCAATTAGTTTGGTCAATGGGAAGCACTGACAGAAGACTATAGGGCAGGATGATGGGATAAATTGCCATGTTTCTCTCCCTCTGTGTTTGAGATGGATACTCAAGATGCCCCTGAGACTCCTCGGTGGCTGCAACTCCTGCCTTACAGACCTGCTGGGTTCCACCTCTCACCAGATGGGCCAACCCCTGGGATCTAGTAACAGGCTTCCTCTCTTTGTCCCTCTAGTGCTAAGGTGAGAGCAGTTCCTTAATGCTGCTAATACCTGAGTTGCCTCACCATCCTTTGTTTAGTTTTTTGGCTTTTCTGTTACATGTAAAGAGTTAGGTGAAATAACTTACTCTATTTAGAGTGCTATTTTAAATTAGATGAAATTGCTGATAATGAATTGAATCTGACCAGTGAAAATGGCAATTACCTATGTTTTAACCACCTCCAGTAATTTGCTTTCTGTCTGTATATACCCCAAAGTTATTTTAAGAAGGTTAGCGCAGCTGAAATCTCTACCAGAAGTGAAACAGGGTAGACTTTGGAAAAAGTTAAAGAAAGGAAATATTTATTTAAACTAGTATCTGAAAGATGAGCATGAGTTTACCAGATAAAGAGAAAATGGATTTGGGGATGCACAAACTCTGGGGAACAGAGGAGTTAGAAGGCACAGTACCTTTGGTGAAAGAAGAGCAGCTTGCAGTATCTCTACTTAATGACTTAAATAAACCTGATGGCAAAGAGAACATCAAAAACCTACTGCATTAGTTTGCTAGGGCTGCCATAACAAAGTATCACAAATAGCATGGCTTAAACAATGGCAATTTATTATCTCAAAGTTCTGGAAGTTAGAAGTTTAAGATGAGGTGAAAGCAAAGTTAGTTTCCTCTGAGTGCTATGAGGAAGAATTGGTTCCATGTCTGTCTCTTACCTTCTAGGGGCTTTCTGGCAATTTTGAGTGTCCCTTATCTTTTAGATAGATATATTTGAATGTCCCAATCTTTGCATTCACATTCACATGGCAGTCTCCCTGTGTATATGTGTGTTTCTGTGTCCAAATTTCCCCTTTTTATAAGAACACTAGTATTACTGGATTAAAGCCCACTCTAATGACCTAATTTTAGTTTGATTACTCTTATACAGACCATATCTCTAAATAAGATCACATTCTGAAGTACTGTGCTTAGGAATTCATTGTGTGAACTTGGGGAGGATACCATTCAACCTGTAACAACTGATTGCAAGACTTTGCCCAAATTTAAGCAAACAATAAGGGACTAAAGCTCAGGCAATGACAGGGATGACATTGAGGAAACAAATAAATAATATTTAAACTGTAAATTAATATGAATGACAAAGTGAATATGAAGATAAGGTGAGAAAAAAAGAAAATATTGAAGTTTGGCATAAAATATTCTCCCAAGGAAACTTAGGAGATAACTGGCCCCTTCAAATCTCATGTCTTCACATTTCAAAACCAAACATGCCTTCCCAACATACCCCAAAAGTCCCCCAAAGTCTTTAGCAGAAAGGGGGCACATAGAGAAAGCACATTCATTGAATTTTTATTTTTGGAGATAGAGATTGAGGGTAGGTAATATGTTTGCATTTTGACATGTTGAGTTTGAAGTATTTATAGAACACTCAACTGGAGATATCTAGCATATCATGAAAATGTTGCCTCTGGAGCTCAGCAGTTAGAATGCTTGATATCTCTTCTATTTCTCTTCTGGTAACCTGGTATAAAGTATGTATCCCATCTATGCTGCAATTTCCTTATCTGCAAAATGTGTATGTTAACAATGTTCCAGTGGGTCATTGGAGGATTAAACATGTAAGTCATGTAAAGCATTTAGCTTGGTACCTGACACTACAACAGTGCTCAATATTTGGTAGTTGTTTTCATAAAGACTATTGTTACCCTTATCAATATTAGTATTAGGAACACTTGTGCAGGTCAGCAATAGGAGAATGACCTGGAAAAGAGTTCTAACATCCCTGCACAATAGAAGAAACAATAATATACAATAAAAGGGACACCAGAAATTTAAAAGAAATCTCAGGAACAAGATATATTCTTTTCTATCTTTGTGCATCGTAAAAGGGGTGGAGGCAGAAAGAATCCTGCCATCTTTGCTCAATATATTTACTTGATCCTTATGTCCAAAACTATACCCAGTTTATTATCCAGGCAAATAGTACAATAATGCTTTAAGAATTATTAATGCCTCTGGAAAACATTTAAGCACCCTATAAATATATAAGTAAAAAGACTTTCTTTCCCTACTGATGAGAAATCCTTTTTTGTAATTAATTTTGTTACCTAGACCCACTCACCACTATGAGAAGATGATCACAGCATGTAAGAATGGAAAGGGGGCTGGGTGTGGCGGCTCATGCCTGTAATCCCAGCACTTTGGGAGGCCAAGGCAGGCGGATCATCTGAGGTCAGCAGTTCGAGACTAGCCTGGCCAATACAATGAAACTCCCGTCTCTACTAAAAATACAAAAATTAGCCAGGCATGGTGGTGTGCACCTGTAATCCTAGCTACTCAGGAAGCTGAGGCAGGAGAATCACTTGAACCCAGGAGATGGAGGTTGCAGTGAGCCAAGATCATGCCACTGCACTCCAGTCTGGGCAACAGGGCAAGACTTCATCTTATAAAAAGAAAAAAGGATTGAAAGGGAGCTTGATACAGGAATTCCATTCTATTAAGAGCAGTAGCAACCACTGTTCAATAAGCCCATATCATTTTTATTCATAATCTTCCTTCAAAAAAAGATATCAGACTTTAACCTACTAAGCATATTATTGCACTTACAGTGCACATGTCATGAAAGTTTCTTTTTTCTTTTTTTTTTTTTTTTTATACTTTAAGTTCTAGGGTACATGTGCATGATGTTTATATCATGTATAACTCCCCAGTGCAATCCCTCCCTCCTCCCCCCCCTCCCCATGATAGGCCCCAGTGTGTGATGTGCCCCTTCCCGAGTCCAAGTGATCTCATTGTTCAGTTCCCACCTATGAGTGAGAACATGCGGTGTTTGGTTTCTCTTCTTGTGATAGTTTGCTAAGAATGATGGTTTCCAGCTGCATCCATGTCCCTACAAAGACGCAACTCATCCTTTTTGATGGATGCATAGTATTCCATGGTGTATATGTGCCACATTTTCTTAATCCAGTCTGTCACAGATGGACATTTGGGTTGATTCCAGTCTTTGCTATTGTGAATAGTGCCGCAATAAACATACGTGTGCATGTGTCTTTGTAGTAGAGTAATTATAATCCTTTGGGTATATACCCAGTAGTGGGATGGCTGGGTCATATGGTACATCTAGTTCTAGATCCTTGAGGATTGCCATACTGTTTTCCATAATGGTTGAACTAGTTTACAATCCCACCAACAGTGTAAAAGTGTTCCTATTTCTCCACATCCTCTCCAACACCTGTTGTTTCCTGACTTCTTAATGATTGCCATTCTAACTGGTGTGAGATGGTATCTCATTGTGGTTTTGATTTGCATTTCTCTGATGGCGAGTGATGATGAGCATTTTTTCATGTGTCTGTTGGCTGTATGGATGTCTTCTTTTGAGAAATGTCTGTTCATATCCTTTCCCCACTTTTTGATGGGGTTGTTTGTTTTTTTCTTGTATATTTGTTTGAGTTCTTTGTAGATTCTGGATATTAGACCTTTGTCAGATGAGTAGGTTGCAAAATTTTTTCCCATTCTGTAGGTTGCCTGTTAACTCTGATGGTAGTTTCTTTAGCTGTGCAAAAGCTCTTTAGTTTAATTAGATCCCATGTGTCAATTTTTGCTTTGCTGCCGTTGCTTTTGTGTTTTTAGACATGAAGTCCTTGCCCATGCTATGTCCTGAATGGTACTACCTAGATTTTCTTCTAGGGTTTTTATGGTATTAGGTCTAACATTTAAGTCTCTGATCCATCTTGAATTAATTTTCGTATAAGGGGTAAGGAAAGGATCCAGTTTCAGCTTTCTACTTATGGCTAGCCAATTTTCCCAGCACCATTTATTAAATAGGGACTCCTTTCCCCATTTTTGTTTCTCTCAGGTTTGTCAAAGATCAGATGGCTGTAGATGTGTGGTATTATTTCTGAGGACTCTGCTCTGTTCCATTGGTCTATATCTCTGTTGTGTACCAGTACCATGCTGTTTTGGTTACTGTAGCCTTGTAGTATAGTTTGAAGTTAGGTAGCGTGACGCCGCAGCTTTGTCCTTTTGACTTAGGATTGTCTTGGCAATGGGGGCTATTTTTTGGTTCCATATGAACTTTAAAGCCGTTTTTTCCAATTCTGTGAAGAAAGTCATTGGTAGCTTGATGGGGATGGCATTGAATCTATTACCCTTGGGCAGTATGGCCATTTTCACGATATTGATTCTTCCTATCCATGAGCATGGTATGTTCTTCCATATGTTTGTGTCCTCTTTGATTTCACTGAGCAGTGGTTTGTAGTTCTCCTTGAAGAGGTCCTTTACATCCCTTGTAAGCTGGATTCCTAGGTATTTTATTCTCTTTGAAGCAATTGTGAATGGAAGTTCATTCCTGATTTGGCTCTCTGCTTGTCTGTTACTGGTGTATAAGAATGCTTGTGATTTTTGCACATTAATTTTGTATCCTGAGACTTTGCTGAAGTTGCTTATCAGCTTAAGGAGATTTTGGGCTGAGACAATGGGGTTTTCTAAATATACAATCATGTCATCTGCAAACAGGACATTTGACTTCTTCTTTTCCTAACTAGAACCCTTGATTTCTTTCTCTTGCCTGATTGCCCTAGCCAGAACTTCCAACACTATGTTGAATGGGAGTGGTGAGAGAGGGCATCCCTGTCTTGTGCCAGTTTTCAAAGGGAATTTTCCAGTTTTTGCCCATTCAGTATGATATTAGCTGTGGTTTTGTCATAAATAGCTCTTATTATTTTGAGGTACGTTCCATCAATACCAAATTTATTGAGCGTTTTTAGCATAAGGGGCTGTTGAATTTTGTCAAAAGCCTTTTCTGCATCTATTGAGATAATCATGTGGTTCTTGTCTTTGGTTCTGTTTATATGCTGGATTACGTTGATTGATTTGCGAATGTTGAACCAGCCTTGCACCCCAGGGATGAAGCCCACTTGATCATGTTAGATAAGCTTTTTGATGTGCTGCTGAATCCGGTTTGCCAGTATTTTATTGAGGATTTTTGCATTGATGTTCATCAGGGATATTGGTCTAAAATTCTCTTTTTTTGTTGTGTCTCTGCCAGGCTTTGGTATCAGGATGATGTTGGCCTCATAAAAAGAGTTAGGGAGGATTCCCTCTTTTTCTATTGATTGAAATAGTTTCAGAAGGAATGGTACCAGCTCCTCCTTGTACCTCTGGTAGAATTCAGCTGTGAATCCATCTGGTCCTGGACTTTTTTTTGGTGGGTAGGCTATTGATTGTTGCCTCAATTCAGAGCCTGCTATTGGTCTATTCAGGGATTCAACTTCTTCCTGGTTTAGTCTTGGGAGAGTGTAAGTGTCCAGGAAATTATCCATTCTTCTAGATTTTCTAGTTGATTTGTGTAGAGGCATTTATAGTATTCTCTGATGGTAGTTTGTATTTCTGTGGGGTCGGTGGTGATATCCCCTTTATCATTTTTATTGCGTCTATTTGATTCCTCTCTCTTTTCTTCTTTATTAGTCTAGCTAGCGTCTGTCAATTTTGTTGATCTTTTCAAAAAACCAACTCCTGGATTCATTGATTTTTTGGAGGTTTTTTGTGTCTCTATCTCCTTCAGTTCTGCTCTGATCTTAGTTATTTCTTGCCTTCTGCTAGCTTTTGAATGTGTTTGCTCTTGCCTCTCTAGTACTTTTAATTGTGATGTTAGAGTGTCAATTTTAGATCTCTCCTGCTTTCTCTTGTGGGCATTTAGTGCTATAAATTTCCCTCTACACACTGCTTTAAATGTGTCCCAGAGATTCGGTATGTTGTATCTTTGTTCTCATTGGTTTCAAAGAACATCTTTATTTCTGCTTTCATTTCGTTATGTACCCAGTAGTCATTCAGGAGCAGGTTGTTCAGTTTCCATGTAGTTGAGCGGTTTTGATTGAGTTTCTTAGTCCTGAGTTCTAGTTTGATTGCACTGTGGTCTGAGAGACAGTTTGTTATAATTTCTGTTCTTGTACATTTGCTGAGGAGTGCTTTACTTCCAATTATGTGGTCAATTTTGGAATAAGTGCGATGTGGTGCTGAGAAGAATGTATATTCTGTTGAATTTGGGGTGGAGAGTTCTATAGATGTCTATTAGGTCCGCTTGGTGCAGAGATGAGTTCAATTCCTGGATATCCTTGTTAACTTTCTGTCTCGTTGATCTGTCTAATGTTGACAGTGGAGTGTTGAAGTCTCCCATTATTATTGTATGGGAGTCTAAGTCTCTTTGTAGGTCTCTAAGGACTTGCTTTATGAATCTGGGTGCTCCTGTATTGGTGCATATATTTAGGAGAGTTAGCTCTTCCTGTTGAATTGATCCCTTTACCATTATGTAATGGCCTTCTTTGTCTCTTTTGATCTTTGATGGTTTAAAGTCTGTTTTATCAGAGACTAGGATTGCAACCCCTGCTTTTTTTTGTTCTCCATTTGCTTGGTAGATCTTCCTCCATCCCTTTATTTTGAGTCTATGTATGTCTCTGCATGGAGATGGGTCTCCTGATACAGCAGACTGATGGTCTTGACTCTTGATCCAGTTTGCCAGTCTGTGTCTTTTAATTGGAGCATTTAGTCCATTGACATTTAAGGTTAATATTGTTATGTGTGAACTTGATCCTGTCATTATGATATAACTGGTTATTTTGCTCGTTAGTTGATGCAGTTTCTTCCTAGCCTCAATGTTCTTTACATTTTGGCATGTTTTTGCAATGGCTGGTACCGGTTGTTCCTTTCCATGTTTAGGGCTTCCTTCAGGGTCTCTTGTAAGGCAGGCCTGGTGGTGACAAAATTTCTAAGCATTTGCTTATCTGTAAAGGATTTTATTTCTCTTTCACTGATGAAGCTTAGTTTGGCTGGATATGAAATTCTCGGTTGAAAATTGTCTTCTTTAAGAACGTTGAATATTGGCCCCCACTCTCTTCTGGCTTGTAGAGTTTCTGCCGAGAGATCTGCTGTTATTCTGATGGGCTTCCCTTTGTGGGTAACCCGACCTTTCTCTCTGGCTGCCCTTAAGATTTTTTCCTTCATTTCCACTTTGGTGAATCTGGCAATTATGTGTGTTGGTTGCTCTTCTGGAGGAGTATCTTTGTGGCGTTCTCTGTATTTCCTGAATTTGAATGTTGGCCTGCCCTACTAGGTTGGGGAAGTTCTCCTGGATGATATCCTGAAGAGTGTTTCCCAACTTGGTTCCATTTTCCCCTCACTTTCAGGCACCCCAATCAGACGTAGATTTGGTCTTTTTACATAATCCCATACTTCTTGCAGGCTTTGTTCATTTCTTTTTCTTCTTTTTTCTTTTGGTTTCTCTTCTCGCTTCATTTCATTCCTTTGATCCTCAATCGCTGATACTCTTTCTTCCAGTTGATCGAGTCGGTTACTGAAGCTTGTGCATTTGTCACGTATTTCTCGTGTCATGGTTTTCATCTCTGTCATTTCGTTTATGATCTTCTCTGCATTCATTAGTCTAGCTGTCAATTCTTCCACTTTTTTTTCAAGATTTTTAGTTTCTTCTTTGCGCTGGGTACGTAATTCCTCCTTTAGCTCTGAGAGGTTTGATGGACTGAAGCCTTCTTCTCTCATCTCGTCAAAGTCATTCTCTGACCAGCTTTGATCTGTTGCTGCCGATGGGCTGCGCTCCTTTGCAGGGGGAGATGCGCTCTTATTTTTTGAATTTCCAGCTTTTCTGCCCTGCTTCTTCCCCCATCTTTGTGGTTTTATCTGTCTCTGGACTTTGATGATGGTGACGTACTGATGGGGTTTTGGTATAGGTGTCCTTCCTGTTTGATAGTTTTCCGTCTGACAGTCAGAAGGACTGTCTGTTGGTCTGTTGGAGATTGCTTGAGGTCCACTCCAGACCCTGTTTGCCTGGGTATCAGCAGCAGAGGTTGCCGAAGATAGAATATTGCTGAACAGCGAGTGTACCTGTCTGATTCTTTCTTTGGAAGTTTCCTCTCAGGGTGACGCCACCCTGTGAGGTGTGGGTGTCAGACTGCCCCTAGTGGGGGATGTCTCCCAGCTAGGCTACTCAGGGGTCAGGGACCCACCTGAGCAGGCAGTCTGTCCGTTCTCAGATCTCAACCTCTGCGTTAGGAGATCCACGGCTCTCCCCAAAGCTGTCAGACAGAGTCGTTCGCGTCTGCAGCGGCCCCCGCTCTTTCCCCTAATGGACTGAAAGTTTCTAAACCTATTTCTTTCTTGAAATATAAAGAGATGAGAGCTGAAGAAGATTGGAAAATTAAACAAAATGCTCAGGAACTGCAATTCACTGCACGTATTTACACAAGTGCCAATGTGCATGTGTTGAGTTGAGCATTTGCCCGTTAGAAGGCAATGAAATTGGACATGAGCCTGCATGAAACCTGAAAAGGATGTTTCTCATCCTCAGTAAATTTTTAAATATTGTAACATTAAACTCTTAGAATCTTAAACTCAAAAAAAAAAATAAAAAAGAAAAAAGACTTCAAAACTCATTTTGCTCAA
Source organism: Trachypithecus francoisi (assembly GCF_009764315.1). Lineage (NCBI taxonomy): Eukaryota > Metazoa > Chordata > Mammalia > Primates > Cercopithecidae > Trachypithecus > Trachypithecus francoisi. Next base: position 79,178,487 of record NW_022681465.1, read on the forward strand.
AAGTTCTCAAAGAATGCCTGAATTGAGACTTCTGGTTAAAGTTTCTTTAGCAGGAGAACAGGGGAAATTGAGGAAAAGTGTTTCTTCATTTTCCACAACTGTGTTCACTTGACAAATGAGGCTGATAGGAGTAGCTCAGAAAAATGTGACACAGAGTGATAAAAATTTTGAGTTGGAATGGTCCTTCCATGAGCATCCTATCTGGTCTCCACATTTTATTTTGGAAGAAACTAAACTCAGAGACTTAAGTGACCTTTTCTGAAGTCATAATGACCTAATGGCAGACTGGGGACCAGAAATGACATCTTCTGATTCTGAGATGAGGGGTCCTTCCACAATATCATGCAGACCAACTAAAGAGAATAGTAGCATGAAAAATAGCATCCATCCATGTATGTATCATGTTCAGTGCTCCTAGTCCAATGGGTAGGGGTATAAGATCTAAATTTTCCTATTTTTTTATTTGCAACACAGAATAGGCAGAGTATTATTAAAAAGACCAGACAAATATTAAATATAATATTCTCTTTCCTCCTATAAAGAAGCCAGAGTGGAGTAGGTAAGCACTTGAATGCTATGCATGAATGGCTGTGTCCCGATTGAAAAAAACAAAAGGCCTCATTTTCCTAGTCTGGTGCAGTTGTCATGATCCCTGGGAAAGGTAGTAGTATAAGAAGGGAGAAGATAGGTGAAGCCAGGGATAGAGGCAGGGAGAAGGAACTATAAACTTGCTAAATTAGATATAGCCTTACTCACGCTTCACTAAGTTTAATTATGATTTCAGGCTGATTCCTTGGCAAAACAAGTCATGTGAGCTTGAAAAATGCTTCCTTATTCCTGAGTTCTTTGAAGAGGAACAAACAAAAAACAAATCAACAAAACACACACACAAGATGTATTAATCTGTTTTCATGCTGTTGATAAAGACATACTGAGACTGGGAAGAAAAAGAGGTTTAATTGGACTTACAGTTTCACATGACTGGGGAGGTCTCAGAATCATGGTGGGAGGTAAAAGGCACTACTTACATGGCAGTGGCAAGGGAAAATGAGGAAGATGCAAAAGCAGAAACCCCTGATAAAACCATCAGATCTTGTGAGACTTATTACATTACCTTGAGAACAGTATGGGGGAAACCGCCTCCATTATTCAAATCATCTGCCACCAGATCCTTCCCACAACACATGGGAATTATGGGAGTAGAATTCAAGATGGGATTTGGGTGGGGACACAGAGCCAAACCATATCACAAGACAAGCGTTGCCTCAGTATTATGCAACAGTATACGCTCCTCACAACCTAATCCCTCAGTAAATATTGTTACCCGTCAGTAAATTTGTTTTAAAAGTGAAAACCTGAACCTAACCCATTTCTACTCCATTTTAATGTAATATCTGATGTTTCCAGTGTTTCAAGATTTCTGCTGCTGGCACTAATTTTGTTCTTTAAACCCTAATGATACAGAATAACATATTTTTAGTTTACTGGAACTACTGCGGTTGAGAGAAAACAACTGATACTCGAAAGAAATAATCCTTATTTTTCTGTACTTTCAGCAACAAGGAGGAGAATCAGAAATTTCTGAGCACTCTCTCTGTGACAAGCAAGGCCAGAGTCCTTCATATGTATTGTTCCATTTGATCTTTTCAACCATATTGTGCAGATGAGAAAACTGAAGCATAGTAAGTTCACATGACTTCTCTACATGACATAAGGTGGCAGAGAAGGTTTTCAGACAAAGTCTGCAAACTGAAACTAGGCATTCCCCTATGAGATCTCAATACCTCTGCACAAATGATTTGCTAGAATGATTAGAGTGTATAAATATGTATATTTGTGGCCAGGCGTAGTGGCTCACACCTGTAATCCCAGCACTTTGTGAGGCCAAGGCAGGCGGATCACAAGGTCAGGAGATGGAGACTATCCTGGCTAACATGGTGAAACCCCATCTTTACTAAAAATACAAAAAATTAGTCAGGCATGGTGGCGGGCACCTGTATTCCCAGCTACTCAGAAAGGTAAGGCTGGAGAATCACATGAACCTGGGAGATGGAGGTTGCAGTGAGCCGAGATCACACCACTGTACTCCAGCCTGGCGACAGAGCAAGGCTGTCTCAAAAAAAAAAAAAAAAAAAAAAAATATATATATATATATATATACACACACACACATATATACATATACACACATACATACACACACACACATATATTTGCATATTTGCATCCATCTACACATGCAGACTTTGGGATGTTATTCTTTGATAATTATAAATATTGGTTTTTGCTGCTTTTTTTCTCCTGAAGAATATGAATCTTGATGCTACTAAACCACTAAGACAACTTCTTAGTATGTGTCCTGTTATGTGGTTACATTGATTGTTATAACAATCAGTTTTCATCACTTCTATAAGAATTTTGTTACAATTATAGTATCCTTTTATAAACAGCTTATCAGAGTGATTTTATAAATGTAGCCCAGAAAAGCTTGCATTTCACTTTTATCATGTCTCTTAGAATCAGGTTCAGAGTAACGAGTTGTTCCTTTTACCCTTTTGGAAAAATCATGTAGTACCTGAACTTTGACTCACATGACATGTTCATATTCTCAAAACCTGTGAAAGCATGGGAACATTTTCCATATGCATGTAGTGCTTTTCTGTAATGTTAATGTTTTCAAAAGTGTCTTTGCATAAGAATTGAAGTTAGGTGCAAAATGGTGGGTTTTGCTTACAAAATCAGCTTGATTTTTGTAGCTTTCACAAATTTATTCTAATTAAATTTTTAGATACACAGGTAATGTGGCAGATAAACTAAATTTCTTTAGAAGGTGCTTTTCTTAGTAACTGTAGTTATTTGGATTGTGGTTTCATTGAAGTCATCTCTCCCATGTCATCCAGCATTGCTGAACTAGATGACTGACTACGTTTAGTGCCTAGACCATTCATTTGAACATCTTGTTGTATTGCTGTGTCTGACATAAATGACAAACAAACACATGCTGCAAACTTGGCCTTAGAAGGCCATAGAGATCAACAGCTTGGATTCCTCTGGGATAAGAGCCTGTGTCATATTACTACCTAAACTACCAAGACCAACCTAGAGACCAGCTGATGGTGATGGTTATCTTGAATGGATAGTGGTGGAAGAGCTGAGCAATTTCGGTCTGAAGAGCAGCTGCAGAGACTATGGAGGCAGTTTGAGTCCCTTTGCTTCTAGATTTTCCTGTGAAAGAAAGATTTGATGGAGCCCTCGAGGAACTGCTCCCAGAATGTCTATGAACAAAGATGACGTGAGAGGCACAGGAGTGAAGCATGGTGGACCAAGAGGGGACTGCCCAGAGTTCCTCTAGACAGTGGGACTTGCCCTTAGCTGTCGGGGCATACGGTCAGCAGAAACCATCAACAATCATACCTTCTAAACTTGCCTCTGCTGCTCAAACACCTTGCCGAAGGCTATGCCCCTTCCTAAGACAGCCCATCTCCAGTGATTGATTTTATTTATCACAGTTTCTGTACTGGCATACAATAATTTTTTTGATCAGTCACATAATTTCAAAAATAAAACTATTATAAAACCAATTTCATTTTCTATGACTTTTTGTGCAGTCTGTGGTTCAGAAAAACATCTTATTTCAATCTCATTTCATTGTTTTCTGATTTTTGCATCTGTTTTAGTTATGACATCATCTATCAATTGTTCCCTAACCATCACCCACGTGAAGTTAAAGTCTGGTTTAAAGATGTTTTTCTTCATGCAATTTTACCTTGTCCCCTCAATTACAAATGATCTTTTCTCCCGAGATTGTTTCCTCTCTGAAGCACATTCTTTGTGTCTCTTTTTATCCCCATGATCAGATTCTGCTTTAGAGTAGTTATTATGCTTGTCTTTACATTGCTGTAATTTCAAACTCTTGAAAATCAGAGTAAAAAGACACTCTTTATCTTTTGAGTTCCTGCAATGTACTCTAAGTAAAAGGGGGTCTTCTATAGTAAGTGTAATAATTTGGATTTGCATGTAACAGTTCAATAAATGTTTGCTAAATATATTATTTAAAATATTCTTAGGAATAGTAAGAGAAAAATGAAGGAGAGTGACCATTAATGGGAAAAAATAAGATGTTTGTAAAAATGTAAGGTAATTTCAAATCTTTGAGCTCTATTCATTTCCAAATGGTTTATAGGATCTAGCAATTTGGTTTAAGGCAAGTTAACAAGGATCAGAGGAACATTCCATGTTCCTTTTGTGGAAAGACCTGCTTTTCTCATGCTGTATAATGTGTGAGGCAGGATTCTTCCTTTTTTTCGCTAAATATACTCCTTACACAGGCTTGGAGGAAAGTAATTCTCAGCAGCAGGATTTAAAATATATATAAAATTAAACTTTAAAATAAAGAAACTCTAGGTAGTAAAAGTATTCTGTGAGGAAAGACCTTGATGAAGCATAAATAAAAACTATCTTCATTTGTCAGTTACCTCTGTTGCTAAGCAGTTAAAATGCTAATCTTAAGTACAGTTGTTTCTTTGCCTTTACAATCAAGAGCATAATTGCCTGTTTCTGAAAGTACACCCTCAGTCAAATCTAAGTGACCTTGGATTTTTAATGGCGTGCCATTTGGGCCATAATGGTAACTCTTGATGAATATTTGGAGTAAAGTAAAACAGCTAAGTTATTTGTAGAATATGTTGACTTTGGTGGGTCACTTCATGGAAGAAATACTTCATAAATTGCAGCTTCTATGTTCACCCAGATTATAACACTTCATCAATAATAGAAAAAAATGAGATGCTATATTAACATTCAGACATAATTTGTAAGTTCTTTTCTTGTCCAAAGCAAAATTGGTTCTTTCTGAATAATGTGTTCTGCCTCAGAATGTGCATACGTGTAATATATAAGTATTTCACACAATAGAGGCCAAATCTCATGTTTCTGTAGTTCATCTTCTCAAAGAGCTAATGGGATTCTCTACCCTGAAATCTCCACCCAGAACACATCATCTGACTTATTCTTATAGAGATATTGGCTGTCAGAGACAAAGACAAAAATAGTACACAAATCATTGCTTTAAATGATTTCTGCTATCTAGCCTGCAGAAATGCATTTCTCCACTGCCAACATTTTGCAATACAGATGTAACAACTGGGTCCCTTTCTTTTCTGCCAGTTATTATCATCATGAGGGCAAACACTGAAAATAAAGGTGCCAGAATTTTCTGTAAAAGTTCAGACTTAAAGCAATGTAGTCACTTCCCTTTTTACAACATTACTCTGTAAGTGATCATCTCTATATTGATGACTACGAATGCACGAGAGATGTTTGCAGGGAGTTGATTCTTCTTATGGGTGATGAACAATTTACTGATGGGTTGAGAGTGCAGAACTAAAATTCTGTGATTACAATATTCAAAAGCATCCGCCTGAGGAAGCTACATGCAAGTTCAATGTATTGAGATGGAATGCATAATGAATAGGACAGGATTTTCTTTCAGGTGAAGGAAAGCTGGCACATAGGCCCTGATCTTTTCAGGCAGAGTTGACCTTGGTCTGTGCACTTGACCTCTGAGTTATCCATTGCCTCATCTGTGCGTTCAGAGTGGTTGTGATAACACATGCAAAGTACCTTACATAATAACTGACACACAGGGAGGGAGCACTTACTCAATTTTGGTTTCCTTCTCTTGACTAAGTATTTAATACACTTTTTAAAATGTGCTTTTGCCAGACCTGGTGGCTTATGCCTGTAATCCCAGCACTTTGGGAAGTGGGTGTATCACTTGAGGTCAGGAGTTTGAGAACAGCCTGGCCAACATGGTGAAACCCAGTATCCACTGAAAATACAAAAATTAGCCAGGCATGGTGGCACAGGATTGTAATCCCAGCTAATCAGGAGGCTGAGGCAGGAGAAAGGCTTGAACCCAGGAGGCAGAGGTTGCAGTGAGCCGAGATCATGCCTCTGCACTGCTGCCTGAGTGAGACAGTGAGACTCTGTCTCAAAAATAAATAAATAAATAAAATAAAATAAAAAGTGCTTTTACTTCTTGTGAGCAGGTATTAAACAAAATAATGATTCCCACCTGTAATTTAGAGTATTGAAAGTATTTCAAAACTGTTTCAGAATCTGAGAATCTATACTAAATGGGTTGTCCTGAGAAGTCCACTGTTTACTGTGGCATTCTATAAGAAGTTGGTTTTGATGTGACAGCATTTTCAAGAATTTTTTCTCACCCCCTGCTGCTTTAACACTGAGATGGTTAGGAATAACTTCCAGCTCCACCCCAGAAAAAAAGGCTTTTGTCAATTTCTCCACATGGAGATCATCCCTACAGTCGTGAATGACAGGGTTTCCATGCCAGCAAGATTCATAAGCATGAGCAGATTTGATTCAAAACCACACAGGCATCCACTCTAGAAAATAATAGTTATATCACTGTCACTGAGCTTTCCTGGCATGAACTTTTCATTTTGGTTTCTCTTCACATACTATCTAATAGGCATTTGTTCACATTCATTATCTTTGATTTAGCAGAGTTTTAGGAATTGAGCTTATTGGATGGTCATTTTAGTTCTTTATTTCACATGACCAATAAAAGAGCAAAGCAAGCTGTGCCCATCCCCAGCATCTCCAGAGACAATAGGGCCCATTTCTCTTTCTGTCCCTAAAACAAAAGAATCCTAAAGAAGAAGGGGAAGGGAATTAACATCTACTGAATTTAACCAAGTGCCAGGTTCTAAACTATGTACTTTATACATTATTAATTATTACATTTCATTCTCCACTGAAACCCAAATGAAATTGCCCTGGTTTGTGTTTTTGTTTTGACTACTGTAGATATGAAGACATTGTTCCAATTTGCCTCAGTACAGATTCTTCTGAGGGTCAAAAGAAAATAGCGAAGAGTGTTACCTTGGAGTACTTTATGTGATTATGCCATTTAAAATTCATTCAGAAAGTTAAAATGTAGAAGTTAATTAACTTTTTACTTCTGTTATTATAAAAATTTTTTGTTGACTCTTATATTAATATGTGTTAACAAATATTTAGAAAACAGAGAGACAAAAAATTTTGTAAATATACTGCCAGAGATGGCCACTATTAATATTTTTGTGTAAGTTTCAATAGATTTCTTATTTTACATATATACAGAACCATAGTCTAAAAATACATAAATATATAGATATATATTGCATTCTTTTATTCAGTTTTTTTGTGTTAAATATAATGCACATTTGTCATAAGGTATTTCAAATTCTATGAAAGTTCTGTATTGAGTAGCCATAGTCTGCATCCCTAGAGGCAAATACTGTTCTTGTATCTTCCACTGAATTTGCTATGCATGTTTGAGTAAATTAACTAGATACACATGCACATTTTTTTCTCTTGACATAAATGGCAGCATGTATTACAAATAAGTCTATGCCTCGTGCTTTAAATGTCAGGTAGGCTTCTATCAGTGTCTGCAGTATCAGTGCTGATTGGTAGTGTATTGATTTTATCTCTTCTTGATAGACATTTATATTTGTTAGAGTGAAATTATAATTATCATGATGTTGAAAGCTACACACTCAGAAAAGATTAGAGCCATATTTCACATAAGTGTGTTCTGATCATGTAGTGTAACCTTGGCATCTTTTTGCTAGTGATGGTCAGGAATTGCAGATGGATGCATTGCTGGTTCTCACTACAGTGACTTATTTCTGGTGCACCTACAACACAACCTAGCTGCACCTTACCTCCTCCTTGGATTTTCCACTATCATTGAGTTCAATTGTTTCTGCTCCACACTTCTAAATCACCTAGAAGGAGTTCTATCCTGAGAATCTCAACACAGTTGTGAGAGTCTTTTGTTGCTTCCAAAAACCTTTCAATTAGTTAGAATTCTAAATCTTCTGTTTTGTATTCTGTTGATCCTGTCATCTTTTTCTGTTTTATTATTTCCCATTTATTTCTAAACTGCTTTATCCTCAGCTCAAGCAAAACTAAAAGCCAAAACAAAACAAAATGAAATATGGCTCTGAAATGAAGCATCATAGTTAGCACGTTTCTTTCTGGTCATTTAATCTGCTCCTGCAATGATCTTAAAGTTGACTGTATGATCATGGTCTCTTGATTTTTGTCTTTGTTCTCTCACTAGGATGTAAGATTTTTGAAAGTTGTATCCAGTTTTTTATCTTTGTGAGGGCCATGTTTAGTGTTTCAAATAAATGTCTTTTGGTTTCAAAGACTACAATTTTAGCTAATAGACTATGTGGATTCCATTTTTTTTTTTTCTGTAGTTCCTCAACGTTACAAATGAATTTGATTTCTGGGTATTTTGTCTTTTTGTTAATTTTATTTTTCATAGATTTTATAATCTCATCAAAGTATCTTATAGTTTTTAATATGTTTAACTCAATTTTCTCAGTATCATCATATCTAAATTTTCTAAGTATCATCATATCTAAAAATAGTGACAATTTTTGACTCCTATTTTCCAATTTGTATATCTCTTGTGCATTTCTCTCATAAAATTAAGTTGAGCTGAACTTCCAGAACAATGCTAGATAATAACAATGGTAGTATTCATGTGTCTCTTGCTACTGACTTCAAAGGGAACTGTTATTTTTAAAAGAAATTCTTATTACTATAAATTTAAAGATTAAAAAGTATATTAAATTTAGGGCATATGATTTTTAAAATAAGTTTATTTTCCTTTTCTCTGATGAAATCTACACATATTAAAAAGATGCTTTTCAATCCAATTGGGTCAATCTATCTCATGCTGTGAGACAGAGATTCCATTAGAAGTGATTTTCTTTATTCAGTGGTGTAATTGATTAGAATTTCAGATTTCTAATAAGTAGAATATTTTATGTCTAGTTCAAAATAAAGTTTATTTGAAAGAAAAGGCATCACTGCCTGGGTCTTCCACTAGCAAACCATCACTCAGTTGTCTTTCACAACACTAAAGCCTATGTCAAAACACCTCATACATGTTTCATTAAGCCAGGCAAAGATAACGTTACAAAGGACTTGTCAGCACACAATGTGATGACCCTTGCACTGCCACAAACGATTTTATTAGTTAGAAGTTTAGAATTCCAATACCAACATGGACTTTGCATCTTGAACATTTTAAGGTTATCCTAACTATGTATATTTTGCAAACATTTGTTCAAATAGGAAGAGGTCAAATTGTCTCTGTTTGCAGGTGACATGACTATGTTTAGAAAATCCCATCGTCTCAGCACAAAAACTCCTTAAGCTGATAAGCAACTTCAGCAAAGTCTCAGGACACAAAATAAATGTGCAAAAACCAAAAGCATTCTTATACACCAAAGCAGACAAACAGAGAGCCAAATCATGAGTGAACTTGCATTCACAATCACAACAAAAGAATAAAATACCTAGGAATATAACTTACAAGGGACGTTAAGGACCTCTTCAAGAAGAACTACAAACCACTGATTAACGAAATAAGAGAGGACACAAACAAATTGACAAACATTCCATGAAACAATAGCATCGTCATTTATGATTTTTATCACGTATTATGTACTCTACATAATTGTATGTGCTATACTTTTATATGGCTGACAGCACAGTAGGTTTGTTTACACCAACATCACAACACCAACGTCACAACAAACAGGTGAGTAATGTGTTGTGCTATGACATTACGTTGGCTAGGATGATGTCACCAGGCAATAGGAATTTTTCAGCTCCATTATAATCTTATGGGACCACCAACATATATGCTATCAGTTATTGGCTAAAACATTGTTAATTAGCACATGACTATAGAAACTATACATTAAGCTTTATTGCTCTACAGGATAAAGATACGTGACAAATTGAAACTGTTTTCTAAAATAAGCAATACATATATTTAACAGTTTCAGGAGAGAGAAAAATGCTTTTCACTGAAGTCCTGAACAATTATTTATGGGTCATTTTATCGAGAGCTTTTCTTTAAGAAACTACTACTTTTCATATCAAAGATCATTATTAAATTGTAACATATACACAAGTTCAAGTCATAAATATTTTGCTCAACTCTGAGATGTTATCATTTTTTAAGCTTTACAAAGCAAAGAATATTATCTAATTACAATCAGTTTGTGGTTAATGGCTTCTGTTTGGAAAGACCGAATTACTTCCCTTTTTAAGCCTAGTAGAATAGGTTAACATTGCCATATTTCCTCCTTTTTTTGTTTTTATTGTCTTTATAAATCACATTATTCCTGTTATAATATTTTCTGAAGCCTTAATATTTAGCTATCTTAAATAAAAGGTTTGGATCTGATTATCCTAAGCATTTATATTTATATTTACATGTTAATGCTTAAAACATTAATCAATATTCATAAGCAGATAAGAGATACTTATAAGAATGTCATCTTTCTTATGATGCATATACAAGTCTCAATTTATGAAAGATAAAAAATTAAGAGCCCTAAAACAATAATTTTCTGAAAATACAAAAATGTAAAAAATACACTCCATATGCTCTTTGTCACTTTCTCTTACTGCTAGTCAGTAATGACTATGAGAAAACAAAAGCTGGAAAGGCTTTTGAATAAATAAATATTACATTTGACATCTAAGTGCAACCATTGATGTAAATAACACTTGGAAACAATTATTCAATTGTTCTGTTTTAGATCCCTGGATAGAAAGCAGGAGATTTGAGTCAATAAACTGGTATTAATGGACAAGGCACTTAACATACTTTGACTTGTTTTCTCAGCTGTAAAGTCTGTGTGTGTGTGTGTGTGTGTGTGTGTGTGTGTGTGTATTTGAGGACTAGATGGGGCAACATTACTAAATGATGATTACTAATGATCACTTTCTACTTCTAACCTTTCATACCTGTGAGGCTGATTACTGAGTCCTTATTCAGCTCTGCATTTATCAAATTTGATCTATCTTAGACACTCTTCTTGCTCTACATCTGATTTTCTTCTTTTTAGCCATTACTGATCAGCAGTAAGAAAAAGTGAGAAAGTGCATATGGAGTGCATTTTTTAGATTTTTGTACTTTTAAAGAATTATTATTTTAGGGCTATTAATTTTGTTCATAACTTGAGGTTTGTGTTAGCATAATAAAAAGAATGGCATTCATGTGTATGCAAGTAACTCTTTTCTGCTTTTGAATACTAAATTTTGTTTTAGGCATTAAAATGTAAATATAAATATAAATGCCAAGGATAATCAGATTCATATCTCTTATGTAGGATTGCTAAATATCAAAGCTTCAAAAAAATTTATACCATGGGAGTAACATGAAGTGTCCAAAGACAATAGGGACAATAGGGACATCCTCTAATTTGGTGATTTCATCTACTCCCACTGTCTCTGTCTTTACTTTCTAATCCTGACCTCTACACCCTAGTGGTTACAACTTGTAAGGTTATTTAGTAACTCCTTCATTGATTCAAAATATTTTAAACAATTTTTTATTTTATTGTATTATTTCTAATTTATTTTTATTTTATGTCTGCTGTAGGTCAGGCCACAGGGATAAAATTGAAAGGAAGACTAACAAAGGTGTCCACTTTCACAAAATCTTCAATCTTCTGAGCTTAATTGTACCACAAAACAAACTTCCTTCTAAAATCTGCATTTCTTTCTATATCTCCACCAAGCCACATCTCAATTTAGACACTGCCTGAGACATGGTACCATGAAAGTCTTGTCCACTTCCTTTAATTTAGCCCCCAAGTCATAGAATGTCTATCTCAGAAATAATTTCCCTGCATCACTGCAATTGCTCACCTGCACTGAGTACCTACTTCGTTAATATTATTCTCCCTAAAGAGTCACAAAGTCATCATACATTTTCATTTCCACACGTATATTATCACATGTTGCCCAGGCTGGAGTGCAACGGCGTGATCTTGACTTACTGCAACCTCCACCTCCCAGGTTCAAGTGATTCTCCTGCCTCAGCCTCCTGAGTAGCTGGGATTACAGGCTCACGCCACCGTGCCCGGCTAATTTTTGTATTTTTAGTAGATACGGGGTTTCACCATGTTGGTCAGGCTGATCTCGAACTCCTGACCTTTTGATACACCCGCCTCGGCCTCCCAGGGTGGTTGGATTACAGGCGTGAGCCACCACGTCCAGCCTTTATCTCAATTTCTACTGTTAAAGACGGTAGACTATGAGAAAAGAAGTGCTAAAGTGTGTATCTATATAAATATATGAAAATTAGCTATTGTGTATTTTACAGAGCTTAGGTAAATGATACACTTGGTAGGAGTCAAATGTGGAAAATAATTTTAAATTCTACTTATAATTTAAAGTTAAAGTAGCTCTGTCAAATCAGTATTCTAAATGTCATTTGAACAGGTCATATAAGCAATGCTTGTTTTCTTTATTTCTTCATATTGCTTATTTTTTGGACAATTCTAGATAAATATCACAATATAAGGAATTGTTGAGGAGAAAAAAAAAAACACAGGAGGAAAAAAATGAATTTTATAATTAAAATGATGTCAAATTCTTGTTTTCCAGAGGTTCCCTCGACTTGTGGCATCAGAGTCCCTACAGAATGTGGTTAAAAACGTATATTTTTTTGAAAAGTGCTTTTTCCTTCTTTACCAATGATCTACACTTTCCCTCTCCACCTCCATGGAGATCATGCTTTGCCGAATCTTTCCTTCCTTTTCTATCTTCACCCTCTCCTTCACCATTCATCTTTTCATTCACCATTTCAACATGTTCCACATTTTCGTCTGGTCTGTTATTCCCAAGCTGTTCTTTGGATTCCCAGCTTCCAGGGAAGGTCAAGAATATGGGTCTCTGCCTCCATTTAAGAGAAACAGTTCCATTGTTGTTTTGCTGGTTTATTTTCTCTGTTTGTTTGTTGGTTGGTTTTTTTTCTTGAGATGGAATCTTGCTCTGTCACCCAGGCTGGAGTGCAGTGGTACAGTCTCTGCTCACTGCAACCTCCGCCTGCTGGGCTCAAGCGATTCTCCTGCCTTAGCTTCCTGAGTAACTGGGATTACAGGCATGCACTACCATGCCCGGCTAATTTTTGTATTTTTAGTAGAGATGGGGTTTCACCATGTTGGCCAGGTTGGTCTCAAACTCCTGACTTCAAGTGATCTGCCCCCCTCTGCCTCCCAAAGTGCTGGGATTACAGGCTTGAGCCACTACGCCCAGTCTTTGTTCTGTTTTATACATTAAAGTTGGACATAATGTTTCATGAATGGAATCCCGTGGATAAAAAGATAGCTGAAAAATCCACATGCTTTTAATAAAAATATTATCACAATTTATATCAACTTTACAGCCAGTCTTTTTCTGTGTTAAATATTAGAATATATTAGAAAACTAAAACAATTACAGTTTTTTTTTAGCATAACGAACAATATATCAGTATAAAAAATATATTTTGGAGGGAACTTCATTTGCAGAAGAAGACGAGAGTGACACACCATACCAAAAAGAGGGAAGTAATTATTATCACTTGGTTACACTGACAAATTCATTGTATTTACTGGTTTAGGCAGCTCCTCGGTGTGTCCGGGATAATCTGGCATGAAACTATGTGAAGAGTTTTATTTGTCATCCTGTCTGGAGCTATGGAATGTCAGAGGATACTTATTTTACTGCCACCTTTGAACAGAGCATGCACTCCTATCACATTCCTCTCACACACATAGTCAAAGATGTCACCATGTACAGTAGATAATAAACAGTTGCTTACAACCTCTGAAGCCCTAGTGATGAGTGATTATGTAAGCATTAGGTTTCAACTCACATAATTGCAATGCTAGGTCCCCAGTGAGGACATTGCTGAAATGGAAAAGTGTGCTTTATTTCTGAAGCAATGTGTTGAAGAGTATTATGTACATTGAGTATTAAGAAAGAGTTATGAGCATTCCACTGCTCAATACGTTGGATTCAGAAATGATCCCAAAGCTCCTTTCATTCCAAGAATCATGGCACCTGCCTATGCCACTCAACTTCTAGATTTTTATTTTTAATTTAATTATATTTTATTTTGAGCCAGAGGTTCATTCTTTTTGCCTATGCTGGAGTGCAATGGCATGACCTCGGCTCACCACAACCTCTGCTCCCAAGCTCAAGCAAGTCTCCCTCAGCCTCCTAAGTAGCTAAGATTACAGGCATGCACCACTACGCCCAGCTAATTTTTGGATTCTTAATAGAGATGGGGTTTCTCCATGTTGGTGGGGCTGGTCTCAAACTCCCGACCTCAGGTGATCCATCCACCACAGCCTTTCAAAATGCTGGGATTACAGGCATGAGCCACTGCGCCCAGCAGCTTCTAGATTTGTAAAAGGCATTATTATCTAAATCAAGTGTGCTGTGAGTACAAAAGACTTGGTGGTTTCTTCTCCACTGTCACTATGCTGGCTGTATTAGAGTGCAACTCTGACTCAATTGTGATTTAAGAAGCAAGAATTTTGAATCCAGTATCACTGCACATATTTAGATTCTCTTAAGAACAATAGGTATTATATAAACTAAGCTTAGTTTTTAGCTTAGTGCATATGTGTTATTCATGTGTGCTCAGACCTAAGTGAAGGTGAAGTCTCTGGTTGAGTTATTGGATTTTCTGACTTCAGAGAAATTTCAAATTCGAAGTTTGAAGTTCTTATTTAAGATATCTGAAGTTTATGATTTTGAGATTTGAAATTCTTTGAAAAGATTAGTACAGAAAAGAGTATTTTGTTTTTGCCTCTGAAAAGAACTGAAGCTACTGATTTCTATTCCCATTTATAAAGCTCATCGATACTCTTCTCCCTCTATTTCTTGTTATATTGTGCAACGGTAGTTCAAGTTTCTGAAAATACTGAACAAGGAAGTAGCTAACCGAGGAGGGACAGGAAGAAAGAACGGAGGCAAGCCTCACTAGGTGGATGGGAAGACATTTCCCTCAAAGGTGAAAGATAACCAGGATTTGTTAGCACCAGTTAGTGTGACTACCTCATGCCAGAACTGGAAGCATTCAATATTAGTGCTTTATTTGTTTTTTCCAAATGACTAAAGGGTTAGGTATAGTATCAATGATGTAACTAGTGAAAAAAAATGAACTTTAGATTTCTCCTTAGACTCCAGTTTTTATCATTTTGAAATTATTAATGGGAATTTCACAGGAAGTATATCATACATTTGTTAGAATATCACTATATTAATCAAGAATTTGTGCCTGAACATTTTATGAGCATTTATAGTGTGACAGGAATTGTTCTAAATTCAGTATGTGGATTAACTAATTTAATCTAATTTTACCAGTAGATTATTTCTAAATCCAAAATGTATAGATGAACAAGACGAGGTGCACAGAAATTAAGCAATTTGCCCAAGTTATAGAACAAGTAAATTCTGGAGACAGCATTGAAAACCAGCAATCTGGTCTAGAGCAGGAGCTTGAAAGCTATTGAATAACTCATTAGCTTACATGAATTTACCTGTGGATCTCGATTTGAGGTAGAAAATCAGCAGTTTTGAGGAACTTTCACTTCATAGGACAATTTCATAAATAACCCTGGACAGTCTCAGATTAAAGGAGAAAAAATGATTTTCAGAAAGGTTCAGAGAGGGAACACAAAATCTAATCTAGTATGGGGACAGAGCTGAAGAAATCCAAAGACCAGGGTGAATTTCATCAACATTAGTAACATTTTGCCTGGCAGTTCTCCCAGTCTCTTTGCTCCCATTTCATAACTAAGGCCACCAAAACTCTGTTTTTTCCCGAGCTGATCCTCGTTGTTCCTTCTTGGCCTCTTCCTGCTTTAATGGTTATGTAGTTGTTATGCAGGAATAAGGATGGCTGGGTTCCAATCCAAACTCCACACATTTTCCCTCTTTGTAAATGTAGACTGAAGCAATAACCCATGTAATGTTTTAGAGCCTGTTACAGAGTAAACAATGTCAGTTACTATTGTTGTTCTTAATATTCTTACTCCTTTGCCTTCTTGCACAGCTCTTTAGCTTCTTACCCTACTCTCCCTCTTCTCTATCTGTTAGAGCACCTCCATAATCTTCAAAATAATTTTTAATCAAACATAATAACTGAGGTCTATGCTCATTTACACTGAGGTCTTATCAATACTTACATGAAAATAATCTGTCTCAGTTGAAAATCTATTGAGAAATAGCCAAATGTTTCTGTGGACTATGGGGCTAGGGCAGCACTTCAAGGCTCAGTACCCTTGTACAAATGAATGGCATATTCTACTTTGAAACAGAGGGTGGTTTCATTTTGATTTGGGATTGAACAGAGAAGAGGGAGCTAGCACTTCCAGAACAGATGCTCTGTGTATGGGACTATATAAACATGTTCACAAGTATAATCTCTCTTGTATTGCCAATGATAAGCAAGTGAATAATTGCCCTCACGTATGGAATGAGAACTAACAAACTTAGAAATGGTAAATCACTTTTCCAAGTGCCACATTGTCTATTTGACTTCAAAAGTCATGATTTCTCTATAGATTGAAAGTATATGTCTAGACAGATACCATTAAGACAAAACAAAATAGCCTGATGACTGTCTAAATGAAAAACTCAATGAAAGGAAAGACACAGAAACAACATTAAAATAAAAATAAACAGAATAGTGTTTATAATAATTTTTATTATTTTATTTATAATAAAATAATGGAAAATAAAAATAAAGCTATTTCAAACATTGAGACTTGTTTTGCAGAATGCTGAGCTGAAAAAAAAATCTTCGAAGTTTTTTATTTCACAATTATGAAGTGTGTTCCTCAGAACAAAATGATAGAATTATTTTAATGCTGCCATTCTTTATTGATGCGCCTATTTGAAGAAAAATGTTTGTCCAATAACTATGATCCAGTATCCTCTTCACTACTATAACCATCACCAGCACTCTTTTCTTTAAACTTGTATTTTGTGTTTTCTTTCCCCTTCCAAGGTAGTTCTTATTGCTAATTTTTCCACTTTTTATTTCCTCTGTTACCCCTCCTCCTACCCTTATCTCAAGATGAGCTCATCGAAATCTTTAAAATCAATTCTTCAAAATAAATACAACATTCTTATCTGTATTTTATAAAAACAAAAACTTATCAGAGCTTTCCAAATACAGTAAGTAACTTTCCAGATTCAAGAGTAACATTGCTAATCCCATAAAAGAATATACATAGCATTGTACTCTTGCATCCACTTCATTTTGCCTTGGGACCCAGAATTATTTTGGCCTTCCTCCTGATCCTTTTTTTTTTTTTTTTTTTTGAGACGGAGTCTGGCTTAGTCGCCCAGGCTGGAGTGCAGTGGCCGGATCTCGGCTCACTGCAAGCTCCGCCTCCCGGGTTTACGCCATTCTCCTGCCTCAGTCTCCCGAGTAGCTGGGACTATAGGCGCCCACCATCTCGCCCGGCTAGGTTTTTTTTTTTTTTTTTTTTTTTTTTTTTTTTTTTTTTTTTTAGTAGAGACGGGGTTTCACTATGTTAGCCAGGACGGTCTCAATCTCCTGACCTCGTGATCCGCCTGTCTGGGATTACAGGCTTGAGCCACCGCGCCCGGCCCCTCCTGATCCTTTTAAGTTAGCACTGTTCATTCAGCTCACATGTTCTGTTATCAGTTGATGTTAACATACATTTAAAACTGCTCACTTCCTATTAAGATGTGTGTCTGTTTGGAACATAGGTGTAAAAACATATCTTTTACCCTTTCTGATTTTTGCCAAACTGTTGTTTTTATATATGAATTTATATATACACACACACACATAATTTTTCTATCAGAATGTATAAGTAAATATATATTTTCAAAACGATTTTTGAACTTATTTATAAATACGCTTATTTTTTTCTGAATGTCAACAACAGATATCTAAAATTGTATGTCTAGCATATGCTGACTACATCATGTATAGAATATGAGATCTGATCCAATTATTTCCAACTGTTCCTACCACTTTAAACATTATTTGATAGGGAGTAAATTGCTGTAGCTCTCAGAGTATTTGGCAGATTGTATGTGAATTAAATCTAGACTTTCCTATATTGAATTCACAATTTTGTAACTAGAATACACCCAGTCCTAGGTATCATTCAGTGCTTCCATTTTTATTTATTTTCCTTTACCTTCTTCCCGTGTGTACTAGGGCCTATCAGGTGACATTGCCTCCTTAGCTGAAGGCATTACAGTCAGTTTTTGGTTTTCCTCGATCATGTCATCTTTTTTTCCACACAAAACTATTGTTTCTGCCTCTACCTGAATCAGAGAGTGGGCAGGTGCGGGAGAGAGAACTGTTTCACTTGGCTTCATAGTTCTGGCACATGGCTAAAGCTGATTCTCGGGTCCATGCTTCCTTTGTTCTCTGGGAAATCCCACTCCTGGGCCCTTTTCTTTATATACCTCAAGTGATGTATTTCATTCCCTGGGTTGGCCCCTGGCAGTTTTTCTTACACAAGCTCACATCGTTGTAACTCCCTTAAAATAGGTTGTCAGGCCAGTACGAATGTAGCCACTCATTACAAAATGTGGGTCTCTCAAACCAAAAAAAAAAAAAAAATCTTCTTTTAAGGAAATCTTTTCACAATATTTTTAATCTCCTCTACCTTGACTATTTCATATTCTTTGAGTAGGTAAGTGAATTCAAGGATCATTCTGCAGATCATTTTATCAGTATGTTCTTAGTAAATTTGATATGTGATGATCTGCCTTTGGAATTTCACATCTTGGTGTATTTTGAATACGAATGAAAAAAATCTTGTTTATGCGAAGAAGATAAATCAATGAAACTCTTTTTAAAGACGGCAGACAGCTCATTTGATCCTCACATTATGAAAAAACAAGCCCCTTTAGGTAGTAAAGCTGTGAGGATATTTCAATATAGATTTATTATTCTTGTCACTATTGATAGTCACTCTGGAGACCCTGTACAATGACAGTAAAAGGTGTCAAGAGGGTAATGGTTAGCCCACAAAAAAAAAAAAAAGCTAGGAAAAACTAAATAATTCCACAAAGTCTTAATTTCTGTGTCTATTTCCTATTGGAAGTAACCCCATTTTCGTGTTAATGTTCATCTTTTATTTAAAAGAAAAATGCACTGTCTAAAACCCTCTGTTTATTTAATATCTACCCATCCTGGAAGTATTTATCATGTGCTAAATCACAATGTTGGATCATTGAGATCATTGACAACAAGATCCCTTTTTAGCTCAATGGCCTTCTGTGTGAGGTGACAGTGTGAGAAGATGCTCCAGAGGCCAGAGATATTATTGCAGGTAAAGGAAGCAGCAATGGTTTTCCATAGATAGAGTGTCAGATAAGTGGAGAAGAAGTGGGAAGTGAAGTCAGGCAAGCAGCAGTAACCCAGGAAGCAGGAAGCCTTGTGAACTAAGCTGTAGAGATTAAACACATTCTAGGAATGGGGGAAAGACACTGAAGAATTTAAAGTGGATACATGATATGACCTACTTTGAAAAAACAGAAAAAGAATGAAATCCTATCATTTGCAACAACGTGGATGGACCTGGAGGTCATTATGTTAAGTGAAATAAGGCAGGCACAGTAAGACAAATATTACATGTTCTCAACAACATGTGGGAGCTAAAAAAAATTGAATTCAAGGAGATTTTTTAAGAGAGTACAGTGATGGTTACTGGAGACTGGGAAGGTACTGGGGAGGAAAGGATAAAGACAGAATGGCTAACGGATACAAGAACACACAGAGTAAAGGAATAAGATCTAGTATTTGGTAGCACAATAGGGTGAATATAGGTAACAATAATTTCTTACATATTTCAAAATAACTAAAAGAATGGAATTGAAATGTTCCTAACAAAAAGAGATGATAAATGCCTGAGGTGATGAATAACTTAATTACTCTGATTTGATCATTACACATTTTATGCTATGTATCAAAATATCGCATGTATGCCATAAATATGTACAACTATTATGTACCCATAATAATTAGAAATTTAAAAAATATTTTTAAAGTGTAGAAGCCAACTCTGCCCTCTGGGGAGATCTGTTAAGAGTTGAATAATGCTGATAAATGTGGGTTTTCTTATGTGCTGGGATAAGATTGCAGCCTTATTGTCTTCTGAGAGTTTCTATTTCCTCTTATCCACCCCCAAAAAGGTGAAGGGAAAGAAATGACTTATGCTTGGGTAGATAAAAGAGTCAAAAATCTAAAAACTTTCTAAAATAATGTAATTAACTATAACGGATAATTACCAGGTATTTAAAAAATAGGACTGTTTTGCTTTTCTCTTAGACTTACAAAGAGAAACAGTGTAATCTGTCATATTTTGAGATGCTATATCTGCCACTTCAGTTTAATATTGTGTATGTATTTTTCTATAGGCATAAGTTTCACGGGAAAGATTCAGCCATGTCGAAACAAAGCTTCTTATTTATTTTGATGTTGTCTTTATAGGCCGTATTTTCTTTATTAACGAATTTGAGAGACACTTAGTTGACTACATTTGGCTTAAAGTGTGTAGGTGGTATATTTGGTTAAGAAACAGGAAACATCCTGTCTGTACCAAATAGAATGGTACATAATGTGAGAATCCACTGTTTGCAAAAGACTGGATTATCAGAAGTCAGAAAAACACATTTTCAGCTTTCAGGAACTCAGGCAATTCCAGGAGCTTCAAGAAACTGCTACTCATGAATTTAGTGCCTATAGTAATTAAACAGGTGTAATCTGCAGAACGCCTAGAATCCGCTAACAAATCATCTATTTGTTCTCAATGAAATTCAAGCAGGTACCCACCATTGTTGAAGGAATAATGATGCATACTTCCAGGCTTCCAGTCCTTGTCACACAAAGGACATGTGAGGAAGAAGGAAGAATGATGTGAAGATGACTGCAGACACAATGGAACACATGTGTTATTCTGGGGGTTATTCACATTGCATTTGCTCACCCTGGAGCCCAGGTAAGATTTGACTTATGTACCAAGAGAAACTCAGGGGTCAAATGGAAAGTGAATAGGTTCTAGTGAAATTCAAAGATTTAATACGTACAATGTAATAATCAACACTAATTGTGACTAATTTAGTCATTTAATAATTTGAAAATTACTTCTTAATGGTAATATTCAGCTTGAATATGTACACATTTCATTTTTATTTTTTAACTTGTGAATACTTACAAATACAATTTGAATTCCATCTGAAGAAAACATCTAGTAATCTGTTAATTAGTATAGGCACTGCACAAAATGCTATTTTGGAGACACATAAAAATAACTTATAATGCAACTCGTGTAATGTAGTTAATACATGCGAAGAACTATGTTTTTCAAAGTTGATTTTGAAGGATTATTTTTATTTCAGATTTTAATTACTAAGACATTTCCCCATATAGACTTGTTTACTTATTCCTTATTTTTTATTCCACAGAATTAAATTAAACAATAATGACTTCATACAGATAAAATAGGTTCTCAAGTTTATTATCTTTCTTATAAACCTATAATCGAAACTATTGAATTTATTTTCTGTTAAACTTAATCTGAAATAAACTATACGTAAGGGGATATTTTGTCATATGTTTCTCGAAATTAATTAATTTTTTCATCTTATATTAAAAATTAAAAAATGTATTTACATTATAAACCCCTTTAACAATAATCTAATATATACTGTGGCTAATATAATAAAGATAACTTATAAATGTGATTCTAATTATACTCCTTAGCATTTGACAGGAAAGTGAAGTTCTTATCATAGGAAGGAATTATAATGTTATAGCTGTAGCATTCTCATGCCTATAAATAAATATATAAATAAATCCCATTTGCAATTATGAACCCAAATAATAATATCTAAAATTCCTCTTCTATCTAAATTCCACAATTAAAGAGTTTGCTTTTCAATATCTTCTAGATAATAGTAAATTACAAAATTTACAAAATGAATACCATTGTTATAATGAAAAATCAAAAATATAAAGTTTGAAAACAAATTATGTACATATTGCAATAAATACTAAATCATCTAAAAAATACTTTTAACATTTCTAATTTCATTTTCTGACATATGGTAAGAATAACAAGCCTTATTTTACCTTATATTTAGAACCTTGTTATTTAGGAAGTTTTTCTCATAGTTCTAAGAATAGAAGATAAATAGTTGCCTATATTATATTAGTCACTGACATCAAAGACTTATAAGATCATGGCAAATGTTAACATGTAAATACTGAGGTTACAAAAGAACGTCTGTATATTATTTTCCTTATATACATATACATATACATCATACTCACTGCCAAGTACTATTTAGTCATTTGCAACACAGAATGCACTGCAGCTTGGTAACACAATTTAGTAGAAAATGCAAAATAATATAATATGGATTATATATATGCAAATATAATATGACAAGTACTAATTAGAGGAGAAGAATATCAATACTGTTTGGGGTAGCCAGGAAGAGAGAAGTTAATATATAAATTTGAGCAGGAATTTATACTGAGAAAAAGAGAAAGATGGCATTCTTGGTAGAGAAAACAGTCCTTACAGTCATAGTTTTGGACAGTCACTTGACATTAGTGACTGGTAAGCTCAGGTTAATTAAGATATTAGGGTACTGTCAAAAGAATGATGGGAAAAAGGATGAAGAGGTAAGCTGAAGCTAAATTGTGGGAGAACATATTTCTTGACTGTGGGCTTAACACAGAGAGTGAAACCATGGTAACACTACTACATGGTACACACTTATTTAAGTTGAGATTATGGGGGTATGGTTATTAAAATACAAATTTAGGACTTTACAGTAAATATGAGAATGAAAACACATATAATGATATTTTCATCACTATCACCATCATTTTTTACTTAACGTATTGAATTAGTGACTATTATGAAGCAGGAACTCATTAAACGCTGGAGACACTTGGGAAGCATTTTTACTGAGGGATGAAAAAATAATTAACATGCTTTACTGGTGCTTACAGTTGAATGGTGACTAGAGGCCCTGGTAAATATTTAGAAAAAAATCTCGATATTTGAATTCTGAACTGTCTTGCTAGGTCGGAGATGTTCTCCTGGATAATATCCTGAATAGTGTTTTCCAACTTGGTTCCATTTTCCCCAGCACTTTCAGGCACACCAATAAAACATAGGTTTGGTCTTTACACATAGTCCCATATTTCTTGGAGGCTTTGTTCATTTGTTTTCATTCTTTTTTCTCTAGTCTTGTCTTCACACTTCATTTCATTGATCTTCAGTTTCTAATATCCTTTCTTCCTCTTGTGTATGCTTCATGAAGTTCTCCTGCTGTGCTTTTCAGCTCCATCAGGTCATTTATGTTCTTTTCTAAACTGGTTATTCTAGTTAGCAATTCCTTTAACCTTTTATCAAGGTTCTTAGCTTCCTTGCATTGGGTTAGAACATGCATCTTTAGCTTGGAGGAGTTTGTTATTACTCACCTCCTGAAGCCTACTTCTGTTAACTAGTCAAATTCATTCTCTGTCCAGTTTTGTTGCCTTACTGGTGAGGAGTTGTGATCCTTTGGAGGAGAAGAGGTATTCTGGTTTTGGAATTTTCAGTTTTTTTGCGCTAGTTTTTCATCTTTGTGGATTTATCTACCTTTGGTCTTTGATGTTTGTGACCTTCGGTGGAGTTTCTGTGTGGACATCATTTTTGTTGATGTTGATACTATCACTAGTCATTAGAGAAATGCAAATCAAAAACCACAATGAGCGACAATCTCATGCCAGTTAGAATGGTGATCATTAAAAAGTCAGGAAATGAGACTGGGCACGGTGGCTCATGCCTGTAATCCCAGCACTTTGGGAGGCCTAGGTGGGCGGATCACAAGGTCTGGAGATCGAGACCATCCTGGCTAACACGGTGAAACCTGTCTCTACTAAAAATACAAAAAATTAGCTGGGCGTGGTGGCGGGTGCCTGTAATCCCAGTTACTTGGGAGGCTGAGGCAGGAGAATGGCGTGAACCTAGGAGGTGGAGCTTACAGTGAGCTGAGATAGTTCCACTGCACTCCAGCCTGGGCAACAGAGTGATACTCCCTCTCAAAAAAAAAAAAAAAAAAAAAAAAATTCAGGAAACAACAGATACTGGAGAAAATGTGGAGAAACAGGAATGCTTTTACACTGTTGGTGGGAGTGTAAATTAGTTCAACCATTGTACAAGACAGTGAGGTGATTCCTCAAGGATCTAGAACCAGAAATGCTATTTGACCTAGCAATCCATTCCATTACTGGGTGTATACCCAAAGGATTATAAGTCATCCTACTATAAAGACACGTGCACACATATGTTTACTATACCACTGTTCACAATAGCAAAGTCTTAGAACCAACCAAAATGCCCATCAATGAGGGACTGAATAAAGAAAATGTGGCATGTGTACACCATGGAATACTATGCAGCCATAAAAAAGGATGAGTTCATGTCCTTTACAGGGACATGGATGAAGCTGGAAACCATCATTCTCAGCAAATTAACACAGGAACGGAAAACCGAACACTGCATGTTCTCACTTGTAAATGGAAGTTGAACAATGAGAACACATGGACACAGAGAGGGGAACATCACACACTGGGGCCTGTCAGGGGATGGGATGCTAGAGGAGGGATAGCATTAGGGGAAATGCCTAATGTAGATGACCGGTTGATGGGTGTGGCAAATCACCGTGGCATATGTATACTTATGTAACAAACCTGCACGTTCTGCACATGTATCCCAGAACTTAAAGTATATATAAAATAAATAAAATAAAATAAAATAAAAACACTGCAAAAAAAAATGGGCAGAGGATCTGAATAGAAATTTGGCAAAAGAAGTCATGCAAATAACCAACCAGTATATGAAAAAATTTTTAACATCACTATTTGTCAGGGAAATACAAATTAAAATCACAATGAGAGATTACCTCCCCCCGTTAGAATAGCTGTTGTCAAAAAGATAAAAAAATAAGTGTTGGTGAAGATGTAGATAGAGAAAAGAAAACCACTATACATTTTTGGTGGGAATATAAGTTAGTACAGACATTATAGAAAACAGTATGGGGTTCCTAAAAAAGTCAAAAATAGAGCTACAGTGAGCTCCAGTAATTACATTTCTGGGCATATATTTTTAAAAACAAAATCTGGGTGTGAAAGAGATATTGGCACACCCATGTCATCGATGACAGGTCGATGGGTGCAGCATATCACTGTGGCACACGTATACCTATGTAACGCATCTGAACGTTCTGCACGTACATCCCAGAGCTTAATGTATAATAAATAAATTAATTTTAAAAAATCTCTATAATCATATTTGTGAAAATGGCAATAACAGAGATATTCAAGGCTTTAAGATTAAATAACATAGAAATGATTGTTCAAATTCTCTGAAAAATGTCATTGGAATTTTGGGAGGGTTTGCACTGAGTCTGTGGATTTCTTTGGGTAGTATGTACATTTTCACAATGATAATTCTTCCAATCCATAAACACAAGTATCTTTCTATT
Organism: Trachypithecus francoisi; assembly: GCF_009764315.1. Taxonomy (NCBI): domain Eukaryota; kingdom Metazoa; phylum Chordata; class Mammalia; order Primates; family Cercopithecidae; genus Trachypithecus; species Trachypithecus francoisi. The sequence continues at coordinate 79,203,915 of NW_022681465.1, forward strand.
TATTGGTGTTTTCTTCAGTTTTTTTTTCATTGATGTCTTTCAGTTTTCAGTGTATGTATGCATCATTCATCTTCTTGGTTAGATTTATTCCTAAGTATTTTATTCTTTTTAATGTTATGGTTAATGGAATTGTTTCCTCAATTTCTTTTTTGGATAGTTTGTTGTTAGGATATAGAAACACAACTGATATTTTTATGATGATTTTGTATCCTGCAATTTTACTGAATTTGAATTTGATTATTAGTTTTAAGAGTTTTTGGTGGAGTGTTCTGGGTTTTCTATATACAAGATCATGTCATCTGCAAACAGAGACCACTTTACTTCTTCCTTTCCCATAAGGATGCCTTCTATTTATTTTATTTGCCTAATTACTCTGGGTGGGACTAAGTACTATGTTGAATAGAAGTGTCTAGAATGGGCATCATTGTCTTGTTCCTAATCTTAGAGGAAAGAAAAAAATAAGGTTTTCACCATAGAGTATGATGTTAGCTGTGGGCTTCTCATATATGCCCTTTATGATGTTGTAGTATATACCTTCTATGCAAAATTTTTTGATCATTTTTATCATAAATAGATGTTGAATTTTTTCAATTTTTTTCTGTATCCTTTAAGATGATCATATATTTTTATCCTTTATTCTGTTCCTAAGATATTAATCATATTTTTTAAGATGCAACCACAAAAGATCCCGAACAACCAAAGCATTCTTGAGAAAGAAAAACAAAGCAAGAGGCATCACACTACCTGATTTCAAAGTATATTATAAAGTTATAGAAATCAAAACAGTATAGTACTGGAATTAAAAATAGACACATAGACCAATGGAACAGATTATAGAGCCCAGAAATAAATCTATGCATATATGGTATACTACACAATGGAGAAAGAGTCTCTTTAATTAATGACACTAGAAAAATTGGATATCCACATGTAAAAGAATGACATTGGACCCTTATCTTACACCATACATAAAAATAAACTCAAAGTGAATTAAAAATGTAAACATGGCTGGGCGCAGTGACTCAGGCCTGTAATCCCAGCACTTTGGGAGGCCGAGGTGGGTGGATCACGAGGTCAGGAGATTGAGACCATCCTAGCTAACACAGTGAAACACCGTCTCTACTGAAAATACAAAAAATTAGCCAGGCATGGTGGCAGGTGCTTGTAGTCCCAGCTACTTGGGAGGCTGAGGCAGGAGAATAGCATGAACCCGGGAAACCGAGCTTGAAGTGAGCCGAGATCACGCCAGTGCACTCCAGCGTGGGCAACAAAGCAAGACTCCGTCTCAAAAAAAAAAAAAAAAAAAAGAAAGAGACATAAGACCTTGTAACATAAAAATTCTCAAGAAAATGGGGAAAACTCCTTGACATCATTGTTGGCAATAATTTTTCAATGTCTGCCCAAAACACAGGCAACAAAAACTAAAATAAGTAAGTGGTGCCGGGCAAGACATGCCTGTAATCCCAGCACTTTGTGAGGCCAAGGAGGGTGGATCACTTGAGGTCAAGAGTTCGAGACCAGCCTGGCCAACATGGTGAAATCCCCTCTCTACTAAAAATACAAAAACTAGCCCAGTGTGGTGACAGGCACCTGTAATCCCAGCTTTTCAGGAAGCTGAGGTGGGAGAATCGCTTGAACCCAAGAGGCTGAAGCTGGAGTGAGCTAAGATGGTGCCACTGCACTCCAGGCTAGGCGAAAGAGTGAGACTCTGTCAAAAAAAAAAAAAAAAAAAAAAGAAAGAAAGAAAGAGAGAAAAAGAAAAGCTGTGACTACCACAAACGAGAAGATTTCTGCACAGCAAAGGAAACAATCATCAAAACGAAGTCAAGCTACAACATGGGAAAATAATATTTGCAAACCATATATTTATGGAAGAATAATACTCAAAATATATAAGGAACACATAAAACTCAATAGCAAAAGAAAAAAACAAAACCAAATAACCCAAATAAGAAATAGACAAAGGACCTGAACTGACATTCTTCCAAAGAAGACGTTCACATGGACAACTGGTACGTCAAAATAATTATCACAGAAAGGCATATCAAAACCACGATGAGCTATTACCTCACACCTCTTAGAATGGCTATCATCAAAAAAGCAAATGTTGGCAAGCCTGTAGAAAAATGGGAACCCACGTACACTGTTGATGGGATTGTAAATTAGTATAGCTCTTATGGAAAACAGTAAGAAGGCTTCTCAAAAAACTAAAAATAGAACTACCACAAGATCCAGCAATTCCACTTCTGGGCATATATCCTGAGGAAATAAAATCATTATCTGGAAGAGAAATCAGCACTCCCATGTTTATTGCATTATTCACAATAGCCAAGATACGGAAACAACCTAAGCGTCTATAAAACGTGATACTACTCAGCCTTAACAAGGAAGGAAACTGCCATTTGTGACAACACATATGAACCTAGAGGACATTATGCTAAGTAAAATACGGCAGACCCAGAAAGACAAATACTGTATGATCTCACTTACATGTGGAGCAAACAAGACAAACTCACAAAAACAGAGAATAGAACAGTAATTTCCAGGGGCCTGGGTATGGGGGAAGGCAGGGATTTCAGACAAAGAGAACAAACTTTCAGTTATAACATGAGTAAGTCCTGCAGACCTACTGTACAGCATGGTAACTATGGTTAACAATACTCTAGAGTTTACCTGAAATTTGCTAAGAGGGTAGATCTGAAGTGTTCTCACCACAAACTAAAATGGTAACTCTCTCTCTCTCTATATATATATATATGTGTGTGTGTGTGTGTGTGTATATATGCCAAACTATAATTACCATTTTAATTTGACATGGTAGAAGTGATGCATATGTTTATTAGGTTGATTATGCTAATCATTCCATAAGGTATATCAAAATAAAAAAATAAAATAGATAGATGCCTCATTTTTGATGTCCAGAAATAAATTTTGGGGTGGATGACATTAGATAAAATATGAAATACTATTAGGATATATGCAGGCCAATAAAAGGAAGAAGAAGGAGTGAAAACAAAGGAGGGTGTTCTATGCAGTGAAAAACAGGCTATGAGTGAAAAATGCTGGCACATGGGTGTAATGGAGAAAGAAGAACACAGAAAATATGTTAACCTGACATTTTATAACTTGCATTGGTGAGAATACTACCTTTCAGAGGCTATCAGCTAGTGAATGTGAAAGAAAACAAACTCATACAAGATGATGGTTTGGATCATGTTTATATTTCACACATCTGATTAAAAATAGAAGAAATCAAATATTCCTTTAAAATAATATTTTTCTTAAAAATGAATGTTCAGGCATGACTAATGTGTAATAATATTAATTAAATATACAATGCTTAAAATTAACAAAATCTCTTAATAGGTGAAAGAGAGACACATTTCTCCACCATCACATTAACAAAGTTTTTAAAAAGGAGTGAATGACAATATTAAAATTTGTTAAGAATATAGAAAAAGTAAAATGTGTTGAAGACAATTTGACAAAGTAAGTCAAGAATCAATAATATTCTCTTTTCTGAATTACAGAAAGTTTGCTTTTTTCTTTTGATCTGAGAATCAATGAACAGATATGCAAAATCAAACATAGTTGTTGCTTCATTGTTTATGATTATAACTACAGCCTAAGTATCCACTACTGGAGACTAATTAAGTCAAATATTTGCTCAGATATTGGCTTCTTCTTGAAGCTTTCTCTGAGAAGAGTAATTAAAATTGAAACTCACATACTCCTTGGATGGTTTTTAATAGTTTTCTGCACAGTACTTACCTGTACCTGGCATGATATACTCACTGGATTATTTATTGTAGCCTCTTGCCCTTAGAATGTAAGGTCTATGAGGAGAGGGATTTTTTAAAAATCATAATTAAATAAACAATACCTCATGGTATTGTATCCATTTAACAGATGCTCAATATTTATTAAAACAATAGAACATAATAGTAAGTAGATAGTATATCATTGTAGAATTAAGTTTATTGATTTGGAGATGTATTTATTATATATTAAGTAAGAAAAGAAGGATATAGAGCGTGCTAGAAGATACAATTTGACTTTTGTAAGATTACAAATGTTAGTATACATATAAAAGGAAGAAAATAAAATACAGTGTTTATGTTTCCATTTTTCCTGTCTTTATTTCCCGAAGTTCTTCTAACGATTATGTATTATATATACAATAAAAATAAAAATCAATTAATGTTTAATTCTTAAGTTAGCCACTATTAATTTAAGAATTTCAGGAATGTAAATGAAATATTTTGATTTTTTACACTAACGCCTCTATAAGGCAGATTCTAAGTGAGTGTAACACCTTGATTATTCAAGCACCTCACTCTCCCAGAAATAGGAAGAAATCACATCATAAGGTAACATTTTATTGGATGACATCAATTCTATAATTTGCAAACTGACTACCAATTACTAGCTGTAGGGTTTATAAAACATAAATGAAAGAAAATAGTCATATTTTGCATTACCGAAAAATAAGGGCAGTTTTCTGACTCAAACCTCCTTCATCACCGTATAACATGCTCCTGCTGTACCCTGTTCTGCTGTCTTGGTATGGCCATCTCTTTACAGAATTCCAGCATCCAAGACACTCTGAGCTCTTTTGAAAGAGGCATTCCAGATGGTTATTAAGAGTGCAGACTCTAGGACTTAATTCCATGGTTTCAAATTCTGGCTCTGCATCTTTCTAGCCACCTCTTGGCCAATTTGCATAAATTCACACAACCTTAGTTTTTCCTAACTGGTAAATGATTATACACACACACACACACACACTAGCATTTATTATTTCAAATCACACTGGATGCTAGCAGGGTTAGGAAAGAGGTCTTCACTCTGATTTTGGAAAATGGTTGAGGACAAATATTAATGCATTTTAAGAACAGGAGGACAAATACTAATGTGTGACAACTACAAATTAAAATTTGGTAAAAGTATGGGAAAATAAAATGTATGAGAAGACAATTTAACAAAATATGTCAAGAATCAATAATACACTTTCTTTGAATTATAGAAATTTTGCTTACTTGTTGAAACAAGAAAAATTATTCACAAGAGAAAAGAGCACAAAGAAGGTGGAGAGGCCAGGCATGATGGGTCACGCATGTGGTCCCAGCACTTTGAGAGGTGGAAGCAGGTGGATCACTTGAGGCCAGGAGTTCAAAACCAGCCTGGTCAACATGGCGAAACCCCATGTCTACTAAAAAATTCAAAAATTAGCTGGACATAGCGGCCCATGCCTGTAGTCCCAGCTATTCTGGTGGTGGCAGAAGAATTACTTGTACCTAGGAGGCAGAGGATGCGGTGAGCCAAGATCACACCACTGCAATCCAGCCTGGGCCACAGAGCAAGAGTCTGTCTAAAAAAAAAAAAAAAAAAAGGTGGAGAGAGAAAGTACTGGGATCAAGGAGTTCAAAAAGACAGAGGTAGGACATCTTAGAATTTATGTGGGAAAATGGCAAAGAGAGAGAGTTTCAAGAGAGTTTGAAAGGACTATGTTGAGAGTGTCAGAAATCAAAAATGAAAATTTTAAGATGTCTTGTTTTTTAATTATAGAAAAAAACACAAAAATTGAAAATGTTTTTTGAGGGGAGAATACTATTTATTTGAATTACTACTGCACACATGATGCAGTATGTGGGTTCCATGACTCTTCAGATTATATTTCTGGTAATGAAGTACCAATTCTGAGGCTTACAGCATGCTCTAACCCAACGGTAAACGAACAGAAAGATCCAGGTAGTAGGGACAGTAGGTTTCTTCACAGTATGAGGATCCATATGCTTGTTTTTGAGACTCCCTTCAGCCTTCCATGTTCTGTTTTCGGGTTGGTTAATTCATTTTTTGCCCGTTCTCATGGCCTAAGTCTTAAATAGCTGTTGAAAGAAGGACAGGGAATGTCAACCAAGACTGTTCACAATGCAATCCACATAGCGGGCTGATACTAAATTGTCATTTTGCAAGTGTGTGTCTGGACATGCATTGTGCCTGCGACTTTCTAACTTGTTGCTACCAGTTTTTTTCTCTGAAAGAATTACTTTTAAATGTGTGTGGCATTTTTTCCTCCCTAATTCCTAACCAGAAAGTAATTTCCTTCAGCCTGAACGGGAAACATTGTGGCTTCTGTTCTGCTTTCTGGAGATTTATTGGAAGCTCTGACATTTCTTTTAACACATTCTTAATGTCTTCATAATATCTAAATTACACATTCTGGGAAGGATTGAGGCCCAGCTATGATCAATATTCTATTCACTGTTCTGAAACCAAAGACAGAAATTTATCAAGGAAATCTGCTATTGGAGAACTCTAAATGCTGCTGGACCTAGTGAAAGTAGCAAGGCTTTTGAATCAAAATACTGAAGTTTTATAGGAAGTTGTTTAGATTCTATGAGTCAATTAGTATAAAGTTAACTACTTGGATTAAAGAAAGTTTGATAGTTAATTCTCAGGGAGGTTGTTAGGAGGATTAAAAGAGAAGGGTATTTTATGATGTCCAGGATTGTATTACACATATTTATTGCTCTACCTACATTTGCTTGGTACTAGACATTTATGTGTACATTGATCCAATGATATCCAGGTGCAAGCATCTACAACTCTTTGCCTGAAAGCTTTCTATGACCATCAAATTCTGAAGAAGGGTTCTCAACAATTAGGTAGAGAGGATGACTAGTCCACTGGATGCTACTTAGCCTCTACAGTGTGCCACTCAAGTACTTACACAATGTTCCCATGAATGCACCAGCCATGGTAGGAGGGATTAGGAGTATGCATGGGTCAACAGCATGGGCTGCTTCTCACCAAGGCTGATTTAGATGCCACTATTAAATGTAGAGCCTGTCAGTAGCAGCAGAGATTCACATCATGTCTGGCAAGATACCATTCCTTGAGAAACCAAGCCAGCTCCTGAGTGGCATGTTGATTATATTGAAATCTTCCACCAAAGTGGGGAGGGTGACAGCAGTTCATCTTTGGTGAAATTGATAATACTCCACGTATGGGTTTGTTATCCCATTTCACAGTCCTTCAGGCAGCACCAGTATGTGAGGGCCCACAGAGAGTTTCATTTCTCATTATCCCACATAACATTGTCCTGACCAAGGGATCCACTTTATGGTGAAGAATGTGCAATGATGAGCACCTGACCACAGAATCTACTGATTCTCTGAGTAGACTGCCTCATCCTGAAGCAACTGGCATGACAGAATGTGGAATGGCTTCTTAAACGTACGTCTATAAATACCAGGTTGGGAAGAGTGACACTGTAGGTTCAGAACACTGTCTTTCAAGGTGTGATATATATTTTAAACTAGTAACAATTATGTGGTGCCATGATCCTTAAGCTAGAATGCTTGGATTCAGTAACCAAGGGCTAGAATTACAAATGTCCTCTTGGAATTAATGGGGGCTTCCTCTAAATGGTGAAACTGAAATGAGGATTCAAATGCAAGTAATGTATTGTAGAAGTGAAACACACACCATTGGGGGTTTGAAGAAGTGAGACAGAGAAGGAAACACTACAATAAATGCTGTTGTGTCACATTATTTCCACTATGGATAACAAGCGTGTATCTCATAGGATAACTCTGTGAGCCCATGTAAAACACATGTCTCAGAGTTATGACACCAAGAAGTGAGGGATCTGGGACATTTGTATTCCAACTCCAGCCAGTAACTTGTTGAGGACTGCTCCTGGAGGCTGTAATTCCCTGGCATTCCAGCAAAGACATGCAGATGCTGGCAGTCAGAAGGCATGCTAAGTATTGGGGCATTGAAGGTGAGGAGAGTATGATAGGGTATCAATTGCACCTGTCACACCCTATCATCCTCATTCACAGTTGCTCACTTGGGAAATTCATGTTGCCTGTTTGCTCAACTTTAGGATCTGCCAGATTAAAGATCCTTGTTCTCAGTGGGGAGGATCTTCTATCAGGTGACACACTCAGAGTTCACCTAGCTTAATGCTATGGATGACACCTAGTCATTCAGGGTTCTTTATGCCAGTAGATCTTGAGTTTAAGAGGAAATTATTACACTGGTAGTGGTAATTAACCCTGTTGCTCAGAAGTAGATTGAGGGGTCTGTATATAATGGTAGTAATCCCAGCTGCAGCAGTGGGAAGCATCCCCTGCTATAAGTCTTGATTTTGTTGTTTTTGCTGTTATTGTATAGATAGCTAGAGAGGTAGACAAAAGAACCTGTGGTATAAGTACTGGAAGTGTGTGGTGTAGATACAAATTTATATAGGCCATAAAAGGGAAAATACAATTGTGGTTGAAATGATAAAAATTTTATGTTTTTACTATAGCAGATGTTATCCAGATAGAAGTTGGTTAAATAGCACTATTCACATACTAGACATTATAATAATCAAAACTTTACATATTATATTTAACAAATATAACTGTGCATGATTTGAAAGCTGAAAAAAATTTAAAGCTTTTCTTTGGCATGGGAAAGTGAAGAGATTCTTCCAGAACCTAGAAAAAAAAATCCAGTATTTTTCTTTTCTCATATACTTTACCACTATCCGTATGTAAATAATCTTCATGTGTTATAAAATATATTAATTTCAAATTTTTCAAAATCAAAAATAATATGTGTTGGTCTCTTCATAATAAATTAGGGTTTCCAGCCATATTTTTCCATGTAGGACTATATAGAAATGTGTCACTTTTAAAAGATTTTGCCCCTTTAAAGGCTCCTCTTTTAGTTGCTAATTTTCTCTTTCCACAGGAAAACCAACATTCATTTATATGGAACTTGATACATCCACTGGCAAAATAACTAAATCAAGAATTACTCTGGAAATATTTGTGACACGTATTACTTCCTGGAATGACGTTGTAATATTATTCAACTGGTCCCCATACATTTGGTACATGACATTGTTATGCTAAATTCCAAAATACTGATACTCTCCTGTCTAATATAAGACAAAAGATAACTTTCAAATAATTTCACATTAAGGTTTAATGTGCAATTAATAATTTCACACATCCAAAGTAGACAAAGTTAATGACAACTAAATGAGATTCATAAAATGTAATTTAGTTACCTAGTCTTGGGTTTGTGATATATATTTGCTCAGGGGCATTTTAAAGCTGCCTCATTACTTTTAGAAACAGGTATGACACAAATTATAAATACTTTAATATTTAATATTTATAAGATGTTATGATAGAGTGATTTTAGTAAGTCCAAACTTCAGCCAGATTGCATATGGGTATTAAATACCTTACTAAGGGCTGTGGGGAGATGATAAAGAAAGTCTAAATTGATTAAAAGGTAGACATGCAAAGATAAAGTATACTGCTTTGTCTTCAAGAAGCACATCATCTAGTAAAAGTGGTAGATAAGTCTACAATATAGCATAAGAGAAGTTTTAAAGGAACTATGGGTGGGAAGCTGTGGTAATCCAGAGTACAGGAATGACTCCATAAAATCAGGTAGGGAAGGTGTTTGAGAAGAGATGAAGTTGGCAGTAAGTCTTTGATATGGTTTTGCTGTGTCCCCACCCAAATCTCATCTTGAAGCGTAGCTCCCATAATTCCCACACGTTGCGGGAGAGACCCAGTGGGAGATAATTGAACCTTGGGGACGGTTTCCCCCATAGTGTTCTCATGGTATTGAATAAGTCTCATGAGATCTAGTTTTATAAGGGGAAACTCCTTTTGCTTAGTTCTCATTCTCTCTTGCTGCAAGAAATGGCTTTCACCTTCCACCATCAGTGTGAAGCCTCTTCAGCCATGTAGACCTGTGAGTCCATTAAACCTCTTTTTCTTTATAAAGTACCCAGTCTTGGGTATGTCTTTATCAGCAGTGTGAAAACAGACTAATACAGTCTTATAGGAATACAAGTTAGCCAAGAAAAGATGCAAGAGAATGATATTCTGTGCTGAGCCATTTCAGGGCAAAAACTTGGATTTATGAGAAAGAAGACATATGTAGATAATGAGATGGCCTCTGATAGATCTGGAGCAGGAGGTCCCACTTGGTGGATGAGTGGAACTGGGTCTGAGCAGGAGGGCAGGGGTGGTATTTCATTGTAAGATTCCTTTGTAAAATTTCTTCAAAAATTTTGTGATACTTGAATTTTTCTATCTAAAATTTTCATTTTTAAAATATAAAACTGGATTTCCATATAAATATTTGAGTCAAATAAGAGATCTTAGGAGATTTATCAAGTTTCTCTTGTTGTTTCAGGATTGTCCCTCGTATGACCATATGCCTTCAAGAGTCTGAGAAACACAAAAATTATAAGAGGTTCAAAATGAATGAGAACACGTAAAAGTTACTTGAGTTACACAAATGAAATGAGCTGTATTTATTAAAACTAGAAAATTTACCATTCAACTCTTATAGCTATGTCTACATATTATGAAGAATTCTGTTTGCCTGAGACTTGTATAAACTGGGATTCCACTATTGATTTCTTAGGCATTGGCTCAGTGATTCTAAATTAGTTCCAAGCATATACTTATATCAAGGAGAACTCTTTTTATATTCTAGGGAAAATTTGCATATGCCAAACAATAAAATTATTAAAATCATGTTGGTTGCAATATAATGCAATTCATTTTCTTTCCATTGTCAAAATACCAAAGTATGCTGTTGACAGGGAAAGGATAAAAGTACATTCTGTTCTCATAATAAAGTCAGGAACTGAAAAATTTTTTTGTTGTTGCTGACCAATGAACAATAGGCTTTTGATAACATTTATTTCACTGAAAGAATAGATGAGTTTAGTGAAATCCATCCTATCAATGAAAAACTAACATGTTGGTGAAAATGCATGCTGCCAGGGATTCAGGTATCCAGCTGTTTCCTTTAACAAGCTAGTATTTTACTACTCAATTTCATAACTGAAATAATCCAGCTTTTGTATTTCTCAACCACCTAAAAGACTTGACCTTTATGGTGGTTTATACCCCTTTTCAAATAAAGATGATAATTCTTTACATAAATGGATAATTGATTATGTATGTATAGTATTTCTAGCTGCTCTTGAGACTTGAGATAAAATTGCATATTTAAACATCTCATTCATCTCTTATACAAGTATTAAATTGCAACTTATGAAAACTTTATAATTGACATTTAAAAAAACTCCCACATTTTGCATTATCAGAATCAAAATACATGTTGTATGGATTAAATTCCAGAAATATTGGCACCTGATGGACCATTTTTGGAGCGCATTTTGTGACTATGCAAGTCAGTGTGATTAATTACAGTCATTCATTTAGTTACAAACTTCCTGTTGGGTTTGCTAATGGCCAGTGACTGTTTTGAGTGCAATACAAAGTCAAATCAGACAGGGAACTTACTATGTAATTGGAGCTTATAAACTCTTCAAGCCTCACTTTCCTTATATATAATATGAGATATTTTCCCTTTCCCTATGAATAAAGTTGTTAGCAAACTTCACTAAATTAAAGTGGTTAAATCAGATGTGTTCAAGCACACATGCACAGACACACACAAACAATATATAACCTCCTCCAAATTTTTGAATTCTACAAAATAACATTTTATGCATGCATTTGGGAAGAAAAAAGTAATAATAGCATCATAAAATTTAACTTCAATTTTAGAATAGGTAGATTCACAGGGATTGGGTAATAGCCTTGGTTATTTTTTGTTTGTAAGTAGATGACATGTTTGATGTATAAAAGTAGAAATATGTTTTATTCTAAGAGAGCCATCTTCTACTACATTGGAAATGAGTCCCCATCTCTGATGAAAAGGCACATACTTAATTCACTCCAAATTCACAGTACCTAGGCTTATCCAATACTGACCTAGTTGTCAGTTGGGACCTTACAGGCTGATTTATGACTGAAAGTGAGTAGAAAATTGAAAAGAAACAAAAGAAGTCATCATTATTCTTCTGAATAAAATAAACCAATGAAAAAGAGACAAAACTACCAATATCTATGGCAAATTGACTCAGAGACAGCTATTTGAGTCCCACTGTTGACTAATAATAATCAGTCTCCCAAGTATAACCCGAGTAAGGCAGAAAAATGTCTTTACAGGAACCAATGAGGGAAACATTTTCAAACCATCACTTCCAAGATGTTACCTATACTGCCCAGGTCACCTTTCATATGCTCAATAATATAGATCCATAGAGCTGTTTCTTATTTCCTTTAGTCTCAGAGTAGCAATAAAAAAACTTTATCTAAATGTAATACTAACAGAAATATGTTTGATATTATATGTCACCTACGGTTTTTTGTTTTGCTGTTTGTTTGTTTGTTTGTTTTTTGAGACAGTTTCACTCTTGTTGCCCAGGCTGGAGTGCAATGGTGAAATCTCGGCTCACTGCAGTCTCTGCCTCCCGAGTTCAAGCGATTCTCCTGCCTCAATCTCCGGAGTACTGGAATTACAGCTCCTGCCACCACACCCGGCTAATTTTTTGTATTTTCAGTAGAGATAGGGTTTCATCATCTTGGCCAGTCTGATCTCGAACTCCTGACCTCAGGTGATCCACCCACCTTGGTGATCCCAAAGTGCTGGCATTACAGGCGTGAGATACTGTGCCTGGTCTGTCACCTATAGCTTGAAGGTTTTCTGGAACATTGGTTCCTACAGTTGCTCTGATATTCTTTCCTCAGAATTCTTTGAAGACTACTGCCTTGAAAACTTTTCTTATTATTTTACCGTTTTCTGTAATTATCAACTTATCTTACTCTTACTGTAGGGATGATATACCAATAATAAGAGGGATAGCTCTGCTACTTATGTTTCAATTATCACAAGACAGTTAATGTGTCTCAAATCTCTATGTGTAGCTGGGACATCATTACTGAGCATGGGATCTAGATTTGCAACTGCTTACTAGGAATCTCCACAATGATGTCCAGGCAGCATGATGTCCAAACTCAGTGTTGAGAAACAAGCTCAGTTTTACTCAAGATCTTTCTTTTTCATTTTAAAACTCACTTAATGACATAAATATGCTGTAAATGCCCCATACCAATAATTACAGTAACCTCCCAACATCCATGTATTCTACTTCTAAATATTAGACTCCCTAATTCCCAGTTCTTACTTGTTTACCACAGTATTTTCTAATTTTTCTTAGAATATTTGCCTAAAATACAATTTAGATCACATATTTACAACTAGACTTTACTATCCTGGAAGATAGTGTCATGTTCCTTAGTGCAAACTTAATTTTTATTATGAGGTCCCAGGTACATGTTAGAAACCAGTAAGTACTGTTTCAATAAATTAATCTTTCTACCTAGAAATTGTTAGTGTTAAGAAAAGTTTCAAATATTGATACTTTACATTCTGCCCTCAAAAGAAAAAGAGAAATGAAATTTTAAATTGGTATTTTGGTATCTTCCCTTGACTCCTGAGTATAAAACAACCCACTAAATGGAACCATCATTGATTTCACTAGAGTAGAAAGAAGGAAGGAATTGCAAAAGTACATATAAAGAGAAGATCCATACTCCAAACTCAGAAAATAATGTTTTGTATATATCTTTGGGAAAAGTTAAACCTGCCATAAGATTGTTTCATAAGAACAGTTTGTTATTTTAAAATTTAATAGACATGGAAGCTATTGCCTCATATGAGTCAATGGATGAACATCTTCTGATCTCAAGTTTGAATAGACTTCATCACTCATGACATACTCAGCACTTTTATAAATGTTCTATTTATGAAAGATGTATTTATAGACAATATAAGAGACCTCATCCTCTCTCTATTTTAATTAAAGAAGCCAAGCAAAGATTAAATTAAATTTGAATTGCATGATGTGTCACTTGCTAGATCTTGAAGGAAAGGCACACAAACAAAATGTGGTCTTGAAAAAGAACCAAACTGCCACTTTTCAAAATAAAGGAACAGATTAAAGTGTGATCGCACTCAAACCTTTTTACACTTTAATGACAAAACTAATCTTATCTTTTAAAGGCAATTTATTAAAGTTTGGAACTGATGTTACGTTTGACCTGGGCAGTGCTTCTATTCACTCTTCTGTAGCTAATGGTTAGCTACTACCAGCAACCAGTTTCATATCTTTTTATATCCATTTATCCCTTCAACAATGTGCCCTTAACCACTTCATAGCTGACTCTCCTGTATACTCAAATACATTCTCTCCTTTCATTATCAGATTGGTCCTGCTTCTCTGGAGAAATATAATACCATGATAATATAATACAATGAAATAGGCTTGTTTTTTTTTTTCTTATAATGTATCATGTGCTGTAGTGCATCTTCTGTGAGAAGACATGAACTTATTGCCCTCTGAGGGAAAAATCTCTACTGTTAACTGGTGCTCTGAAGTACATACTCCAAGCCTTTTACATTTACATTTAGGGGCTAATCTTATTGGGAAGGAAGCAAGAGTCTTTGATTTGATTGACTGTTGGTCTCATACTTTAAGAGAACTATCACCACACCTTGAACATGGGCTTAACGGTTAAACTTGGTGGATTAAGCAAGTAAGTAAACCACAGCAACAAAATCAACAATGTGAGACTGTGAAATATGAACGACCTTTCTTCTCCACTCTTGCATCACATTGGTGTTACCCTGCTGGCCTATTGCAGTCCCACATTCTTTCTGCTCCAGGAGCATGAATCCCCAACCTGACTGGTGAGTGGAAGGAGAAGCTCGGCACACACAGTTCTGGTCTGCCATAGTTTTCTCCTCTTGGGAGTGAGTAATCTTAAGGAACATACACCCTACTCTGTTCCTCCAGGGTAAGTCAATGTGTCTAATTCAGCAGATCATTGGGAAACCCACTTGTCAGAAATATGATTTTCTTCTATGTTGCTTTTATGAATAAAAAGAAAATATGTGACCACCATCTGACTTATTCTTCTTTCTTATTTCTTCAGTTCATTCAGAAGAATGGCAAGTAAGTTAAACAATATATTCTGGGGGCTTTCAGACTCAAGTTTCTTAATATCTTAAAATTCTTCCTAGCACTACAAATATACATCTACTGGGTATTGCGTGCAATAATGTATGTAAAGTACTGAGTACATTATTGCAGTACCTATTAAATGGTCATACTCTGCTTCCTCCTTTACCTCCAGTTCCTACTACTGCTGCTGCTACTACTACTCCTACTACTATTGGTATTACTACATATGTGAAAAGAATCAAAGAAATGTATTATCAACTGCTGTCAACTGCTTCCTTTCACTGGGTTTTTATAGATGACCCTACAGTTTTAAGCTTTACACCATTTGTGAAGTTGTTAGTGAAGACTGAAAACTGCTGATTATGAAGATGAAATCATCTTTTATTGCTACTAATTTGTGCTGTAATCTTTAGCAAATAACATCATTGAATCTATATAGAATGGAAGTAATAAACTGTTCCCCTTATGAATAGTTATCACACTGGAGTATTGGATTTGCAAACAGCTGATAGTAGTAACTTCCTAGGCTGAATATCCTAACATAAATTTTTCAAACCCTTTTGCAAACTCAAGCATGGGTGCAACAAAAACCTAATTGTCCTGAGTAAGGATGTGAGTTATCTTTTAAAGGCAATTTATTAAAGTTTGGAACTGATGTTACGTTTGACCTGGGCAGTGCTTCTATTCACTCTTCTGTAGCGAATGGTCAGCTACTACCAACAACCAGTTTCATATCTTTTTATATCCATTTATCCCTTCAACAATGTGCCCTTAACCACTTCATAGCTGACTCTCCTGTATCCTCAAATACATTCTCTCCTTTCATTATCAGGTTGGTCCACAGAAAGAATAGCTCCAGAAATATTTGGCATGATGGATGCCATTCACTGGGATAATCCTCCATGGGTTGTCAAGCTTAGTGGAAATCAAAGTTATACAACTAGGCCTGCAAGCAACCACACAAAGACTACAGTTTTGTTTTTCATCATGCAAAAAAAAAAACTAAATCTTTTGGAATGAGTCACAACATTTTAAAATTCTCTTGCTATCCTACCATGACTTCTAATAAAGCTTGCTCTGTTTGGAATACAGAAAGGTCACAAAAATTGCACATTTAAAGTCTGCTTGAAGACGAGGGTGATGACAACCAAGGCTGTCTCATTTCTGTAGGCACAGAAAGAAAATCTGTGCCTCACAGTGCCAGTTCTAGTGGGTCCTCATCTAACATAGTGATGCATTGATGATAACAGAATTCTGAAAATACCTGCTTCTAGTTCTCTGTGTACTGCCACTTTATGTTCAGGGTACAAATAATTTTGGAATGGCTTTTAAAAAAAGATTTTGGCAAGACTTTAAGCCACACTTATATTCCTGGAGAATTACATCCACACCTGCCCTCCCAAATAGATTCAGTTTTTGCTGATTGCTATCCACATAGCAGTCTGCTTTTATTTTTGTCTTAAAACTTACAACTTAGGACAGTTTCATTACTTTTTTATTTAATCATTTGTTTTTTGAAAGGACTCATTTGTCACAACATGGAGATACCATATAAATTGTGTCTAGTATAAGAAACTAATTATTTCCTTCAAAATCCTGAATAATACAAATTGAGAGAGTCTGAACTTTTAATTTGGTGGGTCAGTCTTGACACAAAAATGATGAGAACTGATTACATCTTTGGAAAGAAGAAAATGTTTGACCTTTCAAACATTTAGCCAAAAACATTTCTGTTATGTTTTCCTATAAAAAATGCTGAGACATAAGCCATTAAATAACTTATAGAATAAATTAATGGCACTTTGGGAGGCCGAGACGGGCGGATCACGAGGTCAGGAGATCGAGACCATCCTGGCTAACATGGTGAAACCCCGTCTCTACTAAAAAATACAAAAAACTAGCCGGGCGACATGGCGGGCGCCTGTAGTCCCAGCTGCTTGGGAGGCTGAGGCAGGAGAATGGCGTAAACCCAGGAGGCGGAGCTTGCAGTGAGCTGAGACCCGGCCACTGCACTCCAGCCTGGGCGGCAGAGCGAGACTCCGTCTCAAAAAAAAAAAAAAAAAAAAGAATAAATTAAATGAAGTCTTTTAAATTTAGCACTACTGTTTCGTTTTACATCGGATCACTGTGTAATTCAAGAAGGTACCATTTTAAACCAATGTCCTTTCCGTTGCTTCAAATTTGAAAACTGGGCATCTGTCTAGTTGATACTGGTACTGTCTGCATTTTGGGTTATCTGTTTAATCTTCTTTCTTGCTCATGGCCTTCCTTAACTTTCATGAGTCTCATATTTCTCCTTGTTTTGAATGCTCCATAAACCACCAATGAATCAATGGGCTGTATAACAGTGTATTTTAAAATACAAGAAACCTTTTGAATGACAGTGGACCTTGAACTGTACCTTTGTGTAATTTTGTTTATCCAGTCCTGTAGCCTACAGTTAACTGAAGCCCATGGATGACAAGCACAGTGAACAATTCTGCTGATCTCTTCCAAGGTGATCCCTTTATTTCCCAATAATAAGAACAATTAAAGATGTTATAGCAATAAGTTTTAAATAATGGAGCAACATGTTCTCCAGAATTTTGCTAAAATGAAATTAAAAGCTATTAAAATTGTTTTATGGTTATATCATTTGGATATTATGGCTTACAAATAACAAAGTTGAATGTTTTTCTTGATTTATAGCATATGAATAAAGATAACACAGCACACAGAACATGACTTATTTGTACAATTAGATCTTGCAATTGCAAAATCTAGAGAGGTAAAGAGATGGTGCAATCTTGTTATCCAGTATTCATTAAGTGATAAGTTACTAAAGACCTATTTAATAAATTTAATACTCAACTATATACAGAATTATTATTTCCACTTGTTTCATTTTATGTTGAAAGTGTAAACTGTCTAAATAAATGGGTTGGTTCAGCATCCTGAAGGAAACCTCTCAGATCAGCTGGTTCAGAGAACTGAATTATACTTCTGTTATTCAAGGATAAAGTCTGTTAATAAAGGGGTACACATTCATTAACTTGCCTATTCAACGGACTCTTAGCAAACATGTGCTATCAACGAACTCTTAGCAAATATGTCTTATAGACAGAGCACTGGGATATATAAAGAATGCAAAGGTACTTAAAACATGTTTCCTCATAATGTAAAAATAATTATTATTTTAATTCTAATTTTAATTTCTAATAATTATAAAAATAATTGTTTTGATAAAAGTATACTTGATCTGAAAAGAACAAACAATGGGACATTACTGTGTATATAGCCATGATATAAAGCAATGTATAGAATGTGTCATTTGAGTAGTACCACAATAGATCTTTAAGTAGCTCAGAATAAAAATGAGTTCTAGCTAGGAAACTCTTCGTATAGAGGATGGTTTTATGAATTAGTAGAATTTTACTTTTCATGATGATAATATGAAAAGGATGCAATCAAAACTTAGCAATTTGCATGTGAGTTATAAAAATTATATTACTCCAAGTACTATAATAGACATTGCACTGCTTGGAACTGATGAAATGACTAAATCATTTGTGCCTAAAAACATAGATACTATATTCTTAATTATTATACATATGGCTATTCAAATTTATTTCCATAAATACTCAGATGACTTTATGTTACTAGAGGAAAAATCACTCAATGTGTTCAAGTTGGTTATTTTTAATGTACAACATCAATTATGCTATATGGTTATGCAGATAATTAGAAAGCTTTCATGCTTAAAAACAAATTTAGTCCGGTCATCCATGAGGACTCAAACTCAATTTAACACGTGATGCTATTTATCAGGAATGAGCCACTCAGACAAATGCTAGTCAACACGTGCTAATTTTGCCAGTAAATATAAAAATAATTTTTCCTGAAGTTGGTCACCCTCTATTCCTATTCCCTGATATTTTAAGCCAAGAACAGTTTTTGAATGGTCTGGGAGGCAATTAACCTCTTATCTAAAGCCACCACTTCACATCACAAATATGTAAATCTTATTTTAAGTGCTTGGCAGTTAGTTCTTCTGGAAATAATGAAACAGAATTATTGAACTGATTAATCATGGATTGATATTTACTCTGTATTTCAAAGCATTTTCCCAATGTAGCTGATTTCACTCAGTTTCTCAGTTACCTTTCTAAAGCCTCTAAATATTAAACTTAAAATAAAAATTTAAACTTAAAATATATATTTTTTAAAATTAAAACTTAAAATAAAAATGTTAAGTTTACTTTCTTTGGACTTTCTTTGTTCCTCCAAGGAACAGACTCAAATAGTCTATGGTAAGTATTTCCATTCATTGCGTCAACATTTTACAAAGATTTATCCTCAGGAGTGGAAGCATAGAGGTCGACCAGCATCCAAGTCCAGAGCCTGCTGAAGATGGAGCATCAGCTAAGAACCCCTCACACACTAAACTGTGGTGGCTTTAGGGATTATACCCACAGAAGAGGTAAGACAGAGCGGAATTAAGTTCGTCGCTCTTCCCAGGTTCATGCAGGAAACCTTTCCTTGGCATTGAGCTGAACAGGACAGACTGAGACATTGTAAAATACCAGTCAGTACTCATGGGAATTTGTAGCACCATTTCATGTGATCCAGGAGTCCACAAAGTTTAAACAATGACTTAAAGTTTTCAAATGTGGAGTGCCTGGGATACCTTGTAAAAGCAAATGTATTAAAGCAATATAGCCCAGCAACTAACAACATGGAATCTAGAGCCAGTCTCTTTTGCAGAAGCCGTGGCACCACCACTTTTTAGTAATGAGGATACCTTCCCTTAACCTCTGTGTTCTTCACTCTCTTCTTCTGTAAAGTGAAATTCATAATAAAAGTACTTTCATCATGACACTTTTGTAATGATTATGGGAAATGATATAAATAACATATTCTCAAAAGTTCATGGTGCATATTTGTTAATTGACATTGCTATTCCCTTCAGAGGAAGATACCTTTATTGCAGGGCTTGGTAAAAAATTATCCTGATCATATTTTACACACAAATGCATACATATTTATATCAGAAAATATTGGCATAAAGTAGAACACAAAGTTAACAGTGGATGTGGTTGGATTGTGTCATTAAGTTATTTTTGTTTTTCTCTTTACAACTTTCAGCACGTAACAAAATATCTCAATTTAATATCATAAAAAATTATTAAAATTCTTGACTTATTCAACGAAAGCAATTTTTAGCTTTCCTACTTACAAATAAGAGTATCAAATAAAAAATGAAAATAACAACTGATATTTATTGAATAGTGTGTACACTGTCCTAAGATCTTTATATTTATTAAATTATTTAATGATGATTATTACAAGATGATGAGGTGATATAATTTTTAAAACTTTTTGTTTTAAAAATAATTTTAGACTTACAGAAGATTTCAGCTTCCCTAATGTTGACATCTTACACAATTACGGTACATTTATCAAAAGTAAGAAATTAACATTGCCACAACAATATTAACTAAACTATAGACTTCATTGGGATTTAATAAGTTTTTGCCAGTACTGACCTTTTTCTGTTGTTGTATCTAATCCAGGATAGCACATTGCAATTAGTCATTATGTCTCTTTAGTTTCCTCTATTCTTCCAGTCTGTGACAGTTTCTCAGCCATTTTTTAAGTTTTATGTTTTTTAATTGACAAATAATAATTGTACATATTTAGGGGGTACATTGTGATGTTTTGATATGTGTATACACTGTGTAATGATCAAATCAAGGTAATTAGCTTATCCATCACCCCAAATATTTATCATTTTTTCTGGTTAGGATATTCCAGATCGTCTCTTGTAGCTACGTTGAAATACGCAATGCATTATTGTTACCTATAGCCATCATACTGTGCAATTGAACACAAGAGCGTATCCCTCTTATCTACCTGTCATTTTGTACCCACTGACCAATCTATTCCCATTCTCTCACCTCTACCCTCCCTATCCTCTAGGAATTCTACTCTGCACATAATTATGCATACATAAATATGTATGCATTTTTGTATAAAATATGAGATCAGCTTTTTAAACTTCTGCAAATGAGTGAGATCATGCAGTATTTGTCTTTCTGTGCCTGATTTATTGCATGTAAACATACTATCCTCCAGGTTCACCAATGTTGCTGCATATAACAGAGTTATATTCTTTTTTATAGTGGAATAGTTTTCCATTCGAAATTTACTGCATTTTCTTCATTAATTCATTGATAGACACTTAAGTCTATTGTGGTTCTTTTGAATCGTGCTTCAATAAACATGGGAGTGCAGGCATCTCTTCAACACACTGATTTCATTTTCTTTTGCATAAATACGAGTAGTAGGATTGCTGGATCATATGGTAATTCTATTTTTAATGTTTTGAGGAACCTCTATACTGTATAACATAATGGCTGCAGTAATTTGCATGACCATCAACAGTGTATAAGTGTTCCAGTTTCTTCAACATTTAATTTTTTGTATGTTTTTTTACAAAAAATTTTTTGTATGCTATTCTAATTGGGGTGAGGTGATAGTTCATTGTGGATGTGATTTGCATTTACCTGATCATTAGTAATTTTTGTTTGTTTGTTTGTTTGTTTGAGACTAGATCTTTCTCTGTCACCCAGGGTAGAGTACTGTGAAAGGTAGCTGTCACAGCTGACTGCAGCCTCAACCTCTAGGGCTCACATGATCCTCCGACCTCAGCGTCCTTAGTAGCTGGAACTGCAGGCAAATGCCACCACCTCTAGCTAAGTTTTGTAGTTTTTTGTTGTTGTTGTTTTTGTTTGTTTGTTTTTGTAGAGACAGGGTCTCAATATGTTGCCCAAGCTCATCTCAAACTCCAGGGCTCAAGCAATCCTTTTGCCTCAGACTCCCAAAGTGCTGAGATTATAGGCATGAGCTACCATACCCAGCATAATTTTTATACAACTATTTTAGCCCTTCTTTGTTCTTTATAACCTTGACACTTTGGAAGAGTTGCAACTAGATATTTACAGAACGTCTCTCAATTTGAGTTTGTCTGATATTTTCTCATGACTAGACCAGGGTTACAGATTTTGGTGAAGTATCCTTCTCTTCAAATTATATCAGATGGTAACTTATATCAACATGATTTATTACCAGTAAGTTAACCTTGATTGCTTGGTTAACGTGATGGTGTCTGCCAGATTTCTCAAATACAAAGTTACTGTTTTTCTGTTTTCTTAATGATATTCATTAGAAGTGAGTCATTGGTTCTAGCACACACTTAAAGGAGAGATATTAAGCTCCACCTCCTGGAGGGAAGAGTATTAGAGAATTTGTGGCTATGTATAAAAAGCATCATGCTAATTAATAAGTATTTTGGGGGAGAGGCTTTACGGTCATGCAAATATTCTCATTCTCCTTAAAGATTCATCCATTAATTTTATAATTCACCAATGGATCTTTTAATAGAGCATCATTAACTACTGTGAAATTCTGTGTTTTTCTATTTTTCGCATTCCTCCTCTATTCATTATTTAGGATTCTTCTGAAGAAAAACATGTTTTCTTCCTAATTTATGCATTTATTCAGTCATTAATTTAGGTCAATATTTATCAATGGATATTTATTTTACTCTTTGAGTTATAATACAATATTATCAGTATTTATTTCACTGATCAAATTATTCCGGCTTTGACTGTTGGCAACTTTTTCAGATTGGCTCCTACTTCACTTAGAGACGCCCCTAGTCTCATCTTGTATTTTTCCTGCCCCAATGCTAGAATCAGCTATTTCTACAAGAAGCACTGCTTCCTATCATTGGAGAGAGTGGTCTTTTAAAAATAAGATTACTAGTTAGGTATGCTCATTGTTACTGAGGTTCCACTGCTTCTAGGCTGTCTCAGTGGATAGGGCTAAGGTATGTATTTATGTACTACCCTACATATGTATATATCTATATTTCTGCATCTGTTATCTGATACATCCATTAAATAAACATAAGTTCATACTATTATCTTTTACTCTAGTCCAGCAGTATGGGGTTCATTCTAATCACTCCCTGTTTATTTATAACTTACTTTCTCTGGCAGTGAGAAACTTGGCTACCATTATCTACATTTATTTACTTACTGGTTCAATCTCAGTACACATGTAAAATAGTTTCAGAATTGCTAAAGCAAACTCCAGTGAGAAATGAATTAGAAAGTAGAGTAGAGCATTTACATATAGTTCTTTTCTGTCTTTAGCATTATAAAAGCCAGACATAACGTTTCCAAAGTTACTTAGGTCAGCTCCCTTTTCGCCACCTTTTCAGTGAGGTTGTGTCACATGTTTGTTGCAGCTGGCCCTCTTTCCTGGCATTTTTGACATTTCAGTTGATTATTTAATTTGCATAGTTAGTTTCACTCACTCTGGTTTTGCCAAAAGCAGGGTTATGCAGCTGCAACTAAAAAATCATACCAAACAACTCCATCATCTTAACATTTTTCTTGTGTGGTCCCTTTGTACTTAATCCTTTCTCTATATCCCTACCCCTTGCAGTCACTGATCTGTGTTCTCTCCTTTAGTTTGCCTTTTCCTGAATGTCATATAGATGGAATTATTAATATGTAGCTTTTTTGTTCTAGTTTCTTTCACTTTACAAGACGGATTATAATAAGAAACTTAATCTTGACTTTCAAAGGTAATTTTTTAATGAGAATGAGCAAAAAAAAAAAAAAAAAAAAGACGTTTGCTATAGAGACTGTCCTAGAATATTTTAAAATCATTTTTAGTTTGAATAATGAAAGTGAGTCATTTCTATTTCTTAAAGAATCTGAAAATAGAATTTTTAAACTTTTTAAATAGAGAGTTTTAGTGGGTTTTGAAAGCACTCTTTAAAAATATAAAAATTCATTAGCATTCCAATAAACTTATAAGAAAAACAGTTTGAAAGCAGGAAATTTAAAAACTTATAGTCAAATTTCTTAAGATTAGTTGTATGTTTTTTATAATTGAAAAAATATGTATCCCGTGTTTATTTTTATAACAAACCTGCACATCCTTCACATATACCTCTGAACTTCAAAGTTAAAAAAAAGAAAAATATGTGTGCTGAATTAATAAACCCTACCTACAGTGCACAGACTTTCAGACCTTTATATTTTTAAAAAGTAACTTTTTCAGTTATGTTAGCTATTGAAATAAAATACAGAAGTAAACAGAACTTAGAATAAGACTTCCAATAACCTTACCACAAAGTATTAAATCAAAATTTTGAAAATATAAAAGAACTATAGTCATACTATTGTCACTGTGCATTTCTGATTAATGATTAAAAGAATATTTTTCAATAGTATTTAATTTATATTCCTTTTAATTTTATTTTTACTTTGAGACATGATCTCACTCTGTCACCAATGCTGGAGTGCAGCAGTGCAATCATGGCTCACTACAGCGTTGATCTCCCAGGCTTCAAGTGATTCTCCCACTTCAGCCTCCTGAGTAGCTCAGACCACAGACACATACTACCATGCCCAGCTAATTTATTTTGTTTTTTTACTTTTCGTAGAGACAGGGTCTTGTTATATTGCCCAGGCTGGTCTCAAACTCCTGGGCTAAAGTGATCCTCCTGCTCTGACCTCCCAAAGTGCCTGTATTACAGTCATGAGCCACTGTGCCTGACCCTTGTTTTCTTTTTAAAATATATTTTCTTGGTTATTAAAATATATACATATGTAATGTATGTTAAAAATATATAATTTATAAAAGATGCATAAATATACTTGGGGTACAGTCTTCAAAAGTTTTTTTACTATTCATCAGGAATGTCTGTAGTCCACTACAGCATAGCACAGGCTCAATTATATGATATTCCCAAAGTGTTGGGAGCACAGTGGTCACACAACATATTCATGCATTATCTGTGAAATCCTTACTCCACAGTATGACTGTTGTATTCAAAGACACATTTCTCCACATTCTTTTTAAAGAAAGTTGAGACCCATTAGGCAGAAGCCATTAAAATCAGATAAAGTTACAACATCTAGGCAAAGTGATGATAGCACCTGTCAATGTAAGGCCTACACATAGCAGAATGTCCCAAAAGAGCTGGGGGAATAAGGAGAGGGTTGTATGCTATTTTGAGGAATTCAGAGGGAAAAAAACAGAAGCATTGAACACTTTCCACTTAAAACTGTTTTTTAAATATCAGTAAGAAGAAACATTCTGACAAAGGTTCCTCTATGAAATGTTCAAAGTGCAAAACATAGGCTCACTAAGCCATTTACCAGCAGATTCTTTTCCTATTTGACTATAGTTTCATTTTTGTATTTGTGACTTCCAAATATACTGTTAATATAACATTCATATATATCCAACTTTTTAGCCTTCATGAGGATTTATGTATTTTTACTCTTATTTGATGTGCCATTCCATTTCAAAAACAAGATGAAGTCTTTGGAAAAAATCAGGGTGAATATTCTAACACACACTGCTACAGAGAAGAAAGACTTTCTAAATTAAATGCTGACTTGGGTGTGAGCATTGACATCCTTTAGTTTCACCAGTAGCATTTTAGGGACAATGACTTCTAATCAATTTGCTGTCCAGAAAGCATTATTCAGAGTGTTCTAGATAATATTAATGTTGACTCCTTCATTTACATTGTATTTAAGTATGATTTCTTCACTTCAGTCAAACACAAGATAAAAAGATAAAGAGCAAAATAATAATAGCTAGGATTGGGGAGCCAGAATCCTGAATTATTCCTCTGCCATTATTTTCTATACCTCACTGGAAAAGTAGAATTTAACAAAATAATGTGCCTGACTACTCCTCTTATTCCTACCTTGAGATGTCAACAGCTTGCCAGAATCAAAGATTGAACATTTTTTGAGGTTGAAATTTTTTTCTGAGGTTGAAATGGCCTGACCTATTAAAAATGGGCGGAAAAGATCAAACCACTACTTCTGAAAAAATATATTCTGTTTTGCAGACTATTTTTCCCTTGAAAGCAGAGTCGATTTAAAACAAAGGACTATTTTCCTCTTTTTTTCTTTCTTGTGGGTTTTGCTTCTTAAAAGGGGCTTCATTTAATCTGCTAAGAAACAAAATCTTGTAATATTACTGAAAGATATTTAGCAATGTTTATCACCATATGAAGTGCTACAAGATTTATCTCCTAAGGTGCACCATTGCTAGGAGGGATCTGTTTTGCAAGATTTAAAGTCTTATAAAACTTTACAATGACAATATCAGAATCAAGATTTTAATCTCTCTTTTGACTTTATACCTCTGTAAATTATTTTAAAATTTTAATTCCATTCCTTATTTCTCTTTTTTTTTTTTCTCAAATATTTAAAAGTACTCACCAGATTTAGATAATTAGTTTGCATCTAAGGGATTTCAGAAAAAAAAATATTTATTTTTCCATGTCTCCTAGTCCCCAAGGTATTTTCTCAAGGTTGTGTTCTCATGGTAACTGCACTAAAGTGGTTAATAAAGTTAGGAGGTAGAGTCCTTTTACCTAACTGGCTTAGCCTCCAAGCATTTGGCTTTGCAAATTTTTAAAGGAGTAATTACACAATTTACACTTAATTGGAGGAGGAGGGGGAGGTTGCTAGGTCACCCAAACATATTCAAAAGACATCAAGGAAAAAATATATATTATCTGTCAACATCTCCATTTTTAAAATCTTGTTATAGTTGAAAATTCATCATGCAAATTGAAACTGTACTTTCTCAATGCCACCAAACCAAATGGAATTTGTGGTCTTCATCAATAGAAAATGTGAGTAATTTGCTAAGCACTCTGAAAGAAAGTAGTCATATTTGTCAAGAGCATAATTGATTAAGGTCTAATTCAGTACTTGTGGGTTCAATAAATACTAGTTTCATGAGATGCTGTGATGAGAAAAGTTGGCCGGGCGCGGTGGCTCAAGCCTGTAATCCCAGCACTTTGGGAGGCCGAGACGGGCGGATCACGAGGTCAGGAGATCGAGACCATCCTGGCTAACACTGTGAAACCCCGTCTCTACTAAAAAATACAAAAAACTAGCCGGGCGAGGTGGTGGGCGCCTGTAGTCCCAGCTACTCGGGAGGCTGAGGCAGGAGAATGGCGTAAACCCGGGAGGCGGAGCTTGCAGTGAGCTGAGATCCGGCCACTGCACTCCAGCCTGGGCGACAGAGCGAGACTCCGTCTCAAAAAAAAAAAAAAAAAAAAAAAAAAAGAGAAAAGCAAGGAAAGGGGTTTCTGAGGTGGAAAGTCGTATATGTATACACACAATACATGGGGTAGATACATAGAGACAGATATATACATACATGCATACATACACACATACCTACTTACATACATACATAGATGATAGATAGATAGATAGATAGATAGATAGATAGATAGATAGATAGATAGACAGATAGACAGAAAGTATTCTATGGAATTGACTTTGGACCGTGGTAATCTTGTCACACACTAGGGATCCCTCCTCTGAATGATTCCCCATGTTGTTTGAGAGCAAATACTCTTGAAATAGTTTTCATGAAAATTGAATATTCATACTACCTCATGTTCTCAAATGAATATGAAGCTCATCATTTTTAAGTTGCAAAACTTATTGTAAAATGTCTCTTTTTCACATCTACTCCTTGTCCTAGAAAACGAAGTGCTCTTTAAACAAGTATAATATAGAATACAATGTGCTTATATATGTGTGTATATGTATAATTATAAAAATAATATCTACTTATGTAGTTTATGTTAGAATCAAAATTACTGTTACATACTATAAAAATACTCAGAATATTTAGACAATTTCAGAGTAATATACTTTGTTTCATTTTTAAAGAGTATTTTCAAATGACCCACATATTATCATACATAAATTGCTTCACTTTGAGAAATGTCATAAAGCATTTTTTATTTCATTCTAAGAATTTATTCTTATTTATCAAATGAGGATTTGAAAATAAGATTACACAGAAGACTGCTATTTTGCATGTATCAATCCATGAAAAATGATATGTTTTCAAATATATTGATTCCCTTGTGTGAAGGCAATTTAACAAGTAAGAAAATCCTAGACTCTCTGCTATAATAAAACAAAACTTTTTGTAACCTTGAAAGATGCAGTTCTACTAATAATATTTTTTGAAGTAAAAATTTGTCTCTAACTCTGATGGAATAATATATCAAACAAGTTGAGTTACAAAATTATAGCATGCCTGAACTAAAATAAGCATTTTTGTTACAGTATTCTGTGTCTCATCTCTTTTGGTCATCGGAAACATGAAACAGTAGCAATGAAGTAGAATCTATTTTGACCATGGGTCTCAATAACTGTTCAGATATTGAGCCTTTGTTAAATGAAGATAACTGAGCCAACATTTTGTAATTATATTATTTTTCTAGACATAAATTTAAGCATGAATATATACACCAAACTACAAAGCACAATGCAGTGTACTCTCATATAAACTTTATCTCTTCCTTAAGATGCTAATGAGAATTTTTAAAGATGTTGGCCAAGAAAAATGTATTATTTGCCAGTTCCTTCTCATCATATTGTCCAATTTTTGCTGATCATCAATACGTCTTATTCCATTTCTTCTGGGATTGATTCACTTGTATGGGGATCATTACTTGCAGATTAGTATAAATTTTGCTAATGGACTCAGAGATGGGCTTGTTTATACCAAGTCATTATGAATTGAGTCCCAGGCAGGTTTGTTCCCACCAGTATTTCTACAAATTATCTGCTGCTTTTTTTTTTTTTTTTTAAAGAAACTAGATTTGGACTTTTCTAATCTTCCCACATGTGTGCCCAATATCACAAAAAATGCCTAGGTTGTGGCTGTGAGGAGAGTTATATTATACTTCTTTTGTTCACTATCTATGCTGCCTAATTGGATTCCAAGCTAAAAATGGTTTTCCTACTAATGAAATTATGAATAAGAAGGCATTTCTTGTGTGACACCATTAATAGCTTCCTGAGCTGCCAATGATCAGAATTTTCCTGTTTAATAATTTCCAGTCTTGTTTAACACTTTCTTGTTTAGGTCATACTAGCTTTGAGAAGATAACTGGATAACTTAATTTCCTAAGCAGATACTTCTTTGTTGTAAATGAAGCACATTTAGCAGCTCTGAAAGTTTTATTAGGTTGCAACATTAGTGCAATAAATGCTACCTGAGAAAGGCATGCATGACTAATCTTTAATTCGCAGAAGTGATATTTAACATTTGGCTCCCACATGCCCCTTTTCTGTACACTATTCTTAAGGCCTCTTGCAAGTCAAGATTAATGGTCCTAGTATTTGTTCACTGGTTCGTTTACTAAACTGTGAACCTCTTCATTAAGTTTAAGTCCATTGGAACTGTGAGTTACATGCTTGTCTTATTGACTTTGAAATTCTAACACCAAGCTCAATTGAATGATTGCCATAATTCACTTTTCTTCCTGTGTCATCATTTATACATTATTAGCCTTCATGTGAATGTTCTTTAGAGTGTTTAAGTTGACAGTGCAATCTATTCCTGAAAAGTGGGCAAAACACACCAACAAGCAACAACAAAATATGTTCCAAAAAAAAATTCCTTTAAGAACATTGCAGATTTTTGTACTGATTTGAATAAAAGTCACTTGGACTTTTGAATTATTTGAAATAAACATTCCACTATCTACATAAATATTGAATACAATGAAATTTTTTAGTCATCTTACATTTCTAACAAATATAACATCATCCTAATATCATCCTAATACACTAGGAAAGTACTGCCATGGATAAGAGGTAGTTCTCTTTCTTTGACTAATTGGATAAATTAAACACATTGTAGATCAACTTCTATAGATTAATTTTGATAATTTGCTAACAATCTTTTAAACTTCAGTAGCCATCAATGACTTAAGCAAATTTAACACGTATTGTATGTTGCTAATCAGCCATATTCCTGCTCTTCTAAGCTTGACCCTGTACTTAAGGAGCTGGAAGACTAGAAATTACATTTTCCAGACTCACTTATTAGAAAGATTCTGGTTTAATTTTCATAGGAAATATCTGGACAGAGGAAGAGAAGCAGAACTATTATTGTTCCAAAAGCCAGGAAGCCTCAGGAACTTTGGCAGCTAAATATGAAAGGAATTTGCTAGGGCTTCTCTGCATCCTTCTACAAATCACCCACTTTCAGACTCCAGAGAGCTAAAATCACTGGGGTATTTCCCCGCTGGTTTTATAATTTGTTATTTTCTAAACAGTATTGTTTTTACTTTTCTGACAAATATATTTAGCAATAATCCGATATTAGCTTCCTTGACCTTAATTCCCTCAGCCTTCTGACAGTTATATGTCTCGAATCTCCCTTTTAAATTAAGTCTCTTCCTGCTTGAAATATGTTAAAGTTGTATCTGATTTCCTGATCAAATCTCTACTTAGAGGATGCTTTATGGAACCAGAATCCAGATCCTTTCTAATCAAGATCCAGTCCCCTAAATGCATCAGAACAAAAACAATTTCTCACTATTAACTTAATTAACTTTGGTTTATTTCCCCCCTTTACAAACTAGCAGGCTGGCAAAAGACAGTAGAGGTATTGATAATACATATTTATAGAAAAAAAATTCTCATTATTCATTAGTCTTTGACTGTTTTTGAAAAAAAAGAATGACATCCTCAGAAGAAGATTCCTGAACCCATTCTAAAAAGCCTTCTTCAACTTGCTATGACTATGTAAAGATTAGGCTATAATTATGTAATTATTGAAAGCCTTCATTCCAAAGACTATGGAGAAATAATTACAAGCAGACCTTTTAAGATATTTTCTGTAAATTTAGAGGAATAAAGACATAAGAAAATATAATGCATGTATATACTGTATATATGTAAAAGAAGCTGGGGACAGGAGAGTGACAAATAAAGAATGAAATAGAGGAATAGGTCAGAAGCCTAAAACCCAGTAGCCAAAGGAGTGTATTACTTAAGCACAGATCCTTCCTACCCAGGGCTCAGGGTACAACATTAGCCTAGCTCATACATGAAGGTGATGGGTAAGGAGAGGTACATGCCGAGTTAAGAGAGGAATCAGTTTTCATTAGTTGAAAATGTTGAAAAAAATTATTCTATTTTCAATTGTAAATTAATTGGATATTCTTGATATTCCTAGGCTTCATTAGTAGAGCTGAGTTACTTTGTAATTCAAGTGGGAAAATGACATTTTCTTCAGCATACACTGATCTTAAATGCCTATGAAAATATTCTTTCATGTAAATGATCGTGTATCATGTATTCTGGGAGCAAATTAAGAAAGTTATATGTCCGTTAGAGTTAAGAATGTTTTCAAATGCTTGTTGGCCTTTTGGCTATTGTCTTTTGTGAAGTCTTTTGTCCAGTTTGTGTGTGTGTGTGTGTGTGTGTGTGTGTGTGTGTGTTTGAGACAGGGTTTCAAAAAAACTAATTTTTTTGTATTTTTAGTAGAGATGGGGTTTCAGCATGTCGGCCAGGCTGGTCTCAAACTCCTGACCTTGTGATCCGCCCGCCTCTGCCTCCCAATGTTCTGGGTTTACAGATGCAAACCACCATGCCTGACCTTGTCCAGTTTTTAACTGGGTTACCTGTATGTTAAAAACTTGATTTATAGGAGTTTAAAGTATATTATATTTTACTAATAAAAAAGAATGGTAGTTGTTCTCTGCATAATATTTAGAAAATAAGGCCGGGCACAGTGGTTCAAAAAAAAAAAAAAAGAAAGTTATATGTCTTTGCAATAAAATGGCCAACCAAGAAGGAATAAATTAACTATCACTCTTCCTGTAGGCTTATAGATTAAATTATTTGTATATCACACACAAGTTGATCTAGTTATGAGGGTTTTGTAAACACTAACTTGTAATAATTGATTGGATAATAATAGTTCTTATTATTTAAAATAAGGTTTTTGAATTGAGAAGGGACTACATTTAATATTTCATGTCAGCATCTGTGAATATTAGAGTAAATATAAAATAATAGTTCAACAAATAACGAATTGCGATTCACACTTTTCAGACTTAGTAGAAATATTTATTTCTCTGGAATAATTTAATATACATATGGCAAGATGAAGAGATACAGGAAAACTTAGAATCTTATTTAATGCTGTATTTAATGCTTACATTGAATATGTAATTCAATGTAATATATAATTGAATATGTAATGTAAGAATATGCCAAGATAGTGTGTAAAAACATACAAACATCAAAATTTGGTTTCGAGAAACATTTTGTCTACAGTTTAGAAAGCTCAGACCAATATTTTGATAGATGATAGATAGATAGATAGATAGATAGATAGATAGATAGATAGACCATAGAGTTTCTTTCACTGACCGTAAAAAGTAAAAGCTCTGTGTTTGTGGTCAGCCTAGTGGGTTCAGAGCAGGACAAAACAGGCTCAATACAGATATCCACTAAACACTTATACAAAGAGTTATCTGTATGTCCCTTTAGTAAACTAACAAAAGCAATAATAAGCATTCATGAAACATGAACTAGCTACTCTATCACAAATCAACAAAGGTGCTTAAACATTATGAGGGTTTGTAAGTATCAACCTAAACTTTTCTGCTTATTTTGGAAAGGATACGGTTTTGATGACTTGAATATATTTTTAATTAACAGATAAAGTAAATCATAATGGTAATGTCAACAATAAACTATTTAAAACTTAGAATGAAAGATGAATTTAAATAATTTGATAAACATACAGTTTGGATTCAACAATACATATGTATGTGTATTCATTTCAGAACTATGTTGATT
Source organism: Trachypithecus francoisi (assembly GCF_009764315.1). Classification (NCBI taxonomy): domain Eukaryota; kingdom Metazoa; phylum Chordata; class Mammalia; order Primates; family Cercopithecidae; genus Trachypithecus; species Trachypithecus francoisi. The sequence continues at coordinate 79,236,552 of NW_022681465.1, forward strand.
TCCTTTCAGCATATTATTTATTTTATTTAACAACCACTTATATAGCACTTCCTCTGTGACAGACACTATTCAAAGTATATTACCAATATTAACTCATTTGGTGATATGAGTTCTGTTCAACTAGGTTAAATTTTACAATTAACTCTTTCTTCAGTGTTATAAAAAATAACAACATGTCTGCTTCAAACATAATCTTAAACCCAAGTATGAGTTCATCATAGAATGTACTTTGAACAGTATTCTGTGCTGTAGTGTAGTCTATGTACACCTTGGTATCCATGAAATTTCTATGTGGAGAGCTGACCTTTCTTGGGCAGTCCCCAAGGATATACTTAAGTAGAGCACCAAATCTATGGCTTGTACTTCCTCCTGTCCTTCCCTCAATTATAGTTTTCCACTATTACCTATTGCCCAGACTCCTAATATGACACACATGCTTATAAGAGATGGAAGAGAAGACACAGAGAAAAGAGGAAAAGGCCATATGAAGATAGAAATTGTAGTTATGTAGACACAGGCCAAGGAATTCCTCCTTGAGCAACCAGTGCTAGAGGAGACAAGAAAGGATTCTCCTTGGCCGTGTGCGGTGGCTCACTCCTATAATCCCAACACTTGAGGAGGCCAAGGCAGGTAGATCACGAGGTCATGAGTTTGAGACCAGCCTGGCCAACGTGGTGAAACTCTGTCTCTACTAAAGATACAAAAAATTAGCCAGGTGTGGTGGTGGGTGCCTGTAATCCCAGCTGCTCAGGAGGCTGAGGCAGGAAAATAACTGGAACCCCAGAGGGGGAGGTTGCAGTGAGCCAAGATTGCACTACTGCTTTCCTGGGTGACAGGGTGAGACTCTGTCTCAAAAAAAAAAAAAAAAAAAAAAAGAAAGAAAGAAAGAAAGAAAGAAAAGGATTCTCCTCTAGAGCCTTTAGGGGATGTGTGGCACTACCAACACCTTGATTTCAGACTTCTGGCTTCCAGAACTGTGAGAGAATAAATTTCTTTGATATTAAATCACAAAGTTTGTGTGATTTGTTATCACACCCCTTGGAAACTAATACAATAGTTCATACTCTATTTGGGATGACAGTAAGTAAAATATATAGCATGCTAGATGATGATAAATGCAATGTACATTTAAAAAATAAAAAAAAATAAAGGGCAGTAGAGTACTGGGACAGAGAATTTCTATTTTAAAGCAGGTTCCTTGAGAATGTAACATTTGAACAAAAACATAAAGGTGGCAAAGAAGTAAATCATAAAGATAACTAGGGATAAATATTCTAGACAAAGGGACTAATATCCTGAAGTGTGAGCCTATGTGCTCTCTAGGAATGGTAAAGATGCCAATGTGTCTTGAATCAAATGTGAGGAGGTTAGATGATGGAATATAAGGTAAGAGAAGTAATGTGATGCAGCTAGTAGGCCATAATACAAATTTCTAAATGAAATGGGATGATGTCATAAGGTTTTGAGCATAAATTATTTTATTAAATAAATTAGTTTAAGAAAAGATAAACTTTCACCTAAATGGAAATGAGACTGTAGTTGAACAAGAATGGAGATATGAAGACTATCCATATCCTCGTGGTAGATTATTGACAATGATGAATTGGTGTTGGGGTCCGCATGTTTCCTAAACAAAGGAATGAACACACAAGACAACACAAGACAAGACAAACATGGCGGCCGCCCTGAATGACGCACTCTGCTTTATTTTATACAGTCTTTTGTGGAATGTTGCCAAGTCACAAGGCACATTGTTGTTTTTCTGACCTTTCCCTGACTTTCTGGATTTTCAAGATGTTTACACATAAACAAGCCCCCAGGGTCTGCCATTTGCAGCTGGCTCCTTTGTCCTCCCTGCAAACAGGGAAGGAACACCCTGCTTTGTTTGCAAGAACAGGACTTATCAGGAACACCCTGCTTCATTTGCAAAAGCAAGACTTATCGGGAACGTCTCATTTGCGAGCACGTAGTCCTCTACATTTTCCCTTTCTTTATTTACAAGTTTGAATTTCTTTCAAAACCATCATTACATGTTGGGCTCGCTGGGATTCAGTGTTTGCCCTTTGGCACCATCTCCAGCAGACTGTGAGAATGACAAAAGCAAGAACAACAATCAATACCTTGCTAGAAACAGAGGTCAGCAAAGTTTTTACAGGGCTCATAGGGTTCAAACACAACAAACTTTGTGTGATATCAGTCATCAAATCTGCACCAGTCAGCAATGGTAACTGATTGCAAAATGTTTCAGAAATGTTCTGTGTTAATTCTTGTATTTTTAGGGAAAGATTATTATGACCAATTAAAAGTCTCCTTATCTCAGTCCAATTATGTACAGTGCTGTTAAAAGGCAAAATTGGGTAGTGTTCCAATCACATTTTAACAAAGCTCGGGTATTTAACATTGTTAGCTGATCTCCCAACCAAGAAACCACTTACTCCAGATTATCCACTCATTCAGTCAAATGATCATCTATGTCTCGTTGCTGCTGCCACAACAAATGTGATTGTTTACACAATTGTTGCACAAATTCTGCATTTTGTATACTCTGTGGTAGAGCTAGTCCAGCGACAGTGGCAGTGGAAGCAATTGCTACAAGTCCTATCACTGCGGTCACGACGATTCCAACCATCTTCCGACTGTGGTGGACAAGATCTTGCATAACCTTGTAAATTTGAGTAACTCCAGCAGATTCACTCCAAGTACATGTCAAGTTTACAGGTAGCCAGGTTTCTTTTCTGGCTCTTAATATATATAAATCGGAATGAGACTTATTCCAATTATTTTTCCACCAAGTAGTATTTATACAACTTAAGAATGTACAATTGTCCATACAGTTACGTACCCCTGTATAATTATCCCATTTAAAAATTCCTGTTAACAACAGATAAAGTTTTCTTACACATGCAATAACATATCTAGAACTATTTTGATGCAAAGATATATGGAAAGCGTTAGCAATATTAGTAGTAAGATTTAAGGACATGTTTCCCGTGAAAGTGAACATTGGTTTATCAGCAGCTAGCAACTTTCAAATATAACTTTGTATTTGTGAGGTGTTAGCCAAATGCGGCATAGGGGGTGATAGACCACCATCATGCCAAATAATAGTTTCATTGCCATTGGCAGAAATGCTGTGATTACTCTTATGCCAGTGCAGGTTGACATGACTAAATTTAGTTTGAAAACCTCCATGTACACTCCAATCAGTAACAAGGTATTTACTACCTTTCCCTTTTACTTCTAACAACAATCGTGGCCCACTACCTCTACATCTAGTCCACTCTAGTTGGGAAACACCTCTGGACACATCGGGGATGGGGCATAAAGATAATGTACTTGGCAAAGTTTCATTAAGTACTGCAGTATGATTATACTTAAAACTTTGAGCCACAACAATCATAGTAAAGGCAGAGATATGACTATGGTTATAGCGAACAGCCCAAGCCTCATGAGAAAGATGCAGACAATGTGGACTACTTCCAAGACATATAGGTAACCCTTCAACCCCAAACTGATATGAACTATTTACTGTGCCAATGTCTAATTCAGGATCCTGGTTTAAAAAAGGCGATGGCATCCAAGCAGTATCATTAGTAAATACTGAGCCTTCTCTGTCTCCCCAGGCCACACCTTGATATAAGGATGGAAAAGGAATATAAGCCCAGTACATAAATTCTCCAGTCATTACCTGACAATTTACTATGGCCAGCATAGCCAGGAATAAAGTCAGTGGGCTTTTGGGCTGCCCAGCTTGTTGAACAACCCCTTCAGCTTTCTGAGTAAGCTTTTTTAGCTGACCCCATGTTGGGGGCTCCACACGTCGAGTTCCGAAGGTGAATATTTTCTGAGTGCTCAGATTCAGCTCCTGAAATTTCTTGAGAAACTCTTTGGATTGGCTCCTCTTCGCCATGGCACTGTTTCAATCGTCGAGATGGAAACCACTCGTCTCTGGCACCTGTATGGACAAGAGCATAGCCTCGGCCCCATTGTAAAACTTTTTCTTTTAAATATTTCCCTTATAATGAAGGATAATACACCCACAGATTACTGTTTTGCGGCTTTTCTAAAGGCTGTTGAAAATGTTTCACCACTGCAGACTGATGTAATTGGCGTCAATGGTTGAGAAATTTTAAAGTAAAAAGGGCTTTCAGAATTTGATGTTTTGGGGAATCTCGCCCATCTCCCCCTTTTTGTTTTAAAAGTTGTAATTTTAGAGTAGTATTGGTTCTTTTAATAATTGCTTGACTTTGACTGTTAAATGGAATATCAGTGGAATGATGAATATGGTATAAAGAGAGGAAGGCAGCCAATTTGCGAGAGCAATAAGTAGGGGCATTATCAGTTTTTAATTTAGTACAGACTCCCATAACTGCAAAGCAAGTAAGTAAATGAGTAATAACAGAGTTAGTCTTTTCAGGGGGTAATGGCATAGCCCACTGGAAATGTGACCACGTATCAATAGTATGATGAACATATTTTAAATGACCAAAGGAAGGAACATAAGTTACATCCATTTGCCAAATGTGATTTTTTTTTGAATGTCTCGAGGATTAATACCGGACTTTAAAAAGGTTCAATAACAGGAGCACAAGATGGGCAGGCTCTGACAATAGCTTAGGCTTGATGGCGTGTTATAGAAAATCGCCGTTGTAATCCTAAACTATTAGTATGATGTAGTTGGTGCTCATTCTGAGCCCGTTGGAAGTAAGAGTTACAAATATTACAAGGGGTTTGAGGCCAGTCTTGCAGCAAAAAGTTTTTCCTGTTGTACTAATTTAAATGGATAGTGAGAAACTTTTAAATTATCTGAAGTCCAGTATCTAGCCTTTCCATTGCTTGAACCATCAATAAAAAAGGTGGGACCTTTAACTGGAGTGTAAAAGATAGGATTATATGGCAGTAAAGAATATTGTTGCAGAAAAGCAAATAATTTATTACTAGGATAATGCTGAGAAAAAGAACCAGTATACTCAGCTCAAGCCACTTGCCAACTCTCATGAGTTTCCAACAGAGATTCAATGTATTGATTAGATAATAGGGTAATAATTTTTATAGGGTCAGCACCAAGCAAATGACGAGCTCGATGTCATCCTTTAATAATTAATTTAGCTAATTTATCAATATATGGGTGAATTTTCTTCATGGCTTTATTAGCCAAAAACAGCCACTTTAGAATATTATTATCTTGGTGTAAAAGGGCCATTGGCGAATGGGGAGTATGAAAAAGACACAACAAAAGTGGAAGATTGGGTGCAATATAATTAAGGTGAGTTTCACTAATTCTATTTTCCACAAATGACAATTTTTCTTCTGCTATAGGGGACAATTGATGAGAACTATTTAAACCTGAATCTTCTTCCAAGGTAGCAAATAGATGTCACAATTTGTAAGCAGATATGCCTAAGATGGGGCGAAGCCAATTTATGTCTCCTAGCCATTTTTGAAAATCATTAAGAGTCAAAAGTTGATCTCTTCCAATTTGAAATTTTTGTGGCCGAATCTGCTTTTCTGCTAAAAGGTATCCCAAATATTGAATAGGAAATTGAGTCTGTATTTTCTCAGAAGAAATATGTAAATTATATTGAGTTAATTGTTGTTGTAAGACCTGAAAAACTTGACCTTGTAGGCATTTATCTAATGGTATATTAACACAGTAGGGAATTGACATCTAACAGGATTTAAGGCTCTATGAACAAACTCTTGACATAAGGTAGGACTATTAAGCATTCACAATCTTGGGGTTGTAACGGGATAGTAAAAAAAACAGTCTCTAAGATCTATAACCATTAATTTCCAATTTTGTGGGATAAGAGTTGGATTAGAAAGCCCAGGTTGTAAAGTCCTTATAGGTTGAATACAAGCATTTATAGCTCTAAGATCAGTTAATAAGTGCCATTTTCCTTTTTTTTTTTTTTTTTTTTTTTGACAAAACAAACACAGAGTAATTCCATGCAGAAGTACTTGGTTTAATATGCCCCTCGGCCAATTATTCCTTAACTAAATTCTTTAAAGCCTTAAGTTTTTCTTTAGATAATGGTCACTGTTCCACCCAAACAGGAGTTGTAGTTTTCCACTTCAATTGTAAAGTTTGAGGCTTGTGGACAGTGGCTAAGACTTTAAAGGATTGTAGCCCATTTTGAACATCATATTTTTGGCAGCTGAAGAAATATAAGGAATGCCTAAAAAGGCATCAAATTGTTGTAAAAGATCACGGTCCCAAAAGTTAAAATATTAATGAGAACAATATAAAAGCACACTTTTCCTTATTGTCCTTCAGGTCCTACACAGCTCAGGGGCTCGACACTTTGGTAGATGATAGAGGCAATACCTAGGCTGGATAGAGTAACCAATACTAGTTTCTTTTCCCAATGATCAGGCCATTGAGTCAAGCATATAATGGATACATTTGCTCCTGTGTCGACTAATCCCTCAAAAAGTATCCCATTAATTTGCAATGAACATAAAGGTTTTTGATCAGAAACTAAAGTTTCCCAGAAAACAGTTTTCCCAGTACTACCAAAACTTCCCTGACAAGACACATCTCTAGATAAGAAAGGAAAAAAAGGCAATAAAAGCAATTGTGCAATACTTTCCCCTGTTTCTAGGCACATAAATTGTGAGACTTGTACCATAATAAGGATTTCATCAGTAAAATCAGGATCAATAATTCCTGGGACCACCATTAACCCCTGCATAGCGCTGCTGCTTCCACCTAACAAAAGTCCTACATATCCCTTTGGCAAAGGACCACACACTCCAGTAGCCAACTTATATATTCCTCCATTAGGAGATAAAGTATAAGGCTGGACAATAGCTAGGTCAGCAGCGGCACTCTGCTTAGAGGCAGCATAAAGCTGAGAAACTGGGGTAGGGTAAGATGTCTTTAAGGAAGACTCGGGTCATTCCTTGATGTTGTAAGCCACTGCTCACTGGGTACTGGGGTAGGCCTGCATTGTAGTTGTTGGGGCCCCAAGCCTGCGGGCCCCGGCTCCCGTTTCCTGAGAGGGGTGACAACACATTCCCACTTTTATCAGTTTTTGAACTGCATTCATTGGTCCAATGTCGACCCTTGCACATTGTTTACACATATCAGATGGTAACCTTTTTTCTTTTAGAGCAGAAGAACCTAATTTTTTCCGGCATTCTTTTTTAAAATGACGGGGTTTCTCACATTGATAGCATATACCTTGTTTAGAATTGCCTTTTAAAGCCTTAGAAAGTGCCCCAGCAAACAATTGAGCATTGTAAATAGCTCCTCCAACACCTGTACAAGCCCAAATGTATTCATCTAAATCAACTCCACTAGCTTTTAGAGGATGCAGCAATTTTTGGCACTCGGGATTAGCACTCTCAAAAGCCAGAGTATCCAAAAGAATTTTAGCAGCAGGGCCTGAACCTACAGTCTTTAATACAGCATCTTGAAGACGGGCTACAAAATCTGGATACGGCTCAGTGGCTCCTTGTAGGATCTTTACAAAAGATACAGAAGTTTTTTTTTTTTTTTTTTGAGGCGGAGTCTCACTTCGTTGCCCAGGCTGGAGTGCAGTGGCGCGATCTTGGCTCACTGCAAGCTCCGCCTCCTGGGTTCACACCATTCTCCTGCCTCAGCCTCCCGAGTAGCTGGGACTACAGGCGCCCACCACCGCGCCCGGCTAATTTTTTGTATTTTTAGTAGAGATGGGGTTTCACCATGGTCTCGATCTCCTGACCTTGTGATCCGCCCACCTCAGCCTCCCAAAGTGCTGGGATTACAGGCATGAGCCACCGCGCCCGGCCAGATACAGAAGTTTTACCTGCTATTTCAACCTTAGTCCACACTTTTATAAACAAGGCTTTAATCTGAGTGAGAGCAATATCATCTAGGCCTGCCTGAGCATCAAGAGTGGCATATTGTCCTGAACCCGTAAGCTGCTCTTCAGTAGGTCCTGGGGGATTTCGGGTAGCATTTTTTTAACTTGTACTCTTGCTTCCTCCCACCACCAACTTTTTAATTGAAGCCATTGCGAATGATCAAGGACAGCCTGTGCCAACATTTCCCAGTCAATAGGAATCATCATATGTTCTGAAGAGAAGGAATCGAGAAGGCCAAGAACAAATGGTAACTGAGGTCCATAATTAGAAATTGCAGCTTCCATTTCTTCCAAAAATTTAAATTGTAGGGCTGTAAAAGTCACATTCTGGCCACCCTTTGGGAACTGAGCATTGGGACCGAAAGCAGCCCGTGTTATTGGGAATAAATTTAATTCCTCAAAATCATCCTTTTCCTTTGATTCCTTCTTTTCTCCTACAGGAGGAAAAGGCACAGAGAAAACCTGACCTGACATAGGCAAAGAGGTTGGAGGTGGAAGCAAAGGGAATTTTTTTTTCTTTTGGGAAATCTTTTTAACAGGGAAGGCTCATGGCGGAGAGATAGGAGAAGCAGGAGCAGCGGCACCTAGCAATTTTAACAACTGTTGTAACATCTCTAAAATACGCTGCCAATCAGAATTTCCTTCAGATGAAGGAGGCATTAGCTCTTCTTCCAATTCCTTGTCTTCAGCAACCGGGGCATAAATATGTTTCTCTCTAGGACCATTCCTCTCTAAAGCTTCAGATGCCTCACTTCCTGTGGCAGTATTGCCACGCTCTGAGTCAGTTTCAAATAACTCTAATGTCTGAGTAATGGAACTACACAAAGTCCACAAAGTCAGAGGCATCGTTTGCCCTCACTGATGAGCTTGATGCAGGACTTTAACAACTTGTAACCATTTCTTTTGATTTAATTGCACTTTGGTTTGATATTGAAACCAATAACAATGTTCAACATGGGCAAACAATTGCTTCAAAGTCTTATGTTCCTTAACTAACTTCTACTCCTATAGACATCAACAGTCCCTGGAGTAACTGCAAATATTCCGAGGCCAAAGAGGTGGAATTCCCCATAATTTTCCCGTGGGTCCCCTTTCTTATTTATTTACCTGCCTGCAGTCTCCCTGCGCCTGCCCGGGGTGTTCCCCCTCCAGTTTCTTGCTCTCGTGGAGCCATGGACCCTGCTCACTGCGCCAGATGTTGGGGTCTGTGTGTTTCCTAAACAAAGGAATGAACACACAAGACAACACAAGACAAGACAAACATGGCGGCCACCCCGAATGGCATGCTCTGCTTTCTTTTATACAGTCTTTTGTGGAATGTTGCCAAGTCACAAGGCACATTGTTGTTTTTCTGACCTTTCCCTGACTTTCTGGATTTTCAAGATGTTTACACATAAACAAGCCCCCAGAGTCTGCCATTTGCAGCTGGCTCCTTTGTCCTCCCTGCAAACAGGGAAGGAACACCCTGCTTTGTTTGCAAGAGCAGGACTTATCAGGAATGCCCTGCTTCATTTGCAAGAGCAGGACTTATCGGGAACGTCTCATTTGCGAGCACGTAGTCCTCTACAAATTGGACCAGGAAAATAATGATGAGTAGTTGTCAGATTCTGCTTATAGTTTCAAGATTGAGTCTTTAAGATTTTTGGATAGATTGGATGTGAGATGTGAAAAAGGAAAATCCAAAATTTTTGGCCTGATATACTGGACTAACAGAATATTTATTACCTGATATGGTTTGGTTCTGTGTCTCCACCCAAATCTCATCTCAAATTGTAATCCCCACATGTCAAAGAAGAGAACTGGTGAGAGGTGATTGGATCATGGGGCTAGTTCCCCCATGCTGTTCTTAGGACAGTGAGGGAGTTCTCATGAGATCTGACCATTTAAAAGTGGCAATTTCCCCTGCACTCGCTCTCTCCTGCCACCATGTAAGATGTGCCTTGCTTCCCCTCCACCTTCTGCTATAATTATAAGTTTCCTGAGGCCTCCCCAGCCATGTGGAACTGTGAGTCAATTAAATCTCCTTTCTTTATAAATTACCCAGTGTCAGGTAGTATCCTTATAGCAGTGTGAGAATGGACTAATCCATTACCTAAGGTAGGAAACAGCTCTGGAGAAATATGACTTGGGGAAAAGATTAGAAATTTATTTGGGGGCATGTTAAATTTGAGGTGCCTATTAAATTTCTGAGTAAATCTAATAGGTAGTTTAAAATCAAATTTGGAGTTAAAAAAAAATTTAAGTTGTATATAAAATTTTTGAATCGTCATCAAATAAATGGTAATTAAAGCTATGAGACTTGAGAATATTACAAAAGGAGTGAATTCAGATAGACAAGGCTTGGAGCTGAAATTGTACACTCCAATGTGAGAGATTTGGGAGATGAGTGGAATCTAACAATGGGGACCATGAAGGGCCACCCAGTGAGGTAGGAGAAAAACGAAGAGAGTGATGTCCTGGAAACCAAGTGGAGAAGATGTGTCGAAGAAAATGGAGTAATCTCTGTTAAATGCTGATAACAGGTCAGGTGATATGAAGATTAAAAACTGGATTGAATTTAGCAACATGTAAGTTATTAGTGATCTATACAAAAAAGAAATGATGAAGTGGTAGAACTAAGATGGATTTAGAGAGAAAGAAAAAATAGTATTTGTAGACATGGAGAATAGAAAATTCTTTCAAAGATTATTCCTTTAAATGGAGAGCAGAGAATAAAGTATGGAGCTTAAGGGAAATGTGGGGTCAAGAGAGGTTTTACTATATGTGTATGTGTGTGTGTGTGTGTGTTGCTTTTTTGTGTTAATATAGAAGTAAGAGTTTGTATAATTTTTGGAATTATCCAGTGGTAAGAAATAAAATAATGGTGCAAGAGGAAGAGGAGAATTGGTAGAATGATGTTTATGAATAGGAAAAAAGGGAAGAAATAACAAAGAACCAGAAACTACGCTCCTTAAGGAATGAGAGTAAGAAAGTTAAGACTCAGAAGGTAAGTGTAGCAAAGACAGAAAATGCATGGTATAATTTAATGCATGAGATTTGAAACTGGAGGTATTTAGGAAGGTGGGAAAAAGATGATTAGCAGGGAGGAGCAAGGAGGAAACAGAAGCCAAACAAGTTGTAATAAAAATACATTAGGATCAATTTAAAATATTTTCAATTAAATTGTTTTTTTAAAAATATTATTTTAGTTAATAGCATTATTTTGTAAGAAAATCGATATTTTATGTATAATAGTCTAATCTGACAAATTTACTTTATCTTTTTAATTCACTCTTTTCATTTTCACAACCATTGCTATAATAAAAATGTACTCATTTTCAATCTTTATTTAATACAATGCCTACTCCTTTCTGGAATCCTCTGGTAGATTCAGAGCATTATATTTAAAGTCCAATTAATTCCTAACTCATTATCTGTCCTCATTAATAGATCCTAACCTCCTCCACATCAGTAAGTATCTGTTTCTTTCAATGACTTTGCCAGATTCACCCTCCTCTACTTAATAGCTTTTTACTTAAGATCCATCTTGGCCAGGCTTGGTGGCTCACTCCTGTAATTCTAGCACTTTGGGAGCCCAAGGTGGGCGGATTACCTGAGGTCAGGAGTTTGGGACCAACCTGGCCAACAATTAGCTGGGTGTGGTGGGGTATGCCTGTAATCCCAGCTACTCAGGAGGCTGAGGCAGGAGAATAGCTTGAACTCAGGAGGTGGAGGTTGCAGTGAACTGAGATAGCACCATTGAACTCCAGCCTGGGTGATAGAATGAGACACCGTCTCAAAAAAAGAGGATTCATTTCAATAATAAAGCCTTTTTAAGATAGACTCATCTGGTTTTAGTGGTTTAAAGTATTGGATGAAGTCTTACTTCATAGTAAGTCAGTTTTACTACATAAATATATTAAGTATACGTTACATAAACTTGCTGTGAAATGACTTAAGACTTCATAGTATTTATGTTACATTATATAACATATATTAATTTATATTTATAATTTATATTATAAAACATGTTAATATTTATGTAATCTATAAATATTTATGTTATTTATGCTTATAAATTCATATTTATGTTATTTTATATATGTTATATATAAACATAAATTTATATGGTATATAAATAGCATGACATAAATATGTATTTATAGGTATAAATAACATGCATATATTTTATAAATATTTTATAGATATATAATATACATATCTTATAAATACAAAAAAATTATAAATATTATAAAATGTATATATTTTATAAATATGTATATGTTATTTATAAAATATGTGTATAAAAATAAACATAAGCATTAGCACAAGCAAGTGCAGTCATTGTGCTAGTACTTATGTTATTTATGTGTTACTCATACATATAAATGACATGTTATTGATGTGTTAAACATATGTTATTTACAACCTATAAGTATGTATTTCTATTTATATGTTACTTATGCATATATGTTATTTATACCTAGAAACACATACTTATATTTATGTGTATATTTATATTGTATTATATTATGTATAAATAACATATGTGTCTGAATAACATGTAAATAACATATAAATACTAGCACAATGACTGCAATGGCATGTGCTAATATTTATATATCTTTATACACATATATTTTACAAAAATATTATTGAGTATCTTACAGGTCTGGAAAGTTTTAAGGAATTCAAAGTCAGAGTCTATGCATCTCCCAATGTCACTATCCTTTAGATTATGCACAATACACACTGCATTCAAGTCAGGGCCATAAACATTTCCTTCATCTTTTTAAGGGTACTAATAGTGCACTCTCCTATTCAGACAGTTTCTGCTTATAGTTACCAAATAGCTGAATTGGCAATCAAAAAATACAAAGATGTTTTATCACTCTTCTTTTGGATTTTAGGGAAAGTTTGGTTTGTTGTCCCCCCTACTCTCTCTTTTTTTTAACCAAGGCAAAAGCAATGGCTTTGTATTTCAAGATCATATCATCAAAGCTTTCTGATATATGAGAAGTCATATATTTTACCTGATAAAAAATGCAGTTGTGAAGCTCTAAATAAACCAGAAACTATTTTAAATACAGCCATTAATGCATGGCAGAGAGTAGTCTAGGGTAAAATATAATTTCTGAAGCATTTTATTTGGGTTTTGTTTGGTCCAAGTCCACATATATTCTAAGTACACAAACAAAAGTTATTTACGACACTTTAAATTTAGCCCATGTCTAGACAGTATGCAATGTAGGTGAATCTGAAGTCGCAGCTATATTACCATGTGATAATTGATCAGAGAAATCATTTGGCATATTCAATTACTTGTGATGACAGTCATAACAATACACAGTCTATTTTTAAATTTCAGCTTAGGAACATTGTTTTCTTTGCTCTGTAAACTTGAATAACTTTGAAATGCTTTCTATGTGATTCATGTGTTCAAGTATATTAAAATTCATTATCTCATCTAATTGTAATTTTTTAATCACACTTTTAAAAAAGCTATAGTTCCTTCTTCAAATTAAATCAATACAAATCTAATTATTTTGGCTTTTTAGTGGCATTTTTATTCTTGACAAAGTATTCTCTGGTTCTGCATATAATTGACATTATAATCAATAATAATTAAGCAAACTCAAGCCCAAACAAGAAGCAAATATTCTCCTTGAGAGGTAACAAGGCTCATTAGAAAGATTACCAGTCTAAATGTCAAGATATATAAGTTTATCTCTAATTTTACCTTAAACATACTATGTGACCTTTATCCAATAACTTTTTTTCAATATCAGCTTTCTCATTAACACACAAAAGATGTGTGTGATTTTCAGTTCTTTCTATATTTAAGCGTTTGCATTTCCTACATTTTAAAGCACATATATTACCATAGAGCAAGAAATTGTACATTTAACTTAAAAGATACTGACCAAATATACATATTTTAATATTTTTAATATTTTAATTATGAAATCATGTTTGATGTTCAAATTTGTTGTTATAGTATTCTTTCTCCTCCTCTCTCTGTCTGTCTCTCTCTTTCTTCCTCACTCTCTATTTCTCTCTCTTCCCTCAAAAAATGAGATATTAGAGACATTACTCTGAAACTTATTGTAACTTAAAAGATATTGACCAAATACACATATTTTAAAATTTTAATTATGAAATCATGTATGAAGTTCAAATCTGTTGTTATGGAATTCTTTCTCCTCCTCTCTCTGTCTGTTTCTCTCTTTCTTTCTCTCTTCCTCTCTCTTTCCTTAAAAAATAAGGTATTAGAAATATTACTTTGAAACTTAATTTTTGCTCTACTTGTACATGGACATTCGTTTTGTTTAGTACATAAATATATACTTCATTTTTTGTGTTACCTACATAATGATCCATAATATGAATTTATCATTGCTTTTTGGTGGACAATTAAATTTCATATTGTTTCCAATTTTTTGCAGTTACAAGCAAAGCTGTGCCAAACGTTCTTGGGTGTCTACCAGTACCATACTGGGAATTTTGTTTTAATAAAAATGACCTTCATGAAAGGTATTGCTGAGACACAGAATAAGCATGATTTATGCTTTAATGAAATAACATGTAAACTTACCAAAAAAAAAAAAAAAAAACGGGAATTTACACCTTCATCTCATGTCCGGACAATAGCCAGAATTAGTCTCATACTCTATTTTGAGGACATGGGGCTGGTGGGAGTTTACATGGAATTGTGACATGGTCCTTATTAATTTTAAAGAGATATCCAGAAATATTGTAAAGTCGGACTGAAGTTAAGAAGTCTGAAACGAGAAAAGAACCACTAAGAAGGTGTTGCAGAGTCTGAATATGATAAAATGAAGGCCTGAACTAGGACGATCCTGAATGATTGTAGAGAACATCCATAAAGATAACTCCTCACATGGAAGTGCACTAAAGCTGATTATTACATCCTTAAAAAAAAAAAATGACCAGCACTTTGAAAGTGAATTGAAATAAATTCAGTTTGTCTAGCTTTTGTATTTTTACTCATTTCCCTAACAAATATTTATTGAGCACTTACAATGTGCTAGTCTCCAAGGTGACAGCACTGAGCAAAAATATTTTGTCCAATACTGAAAATGAATTAAGCCGTTATGAAGCTTAATTCCTACTGAAAAAACATATAAACAAGGTAATAAGTGCATTGAAGAAAAATAAAGTAGATAAGGGAAAGAGAGAGTAATAAGCTTGGAGACTTTCAATGAGGAGGTCAGGCAGTCTTTCATAGTATGCAAGAATAGAACATAGATCTAAAGAAGGTCAAGTGGAAAGCAGTATATAAAAACATCAGGCAATCATAGAAAACCTTATTGTATTTAGAGTTCTAATAATTTGAACATAAGAAAAGATGACTAACAGGGAAAATGTTGGTACAATTCACAATAGAAAGATTTGAAATTAAACACACAGACACACACGCGCACGCGCGCGCGCACACACACACACACACACATTTTAGACCCTGCTACTTAAAGACGCATTCTTTTAAATCCATTAGGCTTTTGTCACAAGAAATAATCTTTAGGCAAATTGATAAATGACCCCATTATAACACATTTATGCATCTGTCTACAAAAGCAAATGCTTTTAAAAATTACAGCCAGCTTATTAAAATAATGATGGCCAATTTAGTGTGCATTGAAGTTATTGGTTGCTTTGCAGTTATTCTATGTGTACCTGCCCTTGTGGAGATGTCCTTTTCTTCCTCCTGGGTTATTTGGGCAGAGTTACTTCTGCTCTAAATGCACATTGCATAACTGATTTCATAATTCTATCCTGTGCCCTCTATGGTCTTTGTTGCATAGGTAATCAGGATTTTATGTAGACAATATAATGCAACAGATAGCACATTTTCACATAATGAAATCTAAGCCTCCAGAGGGGTAAATGTCCTGAAATTGCTTAGTCTTCTTCATCCTACAAAATAAGAGTTAACAATACATTTTGAAAAGGAACATAACTAAGCCAAAAAAGAAACATGGTCATTTAACACCTATCTTCGTATCATCTCAGAAAATCTTGTATGAAGCACTAGTTTTTTCTCTTAGGAAACTGCCTGCCACTATTTTTGACCTGGGGGGAGGGTTTATTTTATGTCTTCAAAATATGTGTATAATTGATACATTTGTTGACTTCCCTGTTGAAACTTTATTTGGGGAGCATATTTTTGCAAAATATTTATTCCAAACATCTTCTGAAGAATAACAACTGGCTATGTGACACACAAATAAACAAAGCCAAAGAAGGAAAGAGAGACAAGTGAACAAGACATAAAATAAATTGAAGTTTATTTTATAAATAAAAAAAACTGAGTAAGGAATTTGATTAGAAAATGAAATTTATGACTAAATCTAAATCTTGATTTCTAACTAAATCTTTCTAAGTCAGAGATGTATAAAAATTGATCAATTTGCCATGACATAGAGATAACATCTAACTGTATTCATTAATATTTATGTCATCACCTATACATTTTGTTCTCTATAAAATAATATGTTATAATAAAAATGCTTGTTTTTAACAACTACTTATACGTTGTATTTGAACTTGCTTTTTCCCCCTTTCTTATATATATATATATTTTTTTTTGAGACGGAGTCTGGCTCTGTCGCCCAGGCTGGAGTGAGGTGGCCGGATCTCAGCTCACTGCAAGCTCCGCCTCCCAGGTTCACGCCATTCTCCTGCCTCCGCCTCCCAAGTAGCTGGGACTACAGGCGCCTGCCTCGTCGCCTGGCTAGTTTTTTGTATTCTTTAGTAGAGACGGGGTTTCACCGTATTAGCCAGGATGGTCTCGATCTCCTGACCTTGTGATCCGCCCGTCTCGGTCTCCCAAAGTGCTGGGATTACAGGCTTGAGCCACCGCGCCCGGCCATATTTTTTCAATAATGTCTTTGTACTGACTAGGAGGTCATTATGTAGACAATTACTAATTTCTTCTTCAGCATTTTCAAATACTTCTCCCCCTCTACTTTTAAAGAGTTTCAGGCAATAATAGTATTTATGATTTGTGTTAAAGATATCTCATAGTGTAAAGAAATATATACTATATGCAAATTGGCCTCAGGATGAACCCATTATAGAAATAACATATTTTTCTTTCATTGTGAAGGTATCTGTAATAGAAAATAACTGCCTCAAAAATGTTTAGCTTAATACGTTCAGACAAAATTCACATTGAAAGCCTGAAAACAAGTCCTTATTCCTATGGATATATATACAAAGAAGAATATCTTTGGGTCTGACACTGTCATTCTTGATAGACCAAGTGTGGAGCCTCATCCACAGTTGTTTTTCATAATATCTTTGCCTTAAGTGACACAAGTTTCAGTTTTCTGAAAAAGCAAAATGTAATGATAAATGTAATACATATTTTTGTATTAAAAAGTGTAGGATGTCCAAGTGCTAAAGGCAGGAAACTTTAATTAAAATACTTGTACTTTGAGAGAAAAGGAAAAAATATCTACATTTTAAAGTGCAAAATAAGAAAATTTTTTTATCTGCAATAGATATTAAAATTATCAGATAAATATTGGCCTGCTTGTCACAAGGAAAACATTAAATAGTTTTAAAATCATAAGTTTAAAATAACTTTATAACAATTGCTCATCAATAATGCTAAGACTGAAGACTGATGTAGGTCAGGGAAAATATTCTGTTAATTATCTGAACACAAAGAATTTTATAGTTGGTGAGAGAAGTTTTGACCATATCTAGTCCAACACCCATTTCATATTAAGTAACTTTCTGGGTTGTGGCTATAGCCCTGAGACAGACTCAATTTTGTACCTGAGACAAAATATTTCACTTCCTCAAGTCACAAAATTATACTTAAAGAACCCTTAAAAAGTACCAGTATGCCTAATTTGGCTACGTCTACTTGTGTACTACCAGCCACCTATATACTTAATGTTGTTCAGTCAGTAGTACAACTTTTAAGAAAAGGAGATTTGAAATAATAACGCATACATATCATACTTAGTAATTAAGATTTTAACTAAGATTGACTAAAGATTTCTATGAAGCAGGCACTGCTACTTAATCAAAACCTATAAAAATTTATACACAAAGAGGAACCTAGAAAACATGCTAAGTGAAAAAAGCCAGTCACAAAAGGACTTATTTGATTATATTACCTAAATTGTCCAGAATAGGTAAATCCATAAACACACACAGGAGATTAGTGATTCCCAGGGCCTAGGGAAAAGGAGGCATGGGAAGTGATCTAATTGATACAGGGTTTCTCTGCTGGGTGATAAAGATGCTCTATATTTAGTGGCAACTGTTGCATAACTCTGAGAATATACCATAAATATAGCATTGTACCTTTTAAAGGAGTGAATTTTATGGTATGTGAATTATATCTCAACAAAGCTGTTATATTAAATAAAATGTACAGTTTATTTCTTTGTTTTCACTGTCAGGACTTAAATCGGTCCTTTTTAACTTTTCAAGGGGACTGGATTGTAGTAAAAGTCTCCTAACTGCAATCCCCATCTCCTTCTTCTGCGATATATTCGTCACACACAAGATCAATCTTCATGAACATGGTTTTTACATAACTGTTAGTATCTTTACAACAGTTTGTGAAGGAATAAAGATTAAAGTCTAAGATTTTGGTCAATCATCTTTCCATTTTGATCTATTGTCTTTTACTCTCTACTGTTGATATCCTATGGAGCCTGTATTTCCCCAATAATCATAACATTTTCCATTTTCATCTCTAAAAAATGACTTTTAGTTAACATAGTTACCTTGCTGGAAATCTGCTTCCTTTCTTCTACACTTCTCCCTTTCCCCATTCTTTGAAGCCTAATCCAAATCCCATTTTATTTATTTATTTATTTATATTATAACTTAAATTTTGGGGTACATCTGCAGAACATGCAGGCCAAACCTCATTATTTTCTAATTCTTTCCTTGGCCATCTCAGAACACAGTCAACTGCCTTCTTGCCAAAATGCTAATGTATTTCCTTATAAGCATTACTCATTGCCTGTTTGACCAATCTTCCATATATTTTGCCTGTATATTTCTGTCCTTGAGGACTTTGGAAGTGGCACTCTATGGCATGTATGTCTCATAGTATTTGACCCATTATAGGTGCCTATCATATTCGGTGATGGACCACATAAATACAGAGCATTTGTAACCAACATAAATTTTTCAAGTACACTAGGGCTTTTTGAAGCAACATAAACACTTTTGATCAAATAATATAATTCTAAGCACATTACTTGCATATTATATAATAATTTCTAGCTTTACAGTTTAAAAAAATGTCAATTATATTTTCTGAAACAAAAGCAGAACATATGGTCTGACATATAGAAGAGAATATTTTAAATCAGAGCTAATTATGAATCTGAGCCAAATGTTCAATCTATAATAAATCAAAATTTTAAAAATTTTGGTACCACAGAGACTTGGATTGTGAACAGGCTGTCACCCTTATTAATTATTTTATCTTTGAGCAAGTTAATCTTTCAATGTCTGATTTTCTTCATCTATAAAGTAAAGGAAATAACCTATTCAACATCATAAGACTGTTAGAAAGTCAAAAGATAAAATCCTAATGAAGTGCTTGGTACTGTGTTGGATATGAAGAAAATGTTAAATCAATTTTAGTTATTACTGTGCAGTTGTACAGTAAAATAATTTTTAAGGATGGGCTATTACAACAAGCCACATTTGCACATATGAATAACAGAAAATGGCAATTTAAGCTTGCCTTTGGGGGATTCTATTGGTTGTGTCTCTTAAGTGTCTCACTTAAGGATCATGTATTTTACTAAAATATGTAATGCCAGAGAAGTAGATGTCTCTGTGTGGGAGAATGCAGGATCTTCTCTTATAGTATATTTTGTCCAATACTGAAAATACAAGCTGACACACCATTTCTCCATTCACTCCTTGGCCTTTTCACAGACAAATCTACTAACCAAATCAAGAGAAGGGTACTAACACCTAAAGATAATAAATAAGAAAACGGGGATTGACAACAAGCATACAATTTGAGCAGGAAGGGGCAGAAAAGTTTAGAGGAGGTTCTTAGTGCCCCCTAGTGTTAATTAAATCTCCTAAAGTTTTTTGTTTTGTTTTGTTTTTTAAGTGGGTGTTTTACCAAGGGAGTTTGCAACTAAGCTTTTATCAAATGATCCTTCATATTAGGCTGTCACAAAATGCACACACACATAATTCTTCTAAAAAAGGAAATTATTTAAGGCCAAAGACACACAATGTGTGTGATGAATTACAAATGAAAGGAAACATATCTAGGAAAGGAACTCAAATTCTGTATTTAAATATATTCATCAATTGAAGCAATCAGATAATCAGAATATGTATATTTGAGAATATTTTAGCCTCAGTAACTCTAATTGAAGCAATGTAAGGATTGAATCTCGTTAAACTCCGTACCTAGGCTATTTTTAATGGAAATGCTGACATCCTTAATACAGAGATCCGAACACTTCTCTTCCAAGTGTGTATATAGCCTGCAGGCAAGTCTTACTAAAATGTGCTGACTTAACTTCTCACCTTTGATGCTTTTATTTCACAAGGGCAGAACATTAATTTCATGACCTTCAAACTTTTTTACATGAGTATAGTTGACCACTGAATTAAATAATAACTGGTTTTATTTTATAGCTATCAAGCCTATAGAAGGAGGCCTAAAGTTACAGGAATTGGAAATTACATCTGTAGCTTAGTAAAAAAATACTTCATATTTTTCTGATTAAAATTTTTCTTTGAAAACTTTTTATAAAAATGGCAGTTGAAAGTCTAAACTATTTCAGAACATTTATAAGTAGTTTAAAGAGAACTGAAATAGGTCATCATAAAGAAATAATTAATTGGCTTGCTTTCAGTCTGACTAATATTTCTGTCAATGTGATTATATTAGAAAAGATTTTTATTATTGAAAAGAAAACCATGTCTGATGTAAAACTAGTCTGGACAAAACTTAAGTGTGAATCAAGATGTTTTATCTCTATTTTGATATAGTCACTTGAAAATACTTGTACTGGTTTCTGTATTCTAGTGTTCTCCTGATAAGGATCATTCTCAAGTTTTCTTCATTTTAAATTTCACCTTTAAAATATGGGGAGTAGGATGGTGAGCTATCATTCAGAGTATTCACAGCGAGAATTATTCATTATACAATAACCAAGCCATACTGTATTTCTTTCCCATAACTTCCCACTTCAGTTATTCATTACATACTGCACTTACTCTTATTTATGCTGACTCCACCCCAAAACCCACTCTTCGGAGACCTCTAACGTCATTTAATCTAGTCCTTCTGTATCCCTTAATTCAAATGCAGAAGAGTTTAAAATTGTGATTATACTTGATGAACTCCTCCTGGATGATGAGATCAATTAGTAAAGACTGACAATTTTGTTTTTCCAAGGACAGACACTGAGGTAATTGGTATAGCTCAAACACCCTTTGTAAGAATGTTAACATATATACTAGAAAGAGTTATCAAAGGCAGGTGCTTAGACCCTTAAGATGAAAAAATCCAATTATATTCTTCAACTTCTGAATGAAAACTTTTGAATGTGACAATTTTTTTTGCTGAAGGAACCAAACAGGTAACAGCTATGATAATTAGCTATGCATGTGGCTCACATTATTATACATGATAACTCTTAAAATGAAATATTTTTATAGTCAATGAGATCTACATGAATTTATTTTTAAGGATTTTTTAAAGAGAAAAGAGAACAACATGGCTAAGATGAGATTTTTAGCGAATGAAAGCCTTAGAAAATAATATGGAAAGAAAAGAAAATAGGAGGTAGAGTACCTTTAGTGTTAACACAGTATTAGTATCAGAGGTCTGTGTGGCATAAGAAGGAGTCCAAATTTTAAATACAGGTACAAACTTCCACAATTTTTTTCATTCTATGTTGCTTTGTTTTCCCTGATCCCTTTCATAGAGAATACAATGAGTCAAATAAATTAAAGAAGCACTCTTCACTCCTGGGGTCAGACAGACATCGTTACACACTTTGAGGCATGAAATACCTAATCAAGTCCTGGAAGTGAGTTCATCCTACAATCACCTGAGTTAACATGTTTATAAAGTTCATAGCAGTAAGAAAACATGACATTTTGAAAAATAACACACCAAAACAAGATATTTCTGGTTTACGAACTTGAGATTATCTTACATTATCTGCTATCCTTGAATAACACCATGTGAACAACTCTGGGGTTCAATGAAAAACAATAAGCACATAACTTTTGCCCATTGTAGAGTAATAGTCCCAGTCAGCCATCATCCTTGTGAACAGAAAAAGGCATAGAAAATTTCCTGTGAAGAGATAGCTAACTAACACTCAGCAGTGGGCTCAAGTGCTCTGTGGTAAGCCTGCAGGCCCTGGAGTAGAGCTCATTCTCCTATTAACCAGAATCCTTGACTTGACTTGTCACCTCATTGTCACCTCATATGTTTCTCAGCTTGTGTCCTCTGGACTCTGATGGTCCTTCTATTGTAAATCCATGGTTGCTAATTCCTACAGCTTGCCTACCTTGTCTCAATATTATTCTTGTCAACTCATTCCAAATTAACCTCACTCATTGACCTGCCTTTCTAAAAGGTAGTCCTGTTGCTATATAAATCCTGGTGTGACCACTTCATTCTGAAAACATTAACATGGCAGATGGCAGCCTAAAACTCTCAAACCATTAGATGCATACATTATCTATTAATCATCTATAGCTTGGTGCAAAAGTCATCATGGGTTTTACCATTACTTTTATTTTTAGTTTTCAGTCATAATGTAGAGGTCACAACCAAAATAATAGAAAACTACCTGGTGTTAGTCTGGGGAGTCATAAGAGTAGCTATGGGGGTTTCAGGTTTGTTGCTAAAAAAAAATGGCAAAGAGGCCCAACTTTCTTAACTGTGGTGAACTTTGAGTCTATGCAAGAAAGATTTTTGTTTTCTGTACTGGGAGAAAATATAAATTAGGGAAGTTTTACTTAATTCCTTACACAATGCTGGGAAGACAGTAAAACATCAATAAATGAATATTGAAAATGGAGAGGAAAAGAGATGAAAAAAAGAAAAGATAAAATGGGGAAAGCAGGAAGGAAAAAAAGAAAGTGTTGTGAACTGACCTGGGCCAAATTGGACAATCAGGAAGTAAAGAGCTCTTTTGATAAGGAGGCATATATTCTGGCCATATGTAGATAGCCCTTATCCACAAACTGCTTCCCAAATGATATTGTAAATGCAAGCAAGGGTCAAAAAAATACTATTGAGATACAAACTTGTATTAGCAAGTATGCAACATGAAATGAAATAAAATACAAATACATGCAGTCCAGTTCAAGAAGGTCTGGAAAATTCCACTCTGTCCTCAGATACTCAGACAAGCACCTTGCTTCAACTATTCACTATGAGACAGGAGTCAAAATATTCTCTAGTGTGCATCCTTTTATCTGAGTGAGGCAAGAGTCCTCCAAAAGTTCTAGAACTTGACTGACTTATAAACCTTATTTATTCTAAAGGTGGCACCTGCATAAACATTGTCCAATTAAATGTCTTAAACACTCATTTTTTTCCAAAAATTTTCTTTGCTAACATGTGTAATGTTAATTAATAAACCTTTGGTATCAACTTTAATACTTTCCTTTGAATGCTTCTAGAATTTGCAATCTTGACTACAGTATTTCAAATACTAAATTACTGTCCTTAAAGGATAAACTTATCTCCATCCCCACTCAAAACACACACTTGTGCCACAATGTTTATAGTAAAACATTTCAAAGTAAATTATCACATATAAAGTAAAACAGGAAGGAAGGAAGCCCTTTGGACTTCCTTGATGCTAGTAAAGAGCCTATAATGTTCAGTAAATGTTTGATTAAACTAATTGAATTTTATATTGAAAATACCTTCTACGCAATGATATACTACAATACCAACTTCAAATATTACTTTCCCATTTAAGTGTGAAATAAACAGTTAGGTAAGAAGAGAAGAACAGGTGAAAAAAAGGAAAAATATGGTCTAAATGACCATAGAGAGAGTTTGAAAGTCATTTCAATGTGATAAGCAGAGAGTTTGAAAGTCATTTCAATGTGATAAGAGAAATTAAGGCTAACAGTTACAATGAAATTTCCTAATAAATCACCTTTGGAAATTCAACTTGAAAAACCTCCAAAATGTCTATTTTATTAAGTGGCAAATTAATGTCTTAGAAGATTTTCAAAGTTTTCAAATATAGACATAAATTTGAGATACGAATTTAATTCATATCTTGCACATGAGTATTCATATTCTATTTCCAACTTTTAGATATTTTAATTATGAAAGTTGTTTTCAAGTTCAAGGCTCAAGACTGTCTGGATTCTAGAAAC
This sequence comes from Trachypithecus francoisi, assembly GCF_009764315.1. Lineage (NCBI taxonomy): Eukaryota > Metazoa > Chordata > Mammalia > Primates > Cercopithecidae > Trachypithecus > Trachypithecus francoisi. Next base: position 79,260,779 of record NW_022681465.1, read on the forward strand.
ATACGCTTAGAGTTTCTGGTAGTTGTTGACCACTGTGAAGAATTTTTTTAACAAATTTATATGTGATAGAATATTTAACATATAATTATTTGGTGGTAAGGTTTTTAAAAAACAGAGATTTCCAGCCTGCATTTCCATAGAATCTAATTTAATTTGTCTAGGGGAAGGCCCAGGTATCAGTATCTTTACAAAGTTATAAAGCATGTATTCTTTTCTAATGTATTGCCACATTGGAGTCACTACTATTGCTAAGATTTTGCCAGAACTGGAATATTCTAGTAATCAATCTGATATTAATAGATACCTGAAGGAACCTTTAGGAGAGTATACCAATACATTTATATCTTGTCTTTTCAATGAAGTAGCAGCTAGCCAGATGCCATTCTTCTAAAAAGAATATTTAGAAATCGACTACTTATAGAATATTTGGTTATTCTTTGACCATATTGGTAAAAAAAAAAATCACTTTATTGAAAGGTATTGATGTAGTGAAATATTCCAGGATGAAGAGGAAAGTTAACAGTTCTGTCTCTTACAATCTGATATAAATCCATTACCAACTAGGAAACATGTTCAATAGAATAAATATCTGATCATCACTGTATTTGGAGCTAAAAACAGAGCAGGAAGAAAATATATTTAATAAACGAGAAAGAGTTACGTAAGTAAAACTTTTATTAACAAATCAAAACAGAGAATTGAATAGTCACTAGAGATCTTCAGGGGATCAAGTTACTTTTATCAAATATGCAGACAGGAGAAAAACTCCCACAAACTTGAATTAACCAGGAGTTATGTAACTTGATCCTTAATAATGTTTAAAGAGTCAGTACAGTAGCTCACAGATTCTCTCTATTTACAGTACTCCAAGTTTACCTTAAACAAAATTGAGAAATAAGTGTGATTCAGCCTAGAGCATCTTTCCCCACTTAGAGACCTCCCTGCTGTGCTCTGGCTTGCAAGTGTCCCTCATTGTAAGCCTGAAATCTTACCTTGATCCATTCTACTATAAAAAAGGTCTCAGTTTTGTGTTCCATTCCTCATGTATTTGCTCTCATGTAAGTTAAATTAAATGATAGATATTAATTAAATATCTAGATCATTTCCAAATAAGATAAACTACTTATACATTAATTGTTGAACATAAGTTTGAGCTTATCTATTTTTGGCTGCTTCTTAAAGAATTAGAGATATTTGGGTCTGCTGGTAAGCGTGTCCTATGTTACATAAGAAATATGCATACTGTGAGGAAGTATATATTTTCAAAGTTATGAAATTATGCATTTACCAGTTTTCACTAGATATGAAGGTTACTAGGGGTTAAGAACACTAAATGTTATATGTAATTAAAACTACTAGAAGTACTAAGGATGAGTGAAAACAATATATGAAAAAAGTGTACAAAGAAAATAGGATGTTTTTAATAAGGAAAAGTATATAAGGCATGTGTTTTCACTAAAGGAAAAAAGAGTAAATTTGTCTTAAAGTAAGATGATTATTATAGAAGAAAAAAGGAGTGAAAGAGTAAGACAAAAACCGAACAGATATAGAAAGTTGTAGGCAGTCTGTGAAAAAAAATTTATGTGTGGTCAAACTTCTAAGATTAGATAAATTAGTTCAATAATGTTCTGATAAAAAGTTAAATTTTTGTTTCCTCTGTGTTAAAAAGGATAATGCTTTCTTGGATAACGGGTCAGTTTTACTAAGAGATTATAAAAAAGTAGTTTTGGTTCATCTGTCAAATAATCTACCTAGAATATCTCAAACGATTTGTCCTCTCTTTTCATAAGAGACACATTAAACTAATTAGGCTTACTTGATATGTTAAATTACATGGGAAGCATTGTCAAATACAAGTGATGTTTAGCCTTCTTAGGTTACTATATATATAAATATACACACACCCCTAATATATACCTATATATACCTTATATACCTAATATATACCTATATACCTAATATGATATATATATTCAGTAATATAAATGTTCCAATAAGTATATGAAATTTCTAGAAATCTGATATGTCCTAGTATGATAGTCTTATCTCTAGTTATCATCTCAAAATGTTGCATGTCACAAAAACAACCAAATTTCCTTGTCAGTTGCATTATAATGAGCTCTTATCAGTTCTGTAATCATCGTCATTTTAAGTCTTTTGTCATCCACAGACAGTTATTTAACTTTGACGCTTTCATGAAACCTTTTACAAGCACCTATGGTACAAAAGTACAAGGACTTCATTAAAAAGACTCACAAGTACAGGTTTCTGATAACTTTAAGACTGTACTTTTGGACCGAATAAGGATTTCCAGAACTCAATTGGAAAACTGATGGATGCAAAAAACTGCTAACTTAATATCAAACAAAATGATAATTAATTACATGGGGCTAAATTAATTGATGAGAATAATTATGTCTTTTATGACATGTCTTTAAAATATTGCTGGTTCTTTAATATCTTATTTTTCAGATTTAAGGAATTCCTTTTCTTGGTTCTCTTAAGCTGTCTATAACTTACAGTGGTTTGACAAAATGTACTCCTGCAAACAAAAACATTTGTGTTTTTCTGTCTACCTGATCAGTCTGTAATTTGGACACTCTTACTAATTATCCTTATTTTCATGGCAATGTGAGTATTGGCGTACGTTCAATAAGAATCTGTTGTTCTCATAACAGGATAAAATTGGACAAGTCCTTGACTTGACTTTTAGCCTAGAGAGGTTTTAGAAGTTTTAACTTGAGATTCCTTATTACCAAATCATTTTAAAAAACCAAACAACCAACTAAGATTGACTTATACAAAGTCTGTAAGGCCCATTGGCTATTACCAAACCTATAACTTAAATGTCATATTTTAAAATATGCATAGAATCAGTATTGTTGCACTTATATAAATAATCAGGTCAAGTTCAATGAGCTTAAGCTTTTTTAAAAAGATAAGTCTTATTTGGGGTAAATCTGGTGATTATTTTTGTTAAAAAATGGGTGATTATAAAAAGGAGTGTATTTTAATGGAAAACTACAGCACACCATTATAAAATTCTAGTCCTCTTTATTATCTTAGAGGTTTGTTATCCACTCATGAATTGGATTGCTTCCTAAATTTTTCTAGTTTCAATAAAAACTAAAATTACCCCTTTTCCAAGCCCAGCAAGCTGAAATTAAATGACTCGATAGAAACTTCAGAAAAGTTAAAACAGGTCATGTATGAACAACTTTCATGCCTTCTGCAATGTGGGTCACTCAAAGAGTTCATCAAAATTGCTGATGATATAATCAGAGATATTCAAGCTGGCTCATCAGATTGCAACTGCCATCCTCATTCTGTCATCTAAAGATGCTGCAAACTCAAATTAGAAATCTTGACTCTGAACTCAAAAACTAAGATCATAATGTGGCTCAACTATTAACTTGTTTTTCTTTTCTTTTTTTTTTTTTATAGAATGACAGCTTGAATTTTCCATGAGCAATAAAATCTGAAATGAACAATTTAGCCTCAGTAGTACTCCAAAATATAAAACTTCTGGATAACTTAACAACTTGACAAGGAGGAGCTTATACTTATGCATATAAAAATGTTTCTATGTTAATAATCAGAAATTATTGCCCCAAACTTAAATTATCTTTAGAAACAAATGTAAGTGTTTCATCAGAGATGTGTTGTGTCCTTTATTAATTGTATTTAGTCAGTTAAATTATGGCTTCCAGGAATTGCTGCTGTGTGGCCTTTTGAAATCCTTGACTATTATTCTCCTTATACTCATAGTATTCACTTTCCTACTGCATAGTATCTGCTCAAGAGTATTAAACGCTTTTCAGCAGCCACTCATGTCAAATGATTGCCATCAAGATTACATGACTTGAAGAACTCAACAACCTCAAGAACTCAATAATTGTACCACTCTAGCCACAATGACTATGCAACCCTGAAAAACAGAGACAAGGTGACCTTACATGGCAATGCAATTATTGATGATGATAACATTTCCTTGAATCTTTGTTCCAGTGACTACATAAATAATGGTAACTGAGAGTAATGCTACACTGTTCGGACACACTCTCGGTTTGCTGAAAGAAGGACCAAAAGAGGGGAATTTTTAAAGTAAATTAGAATGAAGAGCTAGCTGAAGAATCCCTGAGCAGAAAAAGCAAGTTAGGCCTCATAAGTGACCTAAATCTTTCTTGATTTGCCAACATAAGCAAAACTTAACTTTAGCTATTTCTTCTAAATGTCAATACCAAATAAAAAGAGAACCTAAGTTCAATCAATTGGAAGGAGCCATAAAAAGGTTTAACTATTTAACTGGAAACTTTCCAACTAGATAGATCAAATACGGCAACTGTATAACTGTAACCAGTCAAATACAGGCATACCTTGGATTTATTGCAGGTTTAGTTGCAGACCACTGCAATAAAATGAATATTGCAATATGTGAGTCACACAAACTTTGTGGTTTCCCAATGCATATAAAAGTTATGTTTACACTATGCTGTAATCTATTGTGTGAATAGCATTATGTGTAAAAAATTGCACATAACTTAGCTAAAAAACACCTTATTGCTGAAAAACTCTAAGAATCATCTGAACCTTCTGCAAGTCCTCACCTTTTTGCCAATGGAGAGTCTTGCCTTGACGTTGATGGCTGCTGACTATTCAGGGTGGTGGTTGCTGAAGGTTGGGGTGGCTGTGGCAATTTCTTAAAATATGACAATAATGAAGTTCCTTTCCTGAAAGAGTTTTCTGTAGCATGCTATGTTTGATAGTATTTTGCCCACAATAGAATATCTTCCAAAATCAAAGTCAGTCTTTTCAAACTCTCCCACTGCATTATCAACTAAGTTTATTTACTATTCTAAATCCTTTCTTGTCATTTCAACTATGTTCACAGAATCTTCACCAGGAATAGATTCCTTTTTTTTTTGCTTATCCATAAGAAACAACTCATCCACTAAAATTTTATCCTGAGATTGCAGCAAATTCAGTCACATCTTCAGGCTAGTTCTGGTTTTCTTGGTATTTCCTCCCCATCTTCAGTGACTTGAACTTCACAAAGTCATCCATAAAGGTTTAAATCAACTTCTAAACTCCAATTAATATTGACATTTTGACCTCTGACGAATCACAATTGTTTGTAATTGGATCTACAAATATGATTTTTTTCCAGAAGGTTTTCAATTTACTTTGCATAGATTCATCAGAGGAATCTTTCTATATGGAAGCTATAACTTTATGAAATGTATTTCCCTCCCTCCCTCCCTCCCTCCTCCCTCCCTCCTTCCTCCCTCCCTCCTCCCTCCCTCCCTCCCTCCTCCCTCCTTCCTTCCTTCCTTCCTTCCTTCTTTCATATATTTTTTAGAGTGGGACAGAGAGAGAGAGAGAGACAAGGAGTGAAATATATTTCTTAAATAATAAATCCTGAAATTCAAAGTTACTCATTGATCCATGGGCTGGAGAACAGATACTGTATTAACAGACACTAAAAATAAACACATTAATTTCCTTAAACATCTCCATCAAAGCTCTTGGGTGACCAGGTTCATGGTCAGTAAGCCACAATATTTTGAAAGAATTTTTTTTTTTTTTCTGAACAGTAAGTCTCAACAGTGGGCTGAAAATATTCAGTAAACCTTGCTGTCACCCAAGCTTTGTGGTTGGATATTCAGTTGATGCAAAAGTAATTAAGGTTTTGCCATTGCTTTTAATGGCAAAAAACTGTAATAACCTTTGAACCAATCAAATAGACCACAAACCAAACAGATTTTGCATAATTTTAAGGACCCTAGGATTTTTTGAACAATGGCTGCAACTTCAAGTCACCAGCTACATCAGCCACTAACAGGAGAGTCAGCCTGACTTTTGAAGTTTGAAGCTCTGAAGCCAGGCATGGAGTACTCTTCTCTAACTATGAAAGTCCTAGATGGTATTTTCTTCCAATAGAAGGATGTTTTATCTACACTGAAACATTGTGGTCTATTATAGATACCCTCATCAACTATCTTAGTGAGATTTTCTGGATAACTTGTTGCAGCTTCTACATCAGCAATGACTGTTTCACCTTGCCCTTTTATGTTATGGAGACAATTTGCTTCCCAAAACCTCATGAACCAATCTCTGCTAGCTTCCACAACTTTTCTTCTGCAGTTTTCTTACCTCTCTCAGCCTTCGTAAAATTAAAGAGAGTTAGGGCTTTCTCTGCATTAGGCTTTGACTTAAGGGAATGTTGTGGCTGGTTTGATCTTCTCCAGAGCACTCAAACTATCTGTGTATCAGCAATAAGGCTGTTTCACTTTTTTATCATTTGTATGTTCACCAGAGTAGAACCTTTAGTCTCCTTCAAGAAGTTTTCTATTGTTCTCACAAATTGGCTAACTGGTGCAAGAGGCTTAGCTTTTGACCTGTCTTGGCTTTTAACATGCCTTCTTCACTAAGCTTAATCATTTCTAGCTTTTGATGTAAAGTGGGAGATGTGCAACTCTTCCTTTTACTTGGACACTTAGAGGCCATTGTAGGGTTATCAACTGGACTAAATTCAATATTTTATGTCTCAGGGAATAGGGAGACCTGAGGAGAGGGAGAGAGATGAGTAAACATCTGGTTGGTGGAGCAGTCAGAACACATATAGCATTTGTTAAGCTCACTGTATGATATGAGCATGCTTCACAGGGTCCTAAAACAATTACAATAGTAACGTCAAAGATCACTGATCACAGATCACCATAACAGATATAATAATGAAAAAAGTTTGAAATGTTACAATAATTACAAAAATGTGACACAGAGTCACAAAGTGAGAATATAATAATGGAAAAATGGTGCTGATAAGCTTGCTTGATGCAGAATTACCACAAACCTTTAATTTGTATTAAAAAATGCAGTACTGCAAAGCATAATAAACAGTAATTTAAAAAGGTACATCTGTATTTTCTTTGTTTGCTTCTGCATCTGTCCTATAAAAACCTCCCCTTTGTATTCCTTTGATAGAGCTCCCAAACTCCTTTTGCTTTGGAGCTGCCTGATTTAATAATTGTTGTTTGCTCACATAAAGTTAATAATTTTATTGTGCCACAATTTATCTTTTTACCATAATGGCTAAAAAAAAAAAAAATAAAAGTGGTGCTTAACAAATTTAATCAATGAAAACGTCAGATCTGGAAAGAGAAGAGTTACATAAAATATGCTACAGAATGTGGAATGATCTATAGCAATGCTCTTCATACATTTGTATATTTGTAAGACTTTGGAAATAATGATATTTGCCTAAGTCCTTTACTGGTTGTTAGATTTAAAACAATGCGAGTAGCTTAAGCAAGTAACTTAAGCAGTTTGATATTAAATGTGACTAATTTGTAGCAGAAACTTCATATTTACACATAAAATGGGAGAAAACTTCTGTGTTCAGCATTAGCCATTGGGAAATTGCGTCTGCTTTAGAGTGGTTGTAGTGTTTTTTATTACCAGTTAACTCAACATCTTTTTGTCAATTAGAAATTAGCTATTATCTAAAATATATTTCTTTCTCATCCATACTGGAACAATTTATCTCTAGTTAAGATTGGCCGACTTGATTTATATCAAATGCATTCAGGACTTTTTTTTTTTTTTGAGACAGAATCTTGCTCTGTCACCAGGCAGGAGTGCAGTGGCATCGTCTCAGCTCACTGCAGCCTCCCCCTCTCGGGTTCAAGGAATCCACCTCCCTCAGCCTCCCGAGTACCTGGGACTACAGGCGCACATCACCACGCTCAGCTAATCTTTTGTATTTTAGTAGAGTTGGGATTTCATCGTATTGGTCAGGATTGTCTCGATCTCCTGACTTCGTGATCCCCCTGGCTCGGCCTCCCAAAGTGCTGGGATTACAAGTGTGAGCCACCCCGCCCGGCCTCAGGACAATTTTTGACTGGAAGTCTTTGTTGAAAGTCAATCCTATTAAAAATTAGTGAAATTAGATGCAAACACAAACATTTGAAAGCAAATATTTTGCCATATTTGATCGATCCTAGATTTAAATGATCAATAACTCTTCCTCAAGATATTTTGATTACGTAAATGTACCCTGTTGAACTATATTTACAGGAATTACTTTCCTTGTAATGAATTTCTCTATTTAATAAAATTTAGAGTTCAAATTTTAGTAACTGTAATATAATACCTAAAGACAATTAAAATGACATTTTATTTCAATCTAATTAAAACATAAAACCAATAAAAATTATGCCATAATTTGAACATTTGTAGATCAGCAATAAATAAGTACCTGAGGCATTGATTTAAAAATTTAGCAAAATAAAATTTAGAAATATATTGAAAATGGGAACAAGCATCATAATTGCTATGGACTGAATGTTTATATGCCCCTAAAATGTATATGGTGAAATCCTAATTCCTAATGAGGTAGTATTTGGAGGTAAAACTTTTGGGAAGTAATTAAGGTTACATTAGGTAGTTAAGGTGAAGCCCCATGATGGGATTTGTGCCCTTTTAAGGAGATGAAAGACCAGAGTTCTCTATCATGTGAAGATACAGAAAGAGGCATTTCTCTGCAAATCAGAAAGAGAGCCCACACCAGGGCCCTCTTCCCTGTGGTGAGAACTGTGAGAAATTAATTTTTGTGGTTTGAGTCACTCAGCCTATAATATTTATCTTACAGCAGCCCAAATTAAGATAATAGTATTGGTCCCTAAATTTTAAGGTTTTAATATCAGTGCTCACAATCACAAAATTCAACATCTTTATGAACACTGGAAAGTGTTAAAGAGTTGAAGCCAATTTAATAGGCTTAGGCATTTTTTATGAATAAACTCTAAGAGTAATTTGAATATTTTCTAAGTAGAATGTTTCTTCACCTCAGCATCTGCCCTTATTTTACATTTCTCAGTACAGCAGGAAGTGGATCCCATTTTGGAAATTCAAATAGTTAATGCTATGCACTCATTACTCTGTTTTTTTTTTTTTTTTTTTCTTATTCCTCTTGCATTTATTATAGGAACATTTTTTCCAATTCACCAATCCCTGTAAAACTGAAAATATGTTGTTCTGAAAATGCTTGTTGGCAAGTATAGATGTGGCTCTCTACTCTTCAGTTCCAGGATCTTTTCTTCCTCTAGTTGTTGTGTCCTTATTCTGCTTCCTCCTGGCTCAAGGCTTCCATGGAATCACCCTTCCACATGTACCTTCCCTTTTCACATCTTTTGCTCTATCTAGAAGGTCCCGACCCAGCCTACCAAGAGTCCCTGACTTCTGGTAATTCAAGCAAACATGATAAAACACCCCAAGTAGGTGTGATAATAATACTAATAAGTATGTTAATATATGCATCTTAACCTTCTGGTGGTAGGAGGTACTTCTAAGAAAAAGCAATACTATCTCTGATTTTGGAATTTTCAAGTAAATTTATGTTATCCAAACCTTTCAATGGTTATTACAACACACATACACACACACACACACACACACACACACACACAGCACCCTTGCTTAAGCCACCTACACACAGGACTATCAGTGAGGTACATTTTAGATTCCTACTCCCCACCGGCTCTAGGCTATTCATAAACCAAACCTTGCTTTTGCTCCACGTCTGTAGTTATTTTGCTCATATCTTCCCTCATTCTCTACCTATCCTTCAGAGTTCAGCTCAAGTTTTACACATTCCATAATTCCTAAAACCAGCATAGTATATAGATTTATCTCCCATGAAAGACAAAAATGCCAGCTGGGCAAAGGTGATATTGTGAAATGTCTATTTGGTCTTTGTCTGTTTTCTGATGTACAGCTCCTAAAATCCTTGTAATCTCTCCAGTGGTGAGTGTCTTTTGCACACTAAGATGAGTGGCCCTCAGAAAGATCAAGGCACTATTAGAAGGTTGGGACCTTAAGCCCCACTCCCAACCTCTAGGGAGGGTAGAGGTGCTGAAGGTAAAGTTGATCACCAGTGGCAGTGATTTAATCAATCATGACTACATATTGAAGCTTCCATAAAAACCCTAAAGGACCAAATTTAGGGAGTTTCTGGATAGGGGAACACATGAAGGTTCCTGGGAGGTGATGCATCAAAGGACATGGAAGCTTTGTACCCCTTTCCTTATACCTCTCCTCATTTCTCCCTTCATCTGACTGTTCATCTCCTTTATAATAGGCTAGTAAACAAAAGTGAAGTTTTTCCCTGAGTTCTGTAAGTCACTCTATCAAATTAATCAAATTCAAAATAAGGGTCGTGGGAACCTTGATTCATTGCCACCTGTACTTGGGGCTGTCATCTGAAGGGGAGAGCAGTCTTGTGGGTCTGAGCCTCCTAAATGTGGAATCTAACACTATCTCCAGGTAGACGGTGTCAGAATTGAATTAAATTAGAGGACACCAGCTGGGTGCCCTGGCTCACGCCTGTAATCCCAGTACTTTGGGACGCTGAGGTGGGTGGATCACCTGAGGTCGGAAGTTTGAGACCAGCTTGACCAACATGGATAAACCCCGTCTCTACTAAAAATACAAAATTAGCTGGGCATGGTGGCACACGCCTGTAATCCCAGCTACTGGGGAAACTGAGGCAGGAGAACCGGTTGAACCCAGGAAGTGGAAGTTATGGTGATCTGAGACCATGCCATTGCACTCCAGCTTGGGCAACAAGAGCGAGACTGCATCTCAAAACTAACTAACTAACTAACTAACTAACTAAATACATAAATAAAATTAGAGGACACCAGATGGTGTCTGCTGGAGAATTGTTTGGTTGGTGAATGGGAATAAAACTTCCACACACCTGGTACTGGAAGTGTTAAGTGACTGTATAAGATAAGAGAACAGGAAAATAAAGTATTTTTGGTTTTTCCTATATCCTATAGAAAATACTGGGGTTTTAGCAATACTGTCTCTCAATTATAACCCTAGAACATGAGGGCCAGGCACTGTGGCTCACGCCTGTGATCCTAGCACTTTGGGAGGCTGAAGCGTGCGGATCACGAGGTCAGGAGATCGAGACCATCCTGGCTAACACAGTGAAACCATGTCTCCACTAAAAATACAAAAAATTAGCTGGCAGTGGTGGCAGGTGCCTGTAGTCCCAGCTACTCGGGAATCTGAGGCAAGAGAATGGCATGAACCCGGGAGGCAGAGGTTGCAGTGAGCCGAGATTGCGCCACTGCACTCCAGCCTCGGTGACAGAATGAGACGCCTTCTCAAAATAAATAAATAAATAAATAAAACAAAATAACCCTAGAACATGAGTTATTGAGATTTTCTTTTCTATATCCTTTGAGATTATTCTTCTTCAAACTTCAATGTAAGCTTATGGAGGACAATATCTAAATTGTATTATTTATTTTGTACCCCAGTCATGTTGTACAACCACCATTCACATCGAATTCACATTTGAATGTTGATGTCTAGAATGTAGAATGGTCAGTCTTGTATTTCTAGGATATGTGTCAAAACATGACTCTCTACCTGACTGTTCAATAAATGTGTTATTATTTCATTCTCACACTGCTATAAAGAAATATCTGAGGCTTGGTGCAGTGGCTCACGCCTGTAATCCCAGCACTTTGGGAGGCCAAGGTGGGTGGATCACCTGAGGTCAGGAATTCAAGACCAGCCTGACTAACATGGTGAAACCCCATCTCTACTAAAAATACAAAAATTAGCCAGGTGTGACGGTGTGTGCCTGTAATACCAGATATGCGGGAGGCTGAGGCAGGAGAATTGCTTGAACCCAGGAGGTGGAGGTTGCAGTGAGCCAAGATGGTGCCACTGCACTCCAGACTAGGCAACAGACTGAGATTTCTCCTCAGAAAAAAAAGAAAAAAGAAAGAAAAGAAAAGAAAGAAACAAGAAAAGAAGAGAAAATAAAAGAAGAGAAAAGAAAAACCTGACACTGGGTCATTTATTTAAAAAAAAAAAAAAAAAGATGTTTACATGGTTCATGGTTCCACAAGCTATACAGGAAGCATGGTAGTGTCTGCTTCTGGGGAGGCCTCAGGGATCTTTTACTCATGACAGAAGGCAAAGCAAGAGCAGGTGTCTTACAAGGCATAAGCAGCACCAAGAGAGAGCGAAGGGGAAAGTGCTGCATGCTTTTTAAATAACAAGATATTGCAAGAACTCCCTCACTCACTATTGCAAGAACAGCACCAGGAGCTGGTGTTCAACCATTCATGAAGGAAGGACCACCCATTCATGAAGGAAGGACCACCCATTCATGAAGGAAGGACCACCCATTCATGAAGGACCACCCATTCATGAAGGAAGGACCACCCATTCATGAAGGAAGGACCACCCATTCATGAAGGAAGGACCACCCTTTCATGAAGGAAGGACCACCCATTCATGAAGGAAGGACCACCCTATGATACAATCACCTCCCATTTGGCCCTACCTCCAATACTGGGGATTACATCTCAACATGAGATTTGGTGGAAACACAGATACAAATCACATCAATGTATGCCAATTAATTTTAGCTTAATTTATAGAGCTATTTTATGTATTTATTTATAATTTGGGGGCAGAGAAAGGGTCTCATTCTGTCACTCAGGTTGAAGTGCAATGGCCTGATCTCAGGTCACTGCAGCCACAAATTCCTAGGCTCTAGTCATTCCTCCCACCTCAGCCTCCCGAGTAGCTGAGACTACAGGTGTGTGCCACCATGCCCAACTAATTTTTGCATTTTGGGTAGAAATGGGGTTTCACCACATTGCCCAGGCTGGCCTTGAAATCCTGAGCTCAGGCAGTCTACCCGCCTCATACTCTCAAAGTGCTGGGATTATAGGCATGAGTCACCATGCCCCACTGAGTCTGCTTTAAAACCAATGGAAATTCAGATAATAAGAGTGTGAAAAAACATTAAATACAATTAGAAATTTGTCCCTACTTGCTTCACAAAAAGTAGTTATAAAAATAAACAATAAAACTTCTTTTTAGGGAAATCTATTAAACTTTCTGTAAAAATAACCATCTCATCAACCGAGAATTATATGACCTAAACAGGAACTCCTATTAACAAGCCACTATGTCTGAGGGAATCTTATGTTTTCTCCATCCCAATATGCAGAATTAGCAGTACTAATTGAATAAGCATGGGTTATGGAGATTTGATAACAGGTAGGGTAAAAGAATAGGTAAAAGTAATGAAGCGTTTCAAAAATTTTTAGGCTCTTAAAAGAAAAAAGTTTACTTGACACTTAAATATCATTTATGTAAAATATTAACCAATATTTTGGCTAGTATATTTGAAATAAAACTTTCTTTGCAAAATATCTAAACCAGTGGTTCTCAATCAAGGGATTTTGCCACTTCAGGGAGCATTTGGCAGCATCTGAGACAAATTGGTTTGTCACAACTGTGTTAATTGTAGGGGTCCTACTGTCATCCAGTGGGTAGAGATCAGGGATGCTGCTAAACATCCTACAATGAGATCACTTGGACACAGGAAGGGGAACATCACACACTGGGTCCTATTGTGGGGAGGGGGGAGGGGGCAGGGATAGCATTAGGAGATATACCTAATGTAAATGATGAGTTAATGGGTGGGTGCAGCACAGCAACATGGCACATGTATACATATGTAATAAACCTGCACGTTGTGCGCATGTACTCTAGAACTTAAAGTATAAAAAAAAAAAAAAATCCTACAATCACAGGACAGGCCCCAATAACCAAGAATTATCTGGCCCCAAACATTAACATTGCTGAGATTGAGAAACCCTTCTCTAAATTAATCCAAGAAAATATTTTATAGACCTGAACATCTTTCCTTTTCATAGTTATCAGAAAAGTGGTTCATTTGTGGGACTAGTGGGGGAAAATTGTGAAGTTCGCTCCTATCTAAAAAAGTGAAATGTAAAACAGGGTCTAGAAAGCAGAGTGAAAAATAAACTCAAAGAGGAGTCATATCTATGGAAAGCTTCTATTCGTGTAAGATTTTAATGCTCAGAGAGCATAATAAGTGTCTTGATGAACAGCAATGTCTGCTCACCACACTGGCTCTCTTGCCAGCTTAGAGCCTATGCGCCTCTTACTACCAGCGTAAGCCTTTTGAAGCTGTTCAAAACCTTTCTGATGGACTTACATCACACTTCAAAGACAATTCAAAGATTTTACCATGACATGCAAGGTCCTGAAATATCTGTTCTCTGGTTAGGTCTTTGTTCCCAGATCCGACCACTGTTTCTCTCTCTACTGTGTTTCAGTCCCATTGGTCTATTTTGTGTCCCCATAAACACACAACAGGCAGGCTTCCTTCTTGGGACTTTCCCTCTGCTTGGATCATTCTTCCACAAGTGTTCTTGAAGTTTCTTCCTTTTCTATATATTATTTTTCAGGTCTCTGTCCCAGTGTCATCTGCAGAGGGAAAGTGGTAGCTCCTATCACCACTTGATATTCACTTCTTATGTTGTATTTCTTTTTTGTTTGTTTGCTGATATTTTAAATTTATTATTATTATTATTATTACCATTATTATTATTATTTTGAGACAGAATTTCACTCTTTCGCCCAGGCTGGAGTGCAGTGGTGCAATCTCGGCTCACTGAAACCTCCGTCTCCATGGTTCAAGCTATTCTCCTGCCTCAGCCTCCTGAGTAGCTGAAACTACAGGTGCACACCACCACACCTGGCTTATCTTTTTTATTTTTATTTTTTAGTAGAGACAGGATTTCACCGTGTTAGCCAGGGAGGTCTCTACCTGACCTTATGATCCACCTGCCTTGGCCTCTCAAAGTGCTGGGTAATCTTTTTAATTTTATTCTACATTATTTAACATTTTTTGAGACAGTTTCACTCTGTCACCCAGACTGGAGTGCAATTGTGTGATCTTGGCTTACTGCAACCTCTGCCTCCCAGGTTGAAGCAGTTCTCCCATAGCAGCCTACTGAGCAGCTGAGATTACAGACACCCACCATCATGCACGGCTAATTTTTGTATTTCTGTAGAGAGGAATTTTCACAATGTTGGCCAGATTGGTCTTGAACTCATGTCCTCAGGTGGGCCTCCCACCTGGGCTTCCCAAATGCTGGGATTACAGGCATGAGCCACCAGGCCTGGCCAATATTTTTGTTTTTTAATTTTATTTTAAGTTCCAGGATACATGTGCAGGACTTGCAGTTTGTTACACAGGTAAACATGTGCCATCACGGTTTTCTGCACCTATCAACCCATCACCTAGGTATTAAGCCCAGCATGCATTAGCTATTTATCCCGATGCTCTCTCTCCCCGCACCTCCATTGACAGGCCCCAGTGTGTGTTGTTCCCCTCCCTGTGTCAAGCATTCTCATTGTTCAGCTCCCACAGGTAAGTGTGAACATGCAGTATTTGGTTTTCAGTTCCTGTGTTAATTTGCTGAGGATTTCTTTCATAGAACTTTTCATTGACATTTTTATCATTATTTGTTTACTTTCTGTCTCACCCCACTGTCACTACCCCAAATGAATGGGATATTTGTTTAACCCTTTTCAATCTTCATCGGTAAGAATAGTGCCTAGAAAATGGCAATCTCTTTATACATATTTATTAAATTAAGCAATATATAAATGAATAAACATTTAAGATGTTCTAACTAAAATACTAAAACAGTCTTTCTTTTGCATTGACATTCTTATTGTTTATCTTTTTTGTCTACAATCGAGAAAAGATTAGACTTAACTTTGCAGGATCAAACCTCTACTTAGAAACACAGTAGGACAATCAATTCTTGGTAGAAAAGTTCCAGTGTTCCAGCCAAGACTACGAAAATGTATAAGCAAATCCGTCAAATATTTTCTTTGTGGACAGGGGCTCCATTTCATACGCAATGTGTATGCTGAGAGCAGGTAGTACTTCAGTGAGATCCTGGTGCATAGAATAAAGGTGCATAGAAGTAAAATTGAATAAAAGAGATACATAATAAAAGATAGAAAATATAGCAACTTAAATATGAAGCAATGCACTAGATTGATAGAGCAATTAGATTTTGGATTAATTAAATATGTATTCAAATGTTTTCTGTCTTAGGTTGGATTTCCCAAAAGCAGGTCCTGAGATGTGCTTTCGTCTACAAGTGTCCCCAGTGGCGACCAGTGACCAGTGAGGGTTTAAGCAAACCAGGAACCAATGGAGACCAGTGACCAGTGAGGGATTAAGCGAAGCAGGGAGGGAAGAGGAAGAAACCAAAGCAATGCTATTGCAAGCAATGTCCCAGTCTTTCCCTGACGCCTCCTGGAGCTCAGAGGCAAGAACTAGTTCAAGGAAGCTGTGCTTTTATCCTCCTCCTCCTGAACTGGGATGTCATTGGCTATAGACCACACAAGGTATAAAAACCCCCAGGCATCTGCAGGGCTTGGTGCCTAGGCAAAGCAGCTTTACTGGGAGTCAGTAGGAATTAAACAGAGCAGCTCCGCTCCTCATGTCTTTCATCCTCCTGGGACCAGCAGGCTGGCCCGGGCACGTGTTCTCATTTCAATGTCAGAAGTTCAAGAGAGCAAGGAGAAACATGGGATGCCATTTTAGACATGGGATTGAACTTGGCACACTGTCACATGTGCTTACATTTCACCAGCTACTGCCAGTAACATGCCTAAGTTCAAGATCAAGGGAAGTCCACTTTGCACATGATGAAGTCATGACAATGGTGGGCTTACAGGAAGGGCGGAAGAACTAGGGCCAGTAATGAAATCTACTATACTCTCCTATTTTTCAA
This sequence comes from Trachypithecus francoisi, assembly GCF_009764315.1. Taxonomy (NCBI): domain Eukaryota; kingdom Metazoa; phylum Chordata; class Mammalia; order Primates; family Cercopithecidae; genus Trachypithecus; species Trachypithecus francoisi. Next base: position 79,277,446 of record NW_022681465.1, read on the forward strand.
ATCTGAAAACTCTACTACTACAGGCATTAATTTATATCACAAAATGTTTTCTTAATTTAAAAAGTAAATTAATAAAATCTAAAAAATCTTTATTTATTTATTTGAGATGCAGTCTCGCGCTGTTGCCAGGCTGGAGTGCAGTGGCGCGATTTTGGCTCACTGCAATTTCTCCTCCCAGGCTCAAGCTATTCTGCTGCCTCAGCCTCCCGAGTAGCTGGGACCACAGGCATCCGCTACCATGCCCGGCTAATTTTTGTATTTTTAGTAGAGATGGGGTTTCACCATGTTGACCAGGATGGTCTCAATCTCTTGAACTCGTGATCCGCTCGCTTCAGCCTCCCAAAGTGCTGGGATTACAGGTGTGGGCCACTACGCCTGGCTTGTACAAAATCTGCAATAGCAAACTTACAATTATTTATCTATTTTAAATGATTTTATTTTTGTCACAGTCATACCACAAATACACACGCATGCATGTGTTTCTTATTATGTGCTGGTTAATGACAGGGATATGTTCTGAGAAATGAGTCATTAGGTAGTATTTTTGTTGTGCAAATATCACAGAATGTAATTCACAAGCCTCAATGAGAGAGCCCACTACATATCTAGGCTATATGGTATATCCCATTGCTACTGGGCTACACACCTGTCCAGCATATTGTTATACTAAATACTTGAAGAAAATCTAACATACGAGTATTTGCAAAAATTTTCTCCCATTCTGTAGGTTGCCTGTTCACTCTGATGGTAGTTTCTTTTGCTGTGAAGAAGCTCTTTAGTTTAATTAGATCCCATTTGTCAATTTTGGCTTTTGCTGCCGTTGCTTTTGGTGTTTTAGACATGAAGTCCTTGCCCATGCCTATGTCCTGAATGGTACTACCTAGATTTTCTTCTAGGGTTTTTATGGTATTAGGTCTAACATTTAAGTCTCTAATCCATCTTGAATTAATCTTCATATAAGGAGTAAGAAAAGGATCCAGTTTCAGCTTTCTACTTATGGCTAGCCAATTTTCCCAGCACCATTTATTAAATAGGGAATCCTTTCCCCATTTCTTGTTTCTCTCAGGTTTGTCAAAGATCAGATGGCTGTAGATGTGTGGTATTATTTCTGAGGACTCTGTTCTGTTCCATTGGTCTATATCTCTGCTTTGGTACCAGTACCATGCTGTTTTGTTACTGTAGCCTTGTAGTATAGTTTGAAGTCAGGTAGCGTGACGCCTTCAGCTTTGTCCTTTTGACTTAGGATTGTCTTGGCAATGCGGGCTCTTTTTTGGTTCCATATGAACTTTAAAGCAGTTTTTTCCAATTCTGTGTAGAAACTCAGTGGTAGCTTGATGAGGATGGCATTGAATCTATAAATAACCTTGGGCAGTATGGCCATTTTCACGATATTGATTCTTCCTATCCATGAGCATGCAAGGTTTTTCCATTTGTTTGTGTCGTCTTTTATTTCACTGAGCAGTGGTTTGTAGTTCTCCTTGAAGAGGTCCTTTACATCCCTTGTAAGTTGGATTCCTAGGTATTTTATTCTCTTTGAAGCAATTGTGAATGGAAGTTCATTACTGATTTGGCTCTCTGCTTGTCTGTTACTGGTGTATAAGAATGCTTGTGATTTTTGCACATTAATTTTGTATCCTGAGACTTTGCTGAAGTTGCTTATCAGCTTAAGGAGATTTGGGGCTGAGAAAATGGGATTTTCTAAATATACAATCATGTCATCTGCAAACAGGGACAATTTGACTTCTTATTTTCCTAACTGGATACCCTTGATTTCTTTCTCTTGCCTGATTGCCCTAGCCAGAACTTCCAACACTATGTTGAATAGGAGTGGTGAAAGAGGGCATCCCTGTCTTCTGCCAGTTTTCAAAGGGAATTTTTCCCGTTTTTCCCATTCAGTATGATATTGGCTGTGGGTCTGTCATAAATAGCTCTTATTATTTTGAGATACGTTCCATCAATACCGAATGTATTGAGCGTTTTTAGCATGAAGGGCTGTTGAATTTTGTCAAAAACCTTTTCTGCATCTATTGAGATAATCATGTGGTTCTTGTCTTTGGTTCTGTTTATATGCTGGATTATGTTTGTTGATTTGCGAATGTTGAATCAGCCTTGCATCCCAGGGATGAAGCCCACTTGATCATGGTGGATAAGCTTTTTGATGTGCTGCTGAATCCGGTTTGCCAGTATTTTATTGAGGATTTTTGCATCGATGTTCAACAGGGATATTGGTCTAAAATTCTCTTTTTTTGTTGTGTCTCTGTCAGGCTTTGGTATCAGGATGATGTTGGCCTCATAAAATGAGTTAGGGAGGATTCCCTCTTTTTCTATTGATTGGAATAGTTTCAGAAGGAATGGTACCAGCTCCTCCTTGTACCTCTGGTAGAATTCAGCTGTGAATCCATCTGGTCCTGGACTTTTTTTGGCGGGTAGGCTATTGATTGTTGCCTCAATTTCAGAGCCTGCTATTGGTCTATTCAGGGATTCAACTTCTTCCTGGTTTAGTCTTGGGAGAGTGTAAGTGTCCAGGAAATTATCCATTTCTTCTAGATTTTCTAGTTGATTTGCGTAGAGGTGTTTCTAGTATTCTCTGATGGTAGTTTGTATTTCTGTGGGGTCGGTGGTGATATCCCCTTTATCATTTTTTATTGCGTCTATTTGATTCCTCTCTCTTTTCTTCTTTATTAGTCTAGCTAGCGGTCTGTCAATTCTGTTGATCTTTTCAAAAAACCAACTCCTGGATTCATTGATTTTTTGGAGGGTTTTTTGTGTCTCTAGCTCCTTCAGTTCTGCTCTGATCTCAGTCATTTCTTGCCTTCTGCTATCTTTTGAATGTGTTTGCTCTTGCCTCTCTAGTTCTTTTAATTGTGATGTTAGAGTGTCAATTTTAGATCTTTCCTGCTTTCTCTTGTGGGCATTTAGTGCTATAAATTTCCCTCTACACACTGCTTTAAATGTGTCCCAGAGATTCTAGTGTGTTGTATCTTTGTTCTCAATGATTTCAAAGAACATCTTTGTTTCTGCTTTCATTTCGTTATGTACCCAGTAGTCATTCAGGAGCAGGTTGTTCAGTTTCCATGTAGTTGAGCGGTTTTGATTGAGTTTCTTAGTCCCCATCAGTACGTCACCACCATCAAAGACCAGAGACAGATAAAACCACAAAGATGGGGAAAAAGCAGGGTAGATAAGCTGGAAATTCAAAAAATAAGAGCGCATCTCCACCTGCAAAGGAGCGCAGCCCATCGCCAGCAACGGATCAAAGCTGGTCAGAGAATGACTTTGACGAGATGAGAGAAGAAGGCTTCAGTCCATCGGACTTCTCAGAGCTAAAGGAGGAATTACGTACCCAGTGCAAAGAAACTAAAAATTTTGAAAAAACAGTGGAAGAATTGACAGCTAGACTAATTAATGCAGAGAAGGTCATAAACGAAATGACAGAGATGAAAACCATGACACGAGAAATACGTGACAAATGCACAAGCTTCAGTAACCGACTCGATCAACTAGAATAAAGAGTATCAGCGATTGAGGATAAAATGAATGAAATGAAGCGAGAAGAGAAACCAAAAGAAAAAAGAAGAAAAAGAAATGCACAAAGCCTGCAAGAAGTATGAGATTATGTAAAAAGACCAAATCTACGTCTGATTGGGGTGCCTAAAAACTTCAATTACAGAAATGACTCAACTCATGCTAGTGACAAGACTGTTAAACTTTGAGAATTACTTCCTAGCATCAGACTAAAACAAGGTATTGTTATTTAAGTGATCTCAATAATCTACTTTCTTTGAAGCAACTAAATATGTATATTTTATTAAAGACAAATTAGAATTCTTTTTATTTTCCCCCTCAAGGTGGCTTCTCTTTATTGTCTGTGTTTGATCTGATACCAGGTTTTCAAGATAAAAAAAAGCCAGCTAAAATGTTTAGCAGATCCACAAATTTAAAGCTCTCCTCAGACACACACCCAAAAAGCTTGATAAGTGCCTCATGGGGCTTGTCTATAGGTTGAGAAGAAATGATTGATTTAATAAAAAGTAATAGTGAAGAATGAGCTTCCGTATTGGGGTCAAGGACAAAGTCAATCCTGACCTAGAGAAATTATATTTTGTATCAAATCCCCAGATAGAATTGTGAAAAGTATCAACATGAATCTGAAAATAAACTCTACAGAGAGATGACTTAGAACATCTTAGATAATCGTCATATGGAAGTAAAACAACATATACATTAAAATAACAACCTCCTGTACTTTGTAAATATGTTTTTTAAAAGGTGAAATAAGGAATCTTCAAAATCACTGGTAATGCTGAAAAATGGGAACAGTGATCTCGGCTCACTACAAGCTCTGGTTCCCAGGTTCACACCATTCTCCTGCCCCAGCATCCCAAATAGCTGGGACTACAGGCACCCGCCACCACGCCTGGCTGATTTTTTGTAATTTTTTTTTAGTAGAGATGGGGTTTCGCGGTGTTAGCCAGGATGGTCTCAATCTCCTGACCTCGTGATCCACCTGCCTTGGCCTCCCAAAGTGCTGGGATTACAAGTGTGAGCCAACATACCCAGACAAAAATTGCTAGCTTTTAATGGAGAATTTTTCTACCATCGTATTAGAGTTAATAGAGAACTAGTACCCAACATCATGTTGCAGTTTTAGTAACTTCTCTCTGACTCTTCCTCTTATTTTTTTTTTTCTACAGTGGATATTTATTATGTATGTTTTTTGGATTGTAAGACTTGCAAGATATCACTAATAAAATTAACAAAGGTTGTATCTGCAGAGAGCTGGCAAGAGTGGTATTACCAGGGTCTGTATTCATCATACTTAGTCAAATCATGTAGGGGATTAGAAATATTCACCCCAGCTAAGCACGATGGCTCACACTTCACTTGTAATGTCAGCACTTTGGGAGGCTGAAGAGGACAGATCACTCGAGGTCAGGAATTCGAGACCAGCCCGTCCAACATGGTGATTCTCCATCTCTACTAAAAATACAAAAAATATCTGGAAATCGCTTTAACCTGGGAGGCAGAGGTTGCAGTGAGCCAAGATTATGTCACTGCACTGCAGCCTGAGCAACAGGGCAAGCCTCGGTCTCAAAAAACCAAAAACAAAAAACAAGAAAAAAAAGAAAGAAAGAAAGAAAGAAATATTCACCCTGGTCTCTCCGTTCTTTTTAAATAATGTAAATAATACCTATATGTATTTCAGTTGTTAAAATGTCTAAAAGAACATAAAGTTAAAAAGAAAGATCCTACTTTAGCACAGAGACACTATTAGATAAAATTAAATATAATCATTCATAATTTTAAAAGAAGAAATTCTTAACAAAATAAGAATTGAAGGAAACTGTTTAACCTAATAGAGGTAATTTATCAAAAACCCATAACATTCATCACTCATAGTAGTGAAAACTTAAGATGCTTTCTGTCAATGCTCACTCACTGAATATTTTCAGAATTATACTGGAAGTTCTAAATATTCCAGTAAAAATAAAAAGCATTATAATAATATAGAAAAATAAGGGTTTTTGTTGTTGTTGTTGTGCTTTCCATATGATATGATTGTCTAGACTACCACGTACAGCTAACCATGTTGTGAACCTTCCAAATCTCAGGAGTACAATTCAGTGTGAAATCTATATTAGTTTGCTAGGACTACCTTAACAAATGACCATAGTCCGCAGGGCTTAAACAACAAAAACTTATTTTCTCACAGTTTTGAAGCCATGAAGCCTGAGATCATGAAGTCAGTGGGATTGTTTTCTTCTGAGGCTTCTTTCCTTGTCTTGTCCATGGCTATCTTCTCTCTGAGTCATCACATGATCTTCCTTCTGCCTGTGTCTTCATCCTATTCTCCTCTTTGTACATGGGCACCAATTCAAAGTCATATTGGATTAGGACTCACCCTAATGACTTCAGTTTAACTTAATACTTTAAAGATTTCTTCTCCAAATACCATCACATTCGGAGGTACTGGGTTTAGGACTTCCACATATAAATTTTGTAGGGACAAAATTCAGCACATAACAAATCCCAAAAGAGTGTATAGACTAATTATTAGTATTATCTAAAGTTTAGCCAAGCTACTGGATACATTTTTAAATGCCAGTTATAGTAAGGAGAAAAGCAAATATTACCTGGGAGTCAATATGACAAATTATTTATATGCCCATAATGTAGAAAATTGAGAAGGGTTAATCTGTCCAAAACCGATGCTCTAGGGAGGCTCCTGTAAAACCGTATGAAAAACCAACTACACTAAGTTCTTCAGGCAATTACTTTGATAGAGGATAGACGTTAGAGATAAGATCACTTGTCCTCCACACAAGAGAAAATTAAAAGCATAGACCCCAGCTCCCTGATCTCATCAGGGAAGAGAGTGATGCTCCACCAACCGTGAATGCTTAAACAACAGAACAGGGTGAACGTCAGGTTTCTCATGTCGTGTCACTGGAGAAAAACCTGAATCACATGAGGAGAATGGCTTCTCTAGTCAAGCAAATCAACCAGCTCAGTCAAAGACCAAAGTCCCACTTCCATATCTGGCACAATTATATCCTATCTTTTGGTGCAGAGCAGTATTCAATGGAGGGCCTACAATCCTAGCATGACTCTAAGCTCATTAGTTTTTCCCAATGAAAGTGACATCAAAAGCCTAATATCTGCGTTCAACGAAAATCTAAAAATCATAAAGAACTTAATAATTGGAGACAGAGACAATGTTTATAAATATAATCAATATTGTAGGACTATCAATTATCTCCAAATTAATCTACAAGTACAATGTAACTTCAACAAAAATCTGAGCATTGTTATTTGAAGTACTTGATACTGATTTATGTTGAAGAGCAAAGGGTCAATAACAGTCAATACAATATTGAAAAAGAATAAGGAAGGGTAAATGTAATGCTCTACAAAGTATCAAAATCTATTTTAAGAATATGTATTTGCACTTGTGGGTAGGAATAAAAATGATTAAAATTAACATATTTTTATCAAAAACACTATGATGAAAATGTAAATCAAGTAATCAAATGGGAACCTATCTCTTTTGCTAGCTGTGATTTATTCTTAACATGTCAGCCAGAATGCCTCTGTAAAACTCAAGTAATAACAGGTCTCTGCTCAAAACCTTCTAATGACTTCCTGCTTCACTCTAAAGGAAGCCAAAAGTCTTACCCTGTCATACATGTTGCTTCATAACCTGATCTCTCTGTATGTTTCTGGCCAAAATTATTACCTTCCTTTTCTCACTTTGCTTCATGTACTTACTCACTTGATTGCTTACACTTCCTCAAAGACATAAAGCACAGAGAGGCTATTGCCCTCTATTTTACTCTTGGCTAAATTATTCTTCTTCCACATATTGACATTGCTCAACTCCTTATTTTCTTTAAGTTTCTGCTCTAATGCCTTCTATTCAGGAGGTCTCTTTTATGAGACAGAATCTTGCTTTGTCGCCCAGGGTAGAGTGCAGTGACTGATCTCAGCTTACTGTAAGCTCCGCCTCCCGGGTTCATGCCATTCTCCTCCCTGAGCCTCCCGAGGAGCTGGGATTACAAGTGCCTGCTACCATGCCTGGGTAATTTTTTTGTATTTTTAGTAGAGACGGGGCTTCACCGTGTTATCCAGGATGGTCTCAATCTCCTGACCTCGTGATCTGCCCACCTCGGCCTCCCAAAGTGCTGGGATTACAGGCGTGAGTCACTGCGCCCAACCAGGAAGGTCTGTATAGAAATATAGCTACCTTCTGCTCTTTAGTTATTTTTTTTACTTATGTATATTTAAGGTTTAAAACTTGATGATTCAATGTATTTATATACATGGTGAAAGGATTACCACTACCAAACTAATTAACATATTCATTACCCCACATAATTACCATTTTATGTGGGTAGTGAAGACATTTGAGATCTGTTCTGTTAGTATTCAATACATTATTACCAACTATAGTCACCAAGTACATTAGATATCCAGAACTTATTTACTTTACATAACTGGAACTTTGTACTCTTTGATCATCACCTCCCCCATTTTCAACTCCCCTCAGCCCCTGTTAACCATCATTCTATGCTGCTTCTATGAATTTGACTATTTTGGATTCAATGAACAAGTGAGTTTATGCAGTCTTTGTTGTTCTGTATCTGATTTATTTCACTTGGCATAATGTTCCCAAGGTCCATCAGTGTTTTTGCAAACGACATAATTTTATTATTTTCTAAAGCTGGATAATATTCCATCATGTATGTATATGTATGTGTATATACATAGTGTATATACATATCTATATATGTATATACCATGTTTTCTAATATATTCATCTATCAATATCCTTTTAGGTTGTTTGTTTGTCCTTAGATTATTTTTATATCCCTTTGACTTCTTCAACCTATTTGTTGTTCAGGAGAGTGTTGCTTAATTTCCACATACTTGTGAATTTTTCAGTTTTTTTTCCTGTTATTGTTTTTTAGTTTCATACCCTTGTGGTCAGAAAATATAGTTGATATAATTTCAATCTTTTTAAATTTTTTAAGACTTATTTTGTGGTCTAATGTGTGATCCTTCCTGGAAAATGTTTTGTGTGCTCTTGAGAAGACTATGCACGCTGCTATAGTTGGATGGAATATTCTATATATGTCTGAGATTCACTTGGTCTATACTGTTGTTCAAGTCTGTTTCTTCTTTATTAATTGTCTATATGAATGATCTATCCATTGTTGAAAGTGAGTTGTTAAAATCTTCCACTACAGGTCGGGCGCGGTGGCTCAAGCCTGTAATCCCAGAACTTTGGGAGGCCGAGACGGGCGGATCACAAGGTCAGGAGATCGAGACCATCCTGGAGAACACAGTGAAACCCCGTCTCTACTAAAAATACAAAAAACTAGCCGGGCGAGGTGGTGGGCGCCTGTAGTCCCAGCTACTTGGGAGGCTGAGGCAGGAGAACAGCGGGAACCGGGAGGCGGAGCTTGCAGTGAGTTGAGATCCGGCCACTGCACTCCAGCCTGGGCGACAAAGCAAGACTCCGCCTCAAAAAAAAAAAAAAAAAAGATCTTCCACTACTTCTGTACTACTGTCTATGTTGATTCAATTCTGTTCTCATTTGTTTTAATTTAGGAGTTCCAATGTTGGGTGCATGTATATTTACAATTGCTAGACCTCTTGATAAATTGACCAGTTTATTACTCTCTAATAACCTTATTGTCTCTTGTGACAGTTGTAAGTTGGAGAACTTTAGTAAAAATTACTGCTGTCTATTTTTTTCTCTCTTACACTAATCACCTGTATCCTGCTTCCCAGAGAGAGAACCACTTTCCTGGCTTTTGAGATTACTATTTACTAGGTTTCAAAAAGGAATTTGCAAAATCCTGTATATAGTCTCCCCAAAATTGCTTTTATCACTCAACTTTTAGTAAGATTTATGCATCTTGTTGTCCATGGTGCTAGTCTGACACTATTTAAAAAAAAAAAAAATTAAATTTTTGTTTTAAGTTCAGAGGTACATGTGGAGTACTTGCAGGTTTGTTACATAGGTAACAGTGTGTCATGGGGTTTGCTATGCAGATTATTTCATCATCCAGATATTAAGCCTAGTATCCATTAGTTATTTTTCCTGCTCCTCTCCTTCCTCCCACCCTCCATCCTCAAGTAGGCCCCAGTGTGTGTTGTGGCCCTCTATGTGTCCATGTGTTCTCATCATTTAGCTCCCACTTAAAAGAGAGAACATGCAGTATTTGGTTTTCTGTTCCTGCATTAATTTGCTAAAGATAATGGCCTCCAGCTCCATCTATATTCCTGCAAAGGACATGATCTGTTTATTTTTTATAGTGGCATAGTATTCCATAGTATATATGTACCACATTTTTTTTTCCTTTTTTTTTTTTTTTTTTTTTGAGATGGAGTCTCACTCTGTCACCCAGGCTGGAGTGCAGTGGCCTGGTCATGGCTCACTGCAACCTTCACCTCTCAGGTTCAAGCGATTCTTCTGTCTCAGCCTTCCGAGTAGCTAGGATTACAGGCGTGCACCACCATGCCCTATATGTACCACATTTTCTTTACCCAGTCTATCATTAACAGGCACTCAGGTTGATTCCATGTCTTTGTTATTGTACATAGTGCTGCAATGAACATACACATGTATGTGTCCTTATATTAGATTGATTTAAAACTTGATAATATGATAAAAATAGAATGATATAATAGAACAATAAAAAATGTGGTCAGATTGTAAAGCAATAAATCTACTAAACTAGTGTTAGGGCTGTGAGTTGCTACAATCAGCTTTAAGAATAATGTGGGATAACTAGCACAGTCAAACACATACAAAAATTGTGACCTAGCCATTCCACACAGGTATATTGTTTAGAGAATCTCTCAGATAAATATTTAAAAAGACATTTAAGTTATATTTATAGGGTGAATTGTATTAAACGTCAAAAATTTGAAATAGCTTAAATAACCTACAACAGTAAAAACAATCAATTAACTAAAATAACATAAAATATGGATGAACCTATAACTATAATGTTGAGTGAAAATAGCAAGGTGCTAACAAATACAATATAAAATTATTAACATCAATTTTTAAAAGCTACAAAACAAACTATGTTTAAGAGATACTATGAAAAAACAAAATATATAAAAATACATAAAATTACAAACTGTGAATTTTGAATAGGGGCTCCCAGAGGTAACCTCTACAAAATTTGTGGAAAGTTCAAATCATGGAAAGTTTATACAGAGTGTCATCTGCTTTGGCAAAATTGCATGTGTTATTATTTTAGTGGTTTGAGGATTTTTTAAAGTTTTTTTATTACTTTCAACATCATTTTTATATGTTAAGCATTTAATGATAACTTTTTTTTTTTTTTTTTTTTTTGGAAATGGAGTTTCACTTTTGTCACCCAGGCTGGAGTGCAATGGCGTGATCTCAGCTCACACAACCTCCACATCCCAAGTGATTCTCCTGCCTCAGCCTCCCAAGTAGCTGGGATTACAGGTGCCCACCACCATGTCCAGCTAATTTTTGTATTTTTAGTAGAGACAAGGTTTCATCACGTTGGCCAAGCTGGTCTTGAACTCCTGACTTTTGGTGATCCACCCATCTTGGCCTCCCAAAGTATTGGGATTACAGGCATGAGTCACCGTGCCTGGCCTAAATGATAATGTTAGTAATAAAATACTAGGAAAAATTCCAGTGGAATTTTTATTTAATCATTAAACTGACAATGTTTTTATCACTAACATAATCAAACACAAAAATATAGAACTAGATCCTTTTAATTAAATTTTTTTTTTAAATCAAAGTGGAACTAGAAGGATGAGTCCAGTGCAAAGACTGTTTTGGCTGTGACAAAACTAAGCAGTACATAAACCAAAGAAAAAGCCGAGGAGCTCAATGGAGAGATAAGAGTCTAGGTACTATTGTGTCCAGAGTTGGTTCCTTCAGATGTGTCTGCAGTTTCTTCCTTCTGGTGGGTTCTTGGTCTCATTGACTTCAAGAATGAATCCGTGAACCTTGCAGTGAGTGTTACAGTTCTTAAAGGTGGTGTGTCTGGAGTTATTTGCTCCTCCTGATGGATTCGTGGTCTCACTGACTTCAGGAAGGAAGCTTCTCTTAAAGTTGCTGTAGAACCAAAGAGTGAGCAGCAGCAAGATTTATTATAAAGAGCGAAAGAACAGCTTCCACAAGGTAGAAGGGGACCCAAGAGGGTTGCTGTTGCTGGCTGGGGTGGCCAGCTTTTATTCCCTTTTGGCCCCACCCATGTCCTGCTGATTGGTTCATTTTATAGAGTGCTGACTGCCCCATTTTGCAGAGTGTTGATTGGTCCATTTTTACAGAATGCTGATTGGTCTATTTTTACAAAATGCTGATTGGTGCATTTACAATCCTCTAGCTAGATGCAGAATAGTGACAGGTGCATTTACAATCCTCTAGCTAGACAGAAAAGTTCTCCAAGTCCCCACCAGACCCAGAAGCCCAGCTGGCTTCACCTCTCGCTATCTTAACCTAGGCAGATATTTGTTAGCAAATTCAATAAACAATGCCAAACACTGTCTAACCAGATAAACACCAACCATGCTCTTATGTGACTTATGCTGTAGAGAAAATAGAAGCAAGTTAAATACAGGCATAGCTCAGTGATGTTGAAAATTTTGTTCCATACTGTCACAATAAAGTGAATATTGCAATAAAGTGAGTCACATGAATTTCTTGGTTTCACAGTGCATATAAAAATTATGTTTACACTATACTGCAGTCTGTTAAGTATGCAGTAGCATTATATCTAAACAGCAATGTACATACTTTAAATAAAAATACTTTATTGCTAAAAAATGCTAATGATTATGTGAACCTTCAGCAAGTCCTAATCTTTTGACGATGGAGAGTCTTGCCTTGATGTTGATGGCTGCTAACTGATCAGGGTGGTGGCAGCTCAAGGTTGGAGTGGCTGTGGCAGGTATTTAAGATAACAATGAAGTTTGCCAAATCCATTTACTTTTCCTTTTATGAAATGTTTTTATGTAGCATGCAATGCTGTGTGATAGAATTTTATCCACAGTAGAATGTCTTTAAAAATTGGAGCCAATCCTCTCAAACTCTGCCTCTGCTTTATCATCTAAGTTTATGGAATATTCTAAATCCTTTGCTGCCATATGAACAATGTTCACAGCATCCTCACAAGAAGTAGCTTTCATCTCAAGGAACCACTTTCTTTGCTTATCCTTAAGAAACAATTCTCCATCTGCTCAAGTTTTATCCTGAGATTGAAACAATTCAGTTACCTCTTCATGATCCACTTCTAATTAGTTATCTTGCTATTTCTATCACATCTGGAGTTTCTTCCTCTACTAAAGGTTTGAACCTCTTAAAGTCATCCATGAAGGTTGGAATCAACTTCTTCCAAGCTCCTATTAATATTGACATTTTAACCTCCTCCCATGATTCATATATGTTCGTAATGACATCTAGAAGAGTTTATCCTTTTCAGAGATTTTCATTTCACCTTGCCTAGACTCATCAGAGAAATCACTATCCATGGCAGCTACAGTTTTACAAAATTTATTTCTTAAATAATAAAACCTGAAAGTTGAAATTATCCCTTGATCCTTGGGCTACAGAATAGATGTTGTGCTAGCATGGAAACAACATTAATCTCCTTGCTCATCTCCAAAAGAGCTCTTGGATGACTAAATATATTGTCAATGAGCAGTGATATTTTGAAAAGAATCTTTTTTGTAAGCAGTAGGTTTCAACAGTGGACATAAAACATTCAGTAAACCATGCTGTGAACAGATGTGCTGTCATCCAGATTTTGTTGTTCTATTTATAGAGCATATACAGAGTAGATTTTGCATAATTTTTAAGGAGTCTAGGATTTTCAGAATGATAAATGAACATTGGCTTTAAGATGAAGTCACCAGCTGTATTATTCCCAAACAAGAAAATCAGCCTGTGTTTTGAAGATTTGAAGCCAAGTATTGCATTCACCTCTCTAGCTATGAAGTCCTACATGACATCTTCTTCCAACATGAGGCTGCCTTCTCTACATTGAAAATCTATTGTTTAGTGTAGACAGCTTCATCAGTGACCTTAGTTAGATCTTCTGGATAACTTGCTGCAGCTTCTGCATCAGCACTTGTTGTCTCACTATACACTTTCGTGTTATGGAAATGGATTATTTCCTTAAACCTCATGAATCAACTTCTGCTAGCTTGTAAGTTTTCTTTTGTAACTTCCTCACCTCTCTCAAACCTCATAGAATTAAAGATAGTTGGGGCCTTGCTCTGGATTAGGCTTCAGTTTAAGGGAATATAGTGGCTGGTTTGATCTTCTATCATGACCACTCAAGTTTTTATCAAGACTCCAAAACAATTACAATAGTAACATCAAAGATCACTGATTACAGGTCACCATAATAGATATAATAATAATAATAATAAATTCAAAAAATGGCAAGAATTAGAAAATGTGGCACAGACATGAAGTGAGACATGCTGTTAGATGCAGGGTTGCCGTAAACCTTTAATTTGTAAAAAAATGCTATATCTGCGATGCTTAATAAAGTAATGTGCATTTAAACAAACTATGCCTGTAATCACATAGCTAAAAAGAAAATTAAACTATTGATAAATACTCCTAAGCAGAGATATGTGACTCTAGAAAAAATATATCCCAGAGAACTGATTGGTCGAAGAGATTAGGAATTGCCGCTTACAGATGTGACAAATCAGCTATCAATAGGAAAAACAAGGGGGTGGGAAGTTTCCTAGCAGAGAAAAAGAGTTAAGTTCAAAGACTTTATGTCCAGAGTACCAAGAGAAAGGGCTGTAATGAAGTTGGAGAAAATAGAAAAAAGTGTAATATTTGTGCCAGTGCTCATCTTAATCTTGACTTTACCTCCCACTGTCAACCCTCTAGGCATTATTCTTTAAATAGCAATCTTTCTTAACGTATTCATCTCCAGTCCTAGAGTAACTACGTAATGAAAAGAGACTAAAGAAAGGTTAGCTGCGTAAGAGTGCAACATACATATACATTCCAGTAAAGGTTAATTACTCACCATCAATGTTTGAAAAATTTATAGCATGTAAAATCTGTCTCTGTAATGTATTCCCAGCAATCCAATTATAGTGTAGTATTGTTGGTTTTGAGAATTTGTTTAGAATCTTTTTTTATTTTTTCCTGGCAGGTGGAGACTGAAAGAAACTGGAAAATTGTTTCCTGCTAACATGAAAAGGTAGGAAAGTACTTTATGTCTTTTCTTTATTAAAAACATGTTATTAACTATAGTTGAACTCCAATTTGTCAGAGTATAAAACAATTGATACTTTTAATAGTCCAGGAAAGATTTTCAGTTAAAAAGGTTTTCACTTTAAGGGTTGTAACAGCTTCCTACATGAACTAAATTACACCAATTTTCAACTGTTCAGTGTGCGATGGTATAACAATATAATATTACATATCTTTCTGGTACAAAAAATGACTACATGAGAATTTAAGGATAGGTAACTTATCATGTACCTTCAAAGAAAAATAATGATGAGTTTGGTTCTGTTCTCTAAAATTTTTAGCAGTCTCATTTTCTCAACATTGCTGTTCAAACAAGATTTCTCTAATTTTACAAAACCATCTGGGATATTACATTTGCCACATAATGGGAGGAATTAAGATAAGTATCACAAAACTTTCAATAATATTCACTGAAATTATATACATTTTGTTTTGAATACTGCCTTCTCTTCCTATTATTATCAGATGTAGTAGAAAGAGTTCTAGAGGTATTGTTGAAATATGAGTTTAAGAACACAGTTTTAACACTTGGGAGCTGTGTTGCACTGGGTTTAGATGCTCAGTCTATAAGATTGGAATAATAATAATAATATCTATTTTACAATATTTGATCTAAAAGGTAAAATGTATATAAGCACAGCTCAAATAATCTTGGAGAGAGAGATCAAGTCTTACAGTTCATTGCATTCATAGTAAAATGTATGGTACCTTTTTGCATCTAGAATATGCTCAATTTACATTCAAAAATTAGATCTAATAAATTATTGGAGTCAGCATTCCAAAACAAGCATTCACTCTGTAAGTAATTTGAGGAGATAAATGAAATAGAGATTATTTTTTCTCCCAAAGTAAAGAAAAAATTTTACAAAATATCTTGAACAGCATAGATTGACTCCACAGTAGGTATATCCCAACATCTCTTTTGATAAACCTAAGACATCTCATACCTCACTTAAAAGTACAAATCTTTGAAAAGAAAATAGCTTGGAAACACATGTTGAACCATGACTGAATGTGGAAAGGATTGGATTGGATCTTCAACGAAGGAAGTAAGCACCCTTGAAGGAAGATGTATTTTTCTCTTGCCCTTGTTCTCTTACAGAAGGGATGCACATTCTAAGAAGTTATTGGTCTTCTTGATATTTGAAGAAAATAATTCATTGATGTAATGAGTGAATGGGATAAATCCTGTTAAATTGGAAAACAATGAAAAACCATCATTTATTTGTAAAGCAGAAGCTGCTGTTAATATACATGCAACATTTTGAGAGATTGGACATTTTTAAATGTTAAAAACCATATATATACACATATATACACAAAATATGTCTGAATAATTTGTATAGGCAAAGATATTGGACTCTCTAAATAGTAATCATTCATATTGCAGACAAGTACAGTGTCAGATAGAATGGGATATCTGGTAAAGTCGATAGGAAAGCATATGAGGTTGAGGAGTGAAGGGAAATTCACCATAGAAAAAGGTAATAAAACAGTAAATATAAACCATACATTGCTAATGATTTAGAATATCAGAAGATTAAAGCTGAGATCTACTACATACAGATTTAATTTTTTTTCTGAAATCCCAAATTCTCTGTTTATCAAAATGAAGGAATGTCTTCATATCTGGCAATAAAGTATTTTTTTTTTTCAGTGACACTGAAAGTGCCTTTCATCCATCTGTTCCTTTACTCAGTGGGGAAGAGTGTAAACTGGAACAAAGATGGTCCCAGTTATCTCTAACTTGACCTGCAACTTTATTCAAAATCCTCAGCGATTTAAAATCCAATATGTTCCTCTAAACAAATTTTCTATAGAATAATGTATTATTATAAACACTATATGCTGAAATTGTTAGAAATGAAGGTTCTGAAAATTCTAGAAGCTATAAAATTAGTTTTAGAAGAGACCTTAAAGATTTCTATAGTAGCCTTTTATCAAGTGTAGTCTCCTGATCTCCTGCATAAAACTCATGAGACTATTTATTAAAATATTAAAATATAGATTCCTGGGCCCCACCCTGACCTACTGAATCAGACTCTTTAATTGAGGAACCAGATTCTATTTTTTTTTTTTTTTTTTTTAGTTTATGTTATGGAGTCTCACACTGTCAACCAGGCTGGAGTGCTGTGGCCTGATCTGGGCTCACTGTAAGCTCTGCCTCCCGGGTTCACACCATTCTCCTACCTCAGCCCCCTGAGTATCTGGGACTACAGGTGCCCACCACCACGCCCAGCTAATTTTTTTTTTTTTTTGTACTTTTAGTAGAAACAAGGTTTCACCATGTTAGCCAGGATGGTCTCAATCTCCTGACCTCGTGATCCACCTGCTTTGGCCTCCCCAAGTGCTGGGATTACAGGCGTGAGCCATCATGCCCAGTTGAGGAACTAGACTCAATTCTTTTAACAGTTTCTCCAAGTTGACTTTTAGACTCCCTGAAGTTTGAGAGTCAATAATCTAGGAATGTGCTGTGCACTATGATAGCCACAACAACATGTGGCTACTGAGTCCTTGAAATATGGCTAGATTCATGCTCAAAACATAAAATAAACTCCAGAATCTGAAGACTTGTTGTGAAAACAAGTAAAACATATTAATACCTTTATATTGATTACATATTGATATAGTATTATGGATACATCGGGTTAAATAAATATATTATTAAAATGAATTCACCTTTTTGTTGTTGTTGTTGTTGTTTGTTTTTACTATTTTAATGTGGCTCCTAGAAAATTTTAAATTACCTATGTGACCTCCATCATATTTCATTCAAACAGCACTGTTTTCTAGACTATGGAGGTTACTAATGACTTTACACTTTTTGCTCAGCTTTATACTGAAATATTTATCTTTCTTAACAATTTGTAAGAATATTTAAAGAATATTCACTTTTATTTTTTTTGTGACATCCAAGTACTAAATTTTATTTTACATATATACTATATATATAGTATATATGCAAGCTATTATTACTTTAATGTTATAAGAAAATCAGTTCTATAAATAAATTTGATGTTATTTGAATCCATGAACTTCACCAATTACCACAGTATTATTCAATTAGATTGTAAAACTAGACTATTTTACTAACAATAACAATGGACTGCTTTACAGATTGTTACAGTAATGAAAAAGGTAATAGTAATGATAATAATGTGATATCACTCAAATTTTAGTTATTTGCTGTAGCAATTAGCTTATCTTAACAAATACATATATTTTCGGAATGCATTCTTTTCCCTTCTAAATCCAAATAGGTAATGTGTCATAATCATTGTGTTCTCGCAGAAAAACTAATTTTTCTATGAAGCCTACAATTTTAGAGGGATAAGCCTCATCGTACCCTATTATTGCTTATCTCAGACTTCTAGAAGTTATAAGTTATCTTCACCTTTTTTATTAGCAAAATTCCTTCAATCATGTCATTTAAAATAGCTTAAATTTATTTTGATTTGTATAGACTACAGTTTGAAAAACTATTTTTTTTTTCCTGCAAAGCATCAGATAGTAAATATTTTCAGCTCTGTGGATCTCTATCACGACTAATCAACTCTCCTCTTGTAGTGTGAAGTAGCCTGAACAATACATAGATGAATGGGTATGGATGTGTTCCAATAAGACTGTATTTATAGAAACAGGTGGAAGACCCACAAGTTGTAGCTTGCCTACTCCTGCTATTGACTGTTAATTGCTGAATAGAAATTTGGAGATACCCTATAGTAGCAGGATAACACAGCACCTTCATTCAGCATGCTAAAAATAATACTTTTTTTTCTTGTTAGTTTACATTTTTAAAAATATTTATTTATTTGTTTTTTATTATACTTTAAGATTGCATTGGGAGGTATACCTGATATAAATGATGAACTGATGGGTGCTGACGAGTTGATGGGTGCAGCACACCAACATGGCACAAGTATACATATGTAACAAACCTGCACGTTATGCACATGTACCCTAGAACTTAAAGTAAAAATAATACTTTTAAATGTTGCTCTATACTTAATTCAATGTACTTCCGTGTTTCTTATTTAATATATAATTTTTTGATATATTTTTCAGGTCTTAAAGAAAAAAGAATATTTTTCTGTTTACCTACATTGGCCACTTCTTTAGATATCAGTTTGGGCTTGATATGCTTTCTTTCTTTCTTTCTTTCTTTTTTTTTGGAGATGGAGTCTCACTCTGTAGCCAAGACTGGAGTGCAGTGGTGTGCCATCTTGGCTCACTGCAACCTTCGCCTCCCAAGTTCAAGCAATTTTCTGCCTCAACCTCCTGAGTAGCTGGGATGACAGGCTCCCACCACCACGCCCAGATAATTTTTTTTAAAATTTTTAGTAGAGACAGAGTTTCACCATCTTGCCCAGGCTGGTCTTGAACTCCTGACCTTGTGATCTACCCGCCTCAGCCTCCCAAAGTGGTGGGATTACAGGCATGAGTCACCACACCCAGCCTGATGTGTTTTCTCACTTGCTTTGGTGTCCTCTATTTCTTTACCCACTAAGAAATTTATTTTAAGTACTCGAGTAGAACTGATAGGGCTGTGCATTAAAGGAAGAGGAAGAAAGAAAAAACAAATACAATTCAGACAAAATACTGAAGTAGTCTTGCATTTAAAGTATTGAGAGGTGAAGCCAGCTGGACTTCCTGGGTAGAGTGGAGACTTGGAGAACTTTTCTGTCTTACAAGAGGATTGTAAAACACACCAATCAGAACTCTGTAGCTAGGATTGTAAAACGCACCAATCAGTGCTCTATAGCTAGCAAGGGGATAGTAAAATGCACCAATCAGCACTCTGCAGCTAGCAAGAGGATTATAAAATGCACCAGTCAGCGCTCTGTAAAATGCACCAATCAGTGCTCTATAAAATGCACCAATCAGTGCTCTGTAAAATGCACCAATCAGCAGGATCCTAAAAGTAGCCAATAGTGGGGAGGATTGAAAAAAGGGCACTGTGATACAACAGAAACAGAACATGGGAAGGGACAAATAAGGGAATAGAAGCTGGCCACCCCAGTCAGCAGTGGCAATCTGCTTGGTCCCCTTTCATGCTGTGAAAGCTTTATTCTTTTGCTCTTCAAAATAAACCTGGCTACTGCTCAATCTTTGGGTCGGTGCCACCTTTAAGAGCTGTTAACACTCACCAGGAAGGTTCACAGCTTCATTCTTGAAGTCAGTGAGACCAGGAAATCATCAGTAGGAAGCCTCAGGAACCAACTGAGGACACAGCATCTTGATGAGAGAAACTCCTTTGTAGCCTTTTATTCTGATAATGTTAATGTTCTTTCAATTGTTTTATTGTTAAGTTTTTGGAACTTCTTTCTAAATTGTCCTCTTTATGCTCTCTTTATGAATTTTATTTTTATAGAAATTTGAGGCCTGGTGTGGTGGCTCACACCTGTAATCCCAGCACTTTGGGAGGCTGAGGTGGGCGGATCATGAGGTCAGGAGATCGAGACCATCCTGGCAAACAGGGTGAAACTCTGTCTCTACTAAAAATACAAAAACAAAATTAATCAGGCATGATGGCAGGCACCTGTAGTCCCAGCTATTTGGGAGGCTCATGTAGGAGAATGGCATGAACCCAGGAGGTGGAGTTTGCAGCTAACCAAGATGGCGCCACTGCACGCCAGCCTGGGTGGTGTCAAAAAAAAAAAAAAAAAAAGAAAAAGAAAGAAAGAAAAGAAAAAGAGGCAAGGAATGAGCAGATTAATTTCAACTGAATTGCTCTCTTTAAAGGACTGAAATCTAATTTGGATAAAATTATCATGATTGTGTCAATTTGATCAAAACAGAAATAAAACAAATATTTGCATCAGTTTTATTTACACAGCCTTTGCTTTCCACATTTGATGGGATTTTTTTTTTTTCTTTTTCTTTTTTGAGACAGAGTCTCGCCCTGTTGCCCAGGCTGGAATGCAGTGGTGCAATCTCGGCTCACTGCAACCTCTGCCTCCTGGGTTCAAGCGATTCTCCTGCCCCAGCCTCCCAAGTAGCTGGGATTACAGGTACCTGCCACTACGCCCACCTAATTTTTGTATTTTTAGTAGAGACGGGGTTTCACTGTGTTGGTCAGGCTGGTCTTGAACTCTTGACCTCGTGATCCGCCCACCTTGGCCTCCGAAAGTACTAGGATTACAGGCATGAGCCACTGAGCTCAGCCAGGATGTTTTATTTTTAATTGAAATATTGTTACATATCATAAATTCGTGAGAATAATGCACATCACACAGTTTTTTAAATAAACTCAATGTTAAGACCAAGGATCTGGATCTTATGCTACAATTTTTAAATATTCTCTCTTACTATGTATTAGTAGTTGATGTCATGCTTTTTGTCTAACATAAAAATGAAAAAATCAGAAAAATTATAAAAATTGTTCATTGATTTTAATCAATATCAGTATCAGTCACAATTTCAGGTTGCTTCATATTCAGAATGTTCTGGGTTAATTATCAATGACTTCAACTCTTGGTCACATATACTTAACAGCAAAGAAACAAGTAGCACTTTAGGAACCAGAAATATGAGAAAAAGTGATGAGAGAGCTCTCTGTCATCCTAATTTCTAAAGAAAACAGTTCCCATATGGCAAAAAAGAAGTTTCTTAAGCAGTCAAGAGTATTTTTTTATGGAGTGCTGGAACTGTGCCGAATCCATGTGAAATGGCAATTTTAAGATAGATGCCCATCAGCATTTGGAACGATCTTCTGTCAGTCTTGATAGCCCAATTTCCTCTGACCATGACACTCTTTTACCAACTAGATGAGTCAAAACTGCTCCCCTCAGTCAAAAAGCACTCTATAATAAGGTTGAGTAGTTAACAAATTCTGAAGTACTTAACAAATTGAAGAAGTAAAACAAGATCGGATTGAGCAAAGGCTGAGAATATTGCTTATTATTATGAATGCATCTCATTTTTAATTTTCCTTAGAGGTAATTTGGCCTTTATATGGTTAACTGTCCTAAGTTAAATAGTCAGGAAACTTCACTATTAATTCCCTGGAAGTTATTTTGACACCAGTTCCCATTTATTATTTCAAAATATATTGATGTCTTTGGAAACCATAGCAGTAAGCATAGTTGAAATAATGCTTGCTTTGTTACTAATGCTGTTTGCTTTGTTCATTTCACTGTGTCACAGGGTTTACTTCTTAAATAATTTAAGGGATATATATATATATATATAATGAACCATGCTATGTCTAAGGACAACCTACTAGAAAAGACTGCTAGCTTGTCATCTACAAAAGAACACAAATAGATACCCTCAGCTATACACACAAATACAGACCACAAGAAGTAACAGGAAGCAAAAGTCAGATCCTGTGGACTGAAACAAAGTTTCAGAACACTGGCTATGAGAATTTTATCATTCTTTAGTTACAAAGGCTCATTGATTTTTCTTGTGGGAGGAAGATTCCAAAAAGTTCAATTTATACATCATAACCTTTCAAGGCTGCTATGTTTCAGAAGCTCCGGTCTAGAAAGATTGATAGGGCTGCCCTGCTCTTGATTTCCCATTGCTCTGTATCCCTGCTATCAATCTCACATACCAGGATGGCTAAAAGCAGGGGCTTAGTCATAGTGCAAGATAGTTCAGAGACCCCTTCTAAAACCAGAGTGAGTGTGCCAGTTCTGAACAATCCTCCCTCTTCAGAATTTTTTTAATAAAATAGCACAGAAGTCCTTCCTCGAAATCTTTCTCATCCTCTCTCTCTCTCTCTCTCTCTCTCTCTCTCATATCTCATTTCCAACTTCAAGGTCCTGCTGTCTAGATTCTACTTGAAAAGAGCATTGCTCTCCTATTAGTGTGTTTTGGTTTTTGTCTTTTAATTTCCCTTATATTTTCCTTACTTTAAAGTAGGATTCTATTTGAGAGTGTGTCTCCCTCTTGTACACACACATACAGAGCAGTTATAGATTAAGGCCAAATGAGGGAGCTTTTTACTGTTGAAATATTCATATTGGAAAGCCAATGTCTGCCTCCTAAGCTTTTCAAAAACAAGCCTAAGAAATTTAAAACACTATCTCCTGCTCCAGAGATAGCATATTTAAATTCTTAATGTCCAGGCAAGTTTTGCCTATGTCAGCTTTGAAAATTTGCTTGATTTTACATCTAAAACTTTCTATGCCATATTTCCATTCTCTTCTTTTATTGGATTATTTCAGCAACAGTAAAAGCTATCCTTATTTTCCCTCTGTTACTTATTTATTCTACAGAAAATCTTTATTCATGTATTGTGTGCCAGACACTGTCCTATGCATGAAAGCTTTAAAGGTGAATGAAATAACCCTAGTTTCTGCTACCATCGATCTTACAGTTTAGTCAGTAAGTCATACATGAATCAAATAATCCCATAGCAGCATTTGTGCCAAGTAGCTCTGAAAGCCCATGAGTTCCCTGATGATGTCAAGCAGGCCAGTGACCTACTTTGAGAAGTCAAGGAAATGCTTGCTGGAGTAAGCAGAAGGTGAGGTGATATTTGAAGGATAACTAGAAACATTCATATATTTTTCCTATCAATTAATTTGTTGTCATTGGGAACACAGTTTTCATATAATTTATAGCTTCTGGCAGACATTGAAGATTTCTTGCTGCAGAGCCTTTGATTTATTCATATGTTTACACTCTCATACTTGCGGGGAGTATGAGGGTGAAGGTCAGTTGTCTAACCCAATTATAAAACTTCTATTCTTCTTATACATAACTTGTTTAGGCATGGCATGAATTGCAACCCCTGCAACAACAGGGGAACTCTTCTGAGGAATTCTGGGAAAAATGTTTTAGAAGGACATATGTTAGGAAAACTGCAGTTCCCATCACTGTGTATTGTTACATGAGGACCTGATGCCTGAAAGAGCTGCAACCATGTTGTCACCACAGACAAGTTGAGGTGTTTCTGTCAAGGGGAGGATGGGAATGTGAAAAGATGGAGGAAAAAGTATCCACACCGATATCAGCTCTTGAGCTTACCTCAGAGTTCCTGTCCTGTCTCTGGACCCGCTTGGTCAGATAATAAACAACTATTGTTAAGCTTTTGTCAGATATCATTGAAGCCAAAACGATCCCAATTAGAAAAATACATTCTAATATTTGGATTTAGCAGAGTAATTATAAAATCATAACAATGACAGAAAACGATCTGGAAAAATCCCCACAATGTTTAGCTACAGAGAGAGAAGAAATGTTGGAAGATGAAACATGAACGACTTTGATAAGTTTGCAAAGAGCATGTATTCATCAATGACTTTGGTAATTAAAGGTTTTTTAAAAAGTGACAAAGTATAAATTTGCATGATTGTTACAAAATGTAATCTTTTCCAGGCATGGACTCAGTGCTTTCAACGTCTGACTTTCAGAAAATATTAAATTTCCAATTATATTTTCCTGAAGAAATAAGTGAATTGAACCTTTTCAAAGTATCTGGAAAAGCGAAAAGTCGTTGCTTCCACTTATGTTAACTGCTGCTTGACATTAATCCTGTGAGGACGTATCAGTATCATTATTTTGACTTTGTATATGAGAAATTTCAGCCTCAGAGATTCAGTAAGGGCACAGTTATTGCATGATAAAACTAAAACTTAAAGCCTAGCTTTTCTAGCTTAAAAGTCCATACAGGAGTTTCTCTCTATGTTCATGTTCTTAAGAGTCCATGAAGGCTCTTCTCCTCACAATGTATGACCAGTAATTTATAAGATGGACTGTTTTGCATTTTACTTGCAATCCTACTACTCTTTTCACTAATTACTTGAACTCCTTAGAATTCTGATGTTTTTTTCTAAGGAAAATAGTAAGTTTCCTCTATAATTTCACTACTTGATTTCTTTGTTTGTTTCATGTTACCAGGGAATATTTTGGCTTTGTGCATTCTAATATTTGGGGTCCTTAAATCAGCCATATCAGAGTGACTTGTTATACTTGGAAAAAAATATTTCTAGGCTCTATATGAGAGCTGGACCCAATGATAAACATTCATATAAATCCCTTGTGAGAGTCTTAACATATACATCAAAGCTGAAAAACCATCATGCTCCACTCAGAAAATGTGCCATTCCTGATAAATAAAATTATCCCACAAAAAAAGAAAAAGTTCGGCTGGGCACGGTGGCCCACACCTATAATCTCAGTACTTTGGGAAGCAGAGGTAGGCGGATCACCGGGTCAGGAGATCGAGACCATTCTGGCTAACACGATGAAACCCTGTCTCTACTAAAAATACAACAAAATTAGCCGGGCGTGGTGGCGGGCGCTTATGGTTCCAGCTACTGGGGAGTCTGAAGCAGGAGAATGGCGTGAACCCGGGAGGCGGAGCTTGCAGTGAGTGGAGATCGTGCCACTGCACTCCAGCCTGGGCGACAGAGTGAGACTCCGTCTTAAATAAATAAATAAATAAATAAATAATAAGAAACAGTTTATTAAAAATGTAAACGATGTACATGATTATATAAACTATCATAAAAATAAATCTATTTTTGTTTTTCTTAATATGTTCAACTCTAAAGAAAACACATAGCCCTTCAATATTTATTTCATCAAAAGTTAATTTAAAATAATGAATTTTTATCTAATTATACTGCAAATTATTCAAGCTGAAAAAGTAATTGATATGTCTGAGCTTTGTTTCATAGAATGTTCATTTAAGCTAAAACAAGCTATAAGTTCATAATTTGACTTGATATTATAAAACAGAATCACCCAGGGCACTACCTGTTGGAATGATGGCAAATATAAAAGATTGAAAAGTGAGGTTACTTTCTTTTTTATTGTGGAACAATTAAGACTTTGGGGTCCTCAGGAATCCTGTAGTAGGAAGACAAAAAAATAAGTGTTAAATGCAAGTAGATGTTGTTTTATAATCCCAATGTTTTCTTCTTTATACAACCCAAAAATTAAACAACTCTCTTTAAGCATTTATTTTTCTAAATGAGCAATGCATTGTATATGTATAATACACTAATTCATAATACAGTCTCTGGTATCTCTGATTTCTCTAGATCACAGAAACCTGCAGAAGACAGGAAATCCATTCATTCTTTTATGCTGACATGTGCTGAATATCTACCACATTCCAGGCACTGTTGGAGGCAGAGAATATGCAAAATCCAGTAAAACATGGTAAGCAGAGGCAAAAAACAAAACAAAAAATAAAGTGTAAATGTAAGAAACACAAAGAGCCATATTTTCACAGATCTGTAGTAATTTGGTGAATGTATGCAGTAGGGAAGTAAGCCCAGTTAGAACTTCAAAAGACTTCTGTACTAGAGAAAGACTTTGAGCTTTATATTGAAAACTTAAGAAATTCTAAGTCCTGTGTTAAGAAATTACTCTGAATTAAGGGATAGAAAATTAGATTAGAATTTACTATCTTTACCCATTTTTTCCTCATGGCCAGTGAGTAAATCAGCTAGTTGTATGCCAGAGGAAAATTATTTAATTCCTCTAACTTGGCATTTACTATTTGTTAATTCTCAAACTAAGGAGAGAGTCAATGCCCCCAAGGAGTCCTGCAATTCCGTAGAGCCCTTCCAATCCTTCTGTCTGGAGGAATCTGGAAACACTCACAAAACACATCAGTATTTTTATTTGCTTTATATTTGGGGCTTTGAGTAAGATTACATTTACATAAAGCATTAACTACCCTAGAACACATATACTCTAAAGAGCTCTATCGTCATAAAATGTCTAATTCTAATATAATATCCATCAACATATATTGTCTAAATATCAGAAGAATATTTGAAGCATCCAATCAAGAACATTATTCTTTTCTAAATTAGTTACTCAGGACTTTTTGTCACAAGTGACAGAAAATCAACGCAAATTCATTTTTAAAAAAATAGAATTAATTGCCTCATTGACTTAGGGAGGACAGAGGTGGAGCTGGCCTCAGGACAGATCTAGATACCAGGACTCAGATGATGGCATCTTGTTCCCCTCCTCTCCCCTCTCCCACATTTTCTTGACTTTACTTCTTTGTAAGTTGGCTTCAATTTTCCTTTGTACAATTATGCAAGCAGAGGGAAAGAGCAAAGGACAGCTCCAAGTTTCCATTATCTAAGTTGGGAAAAATGTTAAGAGTAAGCTTCTATTTCTTAAATTACATATAAATTCCAGAGAAGAAAGGACTGAATGGCTAGTCCCAAATCCTGAGTTTAAGACACACCTTCATATTCGTGGCTGATATTTTCTAAGCAAATTAAACAAACACACTTATACATACACAGTTTCCATTATGTTGAAACGTAATTTTTAAGCAAAAATCTCACAACTAGTTATAATAAAGCAGTGATCAATGCTACTGTTATTTCAATTTTTGTCACTATAAATAGCCTCTTTAGGAAAGAGTCTTGACATGATCTGGTAGTTCATATTAGAGTAGTTCTACTTATTTTTTATTTCAATCTTGTACTTCTTGAACATGTTTTAATCTTTGAGCTCATTTCATCATAATTATTCTCTGGATCAATGATCCATTACTTTCACCTAGGATTTCCACAGAAATTCATTCATTCTTCTTTCATTTGTTCAGTAAGTATTACCAGGTACTTCAGGAATTGGAATGTATCAGTGAATAAAAGCCTAAAAGACTTACCATTTTATTGAGAGCTCATTTCCTGTTGAAGAAGACACACAATAAACAGTAAATAATAAATAAACAGTACGATTTCATATAATGGTAAGTGCCATAAAAATAAAGTAGGTTAAAGGATAGAAAGGGAGAAAGCAAGGGAAAAATTCACTGACTTAAAGGAGAAACCTATGTGAAAATCTAAATAGAGCATCCAGATAGATAGAAGAGTAAGAATAATAAGTTTAGTTTCTTTTTTTTGTTTTTGTTTGTTTGTTTGTTTGTTTTGTTTTGAGACAGAATCTTGCTCTGTTGTCCAGGCTGGAGTGCAGTGGCATGATCTCAGCTCACTGCAAGCTTCGCCTCCTGAGTTCACGCCATTCTCCTGCCTCAGCCTCCTGAGTAGCTGGGACTACAGGTGCTCTCCACCACGTCCAGCTAATTTTTTGTATTTTTAGTAGAGACAGGGTTTCACCATGTTGGCCAGGATGTTCTCGATCCCTTGACCTCATGATCCACCCACCTCGGTCTCCCAAAGTGCTGGGATTATAGGCATGAGCCATCGCGCCCCGTCAAGTTTAGCTTCTTTAAGGGGTAGAATTAATCCTTAAGAGGCTGGAGTGGAGTAAGCTCAATTGGGAAAGCATGGGATGAAGGAAGAAGGCCAGATCAAGTAGACCTTTCAAAGTCATGTTAAGAATTTTAAATTTTTATTATAAGTGTAATAGAAAACCATCAGAAGATTTTGTGCTAGAGGGAAACATGGTTTGATTTCTAAAGTACACTTGTCTGCTGTATATAGAAGAGACAGTGAAGGGTTAAGATTAAAAATTGTGAGACCAGTTAGAAGGCGATTGCTGTAAATCATGGGAAGAGAGTGACAGAGTGAAAATGGTGAAAAGCAGTTTAATTTGAGATAGATGTTGAAGGCAGAGTGAGAGGATTTGCTGATGAATTGGATATATAGTATGAACAGAAGGGAAAGAGAGGAATCAAGATGACTCTTGGATTTCAAGTCTAAGAAACTGAATGTAAGAAGCAGCAAAAACAGTGTTCTGAAGTGTGAACACCTGAGCTTAACCTGCAGCCTTTAGTTCATTCCTTAGGCAAAATTGTCATCTAACCTAAGTGTAACCCTAGAGAAAGCCATTTCTAAAATGCTCATTGGAAGAGCCCTATTTGAAAATTTCAGATAAATTCCATAGCTTGTTCATGAAAATGCTGTTTCTGGTACGAAGGACTCAGAAGTATTGCTTTCAGAAATTCTGGTTCAGCTTTTCTCCACTTGTTTATCTTTGTTTATCATGGTTGATTTGAATGATAGTGATTATTTCTGAGTTTTGGGTATAAGATGACTATTTTTCACTGATTTATTTGACAACATGTCAACACTTTTATTGAATTTTCACTTGTTTTTCTACAAATATATTCTAATTTATAAATATCTCAAGAGTCTACTTATTTACTCCACTTTATAGTAGCCTCTGGGCATTTAACTAGAATATCCATCTGAAAAGAAATTTAGTTTTAGGTCAGAAACAATTCTATATATGGGAGAAGTCTACTGTGCAAAATCATTCCTAGAAACCTGATGATAAGGAATTTCCAAAATTTCTGATGCATACTAAACTCTGAGCATGATATTTGCCATTACTTTATATTTGATTTGTTAAACTGTACTTCCAGAGCCTTTATTTCAAATGTTTCCTGATACATAGTGATTCTAAACAACACTACAATAATCTAAATATCTGGGCTTTCCCATATGTGAACCTAAAGTTTTGTCCATTCAATTAATAAGCAGCAAATCATAAGTACCTAATATTAATATCTAATGCACATTTTAGACAAAGATTAAAATAATGCAACCCTATAAGATTATTCAGCTGCTTTACTCATGAATCTTTAATTATATCCTTTCAATGATTAACCAGACTCATAATAACATTCAGCAAGCACATATTCAGAATCCATAGTGCCCTACTGAATATTTAATTACTGATCTATATAGTTTCTTGCTAATAACTTTAGGGGAGCTATTGGGTCACCATATTTTTAAACGTAATCAATATGAGAGATAGTAAATATCCTTATATTATTTCATTTCCAAAGCTTATGTTATCTCATTTCCAGAGTCTAAAACTAAAGGAAAGAGAAATAAAATCAACATATTTTGGTTACTGCTATGTACCTTGAAGTTTAGATATATTACCCACTTTAACCTTCACAACAGCAGTATTTCCTTTTTTTTCTAATTAAAAAGAAAAGAACATGGAAGTTGAGTAACTTTTCTAAAGTCCCACAACTTAGAAGTGGGTGATTTAGAGGTTCTCATTTCCCTGGGAAGTTTCTGTTCTCATCCTATACTCATTTTATAGCAGGATTGAGTCTGTGTTGTATTACAAAATGAATTTTAAGTATATAGTACTGTTGGAGTGTCAAGACTAGCTCTGTCAGGGAGACCCTAACCCAGTGCTGCTAAAGGAATTAAAGACACACACACAGAAATATAGAGGTGTGAAGTGGGAAATCAGGGGTCTCATAGCCTTCAGAGCTGAGAGTCTCAAGCAGAGATTTACTCACATATTTATTAATAGCAAGCCAGTCATTAGCATTGTTTCTATTGATATTAGATTAACTAAAAGTATTCCTTATGGGAAACCAAGGGATGGGCTGAAGTAAAGGGATGGGTTGGGCTAGTTATCTGCAGCAGGAGCATGTCTTTAAGGCACAGATTGCTCATGCTATTGTTTGTTGTTTAAGAACGTCTTTATGCGGTTTTCTGCCCTGGGTGGGCCAGGTGTTCCTTGCGCTTATTCCAGTAAACCCTTAAACTTCCAGTGTGGGCATTATGGCCATCATGAATATGTCACAGTGCTGCAGAGATTTTGTTTATGGCCCCAAACAGGCTTGTTCCCAACATGTCCCCCTTCTTCAATTTGGGAAGCGATAAAAGCAAGGGCAGCTTTGTCACAGTGAGCTACTTCTTGCAGGAGTCAGGATCCACATCTGCAGACGATACAATGACAAACAACACAGATTAAAAGCACAATCATCATTGTATAAATATGCTCAATAGTTATAATTGTTTTCTGTGTCAGTCCTTATTGAGGAAATACTCATGGCTGTGGTGATCACCTCTATCATAGCTACCATTGAATTACTCATTGTGACTGGCTGTCCTGCGTTCCTCAGGTTTTCTTCTGCTTTCTGTGACAGCTTCTTGATCCGTCCCCAGGTGGGAGTCTGTGTTCAATGGGTGTTGCTCATGACAGTTGGGGTCCGCCTCAGCATGAGTCTTGACATGGCTGCAACTGAGGGGTCCTCAGGATCCTCCCAGAATCTCTTCCTCAGGATCTGGCTCATGATAAGGTTTTGGGTGTCTTGATGGTATCCAAATCGGCTGTTGATTTGATCCTGGAGAAACACAAGCATAACCTCTACCCCAAGTTATTATTTAACCTGTTTCCCAAATTTTTGTTATCGGATCTCTCCACCAAACCAATTGTTCTTTTTCTGTCTTTGCAGCTTGTTTCTGTAGATGCTGTTCAGCTGCTGATAACATTTGGCCTTTGGGCAGGATCAAAAAATTTAAAGTTAATAATGCTAGACTCAATTGTGTATAGGCTGTCCCATAATCCCTTTTACTCCCCCTTTTTTATTTTTGTCATCAGTTGTTTATCTGTATGAAATACTAACTGAGCGTTTTTAATTAACTGTGTGGAATGAATCATGTATGAAGAATCAGAAATCACATGAATAGGTATATTAAAAGCAGTCAATACCTCAGTTGGAGCTACAAGCTCCGCTTTTTTAATTGAAGTATAGGGTATCTGGAAAACTATACTTTTTGAGCCAGAATAAGAAGCTTTACCATTACTAGACCCATCTGTAAAACAATGAAAAATTTTAGCAGCTGCAGGTTGTTTACTGCAGGAATTGTAAATGCAAACCATTCACTGTCTTGCTCAGCTAAAGGGATAGTAAAGAAACAGTCTTATTATTATTATTATTATTATTATTATTATTATACTTTAAGTTCTAGGGTACATGTGCACAACGTGCAGGTTTGTTACATATGTATACATGTGCCATGTTGGTGTGCTACACCCATTAACTTGTCATTTACAGTAGGTATATCTCCTAATGCTATCCCTCCTCCTTACCTCTCCCCAAAAAAGGGCCTGGTGTGTGATGCTCCCCTTCCTGTGTCCAAGAGATTTCATTGTTCAATTCCCACCTATGAGTGAGAACATGCGGTATTTGGTTTTCTGTTCTTGTGATAGTTTGCTGAGAATGATGATTTCCAGCTGCATCCATGTCCCTACAAAGGAAAAAACTCATCCTTTTTTATGGCTGCATAGTATTCCATGGTGTATATGTGCCACATTTTCTTTTCTTTTTTTTTTTTTTTTTGAGACAGAGTCTCTCTGTTTCACCCAGGCTGGAGTTCAGTGGCCGGATCTCAGCTCACTGCAAGCTCCACCTCCTGGGTTTACGTCATTCTCCTGCCTCACCCTCCTGAGTAGCTGGGACTACAGGCGCCCGCCACCACGCCCGGCTAGTTTTTGTATTTTTTTTTTTTTTAGTAGAGACGGGGTTTCACTGTGTTAGCCAGGATGGTCTCGATCTCCTGACCTCGTGATCGGCCCATTTCGGCCTCCCAAAGTGCTGGGATTACAGGCTTGAGCCACCGCACCTGGCCGTGCCACATTTTCTTAATCCAGTCTGTCACTGATGGATATTTGGATTGATTCCAAGTCTTTGCTATTGATGGAATGTATCTCAAAATAATAAGAGCTATTTATGACAAACCCACAGCCAATATCATACTGAATGGGCAAAAACTGGAAGCATTGCCTTTGAAAACTGGCACAAGACAGGGATGCCCTCTCTCACCACTCCTATTCAACATAGTGTTGGAAGTTCTGGCTAGGGCAATCAGGCAAGAGAAAGAAATCAAGGGTATTCAGTTAGGAAAAGAAGAAATCAAACTGTCCCTGTTTGCAGATGACATGATTGTATATTTAGAAAACCCCATTGTCTCAGCCCAAAATCTCCTTAATCTGATAAGCAACTTCAGCAAAGTCTCAGGTTACAAAATCAATGTGCAAAAATCACAAGCATTCTTATACACCAGTAACAGACAAACAGAGAGCCAAATCAAGAGTGAACTTCCATTCACAATTGCTTCAAAGAGAATAAAATACCTAGAAATCCAACTTACAAGGGGTGTCAAGGACCTCTTCAAGGAGAACTACAAACCACTGCTCAGTGAAATAAAAGAGGACACAAACACACAAACAAATGGAAGAACATACCATACTCATGGATAGGAAGAATCAATATTGTGAAAATGGTCATACTGTCCAAAGTAATTTGTAGATTCAATTCCATCCCCATTAAACTACCAATGACTTTCTTCACAGAATTGGAAAAAAACTGATTTAAAGTTCATATGGAACCAAAAAAGACCCCACATTGCCAAGACAATCCTAAGCCAAAAGAACAAAGCTGGAGGCATCACGCTACCTGACTTCAAACTATATTACAAGGCTACAGTAACCAAAACAGCATGATACTGGTACCAAAACAGAGATACAGACCAATGGAACAGAACAAAACCCTCAGAAATAATACCACACATCTACAGCCATCTGATCTTTGACAAACCTGACAAAAGCAAGAAATGGGGAAATGATTCCCTATTTAATAAATGTTGCTGGGAAAATTGGCTAGCCATAAGTAGAAAACTGAAACTGGGTCCTTTCCTTACTCCTTATATGAAAATTAATTCAAGATGGATTAGAGACTTAAATGTTAGACCTAAAACCATAAAAACCCTAGAAAAAAACCTGGGTAATACCATTCAGGACATAGGCATGGGCAAGGACTTCATGTCTAAAACACCAAAAGCAATGGCAGCAAAAGCCAAAATTGACAAATGGGATCTAATTAAACTAAAGAGCTTCTGCACAGCAAAAGAAACTACCATCAGAGTGAACAGGCAACCTACAGAATGGGACAAAATTTTTGCAATCTACTCATCTGACAAAGGGCTAATATCTAGAACCTAGAAAGAATTCAATCAAATTTACAAGAAAAAACAAACAAACAACCCCATCAAAAAGTGGGCAAAGGATATGAACAGACACGTCTCAAAAGAAGACATTCATACAGCCAACAGACACATGAAAAAATGCTCATCATCACTCGCATTCAGAGAAATACAAATCAAAACCACAATGAGATACTATCTCACACCAGTTAGAATGGCAATCATTAAAAAGTCAGGAGACAACAGGTGTTGGAGAGGATGTGGAGAAATAGGAACACTTTTACACTGTTGGTGGGATTGTAAACTTGTTCAACCATTGTGGACAACAGTGTGGCGATTCCTCAAGGATGTACAACTGGAAATACCCTTTGACCCAGCCATCCCATTACTGGGGATATACCCAAAGGATTGTAAGTCATGCTTCTATAAAGAAACAGTCTTTTAAGTCTATGACTATTAAAGGCCAGTTTTTTGGTATTATAGCAGGAGAAGGCAATCCTGGCTGTAATGGTTCCACAGGTTTTATAACTGAATTGATGGCTCTTAAGTCAGTTAACATTCTCCATTTACCTGATTTTTTCTTCATTACAAAAACTGGAGAATTCCAAGGGGAAAATGTTGGAGCTATGTGATCATTTTCTAATTGTTCGGTAACTAATTCCTCTAATGCCTCCAATTTCTCTTTACTTAGCAGTCATTGTTCTATCCTAATTGGCTTATCTGTTAACCATTTTAAAGGCATAGGTTCTGGAGGCTTAACAATGGCTGCCATCAAAAATGATGTCCTAATCTTTGACAGGAACTTTGTCTTTCCAATTGAAATGATTCTTTCAAACCTTGTAATTTTTTTTTCTAGTCCTATACCAGAGACATACCCCATTTCATGCATCATAGGTTGATTTTGAGGGCTATATAATTGTTCTGGAATTAGAATTTGTGCTCCCCATTATTGCAATAAATCTCTTCCCCATAAATTTATAGATACAGAAGTTATAATTGGTTGAATAGTCCCAGGTTGTTCATTGGGCCCTTTGTAATGCAAAATATAGCTACTTTGATATACTTCAGGGGCTTTACCAACTCCAAGTATGTTCAATTGAGCTGATTGAATTGGCCATGCAGATGGCCAGTTTTGTAGAGAAATGATTGAAATGTCCACTGCTATATCTACCAAACCTTTACATTTCTTACCCTGAATAGTTATTTCACATATAGGACATTTATCAATAATCTGATATACCCAATAAGCTGCTTGCTTTGTTTATTTGTGCTTCCAAATCCTCCTGTTCATTTCATTTCACTTTTTCCCATTTCCACATATGGCACAATCAGAAGCAGTGCTATGCACTCTCCTCGCTCTACTTTCCAGGGAGCAGAAGTAGATATAACAATTTGAATTTCCCCATTATAATCTGAATCAATGACTGCTGTATGTATTTGTACCCTTTTCAAATTTCAACTAGACCTTCCTAAAAGTAATCCTATCATCCCCACTGGCAAGGGTCCACAGACTCCTGTTGGGACTTTTGTGGGGGTTCCGCAGGCAGAAGGCTCAAAGCTTTTATGCAGCATAAATCTACTGTGGCACTACCGGCTGTGGCAGGGGAGAGACATTGTACGAAGGTGAGGGAATGGCCTGAGCTGGAAATGCTCCATTTGGAATGGGGCCCGGGACAGGCCCCACATGGCATTTCCCAAAATCAGGTTCCCATCTTTATTAAACTTAGAGTGACACTGATTATCCCAGCATTTTCCTTTTTTACATTTTGGACATATTTCAGACTCAACAGTTTTCTTTTTTTCCCCTATCTGGCTGCCTGACTAGCTGATTATTTCTACATTCTTCTTTAGTAAGGAGAGCTTGTTTAAATTCTTTGACTAATTTAAAAGGAAAAGGCTCAAATGTAGCTATAATGTTTCCCTGTTGATCTGGGGGGTATATTCTAACAGGGAACTGCCAAGCCTCTGAATCACCCTCTCATCTAGCTTGCTGAATTCCTGACTGAATAGAACTAAGAGCAGTTGCTCGAGGTGCTGCTCGAACACTCACTGCAGCAACTACTTTTTGCCCAGCGTCCTCTGGAAAAGAAAGATCTGGAGGGTCAGGCCACTCTTTTTTTCAAAATAATAATGAGGGAGTGCAGAAGGATAGGGATGAACCTCTCCCTCCTCTGCCTCTTTAGCTTTAGCTGGTAAACAAACCTGCTATGTAACCTCTTCTGTTACTTCATTATGCTCTCCTTTCTCCTCACTAGTGTGAAAAAGTTCCAAAGTGGAATGAACCAGAGCCCATACTTGTCCCATTATTACCCTGATGCTTCTGAGCTCACCTTGTTACTCACCAAGGGGATTGCTTTAAGAGTACTCGGGTGTCCTCCAGCTTAGTTCCACATTCTCCAACTGTTGCTCCAGCAACCCTTCGACCTGGATTCAAGCTCCGACAAATGAGTGTCACTTGCCAAGACCAGCTTGGTCAGGAAGACCCTAACAGAGCACTGCTAGAGGAATTAAAGACACACACACAGAAATATAGAGGTGTGAAGTGGGAAATCAGTGGTCTCATAGCCTTCAGAGCTGAGAGTCTCAAGCAGAGATTTACTCACATATTTATTAACAGCAAGCCAGTCATTAGCATTGTTTCTATTGATATTAGATTAACTAAAAGTATCCCTTATGGGAAACCAAGGGATGGGCTGAAATAAAGGGATGGGTTGGACTAGTTATCTGCAGCAGGAGCACGTCTTTAAGGCACAGATTGCTCATGCTATTGTTTGTGGTTTAAGAACGCCTTTAAGTGGTTTTCCACTCTGGGTGGGCCAGGTTTTCCTTGCCCTTATTCCAGTAAACCCTTAACCTTCCAGTGTGGGCATTATGGCCATCATGAACATGTCACAGTGCTGCAGAGATTTTGTTTATGGCCAGTTTTGGGGACAGTTTATGGCCAGATTTTTGGGGGCCTGTTCCCAACATTGGAGTGTGTGCTGGTTAATATAATATATTAACTTGGTTAGGCTGTGGTACCCAGATGTTTTCTCAAACACCAGTAAAGATGTGGCTGTGGAAGTATATTCTACCTAAGTTTTTAATCTCATCAGAAATTAATAATTTAAATCAGTAGGCTTCAAATAAAGCAGATTATTCTCTCTAATGTGAGTAGACCTCATCCAATTAGTGAAAGGCCTTAAGAACAAATACTGATGTTTCCCAGAGAAAAAGTGTTTTGGTTTTAAGACTGCAGTATAAAAACTGCCCAAGTTTCCAGCCCATCTGGTCTGCTCTGCAAATTTCAATCTTAAAACTCTAATACAAATTTTGGTAATAGGAAGTGGAGTGTTGCTATAGAAAAAACCTCAAAATGTGAAAATAGCTTTGGAAATGAAAGATGGGTAGAGGCTAAGAGAATTTCAAGGTGCATAATATAAAAAGCAGAGTTTGCCCTTGGAGGCTGTTACTAGAAATACGAATATTAAAGGCGCTTCTTATAAAATATCAGATGGAAATTGGAAACATGTTATTGAAAACTGGAAAAGAAGGCAATCCTTATCATTAAGTAGTACAGTACCTGGCTGAATTGTGTTCCACTGTTTTGTGGAACGTAAAGTTGTAAGTGATGAACTTGATATTTAGAGGAGTTTTCTAAGTGAAGTGTTGAAGGTATTACCTGATTTCTCCTTTCTGCTTATGATAAACTGCGAGAGAAGAGAGATAATTGAAGAATTGAATGTTAAGCAGAGAGAAACTAGAACTAGAAGATTTGTACAATTCTCTACCTATTTATATTGCAAAAAAAAAGAAAAAAAGAGAAAACATGCTCTAGAGAGAACTTCAAGCTTGTGGTTGACAACCCTGTTTTAAAAAGGTTAGGTATGTTACTTGTGGTTGTAGTCAACAATCTTAAGAGAAACACTGCCAGCTTGCACTGAAGAAAGAAGGGAGAAGCTGAAATGAAAGAAGGCTTTTGGACTTCAGGGATTCTACAGGAAAGAAATGGTTTTATAAAGCTACTTGAATATGAATTTGTGTTATCTTTCAAGAAGAGCAAAAACTGATCATGAGGGTGGGGCTGTCACCCTGGTAGGCCTCGAGGACAGAGCATCAAGCCAAAGAGGATTATGCCCTAGCCTTAGAATCTAATAAAATTTGATTAGATTGCTAGATTTGGAATTTTCTTGGGATACCATGATCTCTCTCTCTCTCTCTCTCTCTCTCTCTCTTTCTCTTTCTCTCTCTCTCTCTCTCTCTCTC
This sequence comes from Trachypithecus francoisi, assembly GCF_009764315.1. Classification (NCBI taxonomy): domain Eukaryota; kingdom Metazoa; phylum Chordata; class Mammalia; order Primates; family Cercopithecidae; genus Trachypithecus; species Trachypithecus francoisi. The sequence continues at coordinate 79,315,111 of NW_022681465.1, forward strand.
TCTCTTCTCTCTCTCTCTCTCCTCTCTCTCTCTCTCTCTCTCTCTCTCTCTCTCTCTCTCTCTGTGTGTGTGTGTGTGTGTGTATCTCTTTTTTCTATTTTTCCCTTTTGGAATAGACATATGTATCCTATACCTGTTCCATTGTATTTTGGAAACAGACAATTTCAAATCTTTTTCCCCAGAATCATACTCCAATTTATTTCAATGGTTTAGATATTGAGATTTGAGATGTCGAGTTGATGAAATTTTAATGAGATTTTTGGCCCAAGAGAGTTAATGCTGGAATTATTAAGATTTTTGTTGGAATGAACATATTTTGCACATAGGAAAGACTTGAATTTAGGGTGGGGCACAGAGGGCAGATTGTTATAGTGAGGTGGAAATTAGAGAAAGAAGAAAAACAAAATTAAAAAAGAGAGAGAGAAAAAAAAACAAGCTTTCTATATTAGGCTGACTCATCCAAATCCAGTAGTAGGCAAAGCCCAGACCCAGGTGAAGTCTTGATATATCGTTATCAAGCCGAGGCTCAAAGAAATGTCCTCTGGAGGCTCTCCCAGCACTCCCTCAACATAAGAATAAGTAATGTTCCCCCTCAAATCCCACCCTCCTCCGTGTGATTGTACCTTGTTCTGTACGTTTTTTGAGTTTATAGATTCCTGTTTTCTGTAACTAGTAACTTTGAGTATTCTGTTTTATCTGAGAAGTACAGTGAAAGTTATAAGACATGCCTGAGCAGGCCTGGGCTGCAGCCGTCTGGGCACCATAGCAAAGGTTATGAGATAATCCTGTGCAAGGCTCTTTTGAGCAAGCCTAGATAACAGCCATCTGGGCTTCATAGTAAGAGTCATATGTAATTCTGGGTTTTGCTCCTGTCACAATTTGATTAACTGCCTTTGTTCTGCCTCTGTATCCTTCCTTTCATGCCACTACACTTCGCGCCACTATAAGCTTGTTTCAGGCTAACCCACCCCCTTTTAGAAGTGTGTATAAAAGTCAAGTGCTGTCTTTGTTATTTGCCCAGTTTTCAGATGTTAATCTGCTGGTTCTGAGGGGACTCAATAAATTCTTCTGTATTTACCCTGTGGTCTCTATGGACCTCCTCATTCCTGCAACAATAGGTTAAGTTGTATCCTCCTAAAAAGATATTTTGAATCTTAAACTCCACAGTTTCCAGACTTTGTTTAGAGATCAGCTCTCTAAATAAGCAATCAAATTAAAATGCAATACTTAGCACAGACCCTAATCCAATACAACTGCTGTCCTTATCAAAAGGGGAAAATTTGAACACAAAACCAGACAAGTACACTGCCACAAGCCAAGGAGAAAGGACTGGAATAGATCCTTTCTTGGTATCTTCAAAGAGAGTGTGGCCCTTCCAACACATTGATCTCAGACTTCCATAATTGTGAGACAATTCATTCTATTACTTCAGCCACTCAGTTTGTGGCACTGTTATGGCAGCCCTAGCAAACTCATACAGATTTCAATAGAATTTTTATGGAGACTTCATGGAAATATGGAGAAGAGGAATTTATATATCTCCACAAGCAGTGAAACTGAATAAATTCCCCATTACTGAAATCCCTTCAGTTTCAATTGGTCTCAGCTCTCTCTGTATTTTGCTCCATTCAGTCTCTCAATCTTGTCTCTGATTCTTGCCTAAATGTTCTCATTTCCTCAGAGAAAGACAAAAGGTTTTCGCAGTTAAGGAGCCCTGGAATTTTAGAAAGCAGCTTAACAATTACATAATTATCTCTCTCTCTCTGTTTCTACCCCAAATACATCAACAAAATATTCACCCAAGAACACAGCCTCCTTTTAGATAGCAATTAAAATACTTTTCTTCTACTTGTCTTTCTTTGAAACTTGCCCTTTGAAATTTAGCACTTGCATTTACATTTGGCATTAGATAGGCTTCAGGCTTGCATCTTAAGTTGGAATTTGATACAAGAACTTCAATAGATTAAGCACTACTGTAGATCATAGCCTACATCAATTGACATTTTTAAAATTTGGAAATAAAATAGTTCATAAATGGGTTTTCCTTTCCTGTATATGGTCAAAAAAGAAAAAAAAAAAAAACTGACATCCTGGAGCATCAGAGACAAGAATGGAAATGGGTCAGGAGAGAGGAACCACCAGCCTTTAATAACTCATGCTTGGGCTCTAGCACCATTTTGGCTGCTGAACTGTTTCCCATGTTTCTTTTCCCTCTCTGCTTTTACCTGAATAACATTACCTTGTTGTTTACTTCTCTGCTGGAACAATTTTACTGGTGAATTCATAACATGGAAATTAATGCCTATATGACATGATATTCTAGGGATATCTTTTTTTTTTTTTTTTTTTTTTGAGGTGGAGTCTCGCTCTGTTGCCCAGGCTGGAGTGCAGTGGCCGGATCTCAGCTCACTGCAAGCTCTGCCTCCCGGGTTCACGCCATTCTCCTGCCTCAGCCTCCCGAGTAGCTGGGACTACAGGCGCCTGCCATCTCGCCTGGCTAGTTTTTGTATTTTTAGTAGAGACGGGGTTTCACCGTGTTAGCTAGGATGGTCTCGATCTCCTGACCTCGTGATCCGCCCGTCTCGGCCTCCCAAAGTGCTGGGATTACAGGCTTGAGCCACCGCGCCCGGCCTCTAGGGATATCTTTATACTTCAGAAGCTTCAGTAAAAACATAAATGAAAATTTATTTTTTATATAATTTCAAATTTCATTTCAGATTTAGGGGGTACATAAGTAGGTTTGTCACATGGGTATGTTGTGTGATGCTGAGATGGTTTAGAGTATGAACGATCCCATCACCCAGATAGTGAGCATAGTACCCAATAGGTAGTTTTTCAACCCAGCTCTCCTCCATCTACCCTCCAGTAGTCGCCAGTGTCTACTCTTGCCAACTTTATGTCCATGAGTATGCAGTGTTTAGTTCCTACTTATTATTGAGAATATGCAGTTTTGGTCTTCTGTTCCTGCATTAATTTGCTTAGGATAATGGCCTCCAGCTGCATCCATGTTGCCGCAAAGGACATGATTACATTGATTTTTATAGGTGCATAGTATTCCATTCTGTATATGTGCCACATATTCTTTATTCAATTCACTGTTGATGGGCACCTAGGTTCATTTCATGTCTTTGCTATTGTAAATAGTACTGTGAAGAATACATGAGTGTATGTATCTTTTTAGCAGAACAATGTGTTTTCTTTTAGATACAAACCCAGTAATGGGATAACTGAGTAAAATGGCAGTTCTAAGTTCTTTGCAAAAATCTCTAAACTGCTTTCCACAGTGGCTGAACTAATTTACTTTCTCACCAACAGTGTAAAGCATTCCCTTTTCTTCACAGCCTTTCCAGCATCTGTTGTTTTTTGACTTTTTAATACCAATCATTCTGACTGGTGTAAGAATTTTAGTACTAGCATTCTAACTGGTGTCACTGTTGTTTTGATTTGCATTTCTCTGATGATTGGTAGGAATGACCTTTTTTTTTTACATGTTTTACATGTTTGTTGGCCACTCATGTCTTCTTTTGAGAGGCATCTGCTCATGTCCCGACCTGCAGGACAGTTGAACGGGCCCTGGAAGGGGGAGTGGGAATGGAGGAAAGAAGAAAACACGAGAAATGGAGACAAGACAAATAGCCTGTTCAAGTCTCGTTTAATGGTGGCAGTGCAATGCCTTATATAGGCTGGCAGAGGAAGAGGTTGGGCCAGGGCCGTGACGGGGGGCTGGATTTTCTCAAATTACAATTGCGCATGCGCCGTGGGTTTGTAATTTTCCCGGGCGTGGGATCGCGCCTGCGCCGTAGGCTGCATATCTTCCTGGGCGGGAAAAATGTTTGTGCGCGGCTTGCGCGCGGGAAAGATTTAGGCGCGCGTGGGAAGGGTTTAGACGCGTGCGGGAAAAACTTTAGGCTCGCACAGGAAAGGTTTGTAATAAAGAACCCGGAAATGTGCCATCTTGTCTCCGCTTTGTGGAGATCAAGCAACAGAGGTCGGCTAATTCCTGGCCTCATGGCTCTGGACATGCTCATGTCTGCTGCCCATTTTTAATGGGGTTATTGATTTGTTTATGTTCCTTGTAGATTCTGGGTATTAGACCTTTGTCAGATGCATAGTTTGTGAATATTTTCCCCCATTCTGTAAGTTATTTGTTTACCCTGTTGATAGTTTCCTTTGCTATATAGAAGGTCTTTAGTTTAATTAGGTCTGACTTATCAATTTTTGTTTTTGTTGCAATTGCTTGTAAACAGTCAAAAACTCTTTGCCAAGGCCAATGTCAAGAAGGGTATTCCCAAGGTTTTCTTCTAGGACTTTTATAATTTGAGGTCTCACATCTAAATCTTTAATCCATCTTGAGTTAATTTTTGTATACAGTGAAAAGGGTTCAGTTTCATTCTTCTGCATATGGTTAGCCAGTTATCCAAGCATCATTTTTTGAATAAAGAGTCCTTTCCCCATTGTTTACTTTTGTTGTTCTTGTCAAAGATCAGATAGTTGTAAGTGTATGGCTTTATTTCTGAGTTTTCTATTCTGTTCCATTGATCTATATGCCTGTTTTCATACCAGTACTGTGCTCTTTTGGTTACTGTCGCCTTATAGAATTGTTTGATACCAGGTAATGTGATGCCTCCAGTTTTCTTTTCTTTTTTTTTTTTTTTTTTTGAGACGGAGTCTCGCTCTATCACCCAGGCTGGAATGCAGTGGCACAATTTTGGCTCACTGCAACCTCTGCCTCCAAGGTTCAAATGATTCTCCTGCCTCAGCCTCCCAAGTAGCTGGGACTACAGGCATGCACCACCACATCTAACTAATTTTTGTATTTTGAGTATACATGGGGTTTCACCATTTTGGCCAGGATGGTCTCAATCTCTACCTTATTATCTGCCTGCCTCGGCCTCCCAAAGGGCTGGGATTACAGGCATGAGTCACTGCACCTGGCCTCCAGTTTTCTTTTTTTAGCTTAGGATTGCTTTGGCTTTTCAGGCTCTTTTTTAGTTCCAGATGAAATTTTGAATAGTTTTTCCTAATTCTGTTAGAAATGACATCAATAGTTTGATAAGACTAGCCTTAAATCTGTAGACTACTTTGGGCAATATGGCCATTTCAATAATACTGATTCTTCCAATTCATGGACATGGGATGTTTTTCTATTTGTGTCATCTATGATTTCTTTCATCAATGTTTTATAGTTCTCTTATGGAGATTTTTTTCCTCCTTGGTTAGATGTACTCCCAGGTATTTTATTGTTTTGTGGCTATTGTGAATGGAATTGAATTTTTGATTTGGACATCAACTTGAATGATGTATAGAAATGCCATTGATTTTTATACATTGATTTTGTATTCTAAAACTTTACTGAAATTGTTTATCGGTTTCAAGACACTTTGGCAGAATCTTTAGGGTTTTCTAGGTATAGAATGATATCATCAAGGAAGAGAAATAGTTTGATTTCTTCTATTTCTATTTAAATGACTTTTATTTCTTTCTCTTGACTGATTGCTCTGACTAGGACTTCCAGTACTGTATTGAACAGGAATGGTGAGTGTGGGCATACTTGTCTTGTTCCAGTTCTCAAGGAGAATGCTTCCAGCTTTTGCCTGTTCAGTGTGATGTTAGCTATGGATTTGTCATAGATGGCTTTTTATTATTTTGAGTTATTCTCCTTTGATGCATAGTTTGTTGAGGGTTTTTATTACGAAGGGATGTTGGAGTTTGTTGAAAGCTTTCTCTGTATCTATTGAGATGATCATATGGCTTTTGTTTTTAATTCTCTTTACGGGGTGGATCACATTGATTGATTTGCGTATGTTGAACCAAGCTTGCATCTCATGAAGGAATGTTTACTTGATCATGGTGAATTATTTTGATTGCTGCTGGATCAAATTTACTAGTATTTTCCTGAGTATCTTTTTTGTGTCTATGTTCATAGAGATATTGGCCTGTAGTTTTTTTCTTGTTGCTGTTGTTGTGGCTTAGCCAGGTTTTGGTATCTGGTATCTGGGTGATGCTCACTTCAGAGAATGAATTAGGGAGGAGTCCCTCCTCCTCAATTTTTTGGAATAGTTTCAGTAGAATTTGTAGTAGGCCTTCCTTGTACCCAGGTAGGATTTAGCTATAAATCCATCTCATCCAGAGCTTTTTTTTTATTGCTAAATTTCTTATTATTGATTTAGTTTCAGAAATTGATATTTCTCTGTTCATGGTTTCATTGTCTTCCTGATTCAATCTTGGGAGATTATGTTTTTCCAAAAATTTATCAATTTCCTCTAGATTTTCTAGATAGTGTGCATAGAGGTGGCTCATAATAGTCTCTGAGGATCTTTCATATTTCTGCAGGATCCATTGTAACATCACTGATACTGTTTAGATGTTTATCTCCCTCAAATCTCATGTTGAAATGTGACCTCCAATGTTGGATGTGGGACCTAGTTGGAGGTATTGGATTATGTCAGCAGACCCCTCATGAATGGCTTAGCACCATCCCCTTGGTGATGAGTGAGTTCTCACTGAGTTAGTTCATGTAAGATCTGATTGCTTAAAGGATTCTGGGACCTACCTCTTCTTTCTCTTGCTCACACCCTTGCCATGTGATGTACCTGCTTACCCTCCACCTTATGCCATGATTTTAAGCTTCCTAAGGTCCCATCAGAAGCTGAGCAGAGGCCAACACTATGTTTCCTTTATAGCTCACAGAATTGTGAGATAATTAAACCCCTTTTGTTTACAAATTACCCAGCCTCAGATATTTCTTTACAGCAACACAAAAACGTAATAGCACAGTCATCTTTGTCATTTCTCATTGTGCTTAGTTGGATCTTCTCTCTTTTTTTCTTTGTAAATCTAGCTAGTGGTCTATCAATCGAATTTATGCTTTCAAAGGACCAACTTTTGGTGTCATTGATTCTTTGCATGGATCAATTTTTCTGCTGTGATTTAAGTTTTTTTATTTTATTTTGATAGCTTTGGGGTTAGTTTATTTCTGTTTTTCCAATTCCTCCAGGCTAGGTTATTAATCTGAGATCTTCCTAACTTTCTGAGGTAGGTGTTTAGCATTATAAATTTTCCTCTTAACACTAGTTTTGCTGCGTCCCAGATTTTGGTATATTGTGTCTCTGCTTTCATTTATTTCAAAGAACTTTTTTTTCTTTTCTGCCTTAATTTTGAGGTTTACCAAAAGTCATGCAGATCTATGTTGTTTAATTTCCATGTAATTGTTTTATATGAAGAGCGATCTTCTTGGTATTCATTTCTATTTCTGTTCCACTGTGATTCAAGAATATGGTTGTTATAATTTCAGTTTTTTAAATTTATTGAGACTTACTTTATGACCGAGTATATGGTTGATCTTGGCATATGTTCTGTGTGCAAATGAGAAGAATGTATATTCTGTGGTTTATTTGTAGAGTATTCTGAAGATGTTAGGTCCAGGTGGTCAAGTGATAAATTTAAGTCCAGAATTTCTTTGTTAGTTTTCTGTCTCAAAGATCTGTCCAAGGCTGTCAGTGAGGTATTGAAGTTACCCACCATTATTGTGTAGCTATGAATGGCAACTTATATACCACAGTTATATACTCATATCTTATATACTCATTCTCATGTCTTACATACTCATTCTCTTTAGAGACTGGAATAAGAAACTTTCAATATATGAATTTTAAACCTAAATGAATTTTTAAGCCTAAATGAATATTCCTATAGAATTAATAATGTCATGCGTATTGTAGTAAATTTTAAAAGTCAATAAAAGTAAACACAAGAAAATAGAAGTATCCACAAACCAGCAAGAATAATTACTCTAGTATCCTGATAAATCTGCCTGTAATCTTTGTATGCATTGTTACCGAAAAGTGTCACATTAAAATTACCTAGTATGTCACTGATTTCAAATTAACTGTTTAACTATTATTAATTTGGCATCTTTGAAAAATAAACATACATATATAGTAGCATTTAGTTATAAAGTTGAAGCCATAGGCTGCTTACTCCATAGTATAACCATGAATTAATAAGCACCCAGGAAGCTGCAAGAGCTGTAAGAGATAGAACAACATAAAGAACTCATGTTCTTTATTTTTGAAGCAAATGAAACTAAAGGTTCAACTTTTTATCATTTTTGAAAGCCCAAAAGGACTACTTCAAATATTAATTGTGGATCGAGTAAAACTTGATTCCCTGGAGCCCTGTCTCTCTATTATTTATCTTTCTCTTGCTCATTTCCTATCACTTAGATACAAAATAGTTTTGGTTTTCTCTCCTCTACCAAAGCCTAAACTTGTAATCTCAGTCACAATAAGACGTAAATGACTTAAAACAGCTTAAAATACCTTTCATTGGCTAATTTAATTTTAAAAATACATTAAAGTCTTAATACAAAGGCATGATGCACTTAGGTTAAAATTTTGGCCATCTAGTGAGTAAGGTAGCAAGTCATTGATAAGATTATGGGTTTGCTCAGCAATGAATAAAATTATGCTATGTGGATAGTAATTTATTCTATCTATTTATATGCTTAGACATGGATTATTATTTTCAGTTACCACTCACTTAAAATTTCCAAATCAGGCTTCGATTCATGAATATGATCAGATTTGGGCCATGTTTGATTCCACAGAGACTAAAAGAATAAAAAGCAGCATCTGTATTTCTTCTTTTCACCACAGAGTACTTCAAATCCATATCAAAGCCATCTATAATACAATTCTTGGAACATATATCACACACTTGATGTTACCTTGAAGTTGAAACTAAAATTTAACAAATATTTGTAAAGCTCATACTATATAAAAGGCTCCATTTACATGTTAAAAACAACCCTAGAGCACTTCAGTGGAGGAAACAGATATATGTTAATAGTTAAACAAATAGCTGTAGATTCTCTCAAACTGCCACACCAAACCTAAGATGGCTCTCATTTCCAAATCCAGTCTCTATGGAATAGTATCCCAATAATGTTTCCAAGTACATCTTCAAGGTTAAGTTGAGATTTTTTTTTTTAGACAGAGTCTCGCTCTGTTGCCAGACTGGAGTACGGCAGCACGATCTCGGCTCACTGCAACCTCTGCCTCCTGAGTTCAAATGTTCCTCCTGCCTCAGCCTCCTGAGTAACTGGGACTACAGGTGCGTGCCAGCACGCAAGCTAATCTTTTGTATTTTTAGAGGAGACGGGGTTTCACCAGGTTGGCCAGGATGGTCTTGATCTCTTGATCTCATGATCCGCCCACCTCAGCCTCCCAAAATGCTGGGATTACAGGCGTTAGCCACGGCACCTAGCCAAGTTGAGATTTATACACAAGAAACTGATCATAAATAATTGAATTCACAACTTTGAAAGTCTCTCTGAGGATAAAATTAATTAAATGAAGCAGTTAATAAATGTAGGTTCTACCATGTGAACATACTAAGGAATACTTTTGGCACTACTACTAAATGTATTAACTGAAATAAGAAGTATTAGTAATGTTTTAAAAAATAGACCTGTCGAGTTCTGCATAGCTCTACCAGTTATCCCATAAATGATCAATACCCTCATTAAAGTTGCTGTAGATTATCACTAAAAGCATTGAAAAAGTGATAAAGGTGTTTATATTAAGAACTAAAATATCAGGTCTAGTGATTTACAAGATAAAAACTGTTGAAAAATCATTTTTTTCAATTAAAAATTCTAGAGTTGTTGGTAACTCTGACTTGGATGGGTTAGACCCTAACAGTATGTTTCTCTGGACAGCCCAAATATAGGCACTCTAGCACACAATTTGTACAATAATGAGGACACATGAATCTGAGTCCTAGTTAAGAAACTTGTATGACTTTTGGATAGGCAATGAGTTTTATGATGAAAGATCAAAAGTATCACTTGTAAGAGATAAAAATTGCAAATGAGACTTTATCAAAATTAAAAATTTTTACTTTGCAAAAGCACTATTAAAGATTGAAAATACAGTCAAGGGAGAAATATTTTCAAATTATATGTCAGCTATAAAACTTACATCCTGAATATATAAAAAATGTTTAAAACTCAGTAAAATAATTCAATTAAAAATGTGCAAAATATCTAAACAAACAGTTCACAAAGAAGATATATAAATGGCAACCAAGGATATTGCTTATCATTAGGGAAATACACATTACAATAGCAATGAGAGGCCACTACACGTTTATTAGAATTATCAAAATGAAACAAATTGACAATTCTCAATGCTGGCAAGGGAGTGGAAAAACAAGAACAGGAACTCTCATTCCTTGCTGGTGGGGATAGAAAATGATAAACCATTTTGGGATAGTTTGGCAGTTTCTCACAAAGTTTCAAAAGGAGAAATCTTATTTCTAGATACTTACTCGAGTAAACTGTTCACAAAAAAATTCATAAACAAAAGTTCATAGCAGTTTCATTCATAATCTACCAAAACTGGAAACAATTAAAATGTCCTTCATCAGTTGAGTGGATAAAAAACTGATACATCCATCCAATGGACTACTGTTATTCAACAGTAAAAATAAATAATCAATTGATTTATATAACAGTATGGATGAATACTAAATGCTTTTTGTAAAATGAAAGAACTCAGAGCCAAAAGACCACATATTACATGATTTTGTTCAAATAAAATTCTGGAAAAGAAAAAAAATCTATAGATGGAAACCATATCAATGGTTGCCAGGCACTGGGAAAAGGGAGAGTGGTTGACTACAGAAGACCACACAGAGAAATCTTTAGGGTAATGGAGCTCTTCTTCTCTAGGGTACTGTGTTGGGGAATACATGACTCCAGGTATATATTAAAACTCATGCAGCGTAAACTTTACTGTATACAAACTTAAAAAAAATCAACCAAGATTTTAGGGATTACAGGATAAAATGCATACTGTGACAAATGAATTTTACGGTGTTGTATATATATATGATCTAACCTTGATGAAGGGGATAAGGAGAAAAATAAGTGTATCTAAGTAACTTTGGAAAATAGTGTTTTGAGTGAATATGAAAGATTAAAGAAAAAAAAGTATGGTATGAAAGTTCCTAGACTACGGTAGAAATGTAAATTGGTACAACTTTAGAACATGGTTTGACATTATCTACCAAGGTCAAAGTATATGGATAACCTAGTAACAAGAAATGTCACTACAAGAAATGTGGTACATGCACAACAGAAACCTGTACTTATGTACTCCAAGAGTCATATATAGAGGGTGTTCATAGTGGTATCATTTGTAAAAGCCTTGTACTGGAAAGAACCCAAATGTCATCAAAAGTAAAAGGCATACATAAACGGTGATATATTTATAAAAGCAAAATTATTCAGCATGGATTATCAAACCGTAGACCTTGAACCATATTTAGCTAGCTGTCTGCCTTTTATAGCCCATAGGATAAGAATGGTTTATGCATTTTTAGGTAATTATTATTTAAATGGCTATATACATAATAGTTTCTTTTTTTTTTAAGTAAGTGTTTTAATTTGTTTTTCTTTTTTCTTTTTTTTTTTTTTTGAGACGGAGTCTGGCTCTGTCGCCCAGGCTGGAGTGCGGTGGCCGGATCTCAGCTCACTGCAAGCTCCGCCTCCCAGGTTCCCGCCATTCTCCTGCCTCCGCCTCCCAAGTAGCTGGGACTACAGGCGCCCGCCTCGTCGCCCGGCTAGTTTTTTGTATTCTTTAGTAGAGACGGGGTTTCACCGTATTAGCCAGGATGGTCTCAATCTCCTGACCTCGTGATCCGCCCGTCTCGGCCTCCCAAAGTGCTGGGATTACAGGCTTGAGCCACCGCGCCCGGCCTCTTTTTTTTTTGTTATACTTTAAGTTCTAGGGTACATGTGCATAGCATGCAGGTTTGTTACATATGTATACTTGTGCTACGTTGGTGTGCTGCACCCATCAACTCGTCAACACCCATCATTTCATCATTTATATCAGGTATAACTCACACTGCAATCCCTTCCCCCTCCCCCCTCCCCATGATAGGCCCCGGTGTGTGATGTTCCCCTTCCCGAGTACAAGTGATCTCATTGTTCAGTTCCCACCTATGAGTGAGAACATGCGGTGTTTGGTTTTCTGTTCTTGTGATAGTTTGCTGAGAATGATGGTTTCCAGCTGCATCCATGTCCCTACAAAGGATGCAAACTCATCCTTTTTTATGGCTGCATAGTATTCCATGGTGTATATGTGCCACATTTTCTTAATCCAGTCTGTCACAGATGGACATTGGGTTGATTCCAAGTCTTTGCTACTGTGAATAGTGCTGCAATAAACATACGTGTGCATGTGTCTTTATAGCAGCATGATTTATAATCCTTTGGGTACATACCCAGTAGTGGAATGGCGGGGTCATATGGTACATCTAGTTCTAGATCCTTGAGGAATTGCCATACTGTTTTCCATAGTGGTTGAACTAGCATACAATCCCACCAAGAGTGTAAAAGTGTTCCTATTTCTCCACATCCTCTCCAACACCTGTTGTTTCCTGACTTTTTAATGATTGCCATTCTAACTGGTGTGAGATGGTATCTCATTGTGGTTTTGATTTGCATTTCTCTGATGGCCAGTGATGATGAGCATTTTTTCATGTGTCTGTTGGCTGTATGAATGTCTTCTTTTGAGAAATGTCTGTTCATATCCTTTGCTCACTTTTTGATGGGGTTGTTTGTTTTTTTTCTTGTAAATTTGTTTGAGTTCTTTGTAGATTCTGGGTATTAGCCCTTTGTCAGATGAGTAGATTGCAAAAATGTTCTCCCATTCTGTAGGTTGCCTGTTCACTCTGATGGTAGTTTCTTTTGCTGTGCAGAAGCTCTTTCATTAGATCCCATTTGTCAATTTTGGCTTTTGTTGCTGTTGCTTTTGGTGTTTTAGACATGAAGTCCTTGCCCATGCCTATGTCCTGAATGGTACTACCTAGGTTTTCTTCTAGGGTTTTTATGGTATTAGGTCTACATTTAAGTCTCTAATCCATCTTGAATTAATTTTCATATAAGGAGTAAGGAAAGGATCCAGTTTCAGCTTTCTACTTATGGCTAGCCAATTTTCCCAGCACCATTTATTAAATAGGGAATCCTTTCCCCATTTCTTGTTTCTCTCAGGTTTGTCAAAGATCAGATGGCTGTAGATGTGTGGTATTATTTCTGAGGACTCTGTTCTGTTCCATTGGTCTATATCTCTGTTGTGGTACCAGTACCATGCTGTTTTGGTTACTGTAGCCTTGTAGTATAGTTTGAAGTCAGGTAGCGTAACGCCTCCAGCTTTGTCCTTTTGACTTAGGATTGTCTTGGCAATGCGGGCTCTTTTTTGGTTCCATATGAACTTTAAAGCCATTTTTTCCAATTCTGTGAAGAAAGTCATTGGTAGCTGATGGGGATGGCATTGAATCTATAAATCACCTTGGGCAGTATGGCCATTTTCACGATATTGATTCTTCCTATCCATGAGCATGGTATGTTCTTCCATTTGTTTGTGTCCTCTTTTATTTCACTGAGCAGTGGTTTGTAGTTCTCCTTGAAGAGGTCCTTTACATCCCTTGTAAGCTGGATTCCTAGGTATTTTATTCTCTTTGAAGCAATTGTGAATGGAAGTTCATTCCTGATTTGGCTCTCTGCTTGTCTGTTACTGGTGTATAAGAATGCTTGTGATTTTTGCACATTAATTTTGTATCCTGAGACTTTGCTGAAGTTGCTTATCAGCTTAAGGAGATTTTGGGCTGAGACGATGGGGTTTTCTAAATATACAATCATGTCATCTGCAAACAGGGACAATTGACTTCTTCTTTTCCTAACTGGATACCCTTGATTTCTTTCTCTTGCCTGATTGCCCTAGCCAGAACTTCCAACACTATGTTGAATAGGAGTGGTGAGAGAGGGCATCCCTGTCTTGTGCCAGTTTTCAAAGGGAATTTTTCCAGTTTTTGCCCATTCAGTATGATATTAGCTGTGGGTTTGTCATAAATAGCTCTTATTATTTTGAGGTACGTTCCATCAATACCAAATTTATTGAGCGTTTTTAGCATAAAGGGCTGTTGAATTTTGTCAAAAGCCTTTTCTGCATCTATTGAGATAATCATGTGGTTCTTGTCTTTGGTTCTGTTTATATGCTGGATTACGTTTATTGATTTGCGAATGTTGAACCAGCCTTGCATCCCAGGGATGAAGCCCACTTGATCATGGTGGATAAGCTTTTTGATGTGCTGCTGAATCCGGTTTGCTAGTATTTTATTGATGATTTTGCATCGATGTTCATCAGGGATATTGGTCTAAAATTCTCTTTTTTTGTTGTGTCTCTGCCAGGCTTTGGTATCAGGATGATGTTGGCCTCATAAAATGAGTTAGGGAGGATTCCCTCTTTTTTCTATTGATTGAAATAGTTTCAGAAGGAATGGTACCAGCTCCTCCTTGTACCTCTGGTAGAATTCAGCTGTGAATCCATCTGGTCCTGGACTTTTTTGGGGGTAGGCTATTAATTGTTGCCTCAATTTCAGAGCCTGCTATTGGTCTATTCAGGGATTCAACTTCTTCCTGGTTAGTCTTGGGAGAGTGTAAGTGTCCAGGAAATTATCCATTTCTTCTAGATTTTCTAGTTGATTTGCGTAGAGCCATTTATAGTATTCTTGATGGTTGTTTGTATTTCTGAGGGGTCGGTGGTGATATCCCCTTTATCATTTTTTATTGCGTCTATTTGATTCTTCTCTCTTTTCTTCTTTATTAGTCTAGCTAGCGGTCTGTCAATTTTGTTTATCTTTTCAAAAAACCAACTCCTGGATTCATTGATTTTTTGGAGGGTTTTTGTGTCTCTATCTCCTTCAGTTCTGCTCTGATCTTAGTTATTTCTTGCCTTCTGCTAGCTTTTGAATGTGTTTGCTCTTGCCTCTCTAGTTCTTTTAATTGTGATGTGAGAGTGTCAATTTTAGATCTTTCCTGCTTTCTCTTGTGGGCATTTAGTGCTATAAATTTCCCTCTACACACTGCTTTAAATGTGTCCCAGAGATTCTGGTATGTTGTATCTTTGTTCTCATTGGTTTCAAAGAACATCTTTATTTCTGCTTTCATTTCGTTATGTACCCAGTAGTCATTCAGGAGCAGGTTGTTCAGTTTCCATGTAGTTGAGCGGTTTTGATTGAGTTTCTTAGTCCTGAGTTCTAGTTTGATTGCACTGTGGTCTGAGAGACAGTTTGTTATAATTTCAGTTCTTTGACATTTGCTGAGGAGTGCTTTACTTCCAATTATGTGGTCAATTTTGGAATAAGTGCGATGTGGTGCTGAGAAGAATGTATATTCTGTTGATTTGGGGTGGAGAGTTCTATAGATGTCTATTAGGTTCGCTTGGTGCAGAGATGAGTTCAATTCCTGGATATCCTTGTTAACTTTCTGTCTCGTTGATCTGTCTAATGTTGACAGTGGAGTGTTGAAGTCTCCCATTATTGTATGAGAGTCTAAGTCTCTTTGTAGGTCTCTAAGGACTTGCTTTATGAATCTGGGTGCTCCTGTATTGGGTGCATATATATTTAGGAGAGTTAGCTCTTCCTGTTGAATTGATCCCTTTACCATTATGTAATGGCCTTCTTTGTCTTTTGATCTTTGATGGTTTAAAGTCTGTTTTATCAGAGACTAGGATTGCAACCCCTGCTTTTTTTTGTTCTCCATTTGCTTGGTAGATCTTCCTCCATCCCTTTATTTTGAGCCTATGTATGTCTCTGCATGTGAGATGGGTCTCCTGAATACAGCAGACTGATGGGTCTTGACTCTTTATCCAGTTTGCCAGTCTGTGTCTTTTCATTGAGCATTTAGTCCATTGACATTTAAGGTTAATATTGTTATGTGTGAACTTGATCCTGTCATTATGATATTAACTGGTTATTTTGCTCGTTAGTTGATGCAGTTTCTTCCTAGCCTCGATGGTCTTTACATTTTGGCATGTTTTTGCAATGGCTGGTACCGGTTGTTCCTTTCCATGTTTAGGGCTTCCTTCAGGGTCTCTTGTAAGGCAGGCCTGGTGGTGACAAAATCTCTAAGCATTTGCTTATCTGTAAAGGATTTTATTTCTCCTTCACTGATGAAGCTTAGTTTGGCTGGATATGAAATTCTCGGTTGAAAATTCTTTTCTTTAAGAACGTTGAATATTGGCCCCACTCTCTTCTGGCTTGTAGAGTTTCTGCCGAGAGGTCTGCTGTTATTCTGATGGGCTTCCTTTGTGGGTAACCCGACCTTTCTCTCTGGCTGCCTTAAGATTTTTTCCTTCATTTCAACTTTGGTGAATCTGGCAATTATGTGTCTTGGAGTTGCTCTTCTGGAGGAGTATCTTTGTGGCGTTCTCTGTATTTCCTGAATTTAAATGTTGGCCTGCCCTACTAGGTTGGGGAAGTTCTCCTGGATGATATCCTGAAGAGTGTTTTCCAACTTGGTTCCATTTTCCCCCTCACTTTCAGGCACCCAATCAGACGTAGATTTGGTCTTTTTACATAATCCCATACTTCTTGCAGGCTTTGTTCATTTCTTTTTCTTCTTTTTTCTTTTGGTTTCTCTTCTCGCTTCATTTCATTCATTTGATCCTCAATCGCTGATACTCTTTCTTCCAGTTGATCGAGTCGGTTACCGAAGCTTGTGCATTTGTCACGTATTTCTCGTGTCATGGTTTTCATCTCTGTCATTTCGTTTATGATCTTCTCTGCATTAATTAGTCTAGCTGTCAATTCTTCCACTTTTTTTCAAGATTTTTAGTTTCTTTGCGCTGGGTACGTAATTCTCCTTTAGCTCTGAGAGGTTTGATGGACTGATGCCTTCTTCTCTCATCTCGTCAAAGTCATTCTCTGACCAGCTTTGATCCGTTGCTGGCGATGGGCTGCGCTCCTTTGCAGGGGGAGATGCGCTCTTATTTTTTGAATTTCCAGCTTTTCTGCCCTGCTTCTTCCCCATCTTTGTGGTTTTATCTGTCTCTGGACTTTGATGATGGTGACGTACTGATGGGGTTTTGGTATAGGTGTCCTTCCTGTTTGATAGTTTTCCGTCTGACAGTCAGAAGGACTGTCTGTTGGTCTGTTAGAGATTGCTTGAGGTCCACTCCAGACCCTGTTTGCCTGGGTATCAGCAGCAGAGGTTGCCGAAGATAGAATATTGCTGAACAGCGAGTGTACCTGTCTGATTCTTTCTTTGGAAGTTCCTCTCAGGGGTGACGCCACCCTGTGAGGTGTGGGGTATCAGATGCCCCTAGTGGGGGATGTCTCCCAGCTAGGCTACTCAGGGGTCAGGGACCCACCTGAGCAGGCAGTCTGTCCGTTCTCAGATCTCAACCTCCGCGTTAGGAGATCCACGGTCTCCCCAAAGCTGTCAGACAGAGTCGTTCGGGTCTGCAGCGGCCCGCTCTTTCCCCTAATGGACTGTAGCTGTGCGCTGTCCGCAGAGGTAGAGTCTACAGAGACAGGCAGGCTTCCTTGAGCTGCTGTGAGCTCCACCCAGTTCGAGCTTCCCAGCGGCTTTGTTTACCTACTTAAGCCTCAGCAATGGCGGGCGCCCCTCCCCAGCCTCGCTGCTGCCTTGCGGATAGATCGCCGCAGACGGCTGTGTTAGCAGTGAGGGAGGCTCCGTGGGCGTGGGACCCTCCCGGCCAGGTGTGGGATATATTCTCCTGGTGTGCCTGTTCCTAAAGCGCAGTATTGGGGTGGGAGTTACCCGATTTTCCAGGTGTTGTGTGTCTCAGTTCCCCTGGCTAGGAAAAGGGATTTCCTTCCCCCTTGCGCTTCCAGGTGAGGCGATGCCTCGCCCTGCTTCAGCTCACGCTGGTCAGGCTGCAGCAGCTGACCGCACCGATTGTCCGGCACTCCCTAGAGAGATGACCCCAGTACCTCAGTTGAAAGTGCAGAAATCACCGGTCTTCTGTGTGGCTCGCGCTGGGAGTTGGAGACTGGAGCTGTTCCTATTCGGCCATCTTGCTCCGCCCCCGGCTTTATGTGCCACATTTTCTTAATCCAGTCTGTCACAGATGGACATTTGGGTTGATTCCAAGTCTTTGCTACTGTGAATAGTGCTGCAATAAACATACGTGTGCATGTGTCTTTATAGCAGCATGATTTATAATCCTTTGGGTACATACCCAGTAGTGGAATGGCTGGGTCATATGGTACATCTAGTTCTAGATCCTTGAGGAATTGCCATACTGTTTTCCATAGTGGTTGAACTAGCATACAATCCCACCAAGAGTGTAAAAGTGTTCTATTTCTCCACATCCTCTCCAACACCTGTTGTTTCCTGACTTTTTAATGATTGCCATTCTAACTGGTGTGAGATGGTATCTCATTGTGGTTTTGATTTGCATTTCTCTGATGGCCAGTGATGATGAGCATTTTTTCATGTGTCTGTTGGCTGTATGGATGTCTTCTTTTGAGAAATGTCTGTTCATATCCTTTGCTCACTTTTTGATGGGGTTGTTTGTTTTTTCTTGTAAATTGTTTGAGTTCTTTGTAGATTCTGGGTATTAGCCCTTTGTCAGATGAGTAGATTGCAAAAATGTTCTCCCATTCTGTAGGTTGCCTGTTCACTCTGATGGTAGTTTCTTTTGCTGTGCAGAAGCTCTTTCATTAGATCCCATTTGTCAATTTTGGCTTTTGTTGCTGTTGCTTTTGGTGTTTTAGACATGAAGTCCTTGCCCATGCCTATGTCCTGAATGGTACTACCTAGGTTTTCTTCTAGGGTTTTTATGGTATTAGGTCTTACATTTAAGTCTCTAATCCATCTTGAATTAATTTTCATATAAGGAGTAAGGAAAGGATCCAGTTTCAGCTTTCTACTTATGGCTAGCCAATTTTCCCAGCACCATTTATTAAATAGGGAATCCTTTCCCCATTTCTTTTTTCTCTCAGGTTTGTCAAAGATCAGATGGCTATAGATGTGTGGCATTATTTCTGAGGACTCTGTTCTGTTTCATTGGCCTATATCTTTGTTTTGGTATCAGTACCATGCTGTTTTGTTTACTGTAGCATTGTAGCATAGTTTGAAGTCAGGTAGCGTGACGCCTCCAGCTTTGTCCTTTTGACTTAGGATTGTCTTGGCAATGCGGGCTCTTTTTTGGTTCCATATGAACTTTAAAGCAGTTTTTTCCAATTCTGTGAAGAAAGTCATTGGTAGCTGGATGGGGATGGCATTGAATCTATAAATCACCTTGGGCAGTATGGCCATTTTCACGATATTGATTCTTCCTATCCATGAGCATGGTATGTTCTTCCATTTGTTTGTGTCCTCTTTGATTTCACTGAGCAGTGGTTTGTAGTTCTCCTTGAAGACGTCCTTGACATCACTTGTAAGCTGGATTCCTAGGTATTTTATTCTCTTTGAAGCAATTGTGAATGGAAGTTCATTCATGAGTTGGATCTCTGTTTGTCTGTTACTGGAGTATAAGAATGCTTGCGATTTTTGCACATTAATTTTGTAACCTGAGACTTTGCTGAAGTTGCTTATCAGATTAAGGAGATTTGGGGCTGAGACAATGGGGTTTTCTAAATATACAATCATGTCATCTGCAACCAGGGACAATTTGACTTCTTCTTTTACTAACTGAATACCCTTGATTTCTTTATCTTGCCTGATTGCCCTAGCCAGAACTTCCAACACTATGTTGAATAGGAGTGGTGAGAGAGGGCATCCCTGTCTTGTGCCAGTTTTCAAAGAGAATTTTTCCAGTTTTTGCCCATTCAGTATGATATTGGCTGTGGGTTTGTCATAAATAGCTCTTATTATTTTGAGGTACGTTCCATCAATACCGAATTTATTGAGAATTTTTATCATGAAAGGCTGTTGAATTTTGTCAAAAGCCTTTTCTGCATCTATTGAGATAATCATGTGGTTCTTGTCTTTGGTTCTGTTTTTATGCTGGATTACGTTGATTGATTTGCGAATGTTGAACCAGCCTTGCATCCCAGGGATGAAGCCCACTTGATCATAGTGGATAAGCTTTTGAATGTGCTGCTGAATCCGATTTGCCAGTATTTTATTGAGGATTTTTGGACCAATGTTCATCAGGGATATTGGTCTAAAATTCTCTTTTTTTGTTGTGTCTTTGCCAGGCTTTGGTATCAGGATGATGTTGGCCTCATAAAATGAGTTAGGGAGGATTCCCTCTTTTTCTATTGATTGGAATAGTTTCAGAAGGAATGGTACCAGCTCCTCCTTGTACCTCTGGTAGAATTCAGCTGTGAATCCATCTGGTCCTGGACTTTTTTTGGTTCATAGGCTATTAATTATTGCCTCAATTTCAGAGCCTGCTATTGGTCTATTCAGGGATTCAACTTCTTCCTGGTTTAGTCTTGGAAGAGTGTAAGTGTCCAGGAAATTTTCCATTTCTTCTAGATTTTCTAGTTGATTTGCGTAGAGGTGTTTCTAGTATTCTCTGATGGTAGTTTGTATTTCTGTGGGGTCGGTGGTGATATCCCCTTTATCATTTTTTATTGCATCTATTTGATTCCTCTCCCTTTTCTTGTTTATTAGTCTTGCTAGCGGTCTGTCAATTCTGTTGATCTTTTCAAAAAACCAACTCCTGGATTCATTGATTTTTTGGAGGGTTTTTTGTGTCTCTATCTCCTTCAGTTCTGCTCTGATCTTAGTTATTTCTTGCCTTCTGCTAGCTTTTGAATGTGTTTGCTCTTGCCTCTCTAGTTCTTTTGATTGTGATGTTAGAGTGTCAATTTTAGATCTTTCCTGCTTTCTCTTGTGGGCATTTAGTGCTATAAATTTCCCTCTACACACTGCTTTAAATGTGTCCCAGAGGTTCTGGTATGTTGTATCTTTGTTCTCATTGGTTTCAAAGAACATCTTTATTTCTCCTTCATTTCGTTATGTACCCAGTAGTCATTCAGGAGCAGGTTGTTCAGTTTCCATGTAGTTGAGCGGTTTTGATTGAGTTTCTTAGTCCTGAGTTCTAGTTTGATTGGACTGTGGTCTGAGAGACAGTTTGTTATAATTTCTGTTCTTGTACATTTGCTGAGGAGTGCTTTACTTCCAATTATGTGGTCAATTTTGGAATAAGTGTGATGTGGTGCTGAGAAGAATGTATATTCTGTAGATTTGGGGTGGAGAGTTCTATAGATGTCTATTAGGTCCGCTTGGTGCAGAGATGAGTTTAATTCCTTTATATCCTTGTTAACTTTCTGTCTCATTGATCTGTCTAATGTTGACAATGGAGTGTTGAAGTCTCCCATTATTATTGTATGGGAGTCTAAGTCTCTTTGTAAGACTCTAAGGACTTGCTTTATGAATCTGGGTGATCCTGTATTGGGTGCATATATATTTAGGAGAGTTAGCTCTTCCTTTTGAATTGATCCCTTTACCATTATGTAATGGCCTTCTTTTTCTCTTGTGATCTTTGATGGTTTAAAGTCTGTTTTATCAGAGACTAGTATTGCAACCCCTACTTTTTTTTGTTCTCCATTTGCTTGGTAGATCTTCCTCCATCCCTTTATTTTGAGCCTGTGTATGTCTCTGCATGTGAGATGGGTCTCCTGAATACAGCAGACTGATGGGTCTTGACTCTTTATCCAGTTTGCCAGTCTGTGTCTTTTAATTGGAGCATTTAGTCCATTGACATTTAAGGTTAATATCATTTTGTGTAAACTTAATCCTGTCATTATGATATTAACTGGTTATTTTGCTCGTTAGTTGATGCAGTTTCTTCCTAGCTTCGATCGTCTTTACATTGTGGCATGTTTTTGCAATGGCTGGTACCGGTTGTTCCTTTCCATGTTTAGTGCTTCCTTCAGGGTCTCTTGTAAGGCAGGCCTGGTGGTGACAAAATCTCTAAGCATTTTCTTATCTGTAAAGGATTTTATTTCTCCTTCACTGATGAAGCTTAGTTTGGCTGGATATGAAATTCTGGGTTTAAAATTCTTTTCTTTAAGAACGTTGAATATTGGCCCCCACTCTCTTCTGGCTTGTAGAGTTTCTGCCGAGAGATCTGCTGTTAGTCTGATGGGCTTCCCTTTGTGGGTAACCCGGCCTTTCTCTCTCTGGCTGCCCTTAAGATTTTTTCCTTCATTTCAACTTTGGTGAATATGGCAATGATGTGTCTTGGAGTTGCTCTTCTGGAGGAGTATCTTTGTGGCATTCTCTGTATTTCCTGAATTTGAATGTTGGCCTGTCCTACTAGGTTGGGGAAGTTCTCCTGGATGATATCCTGAAGAGTGTTTTCCAACTTGGTTCCATTTTCCCCCTCATTTTCAGGCACCCCAATCAGACGTAGATTTGGTCTTTTTACATAATCCCATACTTCTTGCAGGCTTTGTTCATTTCTTTTTCTTCTTTTTTCTTTTGGTTTC
Organism: Trachypithecus francoisi; assembly: GCF_009764315.1. Taxonomy (NCBI): domain Eukaryota; kingdom Metazoa; phylum Chordata; class Mammalia; order Primates; family Cercopithecidae; genus Trachypithecus; species Trachypithecus francoisi. Next base: position 79,337,377 of record NW_022681465.1, read on the forward strand.
TCTTCTCACTTCATTTCATTCATTTGATCCTCAATCACTGATACTCTTTCTTCCAGTTGATTGAGTCGGTTACTGAAGCTTGTGCATTTGTCATGTATTTCTCGTGCCATGGTTTTAATCTCTGTCATTTCGTTTATGACCTTCTCTGCATTAATTAGTCTAGCTGTCAATTCTTCCACTCTTTTTTCAAGATTTTTAGTTTCTTTGTGCTGGGTACTTAATTCCTCCTTTAACTCTGAGAAGTTTGATGGACTGAAACCTTCTTCTCTCATCCCGTCAAAATTATTCTCTGACCAGCTTTGATCCGTTGCTGGCGATGGGCTGCGCTCCTTTGCAGGGGGAGATGCGCTCTTATTTTTTGAATTTCCAGCTTTTCTGCCCTGCTTTTTCCCCATCTTTGTGGTTTTATCTGCCTCTGGTCTTTGATGATGGTGACGTACTGATGGGATTTTGGTATAGGTGTCCCTCCTGTTTGATAGTTTTCCTTCTAACAGTCAGGACCCTCAGCTGTAGGTCTGTTGGAGATTGCTTGAGGTCCACTCCAGACCCTGTTTGCCTGGGTATCAGCAGCAGAAGTTGCAGAAGATAGAATATTGCTGAACAGTGAGTGTACCTGTCTGTTTCTTCCTTTGGAAGCTTCCTCTCAGGGGTGTACTCCACTTTGTGAGGTGTGGGGTGTCAGATTGCCCCTATTGGGGATGTCTCCCAGTTAGGCTAATCAGGGGTCAGGGACCCACTTGAGCAGGCAGTCTGCCTGTTCTCAGATCTCAACCTTCATGTTGGGAGATCCACTGCTCTCTTCAAAGCTGTCAGAAAGAGTCGTTTGCCTCTGCATAGGTTTCTGCTGCTTTTTTTGTTGTTGTTATTTAGCTGTGCCCTGTCCCCAGCAGTGGAGTCTACAAAGACAGGCATGTTTCCTTGAGCTGCTGTGAGCTCCACCCAGTTCGAGCTTCCCAGCAGCTTTGTTTATCTACTTAAGCCCCAGCAATGGCGGGCACCCCTCCCCCAGCCTCACTGCTGCCTTGTGGTTAGATCACAGACTGCTGTGTTAGCAATAAGGGAGGCTCCATGGGCGTGGGACCCTCCCGGCCAGGTGTGGGATATATTCTCCTGGTGTGCCTGTTTCCTTAAAGCGCAGTATTGGGGTGGGAGTTGCCTGATTTTACAGGTGTTGTGTGTCTCAGTTCCCCTGGCTAGGAAAAGGGATTCCCTTCCCCCTTGCGCTTTCCAGGTGAGGCAATGCCTCGCCCTGCTTCAGCTCTCACTGGTCGGGCTGCAGCAGCTGACCAGCACCGATTGTCCGGCACTCCCTAGTGAGATGACCCCAGTACCTCAGTTGAAAATGCAGAAATCACAGGTCTTCTGTGTCGCTCGCGCTGGGAGTTGGAGACTGGAGCTGTTCCTATTAGGCCATCTTGCTCTGCCCCCGCGTTTTAATTTTTCAATAGAAATAAAGAAAAATGCCCAGAGAATAGTTATACAAGAAAGTGCTTTGGACTTGAAGTCAAGAAGGTCCTAATTTGATCTTTGATTCTGCCTCTTAAACAGTTTTTTTTTTTTTTTTTTTTTTTTTGCGAGGAGTTTTGTCGGCCGGGAGCGGTGGCTCATGCCTGTAATCCCAGGACTTTGGGAGGCCGAGGCAGGCAGATCACAAGGTCAGGAGATCAAGAACATCCTGGCTAACACGGTGAAACCCCGTCTCTACTAAAAATACAAAAAATTAGCCGAGCGTAGCGGTGGGCGCCTGTAGTCCCAGATACTCCTACATAATAGTTTCAACTTTGCTTCTTGCTCACGAAGCCTATACTATTTTTTACCTGGCCCTTTAATAAAAAGTTTGACACTCCCTGCTATACAGCAATTAAATTAACTTTTACACTGTATAATATAGATGACTTGCAGAAATTTAATTGTGGATGATGATGCATACTGTATGATTTCACTACATGTATGTCAAAACTCAGGCACAACTAAACTATAGTGTTTTGTGATGCATGCTTGGGGGTAAAACCATAAAGAAAAATAAGGAAGTTAATACCATAAAGCTTATGATATTCAATATCTTAGTGGCATACTAGGGAGAATTCTGAAGTAGTAACAATTTTCTATTCCCTAACCCAGAAGGCAGATACCCATGTTTTCATTGTGTGATTACAAATTAATGAACTGTATGTGTTTATATTCTGTATGTATTTTCTGTGTGTTATGCTTCACAATAAAAACAGTATAAAACAAATAAACAAATACTTAACAATGAATACAAAAAGTTTTTTAAATGATTGAAGAAACTCAGGCAATTTGGATGGTCCAATTGCCCTCTTAATAGGAGACTCACAGACTTCTGTTTTATTTTCCATTTATAGTTATTCATTCAACAATTATTTACTGTGCATCTACTTTGTGTCATGCTCTGTCCTAGATGCTGATGAAAGTTTATGACTTTTGGTGTCATGAACAACAACACAATATAAAATAAAAACATATATTTTTGCACATTACATAACTGGTTTTATGTATTTCTCAGGTCATTATGTTTCCAAGAGTGGCAATATTCAGAATTTCATACTCCAGGTTCAGGCATTTAAGAGGCTTTGTTTCTCCAAAAGCTATTCTTATGTTTGAAGATAGAAAATGTTTCAAGAATTCCCTGTTGATTCTCACCAACAGTGTACAGGCATTCCTCTGTCACTGCCACTCTTACCAGGATTTATTATTTTTGTTGTCTTTTTCATAACAGCCATTTTAACTGGAGTGAGATGATGTTTGAAGGATTTACATTTCCCTGATTAGTGCATTAGTCAGGGTTCTCTAGAGGGACAGGACTAATAGGATAGATGTATATATGTATAGATGTATAGAATAGATATATTAAGGAGTGTTGACTCCCACAGTCACGAGATGAATCCCACAATAGGCCGTCTGCAAGCTGAGGAACAAGGAAGCCAGTCTCCAGTCCCAAAACTGAAAAAGTAGGGAACCTGACAGTGCAGCTTTCAGTCTGTGGCTGAAGGCCTGAGAGCCCCTAGCAAACTACTGGTATAGGTTCAAGAGTCCAGAAGCTGAAGAACTTGGAGTCTGGTATTCAAGGTCAGGAAGCATCCAGCACAGGAGAAAGATGGAAGCCAGAAGACTTTTCCAGTCTAGTTCTTCCATGTTCCTCTCCCTGCTTTTATCCTAGCCACACTGGCAGCTGATTACATGGTGCCCACCCAGATTGAGGTGGGTCTGCCTCTGTGAGTCCACTGACTCAAATGTTAATCACCTTTGGTAACACCCTCACAGACTCACCCAGGAGCAATACTTTGCATCCTTCAATCCAATCAAGTTGACACTCAATATTAACCATCACAATTAGCAATGTTGAACATCTTTCCATGTCCTTTTTGGCCATTTATATATCTTGTTTTGAGAAATGTCCATTTTGGTCTTTTTCCCATTTTTAATCAGATTGTTTGCTTTTCTGCTATTGAGTTGTTGGAGTTCCTTATCTATTCTGGTGGTTAATCCCTTGTTGAGAGTTCCCTATTGATTCTAAAATGAAGGTTTTACTATATAAATTATGTTTTTATCACACAAAACAAGTTCTACTGTGTAACAGATGCATTAGATTTTAGACTTGGGAAGGAAGATGAGATAATCGAGACCAGATGCAGAAAATGAGTCCCAGCACAGATGGGGGACCTGTTGTAGTGTGATTGGTTACAATCTGATCTTCTGACTGTTGACCTTTCTACAAATAATTTTACTAATCTCAGATAAGTCAAAAGTAAAACTTGATTAAAATGCCCATACTTTGTTGATTAGACACTTCTCCCCAGAAATATAGTGCATTAAAATTTATACCAATGTATAAAACAATAACCTAGGATTACCTGATGTTCTCATTAGCATTTGGAGTGTTTTGAAGATTACCATAAAGCCTGAACTGATAATCTGATAATATTATAATGTATTCTTGGTTTCATAGAAGTTCAGAAGCAGTCCCTCTGCTTGGGAAAGACATTCCCTGCTGTGTTCCAAGGCAACAGGCGGGGAAAATATGTGGACATTTCATACATAACGGAGCCTTGGTAAATATCAGCTCTTCTATAATCCTATTTAGGTTCAAGAGAAAAATACTTTTCTTTCATCCCCTTTGATTCTGTGCTTTGCTCCATATAGTTAGGCTAGCTTGCATGTCAGGGGAGGACTCTGCAGGGTGGAAGTGAGGTTGGATAGACCAAAACATGAGTTGACATTGTTCTTGCTCTCATTTACTACAAGATAATTAACAAAGGCTTTCATATCATTTCTTCTCTCCCATTTGAATGACAAACATAAAATAAGAAATCATTCTCAACATATTTTTGAATATGAGCAAGTTTATTATTGAAACACATTCATCTTATGTCTGTCAACTTCAACAATGTCACTTTTAAAATGAGCTGAGAGGACAAAAGTAGTATTTCCTTTATTAAGAAAAAAAATTGGACCTTCAATAAAATCAAATGAATGTTATTCAGGTGATGGATCTCCTAAAAACCCTGACTTTGCCACTATGTAATCTATCCATGTTAAAAAAAATACATATGTACCCCATAAATTTATATATATATATATATATAAAAAAGCAGGCCTCGCACGGTGGCTCACGCCTATAATACCAGCATTTCAGCAGGCTGAAGTGGGCAAATCACGAGGTCAAGAGATCAAGATCATCCTGGCCAACATGGTGAAACCCCATCTCTACTAATAATACAAAAATTAGCTGGGCCTGGTGGTGCGCAACTGTAGTCCCAGCTACTCGGGAGGCTGAGGCAGTATAACTGCTTGAACCCAGGTCACAGAAATTGCAATGAGCTGAGATTGCGCCACTGTACTCCAGCCTGGTGACAGAGTGAGACTCCATCTCAAAAAAAAAAAAAAAAGAAAGAATAATAATAAACAAATGAGGGTTACATAAATCACAAAGAATAAATATCAGAATTATATAACTTTGCAAAAATTTTACTAACTCTTAGTGCCTGAATTATCTACCTAATCTTGTAACATTTACATCATTTTTCTCATTGCCAAAAATTCATCATCCAGCATTTTTTTAACCTGATAGAGTAGATAAACAAGTTCTGGAAAGCAAATTTTTGTATGACCTCTATCTTAACTAAAATAGGCCAGGGGTAAAAGGGGGAGCATTTTTGTTGTGGGGAACCTTCCATACATGTTTTCAAACTTCCTTCATCCCCTCCACTTCATCTACTTAGAAATGGAAGGCTGAATCATATAGAAAGTATATGTTCAGCTTTAGTAGATATTGCCAATTTTCAAAATAGTTGTACCAACTAGCATTCCCACCAGCAATGCACTGTTTCAATTTCTCTATACTCTGGTCTAAACTTGGTTTATTATATTTTTTGGTATGTTTATGTTTGTTGGTGTGTTTTTGCATATCTTGTGTTATGGTTGTTATATAGTAATATCGGGATTTTATTTTTCACTTTTTACATGACTAAAAATATTTTTTGAGCACTTCTCTGTGTTTGAATGTTTTTTTTTTTGAACCAGGTCTCCTGAATCCCAGTTGTGTTCTCCTTTCAACAAACATGACATCACTCTTTCTTTGTTCAAACTTTTAAAAAGTTAATTTACATATATTTAAGTTAATGTCCATAGTCATGTAGCCACCATCACAATGAAGACATAGAATAAATATTCATTGTCACAAAAAATTCCCTTATGCATTTTTTACTCAGTCCTTTCCAATCATCCCCAGCCACTGGTGGACATGAATCTGATTTTTGACGCTGTATAGTTTAACCCATACAAAATGTCATGAAAATGAAAGAATAAAATATATAGTATTTTGTGACTGACTTCTTCAATTTGCATAATGCCTGAGATTTCATCAGTGTTACTGTTTGCCCGTTGTTGTTTCTATTGTTACCTTCCATTTCTTCCTGAGTCTGATGGACTGATTGACCACTTACTTACCTTGTGCTTAGAGTAGCAACTAAGATGCTGGAGGTTTTAGCTTTCCGGCTTCCCCTTCAGCTATTCCTGCACACCTTGATACAGAGGAGGTCCTTCTCTGCTCTTTTTCTGGTCTTTCTACACTCTTCTACCTACCCCAGTGGTGGATTGTTGTTGTTTGTTGTAGGAGCTAGATTTGTTATGAGGGTGGGATTTTTTTTTATCTTGGTTCAGCCTCAGCTTTAGACAGGTCCTGTGCAAAGCTCTTTCATCATTTCTGCCTGTATCTGTGATTGGTCTTGGCTAATAATTTCCTGCCCTAAAGATTTAACTCCTGCTTTTTCCAGAAGCAATGGATCTTTGGCTTTTAACTCTGGTGAAGAGGTTGCTTTGTCTCTTTACCCCAGTGGCTTAGCTTTGTAGAACAGAAATTTCTGTCAAACTGGGAAGGTCATTCCCCGTGTCCTCCGGCAGCCACTGCTCATCTCTGCACCTGTACCATCAAGGGGGACTCTCCCTGATCTCTTGCCCTGCCCTCAGTCTTTCCCATGAGCACCTGGACAGAGGCTGATAAAAAAAAGAGCTTGAGAGAGATGAATGCCCTTTGTGTTTTTGGACCCTACTATTTCAAAGTGGTGTTTACTTAGTTGCGTTATGACCTCAGCTTTCTTATAGGCTCGAGAACATTTATGCTTTGGGGGGGTTATTTGGTACTTTCTCATTAATAACATGAGAGACAATTAGTTGTAGATTTCTTTATCCTAAGTGGAGCAGAGATGAGTATTTTTGTGCAATCAGCAAGGGGTTTTCTGCAGATACTACCTTACTTCGACATACTACTGATTACCGCAGGTTGTTTGCCACAAACCAAAAATGCATAAAAGGATTACATAAAAGGATTATTTGTGATCAAAGACCCAGTCTAGTCCTTGGAACTAGTCATCTATGCCAGTCATAATCTTTTCAAAATCATTAGGCAGCAGGATAAATTTTAATAAATAGCATAATTTTGAATAATGCTGAAACTGAGACACCTCAGAACATTAGTGAACATTTTTGGCTGTTTCATACATTACTATTTACCACAATACAATTGATCTGTTACCTCTTTCAATCTCTTTCTTATCCAATTTCCTTGTTTGTATATTTTCACATGACTGCATCTTCATCTTCTATTTTGATTTGTGCAATCAAGATATAGTTAATACATTAGCATAATTTCTCAGTTCTTTAAAGTTGCAAACTTTATTATACCATCCATATAACAATTCACAGAAAACTGAAAGGAACTATTTCAAAATGTTTTAGTTGCTACCTCTGAGTCTTAGAATTGCTGATTTATTTTATGGTTAATTTTTTCTTCTTTTTTGTTCTTTCTCAATTATATAAATTGAACATATTACTAGTATAAGAAAAAGGTTAAAAGGTCCTGCATAGTCATATATTCCCCTGTATAATGTCTTCTTCCAAAAGCCTGTTTACAAATTCTTCCTCAGCATGGAAAAAGGCCTTTTTTTCACCCTCAACTTCTTAATCAACATCTTCTCCTATTATTGTGGAAACTCAGTTGCCTCGATGTTTGAAGCCTTTGTTACTCTATACTTCTCTCCCTCACCGTAAGTTTCACAAAATCCTAATATTTTAAAAAGTAATTATTTTTTCATATCTCTATAGTCCAGCTTCTTGCTTATATATTATAAATATGTTTTTTGTTGCTGACTTGTCTTTGTCTACACTTGAGGTTAAACAAATATTTAAGTTATTTACCTTTTTTGTTTTTGGATACAGGTCTCATTCTGTTGGCTAGGCTGAAGAGCAGTGGCACGATCATGGCTTACTGCAGCCCCGACCTCCCCTGTCCAAGTGATCAGGGACAGGGGAGCCTCCCAAGTAGCTGGGATTACTGGTGCGTGCCACCACACCTGGCTAATTTAAAAAAAAAAAAAATCTTTTGTAGAGACAAGGTCTCACTATGTTGCTCAGGCTGGTTTCAAATTCCTGGACACAAGCGATACTCCCGCCTTGGCCTCTCAAACTTCTGGGATTACAGGCCTGAGCCACCATGCCTGGCCTAAGTTATTTATCTTAATAATGCCAAGATAAAATTGAGAATTAATTTGGACTATAATTGTAATACAAATATTTCATCTCCAGTTGCTGTTTAATATACCAACAAATTTCATAAGAGTTCTCATTCCAGTCATTTGTATTACTCTATGGAAAGTTACAACTCTGAGTCACTTTATTTAAACATTATTAATTTATAGTGGAGATGTAAAGTTTTCAGATTTCCTTTTCTTCTTGATCTGATTCTTTCACTTTCTCTACTAAACACTTTAGTTGCTTGGTTTAAACTTCATGAAAATGATTTAAGAATCCTACCAATCTATTTTCACTTATTGCTCTTATTGTTTTAATTCTGAACCTAATCTTTACTTTGTCTTGGAAAATTTTTTGTTGCCTGAGAGTTCTTCCATTATGTTCCTTTTCCCTACCAATTTCTACACTTCCATGAAATGCTACTTTAATCTAGAAACAATTTTCCAAATCTTTTTACTGTAACAAAAACAATATAAAACTCAGAAAAAAAATGGTTATAGGTCACAACTACTTGTGTCAAGGTCATTTTTTAATGTTTCATGATATTTTCAGGTTCAAAAGTCTTAAGCTTCAAACCAGTACCAGCCTTGACTAGACTTTAAGAGAAGGAGAGTCTTTGTTAGTATTCTTCTTCATTATTTTCATGCCTCTTCTTTCCCAAATTCCTTACATTTTTTTTTTTCATATTCTAAATTTAGGATGAGTCTTTGAGTACTTAGGCATTTACCCTGATATAATCTGGTAATCCCTAACATAGAACCCAGTGAATCAGTAATATTTAACCCCTGTCCCATAATGTTCTGAGTCCTATGCTCTCATTAAGCCTGGAATTTACTGACTCTAAGGATTAATTTCTCCCCTTTACTGTTCCTGCGTAGGTCAAGTCCACAACACTGGGGATCATTTGGGATCCTTCTGGACATTCTAGTTAATAACTCTACAGAAAATGGTAGTTGTTTTCAAGAGTGCAAGACTTGCCCCTGACTAAAGGTCTCCAAACCAAGGGAAATCTGCAGGAAAATGACCACCTGCTTGACTGGAATTCCAAATAACAAAAGTCAGCATCCATCTAGAGCATCCATCAGGCTTGTGAACCCCTACTTTTATCCATCAGAGTAATCTATGTTATTCCGATGGGAAATATTAGCATATTTGCATATTTCCCAATAAAATATATACAAATATGGGATATAGAATATTCCATCAGGATACTTTCCTGGGGATAATAGGGAGAACCTTATTTTCCAATGAATGAGATGGACAATTCATATTTAAGTAACACAGATATATAAAAAGCACTATTAAGATTCTTCCAAAACAGTTCAGTGAAATAAAACGGGAAGCTGGTTCATAATGGGTTTTTGCATTGCTTTCTTTCAATATCGAATTGCAAGGCCATAAGTTGGCATTTTATCACTTTGAGCATATTTTCTTTTAAGCAAAATGAACTTTGGACAAAATGATATTTACTTATGGTTTTCATAAGATCTAACAGTCCTCAATCATTTTATACAACTTGAAAAATCACAAAGTAGATGTATCACATGAAGATTGATCTCATTGTTTAAAGACTACTTAGCAAGCAGATAAGAGTCATGTGTTGGCTGGGCACAGTGGCTCACGCCTGTAATCCCAAAACTTTGGGAGGCTGAGGCTGGCGGATCACCTGAGGTCAGGAGTTTGAGAGCAGCAGGCCAACGTGGTGAAATCCGGTCTCTAATAAAAGCAGAAAAATTAGCTGGGTGTGGTGGCAGGCGCCTGTAATCCCAGCTATTTGGGAAGCCGAGGCAGGAGAATCACTTGAACCCAGGAGGTAGAGGTTGCATTGAGCGGAGATCATGCCACTGCTCTCCAGCCTGGGCAACAGAGTAAGACTACATGTAAAAAAAAAAAAAAAAAAAAAATCATGTGTTACTGCAACAATACAAGTTTTGAGGTCAGATAAACTTGAACTAAATATCAGCTCTACTACTCACCAATTATATGCTTTTTTTTTTTTTAATTATACTTTAAGTTCTAAGGTACATGTGCATAACATGCAGGTTTGTTACATATGTATACTTGTGCCATGTTGGTGTGCTGCACCCATCAACTCGTCAGCACCCATCAACTCGTCATTTACATCAGGTGTAACTCCCAATGCAATCCCTCTCCCCTCCCCCCTCCCCGTGATAGGCCCCAGTGTGTGATGTTCCCCTTCCCGAGTCCAAGTGATCTCATTCTTGAGTTCCCACCTATGAGTGAGAATATGCGGTGTTTGGTTTTCTGTTCTTGCCATAGTTTGCTGAGAATGATGGTTTCTAGCTGCATCCATGTCTCTACAAAGGACACAAACTCATCCTTTTTTATGGCTGCATAGTATTCCATGGTGTATATGTGCCACATTTTCTTAATCCAGTCTGTCACTGATGGACATTTGGGTTGATTCCAACTCTTTGCTATTGTGAATAGTGCTGCAATAAACATACGTGTGCATGTGTCTTTATAGCAGTATGATTTAAAATCCTTTGGGTATATACCCAATAATGGGATGACTGGGTCATATGGTACTTCTAGTTCTAGATCCTTGAGGAGTCACCATACTGTTTTCCATAATGGTTGAACTAGCTTACAATCCCACCAACAGTATAAAAGTGTTCCTATTTCTCCACATCCTCTCCAGCACTTGTTGTTTCCTGAGTTTTTAATGATTGCCATTCTAACTGGTGTGAGATGGTATCTCATTGTGGTTTTGATTTGCATTTCTCTGATGGCCAGTGATGATGAGCATTTTTTCATGTGTCTGTTGGCTGTATGGATGTCTTCTTTTGAGAAGTGTCTGTTCATATCCTTTGCCCACTATTTGATGAGGTTGTTTGTTTTTTTCTTGTAATTTTGTTTGAGTTCTTTGTACGTTCTGGATATTAGCCCTTTGTCAGATAAGTAGATCGCAAAAATTTTCTCCCATTCTTTAGGTTGCCTGTTCACTCTGATGGTAGTTTCTTTTGCTGTGCAGAAGCTCTATACTTTAATTTGATCCCATTTGTCAATTTTGGCTTTTGTTGCTGTAGCTTTTGGTGTTTTAGACAAGAAGTCCTTGCCCATGCCTATGTCCTGAATGGTATTACCTAGGTTTTCTTCTAGGGTTTTTATGGTATTAGGTCTAACATTTAAGTCCTTAATCCATCTTGAATTGATTTTCATATAAGGAGTAAGGAAAGGATCCAGTTTCAGCTTTCTACTTATGGCTAGCCAATTTTCCCAGCACCATTTATTAAAGAGGGAATCCTTTCCCCATTTCTTATTTTTGTCTGGTTTGTCAAAGATGAGATGGCTGTAGATGTGTGGTATTATTTCTGAGGACTCTGTTCTGTTCCATTGGCCTATATCTCTGTTTTGGTATCAGTACCATGCTGTTTTGGTTACTGTAGTCTTGTAGTATAGTTTGAAGTCAGGTAGCACAATGCCTCCAGCTTTGTTCTTTTGACTTAGGATTGTCTTGGAAATGCAGGCTCTTTTTTGCTTCCATATGAACTTTAAAGTAGTTTTTTCCAGTTCTGTGAAGAAATTCATTGGTAGCTTGATGGGGATGGCATTGAATCTATAAATAACCTTGGGCAGTAGGGCCATTTTCACGATATTGATTCTTCCTATCCATGAGCATGGTATGTTCTTCCATTTGCTTGTGTCCTCTTTTATTTCACTGAGCAGTGGATTGTAGTTCTCCTTGAAGAAGTCCTTCGCATCTCTTGTAAATTGGATTCCTGGGTGCTTTATTCTCTTTGAAGCTATTGTGAATCGGAGTTCATTCACGATTTGGCTCTCTGTTTCTCTGTTACTGGTGTATAAGAATGCTTGCAATTTTTACACATTAATTTTGTATCCTGAGACTTTACTGAAGTTGCTTATCAGCTTAAGGAGATTTTGGGCTGAGACAATGGGGTTTTCTAAATATACAATCATGTCATCTGCAAATAGGGATAATTTGACTTCTTCTTTTTCTAACTGAATACGCTTTATTTCTTTCTCTTGCCTGATTGCCCTAGCCACAACTTCCAACACTATGTTGAATAGGAGTGGTGAGAGAGGGCATCCCTGTCTTGTGCCAGTTTTCAAAGGGAATTTTTCCAGTTTTTGCCCATTCAGTATGATATTGGCTGTGGGTCTGTCATAAATAGCTCTTATTATTTTGAGATACATTCATTCCATCAATACCGAATTTATTGAGCATTTTTTGCATGAAGGGCTGTTGCATTTTGTCAAAGGCCTTTTCTGTATCTATTAAGATAATCATGTGGTTTTTGTCTTTGGTTCTGTTTATATGCTGGATCACGTTGATTGATTTGTGAATGTTGAACCAGCATTGCATCCCAGGGATGAAGCCCACTTGATCATGTTGGATAAGCTTTTCGATGTGCTGCTGGATCCTGTTTGCCAGTATTTTATTGAGGATTTTTGCATCAATGTTTATCAGGGATATTGGTCTAAAAATCTCTTTTTTTGTTGTGTCTTTGCCAGACTTTGGTATCAGGATGATGTTGGCCTCATAAAATGAGTTAGGGAGGATTCCCTCTTTTTCTATTGATTGAAATAGTTTCAGAAGGAATGCTACCAGCTCCTCCTTGTACCTCTGGTAGAATTCAGCTGTGAAGCCATCTGGTCCTGGACTTTTTTTGGTTGGTAGGCTATTAATTATTGTCTCAATTTCTGAGCCTGCTATTGGTCTATTCAGGGATTCAACTTCTTCCTGGTTTAGTCTTGGGAGAGTGTAAGTGTTCAGGAAATTATCCATTTCTTCTAGATTTTCTAGTTGATTTACATAGAGGTGTTTGTAGTATCCTCTGATGGTAGTTTGTATTTCTGTGGGGTCAGTGGTGATATCCCCTTTATCATTTTTTATTGCGTCTATTTGATTCTTCTCTCTTTTCTTCTTTATTAGTCTTGCTAGCGGTCTATCAATTTTGTTGATCTTTTCAAAAAACCAACTCCTGGATTCATTGATTTTTGGAGGGTTTTTTGTGTCTCTATCTCCTTCAGTTTGGCTCTGATCTTAGTTATTTCTTGCCTTCTGCTAGCTTTTGAATGTGTTTGCTCTTGCTTCTCTAGTTCTTTTAATTGTGATGTTAGAGTGTCCATTTTAGATCTTTCCTGCTTTCTCTTGTGGACATTTTGTGCTACGAAGTTCCCTCTACACACTGCTTTAAATGTGTCCCAGAGATTCTGGTATATTGTATCTTTGTTCTCATTGGTTTCAAAGAACATCTTTATTTCTGCCTTCATTTCGTTATGTACCCAGTAGTCATTCAGGAGCCAGTTATTCATTTTCCATGTAGTTGAGTGGTTTTGATTGAGTTTCTTAGTCCTGAGTTCTAGTTTGATTGCACTGTGGTCTGAGAGACCGTCTGTTATAATTTCTGTTCTTGTACATTTGCTAGGAGTGCTTTACTTCCAATTATGTGGTCAATTTTGGAATAAGTGTGATGTGGTGCTGAGAAGAATGTATATTCTGTTGATTTGGGGTGGAGAGTTCTGTAGATGTCTGTTAGGTCTTCTTGCTGCAGAGCTGAGATCAATTCCTGGATATCCTTGTTAACTTTCTGTCTCGTTGATCTGTCTAATGTTGACAATGGTGTGTTAAAGTCTCCCATTATTATTCTATGGGAGTCTAAGTCTCTTTGTAAGTCTCTAAGGACTTGCTTTACGAATCTGGGTGCTCCTGTATTGGGTGCATATATATTTAGAATAGTTAGCTCTTCCTGTTGAATTGATCCCTTTACCATTATGTAATGGCCTTCTTTGTCTCTTTTGATCTTTGTTGGTTTAAAGTCTGCTTTATCAGAGACTAATATTGCAACCCCTGCTATTTTTTGTTCTCCATTTGCTTGGTAGATCTTCCTCCATCCCTTTATTTTGTGCCTATGTATGTCTCTGCATGTGAAATGGGTCTCCTGAATACAGCAGACTGACGGGTCTTGACTCTTTATCCAGTTTGCCAGTCTGTGTCTTTTCATTGGAGCATTTAGTCCATTTACATTTAAGGTTAATATTGTTATGTGTGAACTTGATCCTGTCATTATGATATTAACTGGTTATTTTGCTCGTTAGTTGATGCAGTTTCTTCCTAGCCTCGATGGTCTTTACATTTTGGCATGTTTTTGCAATGGCTGGTACCAGTTGTTCCTTTCCATGTTTAGTGCTTCCTTCAGGGTCTCTTGTAAGGCAGGTCTAGTGGTGACAAAATCTCTAAGCATTTGCTTATCTGTAAAGGATTTTATTTCTCCTTCACTGATGAAACTTAGTTTGGCTGGATATGAAATTCTGGGTTTAAAATTCTTTTCTTTAAGAATGTTGAATATTTGCCCCCACTCTCTTCTGGCTTGTAGAGTTTCTGCCGAGAGATCTGCTGTTAGTCTGATGGGCTTCCCTTTGTGGGTAACCCGACCTTTCTCTCTGGCTACCCTTAAGATTTTTTCCTTCATTTCAACTTTGGTGAATATGGCAATGATGTGTCTTGGAGTTGCTCTTCTGGAGGAGTATCTTTGTGGCATTCTCTGTATTTCCTGAATTTGAATGTTGGCCTGTCCTACTAGGTTGGGGAAGTTCTCCTGGATGATATCCTGAAGAGTGTTTTCCAACTTGTTTCCATTTTCTCCCTCACTTTCAGGCACCCCAATCAGACGTAGATTTGGTCTTTTTACATAATCCCATACTTCTTGCAGGCTTTGTTCATTTCTTTTTCTTCTTTTTTCTTTAGACTTCTCTTCTCCCTTCACTTCATTCATTTGATCCTCAGTCGCTGATACTCTTTCTTCTGGTTGATCGAGTTGGTTACTGAAGCTTGTGCATTTGTCACGTATTTCTCGTGTCATGGTTTTCATCTCTGTCAGTTTGTTTATGGCCTTCTCTGCATTAATTATTCTAGTTATCAATTCTTCCACTCTTTTTTCAAAATTTTTAGTTTCTTTGTGCTGAGTACGTGTTTCCTCCTTTAGCTCTGAGAATTTTGATGATCTGAAGCCTTCTTCTCTCATGTCATCAAAGTCATTCTCCGTCCAGCTTTGATCCGTTGCTGGCGATGAGCTGCGTTCCTTTGGAGGGGGAGATGCACTCTTATTTTTGAATTTCCAGCTTTTCTGTCCTGCTTTTTCCCCATCTTTGTGGTTTTGTCTACCTCTGGTCTTTGATGATGGTGATGTACTGATGGGATTTTGGTGTGGGTATCCTTCCTGTTTGTTAGTTTTCCTTCTAACAGTCAGGACCCTCAGCTCTAGGTCTGTTGGAGATTGCTTGAGGTCCACTCCAGATCCTGTTTGCCTGGGTGTCAACAACAGAGGTTGCAGAAGATAGAATATTGCTGAACAGCGAGTATACCTGTCTGATTCTTGCTTTGGAAGCTTCCTCTCCGGGGTGTACTCCACCGTGTGAGGTGTGGGTGTCGGTCTGCCCCTAGTTGGGGATGTCTCCCAGTTAGGCTACTCAGAGGTCAGGGACCCACTTAAGAAGGGCAGTCTGTCTGTTCTCAGATCTTAACCTCCATGTTGGGAGATCCACTGCTCTCTTCAAAGCTGTCAGACAGAGTCATTTGCATCTGTAGAGGTTTCTGCTGCTTTTGTTGTTGTTGTTGTTGTTGTTGTTGTTTAGCTGTGCCCTGTCCCCAGAGGTGGAGTCTACAGAGACCGGCAGGCCTCCTTGAGCTGCTGTGATCTCCGCCCAGTTCGATCTTCCCAGGGCTTTGTTTACCTACTTAAGCCTCAGCAATGGCGGGCGCCCCTCCCCCAGCCTCGTTGCTGCCTTGCAGTTAGATGGCAGACTGCTGTGCTAGCAATGAGGAAGGCTCCATGGGCGTGGGACCTCCCTGGCCAAGTGTGGTATATAATCTCCTGGTGTGCTCGTTTGCTTAAAGCTCAGTATTGGAGTGGGAGGTAGCCGCAGGTGTTGTGTCTCTCAGTTCCCCTGGCTAGGGAAAAGGATTCCCTTCCCGCTTGTGCTTCCCAGGTGAGGTGATGCCTCGCCCTGCTTCAGCTCTCGCTGGTCGGGCTGCAACTGCTGACCAGCATCGATTGTCCAGCACTCCCTAGTGAGATAAACCCAGTACCTCAGTTGAAAATGCAGAAATCACCTGTCTTCTGTGTCACTCGTGCTGGGAGCTGGAGACTGGAGCTGTTCCTATTCGGCCATCTTGCTCCATCCCCCTCTATATGCTTTTTAAATAAGCTAGTAATTGCCCTAGGCCATAGTCAACTCATTTATATATAGGTAATAATATACTACAGGGTTCTAGGGATTAAATAAAATCCCTTTATAAGTTCTTATAAACCTGGTCCAGGGGAAAATAGTCTCTATGCTGGAATCAGAGATTATGCTCAGGGATATGTCCGGACACTGATTCTATTCTGTTTTTTGTCCTATGTCCACCCCCATCATCCCACCCAACACATAAAAACATGGTCTTACTGATAATCAATTTGACTCAAAACCAAGATTGTTTGTACTAGTTGAGAACAGATGCAAAGCTTGTTTAAAAGAAAAGGGTACACAAGACTTTAAGCTGTTCAAACCCATCAAGGTCCCATCTCACCAAGACGGTGTCAAGAGTGGCAGCACACCTTATTTATGGTGAAATACTATGCTTTAAAGTAAATAGATCAAGAATCTTAGCAAATCTTCAAGTGCCTACTGAGGGGTACAAGGTGAGAGAATTTCTTCCCACCAACTGATAGGCAATCTGAATTTGAAACACTCCTATGCATAACCATTAAAGTCAGAAACAGAGGACAGGCGCCAGAAGCTCAGTTGTGACCTGGGTGAGAGGAGAAAGATGTCCTGAGATTAGATTTGACTGAGGATAATGAAAAAGTTAATAATTTACGTGAAGAGCCCAGAATTTGTTTATGGGGATAACATTTTGAAGTTTTAATTCCATTTTTTTCTCTATCTTTGTGTCACGTGATCATTTCTCAGCCCAGACAACTTGTTTATTCCACCTCAATTGTCCCAGGAAAGGAATTCTAGTAAACCCAGGGAACAAAGAAAACAATTCTTGGTTCCTTAGTTTCAAACATACTTTCAAAATTCAGAGCCAAAACAAATTTTGAAATTCAAAGCTTTTGCTTTATGAAAGCTGTGCTGTTTTACTTGCAATTATCTAAGGCTTCAAGAAAACAGAGCATGAAGTTTATTCCACAAACAACTTACTTTGGAGAGATGTGAAGTCAGGAAGTTCTTCCTCATCTCCTCAATTGTTCCAGTTTTTATAAGCTAAGAGAGAGGGGGCAATGAGAAAGAAGAATAAAAGACCTTAACTGTCGATAGGATTCTCTACCTCTTTCCCAGTTGGAATCAAGCTAGCAAGAAGGCAGAGAGATATAGAAAGAGAGTTAAATTAGAGACTTTGAGAGCAGACATTCTTGTGCCTGCATTCCCAAATAAAGTCCTGAACATCAGAAAGACTTGTAAAGCTTGTGTGATGGTTAATATTGAGTGTTAATTTGATTGGATTGAAGGATGCACTATTGTTCCTGGGGGTGTCTGTGAGGACACAAAGGAGATTAACATTTGAGTCACTGGACTGGGAGAGGCAGATCTACCTTCAGCCTGGGTAGACACCATCTAATAAGGTGCCAGTTTGACTAGAATAAAGCAAGCAGAAGAAAGTGGAAGGACTTGACTTGCTGAGTGTTCTGGCCTCTGTCTTTCTCCTCTGCTGGATGCTTCCTGCCCCTTGAACATGGGACTCCAAATTCTTCAGCTTTTGGACTCTTGGACTTACATCAGTGGTTTGCTAGGGGCTCTCAGGTGTTTAGCCATGAAATGAAAGCTGCAGTGTCGGCTTCCCTACTTTGGAGGTTTGGGACTCAGGCTGGCTTCCTTGTTCCTCAGCTTGCAGATGGCCTATTTTGGGACTAAATTTTGTGGTCATGTAAGTCAATATACCTTAATAAATTTCCCTCTATCTATCTATCTATCTATCTATCTATCTATCTATCGTCTATCCTATTAGTTCTGTCCCTCTAGAGAACCCTCACTAATACAGTCTGTTATGTCATTCATGGCATGGGTTCTCTCTCAGGTTTCTATTGCTGCTATAACAAATTGTCACAAGTTTAGTGCAGTTTAAAAAAAATTAAATATCTCATAGCTTTGTAGATCAAAACTCTGAAATGAGTCTCACTGGGCTAAGGTGCAGGAGGCAGCACAGCTGCTTTCCTTTATCAAGCTTTTAGGGGAGAGTTCATTTCCTTACCTTTTCCAGCTTCTACAGGCCTCTCATATTCCTGATATATGACTTTTCTTCTGTCTTCAAAGCCAACAATTGTATGTTAAGTCCTTCTTATATGACATCACTCTGTTCTGCTAATGTCCTCTCACATCTTCTCTGACTTTTCTTTTGCTTCACTCTTCCACCCACTTTTGAGAGCTGTTGTTGTTACATTGGGCTCATTAAGATAATCCACAATGAGCATCCTTTTTTTTTTTTTGGAGACAAGGTCTCACTCCGTGGTCCAGGCTGGAGTGCAGTGGTGCAATCTCTGCTCACTGCAACCTCTTCCTCCTGGCTTCAAGCATTCAAGCAGTTGTTGTGCCTCAGCCTCCCAAGTAACTGGAACTACAGGCACAGGCCAACATGCCTGGCTAATTTCTTGTATTTTAGTAGAGGTGGGGTTTCACCATGTTGCTCAGGCTGGTCTCGCACTCCTGAGCTCAGGCTATCCACCTCCCTTGCCTTGGCCTCCCAAAGTGCTAGCATTACTGGCATGAGCCACCGTATCTGTTCTAACGATCTCCCTATGTAAAAACCAGCTGTTTAGCAACCTTAATTTCACCTGCAACCTGAAGTCTACTCTGTCGAGTAACAATAACAAATTCACATGTTCTGAGGATGAAGATGTGGAAATTTGAGAGAGAAGGGAGATTATTATTCTGCCCAATACAGAAACCATGTACTATAAATGGCTGCATAAGGTACCTAGATATGTAGACAGGCAGGAATGAGGCTAACGGAGATTCTATTTTGTTCCACGTGGGTAAGGAGATTGGTCACAGCTGAAGTTTCCCATGAAACAAAGAACCAGTGAACACAGAATGAATTTTGTGGTTGAAGTAAGAAAGACTGAAAGTGAATTTGCATGGGCCAAAGAGAAGAGACCAGCTGGGAATGTGAATTTAGATGTCAGAATACATCAATGCAATTAGGCATCTTTATCCTCCCCTATATGTTGACATTATTTAAACATCTTGAAATTTAGAAAATGTGGGAAATTATAAATTGAGTAAGATCGGTCTGAATTGATGAAGACTTCCCTGAAATGACTGAGATTATATTTTTACCAAAGAATAGAATTGGGAACTAAGAAAAAAGTTATGTTTTAACTTAAAAAAAAAAGAAATAACAAAATTCTTAGAAGTTATACTTCTCATTTATCCAAATTTGTGGAATATAAAATTGTACCCATACACTTATGCTAAAAGAAGACTCCTGTTTATGCATCTAAGAAAAAATATAAAAAACAAAAATTACTTCTCACCTGGAAGCTCCAAAATGGAATAGGGGCTGTTTCAAATTACTGGAGATAATCCACAGCAATATGGTAATAGAATAAGAAGGAGACTTTTCTTCTCTATTCATTTCAAATAAAGCTATTTGAATGACAAAGCTAATAATTTGCTGTCATGGTCACACAATTGAGTGTTGAAAACCAAGTGACTTGCGTTTTGGTCTTTGATGCTTTACTGTAGTTTCTGCTAGCCATGATTTAAAATTGAAGACTGGTCATTTAGCTCTGTTGGGGGTATACATTCACAAAATCCTGAAGGGATTTGTTTCCCTAATGGGAGTTATAAAGCTTGTGAACTGAATGCACACCTAAAATTTAAATTGCATCTTTACTCACCAATGACTTAATAGGGCAGAAACTCTTGTTCAGACAAATAATTAGCTTTCACAATGGAAAGGTAAACAAAATTATAAATTATGATTAGGTAAGTGTTCTTTCCTGCTAAGACAAATTAACCAATATTTATTCTTCAGCTATGATAAATAGATGCTATAATATTGAGAGAGTTTTCTGGATAAATTTGATAAAAAAGGTTAAAAGAGCCTGAAAACTATATACTCTTTGCTAAAGATATGCACGTTAACCCCGTTGCTTCATTTCTATCTTACTTTGTCATTTTCCTCTTCTCTGTTAGAAATAAAGAAAATCAAGAGGAAAATTTAAGTGTTTTCAATTGCAAAGGGAAATAAATACCCAGAAGGAAACCTTGCATATTTATTTTATTATTATTATTTTTGGTGATGAAGTCTTGCTCTGTCGCGCAGGCTGGAGTGCACTGGGGTGATCTCAGCTCACTGTAACTTCTACCTCCTGGGTTCAAGCAATTCTCCTGCCTCAGCCTCCCAAGTAGCTAGGATTACAGGCGGCCCCACCATGCCCAGCTAATTTTTGTATTTTTGATAGAGACGGGATTTTATTATGTTGGTCAAGCGGTCTCCAACTCTTGACTTCAGGTGATCCTCGGCCTCCCAAAATGTTGGGATTACAGGCTTGAGCCACCATGCCTGACTTGCATATGGAAATATTTTTCAACTGAAAGTTCTGTGAGAATGTCAGATTTGTTAAATCATTTATTTAGGTTAAAATCTTGCCACTTAAATGCATACATTAGAGACAATCACACATCTAGTATTAAGAAGCAGAGGGTTTTAAATTTTTATTTTAGTCTTACAAAATTAGTGTTTTTAAAGAATGGAATATTGTTTTAGTCAGCCTGAGCTGCCATAGAAAATGCCATACATTGGCATTAAAAAGCAAACAAACAAATAAAAAATAAACATATTAAAAAGCAAACAAATAAAGCGAAACATACAGGGTTTTTTTCACAATTCTGAATGCCGGTAAATCCAAGATCATGGTGCAACTCCTGGTGAGAGTTGTCTTCCTGGCTTGCAGACTGCCTTCTAGCTGTGTCCTCATTTACCCTTTTTATAACTACATTGATTCTATTAGATTAGAGTCTGGCTGTTATTGTGTCCAGAATTGTTTCCTTCTCATGGGTTCTTGGTCTTGCTGACTTCAAGAATGAAGCCGCAGACCTTCGTGGTGAGTGTTACAGCTCTTAAAGATGGTGTGTCCGGAGTTTGTTCCTTCAGATGTTCAGATGTGTCTGGAGTTTCTTCCTTCCAGTGGGTTCATGGTCTTGCTGACTTCAGGAATGAAGCCACAGACCTTCACCAGTGAGTGTTACAGCTCTTAAAGGTAATGTGGACCCAAAGAATGAGGAGCAGCAAGATTTATTGTGAAGAGTGAAAGAACAAAGCTTCCACAGCGTGGAACGGGACCCAAGCGAGTTGCCACTGCTGGCTTGGGTGGCCAGCTTTTATTCCCTTATTTGGCCCCGCCCATATCCCACTGATTAGTCCATTTTACAGAGTGCTGATTGGTGCATTTTTACAGAGTGTTGATTGGTGCTTTTACAATCCTCTAACTAGACAGAAAATTTCTCCAAGTCCCCACTCCACCCAGGAGCCCAGCTGGCTTCACCTTTCATTTTGACCTTATTTAACCTTTATCATCTTTTCATAGGCCCTATCTCCAAATGCAGTCACATTGAGGCTTAACACTTCAATATATAAATTTTTTGAAAACACAAATTTTCAGTTAATGGCAAATCTGAAAAATGTATAAGTTCCCAAACAATGCAGTCCTTTTAGCTTTACTTCTTGGGGAGGAGTAAATGAGGAGGAAGAAAAAAGGAGAAGAAACAGAAGGAGGAAGGAGAAGAAAGAAGGGAGAAGGAGGAAGGAGAAGGAAGGAGGAGGAGGAAGAACGAAGAGGAGGAAGAAAAAGAAGAAGGAGAAAGAAGAGAAAGGAAGAGAAAACAGGGAGGAGACAGAGGAGAAGAAAGAAGAAGAAAGAGGAGGAGAAGTAGGAAGAGGAAAAGCAGAAGCAGAAGAAGCAGAAACAGCAGAAACAGAAGAAGAAAATGGCATCCAAATAGAATGCAAATAAAAATGGAAAAAGTGAAATTACCTGTTTGCTGATGACATGATCTTATGTATATACAGAAAATTCTAAATACTCCATCAAAAAATGTAAATGGTAAACAAAATTCAGTAAAATTGCAGGATACAAAATCAATATACAAATGTCTTTAACATTCCTATACACCAGCAACAAATCATCTAAAAGAGAAATTAAGAAAGCAATTCTACTTACAATACCATTAAAAACTACTTTGGAGTAAATTTAATCAAAAAAGTAAAAGATCTGTATACTGAAAATTATAAAATAATAATAAAAGGAATAGAAGCATACACAAATAAAAGATATCATATGTTCATGGATTGAAATAATATTGTTAAAGTGTTTATACTATCCAAAATGACCTATAGATTTAAAGCAATCCTATCAAAACCCAATGCCATTTTTCACAATAGAAAAAAATTCTACAGTTTGTATGAAGCCACAAAATAAAGTAACCAAGGCAATCTTAAGAAGAGCAAAGCTGAAAACATTACATTATCTGATTTCAAAATATACTACAAAGCTGTAGTGATCAAAACAGCATGGTACTGGCATAAAAACAAACACATTGACCAATGAACCTAGATAGAGAGCTCAGAAATAAATCCATGCATTTATGACCAATTGATTTTTGACAAAGGTGCCAAGATCACACAATGGGGAAAGAGTCTCTTTAATAAATGATGTTGAAGAAACTGGATGTTCACATGCAACAAAATGAAATTAGACCATTGTCTCACACCATGTACCAGAATCAACTAAAAGTGTATTAAATACGTAAATGAAAGACCTGAAACTGTAAAATTACTAGAAACATTAGGGACAAACTCCACAAAATTGGTTTCAGCAATGATGTCTTGCATATGATTTCAAACGCACAGACAAAGCAAAAATAGACAAATGGCATTGAATCAAACTAAAAAGCCTTCTGTACAACCAAGGAAATAATCAACAGAATGAAGAGACAACCCATAGGTTGGGATAAGATTTCTGTAAACCATATATCTGATAAGCAGTTAATATCCAAAATACATAAGTAATTGAAACAACTCAATAGCTAGGAAACAAACCACACAATTTAAAAATGGTAATTAACCTAAATAGACATTTCTCAAAAGAAGACATACAAATGGCTAATATGTTTATAAAAAATGCCCAACATAATTAATCATCAGGGAAATGCAAGTCACAATCACATTGAGATATCATCTCACCCCAATTAGAATGACTGTTATCAAAAAGATGAAAGGCAAGTGTTAGCAAGGGCAAGGAGAAAAGAGAACATTCATACACTGTTGGTGGGAATGTAAATTAGTACACACATTATAGAAAACAGTATAGATGTTCCCAAAAAGTAAAAATTAGAATTAACAAATGATTCAACTATCTAACTTCTGGTTATATGCCTAATATAATTGAAATTGGAATGTTGAAGAGATATTTGCACTCCTATATTCATTGCAGCATTATTCACAGTAGCTAATGTAGAATCAACGTAAGCATCTATCCATCAACAGATGAATGGATAAAGAAAATGTGGTATCTATACCCAGTGGAATATACGCAGTCTTAGGAAGGAAATTCTGTCATTTGTGATGACATGGATGAACCTAGAGGATATTATGCTAAGTGAAATAAGCCAGGCACAGAAAGACAAATACCCATGACCTCACTTACATGTGGAGTCTGAAAAGTTGAGCTCAGAAATAGAGAGTAGAATAGTAATTATCAGAGACTGGGGGTGGTAGAGGTTGAAAAGGAGATACGTTTGTCAAAGAGGGAAACATTTCAATTAGGTGGGAGGAGAAGTGTTTGAAATCTATTGCACAGCAGAGTGACTGTAGTTAATAATAATGTATTACATATTGTAAAACTGATAGAAGTGTAGATTTAAATATTTTCATCATAAAAAATGGTAGAAATGCGAGATGATGGATATGTTAAATACCTTTAATCATTTCACAGTGTATACATATATCAAAATGTCACATTGTACTCCATAAAATATACAATTGTTATTTTTCAATTGAAAATACAAAATAATAATAATGAAAATAATTTCCTCAACTCACTTTTCCATACCTAATGGTTTGGAAGGAAGATATCTACTTCAACTTGAGAACAAAAAATTATTTTCAATTTAGGACTAAAGCACATTTGATGATCCAGAAGTGATTTGTATCATGAATTAAAAAAAATACCTGGGAAATAACTCAGCCTATGTGGAGAGGAAACTGAGAAACAAAATATATGAGCAGTTTACCTTGGCTGGAGAATCAAGTCAATCTCTTTATAGGGCAGTAGGCTCCCCAGATCTGGGCTCAGTCTACATCTTCAGCTTTCCTTCCTCACACTCCATGGCTCTTCCTTCTGTGTGCTCTAGTGTATTGCCTATAATTTCTTCTTGCACCTGTGATGTTTATCACCTCAGTGTCATTGCCCATATTGCTCACTAGGCAAGGACTCGCTTCCTTACCCGTCTAATCCATATTCACCCTCGAAAGCTAAATTCTAGTGTCACCTACTCCTGGAAGATTTTCTTCAGCTTTTCAAGAAATGACTTTTCTTTGTTATTTCATAACATGCTCTATATATGCATATTATTCCTGTTACTATCCAAATTACAAGTATCTGTGCATGTTTCCTCCACTAGATTGTGAGCCCCTTGAAGAAAAAGACTAGGTATTTTTTCTCTCTCTCTTTCTCCAGAGCTTAATACAGCACCAGATACATTGTAGGCTCAGTGATATGTGTGTGTCAAATAAATCCATAAAGGAATGAAAAAATTACAGACAACATGTCCCAAAATGTCTGAGCCCACCTCAGAAAGAAGAGAAAACATTTAGAGTAGGATATTCCTCAAAGGGAAACCTGAGCAAAGCAGGAGAATACAATCATGTATTCTCCTGGTACATACAAAACCACCTGAAAACTTGGAAGAAATTTTGTTGTGGTAGTCATTTTTGTATTTGATTTATTTTTTTAATGTGTATACAAAAGCAAAATCCAGAAAATAACACTTTCTATATTGGCTAATTTGGTGTCTTCTTCCTGTTATTATGATAGCTCTGAAAGTAAAATATTCATACACAGAGTAATTACAGATTACAGTATGTGTGTATGTATGTGTATGTGTGTGTATCTGTGTGTATATGTGGGAACCTGGGAATATTGGTGCTATTTTTATGTCACAGTGAAGAGGATAAGACACTCTTTTTAGTAGAACTCATTATGTAGAACTCATTATAACTGGCCCTGTAGCCACCACCAGCCTGCTTAGCAAAGGAACTGGTGTGCGTGATTCCTTGTCAAGCCCATTGCAGCCTGCAGGTTAGTTATTTGAATTTTTTTTTTTTCTTTCTGCTTCCCTCAAAAAAAACAAATAACAACAACAAACACACACACACAAACTGGCTCACAAAAATCATTTCAGCTTTCTAAACTTATGCTCACAAAGTTTGTTCAGAAACAACGAAGTTCTAATAAGTTCCTGTGCACTTCACCTCCCAATTACTTCCTTTGCATCACAAAAGAAATAATTTTGTGATACTTTAATATAATTAACATTTTTAGTTTGATTCCACTTCTGACATATCATAATATTTAATTGCTTAAACTCATGATATGGATTGGAGGCTAAAAATAGAAAGTTTGAATCATAAATGAATATACAAGAGAATGGGAATTCAGAAACCTGCAATTAACAAGGATTATGACAGAGATGATGATGATCACACTATTGGCCGTGATATAGTGACTCACAGAGTTTGATTATTTAGGAGATGATTTCCAAGGTAGAAATGCATGTAACAAAGTTATTACACTGAAAATATAAATAGAGACTAAACCCAGAGTCAATGTAGAGTCAAAACCTCCTCTCTATTCCCTCCAATATAAAAAGTACTTTGACAAAAAATTTTGATCAATACAAAAAAAATTTGATCAGTACTGGAATACAGCATGGTTTCTCCTAATCTTTAGCCTGTGGACATGTTTTTATTCCTCTAG
Organism: Trachypithecus francoisi; assembly: GCF_009764315.1. Lineage (NCBI taxonomy): Eukaryota > Metazoa > Chordata > Mammalia > Primates > Cercopithecidae > Trachypithecus > Trachypithecus francoisi. Next base: position 79,363,434 of record NW_022681465.1, read on the forward strand.
AGGGGCCTGAAATTTAATCAGCAAAATTTTTAAGCTTTATTCAGTACTGTCTCTGTTTTAAAGAATGTGAACAATGATGGCACAATTTACAGAGAAGTTCATGTTTTTATTTATGGGAACATGGCAAAGGAGAATTGGCACAGTAGCTTTTGTGCCATGTTATCACAGCCACTGCTGGAAAGGAGTGGGAAAGGCAATGACAAGCTGGTATCTATGGTACTCTGCCATCAAACAAAGGCATCATTGAATTAATTCAGAGCACAAGTGCACAAAATGGTGACTTTGCATTTGGAAACAAGGAAGAGAACTTCCAAGCTCACAAGAAACGTCTTCAAATAATTAGAATCATAAAGGGCATATGTGTAGTTAAAGTCTAACAAATCCTACTTATATAGTACTGTGATAATACTATATGCTCTCTTCATCCCCATTACATGGGGACTTCATAAGAAAATAAATGGTTTGTACTTCTAGTTATCCATAAAACTTAAATGTAAATATTAGGCATATGTATACCTAAACATCTCAGACCATTTTCTTGTACAGAGGAACCTAGCCTATCTTCCCCTAGTACCCTCTCCTCTTTGACCCCACCTGGGTTCCTACTATTCACACAAAGTGGCCATTCAAGATGTGTTCCCCAACAAAGTTAATTCTTTCTTTAGGAGAAATACTGGCGATGTCATTTTAAAACTACATTTGTAAAAATTTAAGTTTGTGCAAATATCTGTTAAGTCTTTCTAAAACTACATTTGCAAAGTCTTCATTTGTACAAATATCTCTTATAATTACATAAATGCTGAAAATCTAGTTTAACAAAGGCTTAAAGATAATTCACTGAAGATCTACAAACACTTCGTAATTGCTGGTTGGGAGGTAGTGAACAGGATGACAACTTTCTTACATCAATTTCTATGAAAGGTATCATCAAGAGGTGTTAAAAACCAAAGTGTAGGAGGAAAACCTTCTTAACAAGTAACATTCCAGTACATGTTAACCACTCTGAGACATAACAAATAAGTGATAATTTATCATCAACCTCATTATCTACTAAGTCCATCAATGTTGTGCATATGCTTTGTACAAGACTCTTAGTTCCTGTCCAAATTCTCTGAAGACCCTAAAAAGGGAAAAGGATTTATAAATATCTTGAAACAGAGAGAGGTTATTATTGATTCTGAAATTTAACATTTAGCCCTCTAAGTAGGCCACAACTATGTCTGGCATATACATAGTGTGATGTACACTTTAAAATGAAAAAAAAAAAAAAAAAAACTAAAGGCACCAAGTTTCCTAAAGTTAACATTTAAACAATAAGCTTTAGCCAATACCTGTATGTTCTTTATATTAAACTGTTCAAGACAATGTCTGTTTTTTTTAGTTTATTTTACTTTATATTGTTTTATTCTCCAGTGTACGATTACCACTTAGCTGGGTTCAATCAGTCAAGTTTACTATATAATTTTGCCTGTTTTGATATTAAAATCAGACCAATCCTTGAAAGAATAACAATCCTGCATAAATTAGGACCTTAGGACCTTACGACCATCACACAGACACAACACATCAAAATGACATCATTTTACTAGTCATGTTGTATCTACTCCCCAAATATGTAGCTATTTCTGAATGATAGGCATCCAGTCAAAATATAAAGTCAAGCACAGGAAGAGGTTTTCAACACCACTAACCATCAGGCATATGTAAATCGCAACTATAATGAGATACCACTTCACATCCACTAGGAAGCCTATAATAAAAAAGACCGACAATAACGAGGAGGATGTGAGAATGTGGGAACATTGGAACCCTCTACTGGTGGAAATGTAAAATGCAGCCACTTTGGAAAACTGGGATTTCCTCAAAATATTAAACAGAGTTACCTTATAACACATCAATTTCACTCTTAGAGTAATGAACACATGGTCACACAAAAATGTGTACATGTATAAAGGAATTTTTCATAATAGTCAAAAAGTGTAAGCAATCTAAGTGTACTTCAATTAAATAAAATGTAATCATAGTCACAGAATAGAATATTACTTGACAATAAAAGAAATGAAGTTCTGATACATGCTACAAAATAGATGAAACTTGTAAATGCCAGTCCCCAAAGATAATATGTTATATGATTTTATTCATATGACATATCCAGAATAGGCAAATACAGAAAGGTGCTTAGTGGTTTCTTCAGTGTGCAATGGGGTGGACTGGGGGCATAACGGACAGTGACTACTCATGAGTATAGAGTTTCTTTTAGGAGTAGTGCAAATGTCCTAAATTTGACTGTGATGGTGGTTGCAGAGCTATGTGAATATACCAAAATCTGAAGTGTATACTTTAAGTGAGTGAATTGTGTGATATGTGATTTATATCTCAATAAAGCTGTTACATATAACAATAAAAAAGCAAAGACAGTTGAAAAACTGGAAAGAAGGTCTTAGCAATATTCTGCTTGCCTCACTTTGATTTGGAGATACCAATAAAATTTAGGCCAGTGCTCTTCATTCTCAATGCTTATATGAAATGAATCTCAGAATCTTGGCAAATTCCTACAAGATTAAGGGAGAGAAATGATTCCTTGCCTAATTATTGCATTTCAGAAAGGGCAGCGAGCACTGAAGCCTGACAGTAAAAAGTGAAACGGTCCAACATGCTGTTTCTTTAGAGTCTCAAAGAATGAAAACAAGCAACCACTTATTTCCTCCAGGCCCAGGATTGTCAATGTAAGCACAACAAAGAACTATAATGTTTTGGCAGCTATATATAAAATGCAAGTAGGAAATTTGAAATTTGTGCTTCAGAAAATATTCATAGAGATGCGTAAACTGAAATTATGTCTCCCAAGATTGGCTAATGAGCAATCAGTGAAGATTTTCTTTTGCCAGGGGAGAAATAGTTTATACCCCAATGTTTGTATAGTGTTCCCAAATGTTTCAGCATATCTGATTTGACCTCAATCATAGCCTTTCAGACTTAGAAACATCTACTGAAAAACTTAGGTTGAAATGCAAACTCTGAGTGACTGATATTTTTAGAATCTAAACACAACCACAACTTCCATAAATATACATATTTTGCTTTCTACTCATATAATAAATAATACACAGATACTTTGTGATCAATAAATTATTTTCATAAATTCTTCATGATATTAACTGTGGTATTTATGCTATGCAACTCAATTTTTCTACCTGCAAAATATATAATAATAATATATTCCAAGGTTGTCACCAGAAAATTAAAAAGATTGCTTAAAACTGCCTGTCGCTTTAAAATAGTCTATTATTTGGCAACATGGCCTGAATTATAATAGTCATATAAGTACTACATTGGCGAAGGGTCTATGTATAGCAGCACCCATCACTGTGCTTTAACTTGGGATATTATTAAAATGATGAAATGATTTGTTGAGAACAGAGAAACCTACACCATAAAAATATACAGGGCACAGTTTAGTAAACGTTAGCTTACACATAATCATAATGAGTAAGCCTCGATATTACGCAAATATATTTTGATATTAATTTTTGGCTCCTACTTAATAAGAAGCATATCAATTCCTGGTCAATGTGCTTATGATTCCAGTGTGTTCCGGTTTGATAAGTATTCTCTTTTCCTCATATTCTGCTGATCTACTTTTTGTCCCATACCCACTGATACCATCTGTCTTTGACGGATTCTTACTCAGTTGGAACTCATTACTATTTCTAGAAAGTCATTAGTCTTTATAAATTGATTTCTGGGGAGATTTACTTTTCTCAATAAGCTCCGTAAGTGTTGGCTGCCACTTATACTTGTTTCCCCCACCAAAATAATAGAGAAAGTGACAGTAATTTCCCTTTGGTCAAAATATTCTCTTTCTAATTGGTGTCGGAACTGATGGCAAGTTCTCACATTGCCCAGTACCATGACACTACCTGTGTTAAACATTAAGATGTTCCCTCATCAGTAATAGCTCAGAGCTTTTACTATTTCATCACTTTGTACTCACTGCAGCACAGTTTTATTAACAAGTTAAAAATCATGGTTTAGTAGTTCAGCTTACAATCTTTATACAAATTAAACCTAGATAATACTAATTTTAAAATAAAAGTATATAAAAATGAATGTCTAGATGTATTCAACATCGAGTGATATTTTGATTATAATAACACTGATAGAGGTTGAATTACTGGAGTGTATTAGTTAGGAGTTGCTGTATAATAAAAACTACACATCTCATGTCTGAAAAACACATGTATTATCTCGCAGTTTTTGTAGATTAAGAGTATGAGCACGGTTTGGCAGTGTCTTCAGTTTAGGGTCCCACAAGATTTCGGTAATGGTTTTGGCCAGATAACATTTTCATGAGACCTGAAAAAGATTTCACTTCCAAGTTCACTTAGGTTGTTGGCAAAAGTCATCTCTTTGTAACTGTAGGATTGAAAATCTGGCATCTAACTGGCTGCCAGACAGAGACTACCCTCAGGTCCTAGAAGCTATCTGGAGTTCCCTGTCAGATGGGCTTCCCCAGTATGCCTGCTTACTTCATCAAGCCAACAAAGAGGCTCTAGAGTGACTCTGCCAACAAGTCTTACAGCATGACACAATCACAGAAGTGAGGTCTCATTATGTTTACCATATTCTACTAGTTCTACCATATTCTAGGCGTGGTAGCTCACACCTGTAATCCCAGCACTTTGGGAGGCTGAGGCGGGCAGATCACGAGGTCAGGAGATCGAGACCATCCTGGCCGACACGGTGAAACTCTGTCTCTACTAAAAATACCAAAAATGAGCCAGGTGAGGTGGCGGACACCTGTAGTCCCAGCTACTCAGGAGGCTGAGGTAGGAGAATGGTGTGAACCCTGCAGGCGGAACTTGCGGTGAGCCGAGATTGGGCCACTGCACTCCAGCCTGGGCAACAGAGCGAGACTCCTGCTCTAAATAAATAAATAAATAAATAAATAAACAAATAAATAAATAAATAAATAAATAAATAACTGTAAGTCACAGGTCCCAAATACACTCAACAAAAGTAGATAAGAGTAGGTAGGAGGTCGGAACCATTGGGGCCACCTTACATACGGTTTCTAAGTAATTTAATTGAAAAGTAGCAGTAAATTAAATATAATACGTATTTTTGGTTGTTTTACTCTGGAGAGCAATTATCTAGAGCATAACAACAAAAAATACATGTTGTGGAATTTTTTTTTTCTTTTTCTTTTTTTTTTGAGACGGAGTTTCACTCTTGTTGCCTAGGCTGGAGTGCAATGGTGTGATCTCGGCTCACTGCAACCTCTCCCTCCCGGGTTCAAGCTATTCTCCTGCCTCAGCCTCCCGAGTAGCTGGGATTACAGGCATGCACCACCACACCCGACTAATTTTGTATTTTTTAGAGACAGGGTTTCCCCATGTTGATCAGACTGGTCTCGAATTCCTGACATCAGGTGATCTGCCTGCCTCAGCCTCCCAAAGTGCTGGGATTACAGGCACGAGCCAGTGCTCCCAGGCATGTTGTGGTATTTTTCTAAGGCTTGCCAGGTATGCCAAAACAACGTGACTTTGACTGCTCTTTTTGCAGGGCCATTTTCCGAAGTTGTTCATGCAGCTCATAACCTTGAGAAGTTGTAACACCCCACCTGCTTTGGATACTTGCAGGTTTGCTTACTGCTCTCAGTAAAAGCAATGGAATCCCCAAGGTGATTGCCCCTCAGCTATGACAGCAGTCTGTTGTGTTTATGCATAGCATCCATCCGGGCCCACTGTCTAGTCCTGGGGGACTCTGCAACTAGGAAAACTGACAAATATATCTGCTGCTCATGCTTCGTGTTGTGCCAGGAGTAATAAAGCCCTTTGTTCCTGACCCAGGAATCTTGTGTTATCTACCAGCATCTAAAAAGCGGTCACATGCTAACAGATTAGCTTGTAAGCAGTATAAATTAAATCCCAGCTCCTTCACAGTTCTTGTCACGATGTAATCTTGAAATTTTAGATTAAAGAACTACTTTGAATTTCAATCATCCAAGTTTAAAATAATCAAACATCTAATAACTATTTTTATTGCTTATCTTGTTAGTCTAACTATTTTAAGATACTCTGAATTTCACTTGCAAAAGCTAAATTAGCAAACAAAGCCCATAGTACCTTCCAAGGTTTAGTAACTTAGCCTTTGCATTAACTTTGGAACTGATTGTGACCATTATGAAAGTTGTAAGTACAATAAAGTTCTTGAGATCTAATGGCACTTCTGTTGAGGTCTTCAAGCTGGGAGAAAATAATAAGGGGAAGTCCTTCTTAATACATAACATTTTGATGAAGTACAACAAATTTTCTGAGAGGCTTCTATTTAGGGCACATGAGGCAGCCTGGTTAAGATGTGTAGAAGCGTTCCCATGCGTAAAGTTTTAAGCTGTAGTGGGTTTCATGTTTCCTACTGTTTGATATTCAAACTTCTGTCCATTCCCTGGACACACTGCCTCCCCAACGTAGGTTGTCATGTTCAGGTACCTTTCATAACATCGATTTTCCCAACTCTCTCTATGATGTAAAGTCAATCATATCACAATCAATGATCAGAACTGATGGTTACTAGAAAACAAATGCTGATAACTTCCATTAACATATTTATACTCATAATAGCATAACAATCATATCTACTGTGTGTGTGCCCTTGTGCCAGAAGCTAAGATAAGCATTTATATACATTATCTTATTATCCTTGAGGATATTTTCAGAAGGTATTATTAACAGTTCTATTTTATAGTTAAGAAGATTTTATAATTAAGAAGATTCATGTTTTGCAAGGTAAGGTAATGTGTCCAAGCAAGCTAAAAAGAGGCAGAGCATGCTTTGAACTCGTGTTTTTTTCACTCCAAGACCTGTCTCAGGCTTGACATTTTCTCCTTGGAAGCACTTTTGGACTTGAGAGATATATGTGTGTAGAGTATATACCATATATATATGTGTGTGTGTATGTGTGTATATGTAAGTGTGCACATATATATGCATGTGTGTGTGTATATACATATACATATATATATATATATATATATATATAAAACAAGAGAGAGACAGAGGGAGGGAGACAAAGAGAATATGTATAATAAATGGCTTGTGACTGACAACTTCATTGGTAATGCTGAGAATAATTAACCATAGAAAACATCTTAAAGCAATATTACTTAATGAGGTATTCAAGATAGAAAACGTTCTGATAATTGAAATACATCCCTTTGGGCAACAAATGCTTCTCTCTCCCTTTTAACCATTTATTTCCCAGGAATGTCAATCAATGATATTAAGATGATTTTAATCATATTGGTATAGTCATGACTTTAGACATTATGGGGAGAGGAATGGATAGGTTCAAGGTCTATGACATAACTTTAAGTAAGATTATAAAATATCATACCAGTTCCTTTTGATTTTTGATCATGTCCCCCTTTTTCATAAAGTAAAATATTGGAAACACAGCTCTAGAGGTTTGTAACTTGGCTTTCTGCAAAGTACATTTTTGATTCACTGGTTGAAGTTTTTAATCTGCTCTATGATTTCTTTAAACTACAACATTTTCATTGTCAGAAGAAAAGGATGATACCTGAGCAGACAGAAATCAAGTGACAATTTGCTTCAAATTGTCGTTTAATATTTGACCTAGAACAGAATTCACTGTTTAAGTAACATTATACGGTGCATCTGTTGGGATGAGAAGAATAAAAACCTTATGTGTCTTGCATTGAGTGAACTAACTTCCTTTTTTACACCAAAGAGCACTCTATTTCACAGATTTAAAACATGAAGAATCATTATTCAAGGACAAAATGATCATTACTCACATGCACACACACACACACACTCACCCTTCTTTTTTAAACTCAGTTTAGAGTCATATGCACAATGTTATTTGTTATACTCTATTAAGTTTTTATTTAAATACAAGAAAAATCACTTTAACTGAAAGCACCAATAGATCAAAGCCAGTGAGAAGTTTTCTTGCTGCAATTTTCTTAGTTTACACTCTATACATAAATGTTCTAGATCATTTTTTAAACACAAAGCATAATCTATTGTTGGGAAAAATCATAAGAAGAAATCATTCTTGAAAGCAATGAAGTTTATAGAAATATATCGAGAGGAAGGATTTTACAAGAGCTGCCAACACCATCTTCCCAACACTTCAAACTAGTGGGCAAAGAAGCAACCTTCAAAGGCTGATTGGACACAGTTTTCTTTTTTTCTGAAGGATGTAGAGATTTTGAAAAGCATTTCCTTCAGGCTTGAAAGTTGTCAGGAAACCAGATATCTATACTTACGGGCACTGTGCTAGCGCTGATGTGCCTAGATGTACTTTAATAAATTCAGTTTGTTTGTGTTTGTAGTATGCAAGGTCCACTACAATGCAGGGCAAAGAGCAGGAGCCCCTTTACTCAAGTGTAAGAGTGAGTGGTACTGCTCCAAATAACAAAGTCAGTACAATTGCTATCCTCATTTGAGCATGAGGAAACTGGGACACAACTGAGGAAACTGAGGCACAGTATGATTAAGTAATTTACCCAAGGATGGCGGCTAACAAACAATAAAGGCAGATCCAAGATAATCAAGATAAACCTAGAATTCAAGACTTAACTACATTGAATAGTGCCACAAAGCTTTAGGACTATTGATGACTCAGTCATATGCTGTCCCCACCCCTCCTTACTGACCTCACAGCTCTTCAGTCTTCAACTCAATCCTTCTCTACTCTTGAAGATTTGATTGCTGTCCTGCAACACCTTTCTTTGAACTGCTTCTGTATTTATTATATTTATTATTTTTAGTTTTTCTCCCCTCCTCTCTCACTGTCCTTTCCTTTATATAATTATATCCATCTGTCTTCAGTCCCACTAATTTTCCTGTTTCAGATTATGCAATGCCAAAAAATTTAAATGTCTGCCATCATTTTTCATTATGACAGAGATTTTACAACATATTAAATCAGACACCTGCTAAATTATGGAAATTGTAACATTGTGTTGACTTTATATTTTGCTATCTTGCTAGGTTTTCGTTGCTCTTGTAAAACAGAAAGACTTAAATGTTCAGGATGTGATTAAGCTTTGTGGCCACTTTGAATTCTCATGAAATTTTCCATATTGACAATGCTACTCTTCCATTTATTCATCTCTCACTTTTGCTTACTATAAAGAAAGCACATATTGAATCTTACTGTCTTTCAAAAAAGAATGGTGAGCAGAACTGTGACAGAATTCTTCTGTAAGTATAAAAGTTTTTCTTTTAAGTTAACTTGTATTAAACATCTTTCTTCAATTTTAATTGGAAAGTATTACTGAGTGCTTTGTTTCCAAAGTGGACAGTGCTATGAAGTATAACCATAAAATACTGAAGCAAATTCTACAACTCACCTCAGATCTTTTAACTACTTCATAGTTTCAAGGGAAAATTCTTGAAGTTCTATTTGCAAATATTTAACAATGAGCGGGAAGTAAAATAAACTGGTGTCAGTTTGTGCAGAGAAGGTTTTTCAAATAGTATTGTTATGATTACATTTACTATGGTGAGAAAAATCAAGTCATACTATGTAGGCTCCTATGAGAAATGAGTTATGATTTAAAATGCACCACAGATAAGAAATAAATTTGTGTTAGCGAGATCCGGCCACAAAATAATTTTAATCCTTGAATGTTACATAAATTTGGGTTTTTTAAAAAATACAATGAAGCAATTGAGTTAATATTATTTATTTTTCTCTAAATGTCTTAGGGAAAAAGGATGAGTCTGTGAAAAATATGTTCCTATTTCCTATATAACCATCCAAGGCTAGTATGGTGCTTTTCCTTTTCTTGTGTATTGAAATAAGATGGGGAAAAACCAAAAGAGAACTGATACCCTATCATGGTTTGAGACAGATAGTGTGTATAATCTCTTATTTACTTAGTACTTTGAGATGGAGTTTAATCCAAATGCTTTACCTGTAGAAAAAGCACCAAATGGGAGCCACCTAAAGTTCATCATGGTCCCAAAGGGAATTATTAAGAACCCATTCTTCATTAGCCACATGTGTCTCAAGGAAGTTTCTGAGACTTTTCTGCTTGGAGGCCATGGAAGGGAGAATTCTGAGGGTGAGGAGAGTGGGCAGACATTGGATATTACTTCCCTTTATTTATAAAATTCTGTATACCTGTAAAATAAGTACATATATACACATATGCACACATACCGACACGCATACAGTTTTAAGGTGACTAATTCTAAAAACCACATGGAGGGGCTGGGAAGTCATTTTGATAAGATGATTTTCCCCCTCTAGTTTCTAGAGTTAACATTATTGAACTGCTGTCTTTTCATCAGTGCACAACATAAAATGACTATTCAGTTTTCCAAAACACAGGTTTCTATCCACATAAGTGTCCATATCTCAATGGTACACCAAATCTCAATGGTTTCTATGGCTTTTTTAAAAAAGAATCTTTAGCAAAAAGATTTATTTCTTCTTCAGTAAGCAGCAACAAAGAGATAATAAGGATCCCCAAACCAAGTGTTAGATTCTATTCATCTTGATCAGACCACACATAAATGGAAAGAATTTGTGCTTCAATTGGTTAGAAATAGCTATAAATTATAGTAAAGATGGCTATTAAATCCTGAGTGCACACTATGTTGAATGCTTTACATACTATAAAATCCACACCAAATAATGTGGTGGTTAAAAGATAGATTCTGGTGCTAGACTAACCAGCTTTTACTCCTGGTTGCACCACATCATGAACTGAGTGACATTGAGCAAGTTCGTTAACTTTTTGTGACTCAGTTTTCTCATCTGCAAAATGCTGATGTAACAATAGTATCTACGGTATCTACTGCATAGAGTTACTATGAGGATGCCTGAGTTGATATTTATAAAGTACACAGAATAGTACTTGACATGCAGAAATACAAAGGGCATAAAACAAACTATACAGGGCTGGCAATGCTTTCCCTGTTTCAGATGAAAAAACTGTCTCAGAGAGGCTCACCAGCTTTCCTTAGATTGCATGGTTTGTGAAGGCCTGGATATGGTAGAAATACTGGAAATGAGGAGGCACGGTCTGTGACAGACATTGCCAAGTCAAACTTAAGGGTTATAATTTTTGTTATTAGAATTGACAGGACTTAGCAGCTCTTTAATCTTAGGGAGTAAAATACTTCTTAATGTTTCCACACTCAACACGACAGTTAAAAATGAAAGCTTCATCTGTTATTTTTAGTTGAACCAAAGTGACAAGCTTCTGTCCACTGTCACAAATTTCTTTTAGAACTAAACACCGAAAAAACTTCAGTTCATTTAAGTCATTGTACCTCCAGCTTGAATGTTAATCTTTTTTTTTTTTCTTCACACAGCTCTTTTTACAGAATATAACATAATTACAGAGGATAAGTATAAACATGAAGTCATTTAAAAAGATTAATGTTCTCTGTCTCCTGCCATTTGCTGGGAAAACTTTGTGTGAAAATTTCACCCCTCCCCCAAAATGTATACATTTACATTTACAGCAAACATTTTTTAAAGTGAAAGCTACTATTAAGTTAAACAATTTAGAAAGGGCTTCCTAGCAGTGTGTTCTGCAATTTGAGAGGGAGTGAATATCTTTTTACAAAATCACTTAGTGAGCCGTTTTGTAAGCCTCTGCATTTCATTCTGTTGAGGCTTGGTGGATAAGAAAAGAGTGATGTGACAAAGAGTCAGCCTGCTTTTGTTTACTCCTCATTTCCATGGTGTAGTAGCATATTCAGCCAAAGGAATCTTAATTAATTCAAAGGTTTCTAATAATAAAGCTATTGTTGATGTTGTATAGAAGAAACTGCACATTATGGCAGCAACAAAATGCCTTGGGCATCAAGAATATTTCAGGTTTCTGAAGAGAGCCAAAGCATCACAAGGCTTCATCTTGCCCTTTGCCTTCAACCCACAGTCCCACTGATTTTAATGGCTCTCAAACAGCGCATTCAAGATTTTGTCTGCTGTGGGGGAGGAGTAACGGAATAACTTAAGAGGTCTCTGTGTGGCATCTATGAGAGGGAGGGGGAAATGGATGATGACTGATACTGAGGGGTGACTAACTGGGACCCCAATTTTCTGCAAGTTTTATATTTTCTGGAAAACATTCCTTAAGCGAAATGGGCAGTCTAATTTATCAAATAACCTCATCTTCTGTTGCTGAATAATTCTACTAACGATGTAAAATGTCCTCAGTAAACTTCACAGTGACTTTAATGAACATGTAAACTTTTTAATCAGTTCCCAGAGTACTGATTAGTCAAACAACCAGAAGTTTTTGCCTCAAATTTTCAGTTACTTTGTTCAATGAGTCAAAACAAATGATGGGTGGAGAATTGACAGCTGGAAGACAAGGCACAGTAGAAATATTACAGGGGACAAGGACACATTTTCTCTAGCTGGATATTTGATTGGAAGAGCAAACTTTCCCAAGGACTGATGTATGGTAACTGTATCTACAGGGATTTCCTCCAAAATAGGACATTTGAGCATAAAAATACTGATATAAAAGTAAGATTATAGAAATAATGACAAAAGTAAACTGATATGATGTTTAATCACTTTGCCATATTGTAAAATAAATATATACTAATTGTAAAATACATCGAGAACATTTGTTTTATTTTCAACTAAAACTTATTTGAAAATAATCACTGAGGAAAACAGAAATCCCATTTCCTAATGATAGTTTATAATCCTACTACAAATGCTATATATACTTCAATATAAACATAACTTTGAAGCCATAGAAAATAGAATAATAAAAGTCATTCATGATCTTCATGGACCAAGGACTAACCACAGTTAATCAATGTTGATTGGTCAGAGGTTGTGATTAATATTTTTACAGTAAGGATATTCAAAACTTAGTAGGTAAGACAACTATAGTTAGCAATAATATATTATATAGCTTCTAACAGCTAGAGGGAGAACATTGAACATTTCCAATTCAAAGAAATGATATGTGTTTGAGATGATATACATGCTAATTTCCCTGATAGGCTTACTATACAGCACTTCATAGTTAATTTTCATAAAATCAACTTAAAATCCTAGATACTTAAGCCTAGCTGAATTAATACCAAGGTGATATGTAGCCTATCACGCAATAATAATTTCACATTTTAAACACATGTTGCAATAAACCGAATATTTATGTCTCCATCCCCCTCCCCGCCAATTTACATGTTAAAATTCAAACCCCTAAGGGAACAATATTAGGAGACGAGGTCTTTGGGAGGTGATTAGGTCATGAGGGTGGAGCCTCGTGAATGGGCTTAGTGCTCTGACAAAAGAGGCCTGAGAGAGGCCATGTGAGGACACAGCCAGAAGGCACCATCTATGAACCAGAAAATGGGTCCTCATCAGACATCAGATCTACTGGTGTCTCGATCTTGGACTTTCTTGCCTTTAGAACTGTGAGGAATAAATTTCTGTCATATAAGCTATAAGTTACCTAGTTAATGGCATTTTGTTATACCAGCTTGAATAGAACAAGACATATGTGTATAATTTTAATGATCCAGGGTTCCATATTGCTCATTCTCTTTATGGAGTCAAATTTAGGAAGCACATTTTGGCACCAAAAGTAAGTTGAAAAAAAGAGTTTATCTTTTAGAGTCCTCCACATTCAACTTAAACCCCACACTAACATGTTCCAGAGCTGCTTTCCCCACTACTTCATTATCTCTAATCAGCAGTTGCTTAGAAAACACCCACAATTCAGACAGCCAAATTTTATTTTCTCTCTTCAGGCCCTTACTATGCTATTTTGAGTGTAAACTGCAATTTAGACACTTTGGCCAATTGCACTCCAAAACCTAATACAATGCCTCCTCACTCTTTAGTTTCATCTTTCTTCCTACACATTGAAGCATTAAAAAAATCAACTTGCCTCAGTGTGTGGGGAAGAAGAGGCAATTCAATTGTAAATAATGTTTTCTTTTTTTTTTTTCTTTTGGTTGTTGTTGTTGTGTATGTATATAGGTGATGGAGGAAGGAAAACTGTGACCACGTTTCTAGTAATTTATTTTTTTCCCGCCATAGGACCAAAGTTTGGAGTTTTGATGGATTCTATTCGCAATGCTCTATTTGAACTCTAAAGTTGAGGCACATTGTTTTTTATTTTGGCCTAGTGTATTAGTTAGGGTTCTCCAGAGGGGCAGAACTAATAGGATATATGTATACATGAAAGGGAGTTTACTAAGGACAATTGGCTCTCACGATCACAAGGCAAAATCCCACAGTAGGCTGTCTTCAAGCTGGAAACTGATGTCCCAGGACAGAAGGAACCAGTGGAAGCCTCCAGCATGAGAGAAAGAGGAAAACCCAAACACTCAGCAAGCCAGCTTATCCCACCTTCCCTTCTGTTTCTTTTTGTTGTTTTGTTTTGTTTTTGTTGTTTTTGAGGCGGAATCTCGCTCTGTCGCCCAGGCTGGAGTGCAGTGGCGATCTCGGCTCACTGCAAGCTCCGCCTTCCGGGTTCACGCCATTCTCCTGCCTCAGCTGGGACTACGGCCGCCCGCCACCATGCCCGGCTAATTTTTTTTTTTATTTTTAGCAGAGACAGGGTTTCACCGTGTTAGCCAGGATGGTCTGGATCTTCTGACCTTGTGATTCTCCCCCTTAGGCCTCCCAAAGTGTTGGGATTACAGGCGTGAACCACCGTGCCCAGCCCCACCTTCTCTTCTTCTGCCTGCTGTTCTAGCCTTTCTGGCAGCCAATCGGATGGTGCCCATGCACATTGAGGATGGGTCTTTTTTTTCCCAGTCCGCAGATGCAAATGTTAATCTTCTCTGGCAACACCCTCACAGACACACCCAGAAACAATACTTTACCAGCTATCTAGGCATCCTTCAATCAAGTTAATATTAAGTCTTAATATTAATATTAACCATCACACCTAGGTGTTATGAAATATCCAATGAAGCACGTTAAAAGCATTGCAAAGTAGATGAACGTAAATACAGTGTGTGTATGCACATGTGTTTTGTGTAAATGTCTCACTGACTGTGCATGTGAGCAAATAGTTAATATACGGTTAAGGAAGAGAGTTTTCTAACTCAAAGATTGAGTGAAATTCCTCAAAAGCAGAGATAGCTCAGTTATTTCTTTGCACATCATGAGAAACCTGACTGAAGATAGGAAAATCTTTTCATGGGAAAGAACTGTAGTGAGTTATAACCACTTCTGCAAACAAGGGAGATTATTGTCATCCTGAAGAATAAAAATGAAACCAAGATGAAATAACATGACAAGAAAAAAAATTTTTTTTTTAAATGAAAACCTCACACCTACACACACACAAATAATAATGAAGTTACTGGAATTTTATGTTTTCCTATTATCACTTTATGTGGAATGCAGAATATAAAGGAAAAATTGAATTCATGGTAAACTAGTAGGATTAAATTCATATTTAAATAGATATTATTATGGCTGAAATCATAACATGCTAATTCTCCTTTGTGGATATTAAAATGATTCCCTTCTGAATGACAATATTTTACGTGGAAAAAAAATAGTGAAAATTCCAGAGATATAAGCAAATATTTTAGTAGTTTTGTTTGTTTGTTCTTTTTTGGGTTTTTTTTTTTTTTGAGATGGATTCTTGCTGTGTTGCCCAGGCTGGAGTGCAGTGGCGCAATCTCAGCTCACTGTAAACTTTGCCTCTCGGGTTCAAGTGATTCTCATGCCTCAGCCTCCTGAGTTGCTGGGACTACAGGCGCCTGCCACCATGTCCAGATAATTTTTGTATTTTTAGTAGAGATGAGGTTTCACAAGGTTCTGCTAAAGGTTGAGGCTGGTGTTGAACTGCTGACCTCAAGTGATCCACCCGCCTCGGCCTCTCACAGCACTGGGATTACAGGCGTGAGCCACCATGCCCAGCCAGTAGTTTCTTTGTTTGTTTGTTTTTTATTTTTTTGGAGTCTCACTCTGTTGCCCAGGCTGGAGTGCAGTGGTGCAATCTCGGCTCACTGCAGGCTTCACCTCCCAGGTTCACACCATTCTCCTGCCTCAGCCTCCCAAGCAGCTGGGACTACAGGTGCCCGCCACCATGCCCAGGTAATTTTTTAATATTTTTTTTAGGAGAGGTATGGGCTTTCCCCATGTTAGCCAGGATGGTCTCGATCTCCTGACCTCGTGATACATCTGCCTCAGCTTCCCAAAGTACTGGGATTACAGGCGTGAGCCACTGTGCCCGGCCAGTAGATTTTTTTGCATATGCCACAGGACTGCCAAAGTTATGAAGTTAATTGAATTATTTCAGACCAAAATTATAAAATATCCAATGAGCCACACATTTAAATTGATATTTCTGTTCTAAAACACACTAAATTATCTAATTTGACTACCTATAGTTCTTCTCAAATTTAATGCACCCATGAGCACATAAAAGCCTTACTGAGATGCAGACTCTAACTCAGTGGGTATGTGGTAGTGTCTGAGATTCTACTTTCCTAGTGAGATCCTGTGTATTGTTGCTGCTGTTGTTACTGCTCCTAGTCTTGTTTTTGGACCATATTATGCATAGCAAGCATCTATACTAGCATTGTTCAATAGCACTTTATGCGATGATGGAAGTGTTCTATATTTGTTGATGGCTACTGAGCAGTTGAAATGTAGTTACTGTGATTGAAAATCTGAATTTTTATTTTATAGAATTTTAACTAATTTAAATTTAAATAACCACACATGACTAGTAGCTACCTATTGCACAGTGGAGGTATCGTAATGACACATTGAATCATAAAATTGCCACTGATATATGGTCTGTGTAAATGCATACCATCTGAGAATGTGCCATACTTCACAAGCCTTCATGAGAACACAGGTGTGCAGGTTGTGGAATAAGCACTTCAATAAATTCCTCTGGTAAGATTTATTGTCCTGGCACCTTTTCAGTGGGAAAGTTCATTCTGTAATGTTCTGAGTTTTACCTGAAGTAGACTAGAAAATAGAAAATGTATAATCAAGAAATGTTGTGGATTACCAAGGATCTTTTAAGGCAAAATAAACTGTTCTCGTTTTTTTCTCTTTCAGCTAAGTGAACACGCGCGCATGCGTGCACATACACACACACGTACACACAAAACAAAAGAAAACAAAAAACCAAGTCTTTTGCAAACAAAACCCTATTTTTCCAAAACAATGGCAATTTCAGATAAGCTTTTCCTTTATGATGGTTTACAATAAGAAAATGGCAACATCAAAGTCATTTTGGAGCCATGTGCTGATAAAGCTACATGTCATAGACTTAAAGCCCAGATATGAGAATGATAAATTAATTCTGGCTTTGTTCTTGATATCCTTTATCCCTTATCTTGGCCTTGGGCAAGGTGCTTGCCATCATCATATTCACCATGCACACATATACATGAAACTATAATGACAAATGATGATATAAATATTCATTGCCCCAACAAATATAATAATGATACTAATAACAAAAATGAAAATAATATTTTACCCTTGTAAATTACTTTAGTGTTTATAAAGTACTTACACATGATATTCTCCTTAATTTTGTGTTACTATAAAAACCAACATGCCTATGAAAAACAGCTGTCCCTGTTTGGGTTTATTTGCTCTTTTCTTGGTATGTTTCCAAATAATATACTGTTATAGCCTCAAGTTCCTTTGAAGATGTGTTTTGAAGTTTTGCAACCTACATTCTCCTTGTCATCATAGTCATCATTGTCATTATCATCATCTTCATTTTTATGAAATGTCACTAAAAGCTAGAAGTATCAGTATTTTATGTCCTCTTAAAAGCCAGTGGTGTTTTATGCAAGAATAAAGATATTACTCTCCAATTTACAAGAACATTTTTCCCAGTGACATTAGCAAGATAGCAGAATAGTAGGTAATCCACTCATATCCCCCTACAACAACAATAATTCTACACCCTTATATAAACAAAAGACTCTCTGCAGGAGCCTCAGGATTCATGTAGGAGGTTGTGAAACCCCAGCAAAGCCCAGGAGCCAGGAAGGTTGTTTTGAAGTACAGATTGGCACTGGCACCCAGGTGGCTGATCTGTCAGTTGTGCTCCCAGGTGCAAACCCAGGAATGGTCCTATTCCCCAAGGAGCTTGGCTACAGCCCCAGTTAACCTTGAGCCTACAAACAAAACCATCTGCCAAGGGGTCCAGGAGGAATAGAACTCACTAGTGCCTCCGTGAAGAGGCTAATCTGCCTGCTGACATTGTTCATGGCAATGAACCTGAAAGTTGCCCTGTGGCACTCTTCCAGGCCCCTCAGCTGAGGTCCCAACTCAGAGTTATTTACACAAGGACACAGATGGAGACTTGCCCATATCTCAATGCCTTGAAGTCTGAGCCTTCATGAAAAGCTTGCCAACCACTGTACCAGAGCAGATCTTGAGGGGGCCCAGTCTCAGCTTCAGCCCCTCATGCCTAAGTCAGGGAACTATCCCATCAGTGCAGAGACCTGCTGGGAGATATACATCTGAGTCAACAATATGGCTCTCTCACCTCCATCCCACCGTAGATCTTAAGGGGGCCAAGTCTCAGTCTGGGCCCTCCTGTAGCAGTCAAGGAATTATGCCACTTGTGCGAAGACCTGCTGGGAGATGTGTGCCCATGTGAGCCAATGGAATGGGCTCACCAGCATCCCACAGCAGATACTAAGGGAGCTGAGTCTAAACTCTGGCACCTCTTGTTGCAGTCAAGGACTTATCCTGCCTGTGCAAGGACCTGCTGGAGGGCATACCCATCTGAGCCAACAGGACTGACTTCTGGGCTCATGTCCCAGGCCAGCTTTACCACATAGCCCTAGTATCCTGATAGGGTCTTCTCTAGGTCCATTCAAGCAGAAAACGTTGTCAACTTCAGAGCACTCACAAAACTCATTAAGCTTGGGCTTATAGTGCCCTCTAATGCTGACATGGCTGCAATGCTCACAGGCTCATGAAGTACAAGAGTCAGTTTGCTTAGAATTTCTAGAAGACCCACTCAAAAATGACAGGGAGAAACAAATCTATACTGTAAAGGATGAATATATACCCAGCTCTCAATCACAGAAATAGTCACATATTCACAAGCAGCTAGAGCATTCTAAATTGACAAAATGAGGTGCCAGAGACTGATCCTAAAGTGATGATGATGTGTGATTTCTTAGACAAAAAAAATTTTAAATAGCTATTTTAAGGAAACCCAGCAAATTTCAATAAAACACAGAGTAACAATTCAGAAATTTATCAAAGAAATTTAGCAGAGACTGAAATAATAATAATAATTAAACAGAAAACCTAGAGGTAAAATATACAATAAAGGCATTGAAAAATGCAATAGAGAGTATCAGCAACAGAACTGATCAAACAGAAGAAAAATAAGTGAATGCAAAGACAGGCTACTTAAAAATAAACAGTCAAAGGAGATAAAAGAAAAAAAGAATACAAAGGAATAAAGAAAGCTAATGGGATTTGTGGGATAACATCAAAAGAGCAAATATTTGGGTTACCGAAGTTAAAGAGGGAATTGAGAAAAGTGTAAAAATAATAACAGAAATAATTATTCAAGCAAATAATAACAGGAAAATTTTCAGGCCTCTATCCAGACACAAGATCAAAATTTACCAATCAGATTTAACACAAATAAGAATGCTCCAAGACATAATGTAATCAAACCCCAAAGGTCTAAGACAAGTGGAAAATTCTGAGAGTAGTGAGAGAAAGAAGCAAATAACATATAAGGGAGACCTGATATATCTAGCATCAGACTTTCAGTAGAAATCTTATAGTCCAGGAGGGAGTGGGGTGATAAATTCAGAGTGCTGAAAGTAAAAAGAAAAAAAAAAAGAAAAGCTACTAACCAAGAATTCTGTACACAGCAAAGCTATTCTTCAGAATGAAAGAGAGATAAAGACTTTCCTAGACAAACACAAACTGAGGGAATTCATCACTACCAGAGTCGAGCTGCCAAAAATGCTAAAGAGAGTTCTTCAATCTGATAAAAAGGTATACTAACATGATTGTTACTCTAATACTGTAATTGTGGTTTTGAAACCACTTGTATTTTTAATACAAAGATTAAAAGATGAAACTATTTAAAATAATAATTTATTGAGAGGTAGGCAGTACTTTAAAAAGGTGAATTGTCGGTTGGGCAAAGTGGTTCATGCCTGTAATCCCAGTACTTTGGGAGGTTGAGGTTGGTGAAATGTTGGAGCTCAGGAGTCTGAGACCAGCCTGGGCAACATAGTGAAGCCCTATCTCTATCAAAAATACACACACACACACACAAAATACCTGGGTGTGGTGGTGTGCATCTGTGGATTAGGTAGGAGGATTGCTTAAGCCTGGGAGGTGGAGGTTACAGTGAGTCGAGATTGCACCAATGCACTCCAGCATGGATGACGGAGTGAGACTCTGTCTCAAACAGGCACGCACGCACACGTGCACACACACACACACACACACACACACACATACATGAATTATGACATCAAAAATTCAAAGAGTGGAAAGTGTGGAGGGAGACTGAAGTATTGAAGTGTACAGGTTTTTTGTTTCTTTCTTTTCTTTGCAATCAAAATTAAGTTAGTATCAGTTTAAAATAACTTGTTATAGCTATAGAATGTTTTTGTAAACTTCATGACAACCACAAAGCAAAAACCTAAAATAGAGAAACCAAAAATAAAAAGCAAGATATCAAAATATACAAGAAGAAATCACTTAACCACAAAGGAAGACTATAAGAGAAGAAAGGAAGTATGAAACTACAAACTACTAGAAAAGAATAACAAAATAGCAGTAGTAAGTCCTTATCTATCAATAATTCTTTGAATGTAAATGAATTAACTTCTCTAAGTAAAAGACAGAGTGGCTTAATGGATAATAAAATAAGGCCCAAACATATGCTGCTTTCAAGAGATTCACTACACCTGCAAGAATACACATAAACTGAAAGTGAAGGGATGGAAAAGGCTATTCTATGCAAATAAAAACTGAAAATGAGCAGGAGTAGCTATACTGATTAAGAAAACAAATAGATCTTAAATTAACAACTATAAAAAGCAACAAAGGCAGTCATAATATAATGATAAAGGGATCAATATGGCAAGAAGCTATAACAATTATGAATATGTATCACTCAATGTAAGAGTGCCTAAATTTATAAAGCAAATATAAATAGACGTAAAGGGAGAGACCACCTGCAATACAATAGTAATAAGGGATTTCAACAGCCCACTTTGAGCAATGGACAGATCATCTAGACAGAAAATCACCAAAGAAACATCAGAGTTTAACCACACTGTAGATTGCATGGACCTAAGATACATTTACAGAGCACTACATATAAGTGCCATAGGATACATATTTTTCTCAAAAGCACATTTAACATTTTTCAGTATAATCATATATTTAGCAACAAAACAAGTCTTAACAAATTTTGTTAAAATCAAAATTATATCAAGTATTTTTTTTACCACAATGAAATAAAACTAGAAATAAATAAATAGGGAAATATTAAAAACTGTACAAATACAAGGAAATTAAACAGCATGCTCCTGAACAACAAAGGGCTCATCGAAAAAATTGAAAAGAAGCTGAGTGTGATGGCTCACATCTGTAATCTCAGCACTTTGGGAGGCCGAGGTGGGCGTATCACCTGAGGTCAGTATTTCGAGACCAGCCTGGCCAACATGGTGAAACCACGTCTCCACTAAAAAAATAAATAAATAAACAGGATGTGGTGGTGAGCACCAGTAATCCCAGTTCCTTGGAGCTTGAGGCAGGTGAACAGCTAGAACTCAGGAGACAGAGGTTGCAGTGAGCTGACACAGTGGCACTACATTCCAGCCTGGGTGATAGAGTAAGACTCCATCTCAAAAAAAAAAAAAAAAAAAAAAAAAAAAAAAAAAAAAAAAAAAAAAAAAAAATGAGAAAGAAAAGAAAAGAAAAGAAAAGAAAAACATTTTTGAGAGAAATTAGAATGGAAAAAACATACCAAAAACTATGGGATATTGCAAAAGCAGTTTTAAGAAAGAAGTTTATAGTGATAAACACTGGATTAAAGTTCTCAAATGAACAACATTGCTCCTCAAGGAACTAGAAAAACAAGAAAAAACCTAAAACCAAAATTAGTAGGAGGAAAGAAAATGGAGCAACAGTAAGCAAAATAGAAACTAAAATAAAATACAAAATATCACTAAAATAGAGAGTTTTTTTTTTTTTTTTTTGAAAGATAGAATCAACAAACCTTTAGCTATATTAGCTTAAGGAAGAAAAGAGTTTACTGAAATACACAAAATCAGAGATAAAAAAGGAAACATTACAAGTGATACAACAGAAATACAAAACATCATTATAAAACTATAAATGAAGACATGCAAACAAATTGCAAGATAGAAGAAATGGATAAATTTTTGGACACATACAAATTACTAAGATTAAATCATTAAGAAATATAAAATTTAAACAGACCAATAGTGAATAATGAGATTGATGTAATAATAAAAACTCTTTCATCAAAAAAAAAAAGCAAAGGATCTGATGAATTCACTGTTGAATTCTACCAAACATGTAAATAACTAATACTAATACTTCTCAAACTAGTACAAAAATTTAGAGGGACTGGAGCTGAGACTGGGCTCCTCAGGATCCACTGTGGGACAGAAATTAGCATGCTCCTCATGGAGTTTCAGAGTCCCAGGATAATTTGACTTCTTTTCCTAATTGAATACGCTTTATTTCTTTCCCTTGAGTGATTGCCCTAGCCAGAACTTCCAATACTATGTTGAATAGGAGTAGTGAGAGAGGGCATCCCTATTTTGTGCCCGTTTTCAAAGGGAATGCTTCCAGTTTTTGCCCATTCAGTATGATATTGGCTGTGGGTTTATCATAAATAGCTCTTATTATTTTGAGATACGTTTCGTCAATACCGAATTTATTAAGAGATTTTAGCATGAAGGGCTGTTGAATTTTGTCAAAGGCCTTTCTGCATCCATTGAGATAATCATGTGTTTTTTGTGTTTGGTTCTGTTATATGCTGGATTATGCTTATTGATTTGCATATGTTGAACGAGCCCTGCATCCCAGGGATGAAGCCCACTTGATCATGGTGGATAAGCTTTTTGATGTGCTGCTGAATCCGGTTTGCCAGTATTTTATTGAGGATTTTTGCATCGATGTTCATCAGGGATATTGGTCTAAAATTCTCTTTTTTTGTTGTGTCTCTGCCAGGCTTTGGTATCAGGATGATGTTGGCCTCATAAAATGAGTGAGGGTGGATTCCCTCTTTTTCTATTGATTGGAATAGTTTCAGAAGGAATGGTACCAGCTTCTCCTTGTACCTCTGGTAGAATTCGGCTGTGAAGCCATCTGGTCCTGGACTTTTTTTGGTTGGTAGGCTATTAATTATTGCCTCAATTTCAGAGCCTGCTATTGGTCTATTCAGGGATTCAACTTCTACCTGGTTTAGTCTTGGAGTCTTGGGAGAGTGTATGTGTCCAGGAATTTATCCATTTCTTCTAGGTTTTCTAGTTTATTTGCGCAGAGGTGTTTATAATATTCTCTGATGGTGGTTTGTATTTCTGTGGGTTCGGTGATGATATCCCCTTTATCATTTTTTTATTGCGTCTATTTGATTCTTCTCTCTTTTCTTCTTTATTAGTCTTGCTAGTGGTCTATCAATTTTGCTGATCTTTTCAAAAAAACAGCTCCTGGATTCATTGATTTTTTTGAAGGGTATTTTGTGTCTCTATCTCCTGCAGTTCTACTCTGATCTTAGTTATTTCTTGCATTCTTCTAGCTTTTGAATGTGTTTGCTCTTGCTTCTCTAGTTCTATTAATTGTGATGTTAGAGTGTCAACTTTAGATCTTTCCCGCTTTCTTTTGTGGGCATTTAGTGCTATCAATTTCCCTCTACACACTGCTTTAAATGTGTCCCAGAGATTCTGATATGTTGTATATTTTTCCTGTTGGTTTCAAATAACATCTTTCTTTCTGCCTTCATTTTGTTATGTACCCAGTAATCACTCAAGAGCAAGTTGTTCAGTTTCCATGTAGTTGAGTGATTTTGAGTGAGTTTCTTAGTCCTGAGTTCTAGTTTGATTGCACTGTGGTTTGAGAGACAGTTTGTTATAATTTCTGTTCTTGTACATTTGCTGAGGAGTGCTTTACTTCCAATTATGTGGTCAATTGTGGTGCTGAGAAGAATGTATATTCTGTTGATTTGGGGTGGAGAGTTCTGTAGATGTCTATTAGGTCCACTTGGTGCAGACTTCAGTTCAATTCATGGATATCCTTCTTAACTCTCTGTCTTGTTGATCTGTCTAATGTTGACAATGGTGTGTTAAAGTCTCCCATTATTATTGTATGGGAGACTAAGTCTCTTTGTAAGTCCCTAAGGACTTGCTTTATGAATCTGGGTGCTACTGTATTGGGTGCATATAGATTTAGGATAGTTAGCTCTTCTTGTTGAACTGATCCTTTTACCATTATGTAATGGCCTTCTTTGTCTCTTTTGATCTTTGTTGGTTTAAAGTCTGTTTTATCAGAGACTAGAATTTTAACCCCTGCCTTTTTTTGTTTTCCATTTGCTTGGTAGATCTTCCTCCATTCCTTTATTTTGAGCCTATGTGTGTCTCTGCATGTCAGATGGGTCTCTTGACCCATCTGAATACCTCACACTGATGGGTCTTGACTCTTTTTCCATTTTGCCAGTCTGTGTCTTTTAATTGGAGCATTTAGTCCATTTACATTTAAGGTTAATATCATTATGTGTGAACTTGATCCTGTCATTGTGATATCAGCTGGTTATTTTGCTAATTAGTTGATGCAGTTTCTTCCTAGCATCAATGGTCTTCACATTTTGGCATGTTTTTGCAATGGCTGGTACCGGTTGTTCCTTTCCATGTTTAGTGCTTCCCTCAGGATCTCTTGTAGGGCAGGCCTGGTGGTGACAAAATCTCCAAGCATTTGCTTATCTGTAAAGGATTTTATTTCACCTTCACTTATGAAACTCAGCTTGGCTGGATATGAAATTCTGGGATGAAAATTCTTTTCTTTAAGAATGTTGAATATTGGCCCCCACTTTCTTCTGGCTTGTAGAGTTTCTGCCGAGAGATCTGCTGTTAGTCTGATGGGCTTCCCTTTGTGTGTAACCCAACCTCTCCCTCTGGCTGCCCTTAAGATTTTTCCTTCATTTCAACTTTGGTGAATTTGACAATTATGTGTCTTGGAGTTGTTCTTCTCGAGGAGTATCTTTGTGGCATTCTCTGTATTTACTGAATTTGAATGTTGGCCTGCCTTTCTAGGTTGGGGAAGTTCTCCTGGATGATATCCTGCAGAGTGTTTTCCAACTTGGTTCCATTCTCCCCATCACTTTCAGGCACACCAATCAGATGTAGATTTGGTCTTTTCACATAATCCCATATTTCTTGTAGACTTTGTTCATTTATTTTTACACCTTTTTCTCTAAACTTCTCTTCTCACTTCATTTCATTCATTTTATCTTCAATCACTGATACTCTTTCTTCCAGTTGGTCAAGTCGATTACTGAAGCTTGTGCATTTGTCATGTAGTTCTCGTATCATGGTTTTCATCGCTATCAGTTTGTTTATGGACCTCTCTCCATTGGTTATTCTAGTATTCCATTATTCCATTCTTTTTTCAAGGCTTTTAGTTTCTTTGTGCTGGATATGTAGTTCCTCCTTTAGCTCTGAGAAGTTTGATCGACTGAAGCCTTCTTCTCTCAACTCGTCAAAGCCATTCTCTGTCCAGCTTTGTTCTGTTGCTTGGAATCAACCCAAATGACCATCAGTGACAGACTGGATTAAGAAAATGTGGCACATATACACCATGGAATATTATGCAGCCATACAAAATGATGAGTTCATGTCCTTTTTAGGGACATGGATGCAGCTGGAAACCATCATTTTCAGCAAACTATCACAAGAACAGAAAACAAAACACTGCGTGTTCTCACTCATAGGTGGGAATTGAACAATGAGATCACTTGGACACAGGAAGGGGAACATCACACACCGGAGCCTATTGTGGGGAGCAGGGAGAGGAGAGGGATAGCATTAGGAGATATACCTAATGTAAATGACGAGTTAATGGGTGCAACACACCAACATGGCACATGTATACATATGCAACAAACCTGCACATTGTGCACATGTACCCTAGAACTTAAAGCATAATAAAAAGCAAAAACAAAAACAAACAAAAAAAAGAAGATACAAAAATGGCTATCAGATATATGAAAAAAAATGCTAAAAATCATTAATCATCAGGGAAATGCAAATCAGAACCACAATGAGATATAACCACTCTCTATTTTGAATGGATGTTATCAAAAAGACAAAGATATCAAGTGTTGGTGAGGATGGGGAGAAAGAGGAACACTTACTGTTGATGGAAATGTAAATTACTACAGCCATTATAAAAAAAAGTTTGGAGTTTCCTCAAAAAATTAAAAATAAAACTACCAGATCATCTAGCAATCCCACTACTTAGTATATATGCAAAGCAAAGGAAATCGTTAATTTGAAGTGATATCTCCACTCCTACATTTACTGCAGCACTGTTCACAGTAGCTAAGATATGAAGTCAACCTGAGTGTCCGTCAAAGGATGAATGGATATGATACATATACACATAATGAAATGCTATTTAGCCATAAGAAAAGAATGAAATTCTGTCATTTGTGACAGCATAGATGGACCTGGAGGACATTGTGTTAAATGCAATAAGCCAGGCACAGAAAGACAAATTCCACATGATATGACTCATACATGGAATTTTTGGAAGTTCAGCTTATAGAAGTAGAGTAGAATAGTGATTATTAGAGGCTGTGGAAGGAGGGAGAAGGGGGTGAACAATTGGTACAAAGTTACAGTTAGATAGCAGTAATACGTTTCAGTGTACTAATGCACAGTTGAATGACTATAGTTAACAATAATGAATATTTCAAAAAGCTAGAAGGCAGAAATATTTATATTCTCATCACAAAAAAAAGATAAATGAGGAAAGTTTGTGAAAATGCTACTTACCCTGATTTACTCATTATACAAAGTATCTGTGTATCAAACCATCACACTGTATCCCAAATATATATTTATGTATAATTATTATGTCATTTTAAAATTAAAAATTAAAAAAAAAATTTCTCCTATTTTAAACTTCACCTCTTGCAGGTCTTCCCTGATTAGATTAAAGAAAATTAACTTTCAAAATCCATAAGATAAAATGAAAAATTAAGAGATCCTTTGGGTTCTAATAAGCATACAAAAAAATGTAATATTAAAAACAAAACAACTGCAACATATTGCATAAAACATTGTCTCCAGATAACTTTTATCTTGATAGTTTTGTCTTTGAAAGTCATAACAAGAATTCTGACCTCTTAAAAATATACTCAGCCAAAATATATGATCTTGCTATCATTTTCAAATTACAAACAGTTTAATGCAGTTAATTTGATCTGGTGTTCAAGGGATATTTTTAAAATGGCATCTCAAAAATTTATGTTTACAATGAAAAACACAAAATCAAATATGCATGACTTATTTATGTTAGAAAAATTCCAAAATGGAGACTGGGTCATTTCAAGATGATTACTTTTAAATTATTTTTTAATATCTTAACATTGTTTTTAAAAGTTTTTATCACGTCTTAACATAAAGAGAAGTAAAAGCTATAAACTCAATTACAAATGCAAGTACATAAAGACCATTTAATCTTGAACGATAACAACCATTAAAGTATCTAATTTGGGTGTTTTGGGGGATTTATAAATTCTTTATTTCAATATATTCAGTTTTAAAATGAAAGTAGTTAGCTGGAAAAAGAAAAAGGTTGGTTGTTAATTTTTATGCATTAAGCTATTTTAAAGTGTCTAAGATGTTACAAGTGTCTCAGCAAATAAATTATGAAATGAATTAGACATAGCAGTCCCCTCAAGAAGCGTACAATTTAGTGAAAAAACAGACACGTACATAAAGCACACTATGCTATGGGAAGTGCCACAGTAGAAGAGCAAGTGCTCTTCATACGGTTACCCGATTTATGTCACTAAGAGATTCCAAGAATGTTTCATGGGAAGGAAATTTTGAGGTAGTTAATATTGGGCTACAGATGAGAATTCATATTTCTGGGCTATTTATTTGGTCTACTGTTCTTTACGCCAGATACAAAATGTTGCCCTAGTTATAATGATAACTATGGCAGTTTTCTTGGCCCTAGCACTTTGCATTACAGTATTTTAAAAGAATTTCATTCTAATGACAAAGACAGAGGGTTTTTTCCATTAATTTGCATAAATCAAACAATTACAAGTTATCTTTTACTTAGGCCCTTCTCACATTTTGCATGAATATCTTAGCATAAATTTTGACTTACATGAATATATGTATGTTTAACAGAATGTTGAATGAGAATTTCCCTCCTGACTCATAGCTTTGGCTAAAACCATAATACTGAGAATAGCAGGTAATTATGTGCTAACGATTATCTTTAGGCTCCTCCTTATAGGACTTAAAAAAGATAGCAGAAATTATTCTAGAATCTGTCGAGCTTCATCACTCGCCTCCCAGCTATATAGAAAAATTCTATAAATATGAAAGACTGTTGAAGAAAACCTTTGACATAGGGGATTATTGGTCTGAGGCAAGGAGGGAGTGTGGCTCTTATTCAACACAGGAAAGAATCGCACTCCCAAGCTGGGAGGTTGGGAGTTAGTTTCCTGAGGTTACTGTAATAAACTCAGCGACTTAAAATAACAGAAATGTATTCTTTCACAGCCCTAGAGGCTAGAAGTCCAAAATTAAGGTGTTTCAGGGCCATGCTCCCACTGACGTCTTCCTTTCTTGCTTCTCCCCCTCCCGAGTCCCAGAAATATCTTTGTTTGTGGGAGCAGATATTCATTTTCTGTCTCCATCTTTACAGGATGTTTTCTGCTTTGTTTCTGCTCTCTTCTTCTTACAAGAACACCAGTCATACTGAATTATTATTAGAACCACCTTAATGAGCTCATCATAACTCGATGACATCTACCAAGACTCCATTACCAAACAAGGTCAGAGTCAACAGTTACCTAAAGTTAGGACTGCTATATTTGGGGTTTGGGAAAGAACACAATTCAACCCATAACAGTTGTCCAGTTGAAATTTTTAACTAAATTTAAAACAACACTTACAATAACATCACATGTTCCTCATATGACAAAGCTTTATTTTGAATCAAGGCATTTATATTATTTTCAAATTTTACTTTGATTCTATGAATTGCTGTTCATTACATTGTTTCTGAAAAGGATGGATAAAAGAGAGACTGGTTTTTCCTTAGTACTATTGGGTTGCTATTACAGAATACTATAGACTGGTTTGCTTATAAACAACAGAAATGTATTTCTCACAGTTCTGGAGTTGAGACGTCCAAGCTCAAGACACCAGAAAATTCCGTGTCTAATGACAGACTGCTTCCTGGTTCATCGATGGCCATGCAGTTGTTTCCTCACATGGCAGAAAGGGCCAGGGAGCTGCTATGGTCTGAAAGTTTGTGTCCCCACCTTCCCAATTTCATATGTTAAAACCTAATCACCAATGTGAGGTTTTAGAAGTTGGATATTTAGGAGGTGAGTAGTTCATGAAGTCAGAGTTTTCATAAATAGGATTATGTCCTCATAAAAGATGAATGATACCCTATAAAAGAGGCTCCTTCCACCAAGGGAGGACATAACTAGAAGGTGCCACTTGTGAACCAGGAAGTGAATCCTCAGCAGACACTAAGTCTGCCAGAGCCCTAATCTTGGCTGGACCTTTCAAGAGTCTTTGACTCTCAGAGACCTCACAAGCTCATCACCTATCAAAGGCCCTGCCTCCTAATACTATCACATTGGGAGCTCGAATTTAAACATATAAATTTTGGGGGGCTGGACACAAACATTCAGTCTGTAGCAGGTTTGTTGGTAATTTTGCAGACTTGACTATGTGTCAGACTGAGAACTCTGTTTAGTTCATCACATATATGTATTGCTCACTTATCAAACTGTGGCACATGATAGGAGAACAGAGGCCCAATAAATTCACCTCAGCTTATGTTTTCTTTTAAGAAGATGAGAAGGAGGCCGGGCGCATTGGCTCACGCCTGTAATGCCAGCACTTTGGGAGGCCGAGACAGGCAGATCACAAGGTCAGGAGATCAACCTGGCTAACACGGTGAAACCCCATCTCTACTAAAAAAATACAAAAAATTAGCCGGGTTTGGTGGCGGGTGCCTCTAGCCCCAGCTACTCCGGAGGCTGAGGCAGGAGAATGGCATAAACTCAGGAGGCGGAGCTTGCAGTGAGCAGAGATCACACCACTGCACTCCAGCCTGGGCGACAGAATGAGACAATGTCTCAAAAAAAAGTAAATAAATTAAAAAAAAAAAAATGAGAAGGAGAAAGAGGAGAATGAGTAGCAGAAAATAATCTAGGATAGTTACTAAACCAGATTCTCCCTAACCATCTAATGTAAATGGTAACCATGCCCTTACCCAGTCACTGGCCTACACTTGTTGCATTTCTCATTCTTCCATGTTATATATTTCCATTATCTGTTATGTGGTCAGTTTTCTCTGTTTAAATTTTCATGTTATTTATCTCCTTGATTGCATTCTTCATCCTCTGTAGATGTAGATTCATTCATTCTTCAATATTGTCTAATTTAATGTTTACTCTAATTTAAAATATTTATACAAATTAGTACTAATAAAGTAGCTATACGTCCCTTTTTTGCTTGAGACCCTCCAATGATGTTTTCTTTAAAACTCATTAATACATAAATAAAATATGATTTTATAATTAATAGTCCATAAGAAAAGTGTAAGCTTTTTCTTAGCGATCTTCAGGGATAGGTCCACTTTCACATTCTTTTACCCATTTCAAAATAAATGTTTCTAATGACTTCTGAGACTCTCTTCCCTTAACACATATTACTATTGTCCATGATCTCTTTAGATTTAGGCACAGAATTTTTACCTACATCAGTTTTAAGTGAGCAGATTATCTTTCTGAATTCTGTTTCAGAATGTTACTAGATAACCTGAGTCAATTGTGCATAGCTCTGCATATTGACCAAATCTTTGGTGAACATAGTGGAGCTAACAATGATTTTGTTTATTTTGTAGCCACAGATATGTATACAATTTAAAGTAAAGGTATTTTTCCTGGCTTATTTGCTTCTAAGATCTCAAATGCATGCACTAGTAAAAAGATACTTTTTGTTCAGTTTATCACACTCCATATAAGTTAAAATATCTACTTGACAGAGTAGTCAATTGTTGAAAACTAAAGATATAAGAAATAATTATTCGATGGGTCAAAATATCCACAGGTTTATGACTGTTACTTTAATACACAATTATGATGCTATTAGATTACTATACAACCAACAAATCTATATTATAGTAATCTGTATATATGGACATAGAAAAACCTTAATAATACACTAATAAGTGAAAAAATTCTTTAGAACATACAGTTATTGAATGCTGTCTTAGTCTGTGTAGACTGCTATAACAAATAACTATAGTAGTTT
The DNA here is from genome assembly GCF_009764315.1 of Trachypithecus francoisi. Classification (NCBI taxonomy): domain Eukaryota; kingdom Metazoa; phylum Chordata; class Mammalia; order Primates; family Cercopithecidae; genus Trachypithecus; species Trachypithecus francoisi. The sequence goes on from NW_022681465.1 coordinate 79,395,005, forward strand.
ATAAACAACAAAATTTTATTTTTTACAGTTATGGAGGTTTGGAAGTCCAAGATCAAGATGCCAGTAAATTTGATGTCTGGTGAGGATTCACTTACTAGTTTAATGACAACTGTCTTTTCACTGTGTTCTCATGTGAAAGCGGTAAACAAGCTCCCTTGGGAGGGAGGCTCTTTTAAAAGGGCACTAATCACATTCATGATGGCTCCACCCTCATTACCTAATCATCTCCCAAAGACCTCACCTACCAACACCATCATCGTGAGGGTCAGGATTTCAATATATGAATTGTGGGGGTGGGAAGCATAAACATTTAAAAAATAGTAAATGCTATATTTTACCTACATTTTATGAGTAGAATTATAGAGACACACACACCAACATAAAACAAAACATCTTTACATATTGCATTAATCCGTTTGCACACTGCTGATAAAGACATACCTGAGACTGGGTAATTTATTAAGAAAAAGAGGTATAATGGAATCCCAGTTCCACGTGACTGGGGAGCCCTCACAATCATGGTGGAAGGTGAAAGGTACATCTTACATGGCAGTAGGCAAGACAGAATGACAGTCAAGCAAAAAGGGAAACCACTTATAAAACCATCAGATCTTATGATACTTATTCACTACCATGAGAACAGTGTGGAGGAAATCACCCCCATCATTCAGTTGTCTTCCACCAGGTGCCTCCCACAACATGTGGGAAATATAGGAGCTACAATTCAAGATGAGATTTGGGTGAGGACACAGTCAAACCATATCATTCCACTCCTGGCCCTTCCCAAATCTCATGTCCTCACATTTCAAAACCAATCATGCCTTCCCAGCAGTCTTCTGAAGTCTTAAATCATTCCAGCATTGACTGAAAAACCCACACTCCAAAGTCTCATCTGAGACAAAACAAGTCCCTTCTGCCTATGAACCTGTAAAATCAAAATCAAGTTATTATTTCCTAGATAAAATGAGGGAACAGGCATTTGAAAAATACACACATTCCAAATGGGAGAAATTGGCCAAAACAGAGGGGCTAAGGACCCATACAAATCTATAATCCAGTAAGACATCAAAGCTCAAAGCTCCAAAATGAGCTCCTTTGACTCCATGTCTCACATCCAGGTCATGCTGATGCAAAAGGTGGGTTCCCACGGTCTCGGGCAGTTCTGCCCCTGTGGCTTTGCAGGGTACAGCCCCCCTCCTGGCTGCTTTTACAGGCTAGTGTTAAGTGTCTATAGCTTTTCCAGGCACACAGTGCAAGCTGTGGGTGGATCTACCTTTCTGGGGTCTGGAGGACTGTGACCCTCCTCTCACAGCTCCACTAGGCAGTGCCTCACCGGGGACTCTGTGTGGGAACTTCAACCCCACATTTCCCTTTCACATTGCCCTGGCAGAGATTCTCCATGAAGGCCCAGACCTGGTAGAAAACTTCTGCCTATTCATCCAGGCATTTACATATATCCTCTGAAATCTAGGTGTAGGTTCCCAAACCTCAATTCTTGACTTCCATGCACCTGCAGGCTCAACACCATGTGGAAGCTGCCAAGGCTTGGGTCTTGCACCCTTTGTAGTCACTGCCCAGTACCTTGGCCCCTTTTAGCCATGGCTAGAGCAACTCAGATGCCGGGCACCATGTCCCGAGATTGCACAGAGCAGAGAGCCCTGGGCCCATTGCATGAAACCATTTTTTCTTTCCAGGCCTCTGAGCCTGTGATGGGAGGGGGTGTCACAAAGGTCTCTGACATGCCCTGGAGACATTTTACCCATCATCTCGGTGATTAACATTTAGCTCCTTGTTACTTATGTAAATTTCTATAGGTGGCTTGAATTTCTCCTCGGAAAATGAGCTTTTCTTTTCTATCACATCATCAGGCTGCAAATTTTCTGAACTTTAATCTTCTGTTTCCCTTTTAAAACTGCATGCTTTTAACAGCACCCAAGTCACCTCTTGAATGCTTTGCTGCTTAGAAATTTCTTCTGCCAGATACCCTAAATCATCTCCCTCAAGTTCAAAGTTCCACAAATCTCTAGGACAGGGGCAAAATGCTGCCAGTCTCTTTGCCAAAATGTAGCAAGAGTCACCTTTATTCTAGTTCTCAACAAGTTCCTTATCTCCATCTGAGACTACCTCAGCCTGGGTTTCATTGTCCTTGGCATTATCAGCATTTTGGTCAAAGCCATTCAACAAATCTCCAGGAAGTTCCAGACTTTTCCACATTTTCCTGTCTTCTTCTGAGCATTCCAAACTGTTCCAACCGCTGCCTGTTACCCAGTTCAAAAGTCGCTTCCACATTTTCAGGTATCTTTACAGCAGTGCCCCACTCTGCTGTTACCAATTTACTATATTAGTCTATTTGCTGCTTGTCAATATTATGTCAATGATATCATGTCAATATCATGTCAATGATTAGTCAATATCATGCTGCTGATAAAGATATACCCAAGACTGTGTAATTAAAATAAAAATAAAAAAAGACGTTTAGTGGACTCACAGTTCCATGTGGCCAGGGAGACCTCACAATCATAGCAGAAGGCAAAAGGTGCATCTTGCATGGCAGCAGGCAAGAGAGAATAAGAGCCAAGTAGAAAGGGAAACCCCTTATAAAACCACTGGATCTCATGAGATTTATTTACTACCATGAAAATAGTATGGGGGAAACTGCCCCCATGACTCAATTATCTGTCACTGGGTCCCTCTCACAATGTGTGGGAATTATGAGAGCTACAATTAAAGATGAGATGTGGGTGGAGACACAGTCAAACCGTATCATAGATATATATCAAATTTGTAGTAGTAATTATTATTAGGTAGTAAAATTATGGATGATTGGCTTTATTTCTCTGAATGTTTTCTGAATTTTCTGATATAAGCATGAACTACTTTCTTTTTTTCTTTTTTTTTTTTTTGAGATGAAGTCTCACTCTGTCACCTAGGTGGGAATGAAGTGGTGCCATCTCAGCTCACTGCAGCCTCCACCTCCCGGGTTCAAGCAATTCTCTGCCTCAGCCTCCCTAGTAGCTGGGATTACAGGTGCCCGCCACCACGGCCGGCTAGTTTTTGTATTTTCAGTAGAGATGGGGTTTCACCATCTTGGCCAGGCTGGTCTTGAACTCCTAACCTTGTGATCCACCTGCCTCGGCCTCCCAAAATGCTGGGATTACAATTGTGAACCACTGCACCCAGCCAGCATGAACTACTTTCTAACTGGAAAATATATTATTTACACATATGTATGTGTATGTGTGTGTAATCTTTTTCCTCAAATAGTTTTTATAGATATTTTGCACTGAGTAAATATTAAACCACAAATAAAAATTAACAATCTCATTTCTTATTATATTGCAAGCTGAATTTCTGCTAAAATATGATCCTTAATTTTGAAATGCTGGTTAACACAAATAATTGACTTCAGTGTTACCACAGACGTCAAAGTGAGAGGGCAAGGACCTTATTCTGTAGTTAAGTCCTTTTAAATGCTTAAAAATATTTTAACATCACCCATGCCATAACTTTGCTTGGAAAGAAGCCTTAGCCTGTAATGGCTGAGATAAAAGTTTTGTTTGTTTACTTCTTCAAGCAAAACAGAATACCACCGAGATAATGTATTAGGCAATTTTAGCAATTGACAATTGGAAAATTAGGCAATTTAACAGTATGATTCACTAACTACTACTCCTGGAGAAGAATAATTTATCTTGCCGTATTTTGTAAAATACTGAGAGCTAGTTTGGGTATCAAAGTTGATGATGATGATGACTACAGATAAACTATAGTAATCAATTCAATTCAGCAAATCCTCAGGAATAACTACAGTGCTTTGCTAGGCTATAAGCCTAGTTATATACAGTGCCAGCTCTAAAGACAATTCCTATGTAAACTCTGGATTCCAACACTTCATATCTCTGTGACATTGGACAGGACAGGTTACATAACCTCTTTCTGCCTTAATTTCCTCAGGTGTAAAATGGGGATTATAACTACTTCATAGGATTAAGTAAATTGGAAGCATGAGGGCCCATGCACATTTTACCAACAAAGTTGAAAAATGTCATCTTCTCAAATGCAGAAAGTGTGCTCTCTATACCAACCCCATCTGAAAAGGTGATAATTTCTAGACAAGCTTATAAGTATCTCAAGGGAGTCTCAAATTTATCTTTCAAGAAAAAAGTCTTTCCATATTTAATCAACAAAGCCAGGACACCAGTGTGTTTATCATTCTATCATTATAATGTAATATGTTAACGTAATGCTTGTGTATTTTTTTGATAAGGAGAATTAAAGAAAATTATGTCATTGTATCTGTAACAAATGTATGGATCACTATTAAACTGGAAGGGTATAAGCAAGAAATAATTTTATTTTTCTCTCATCATTACCTTCAAACATCTGCAGTTAAACCTCTCTTCACTATCCTTTAAAGATTTCTTGGGTAAATTCCATGATTCTCTGACCAGTTTTAGGTTTCAAATTTCAGTACACTCTACTCCAGTTTAAAAGCTCAAGCTCTTATTCACGTTATTGCTCAGATCCTCCTCTTTCCCCATGGTTGTGACCTGGTTCAGAAGGAATATGAAAGGGGATGTGGGCATGGTCAGCTCTTCCATATCCCCCTTCTCTTCCTAGACTGGGTCCATTTGCCCCAGGGTTTTGAAGACTAGGATTAGTGTTTAGAGCAAAGTGGGCAGAGACGTTTTACTTAATCAGTTTTATGATAGTTCTCTCCTGCCTTTCATGGCTTCTCTAGCTAATCTGAACTCTTTATACCTCTGAGTGGCAGGAATACCACTAGTGCTCTCTTGGGGCACACGTGCTGGAGGAGGGGAAGTCAGGTGATAAAATGCTCTAATTTCTTCCATGTCAACTTGACTTTCATCCTCAATACATAATGGATATCCCAGTGTTTGACTCCTTTTATCTGTCTACCTCATCAGCTCCCTCTAGTTCTAGCATGTCCCCTGTTAGTTCTGCCCAGAGGGCAGAACATCAAGTCTATTGTGTGAAAAGAAGTTCATCCAGGAAGTGAGTTGCCAATGTCACCTTCTTTCATGTTTCCCTAATCTCTTCTACTAATGATTCCTCTGGAGCTTTTCCCCATTTGGCTTGTCAGGAGGAGAGGAAAAAGAGGAAGAATATATTTTCTCTGTGGAAGACTCAGGATTCTTTGAATGCGACAAACTTGCATCAAATATTTTTGGTGATTGGAAGGGAATATAAGGATGCAGGAGTGGTGGAGAGTAGCAAAGCTGACTTGGCTAATTTTTTTTTTTTTTTTTTTCTGAGACAGAGTCTTGCTGTGTTGCCCAGGCTGGAGTGCAGTGGCACAATCTCGATTCACTGCAACCTCTGCCTCCTTGGTTCATGCCATTCTCCTGCCTCATCCTCTCAAGTAGCTTGGACTACAGGCACCCGCCACCAAGCCCGGCTAATTTTTTTATTTTTAGTAGAGACGGGGTTTCAACATATTGACCAGGCTGGTCTTGGAGCTCCTGACCTTCTGATCCGCCCGCCTCGGCCTCCCAAAGTGCTGAGATTATAGGCTTGAGCCACCGCCCCTGGTCTTGGCTGCTTTTTAATAAGCCCTGGACAAAGTTCTAAACTCCACTGCTCTCAGCTCTATTTTGAATAGGGTTGTGATAGGCAGAATAATGGCTCCCAAAGATATCTATCCTTGGCAACTTTAAATATGTTAAGTTACACACTACAGGGAAATTCAAGAAGCAGATTAATTTATGGCTGCCAATCAGCTTACTTTAAGACAGAGATATTATCTTGATGTGTAATCACCTGGGCCCAATGTAATCACAAGGGTCCTAAACCATGAATAACAGAGGCAGAAGGGTCAATATCAGAGTCATATGATGTGAGAAAAGCCATTGCTGGCTTTGAAGGTGGAAATGGACAACAGAACAAGGAATTCAGGCAGCCCATGAAATCTGCACAAGGCAAAGAAACTAAGGAAATGGATTTTCTCTTAGTGCATTCAGAAGGAATGCAGCGCTGCAGACACCTTGATTTTATCCCAGTGAGACCTATTTTGAAGACTGTATTGTCTTAAGTCATCAAGTTTGTGGTAATTTGTTTCAGCAGCAATAGAAGGCTAATACAGAGTTCACACTATCGATTTATTCACAAAAGGAAAAAATCTCTCTCTTTTCTTTTTCGTGACTAAGAGAGACCACATCTTGCTTTGTTAATGTAAATTTGTAGCTTTACTTTGAAGGTGCATTCTGGTTGTATCATGTAGTATATTGAGCTCTCCATTCAGATTTAACACACTTTGTTCCTAGCCTATAACTTTAATGTAGTGTTTTCATTTGCCTATTCTTCACGTCTCAGATAAATAGAATCATACAGTATATAGTCTTCTGTGACTGACTGCTCTCACTTAACATTTTATAGGAGGGCGGAGCAAGATGGCCGAATAGGAACAGCTCCAGTCTCCAACTCCCAGAGCGAGTGACACAGAAGACCGGTGATTTCTGCATTTTCAACTGAGGTACTGGGGTCATCTCACTCGGGAGTGCCGGACAATCGGTGCTGGTCAGCTGCTGCAGCCTGACCAACGAGAGCTGAAGCAGGGCGAGGCATCGCCTCACCTGGAAGTGCAAGAGGGAAGGAAATCCGTTTTCCTAGCCAGGGGAACTGAGACACACAACACCTGGAAAATCGGATAACTCCCACCCCAATACTGCGCTTTAAGCAAACAGGCACACCAGGAGAATATATCCCACACCTGGCCGGGAGGATCCGACGCTCACGGAGCCTCCCTCACTGCTAACACAGCAGTCTGCGGCGATCCATCCGCAAGGCAGCAGCGAGGCTGGGGGAGGGGCGCCCGCCATTGCTGAGGCTTAAGTAGGTAAACAAAGCTGCTGGGAAGCTCGAACTGGGTGGAGCTCACAGCAGCTCAAGGAAGCCTGCCTGTCTCTGTAGACTCTACCTCTGGGGACAGCGCACAGCTGAAGTCTAATAGGGGAAGCAGCGGGGACCGGTGCAGACGTGAATGACTCTGTCTGACAGCTTTGGGGAGAGCCGTGGATCTCCCAATGTGGAGGTTGAGATCTGAGAACGGACAGACGGCCTGCTCAGGTGGGTCCCTGACCCCTGAGTAGCCTAGCTGGGAGACATCCCCCACTAGGGGCAGTCTGACATCCCACACCTCACAGGGTGGAGTACACCACTGAGAGGAAGCTTCCAAAGGAAGAATCAGACAGGTACACTCGCTGTTCTGCAATATTCTATCTTCTGCAACCTCTGCTGCTGATACCCAGGCAAACAGGCTCTGGGGTGGACCTCAAGCAATCTCCAACAGACCAACAGACAGCCCTTCTGACTGTCATACGGAAAACTATCAAACAGGAAGGACACCTATACCAAAACCCCATCAGTACGTCACCATCATCAAAGACCAGAGACAGATAAAACCACAAAGATGGGGAAGAAGCAGGGCAGAAAAGCCGGAAATTCAAAAAATAAGAGCGCATCTCCCCCTGCAAAGGAGCGCAGCCCATCGCCAGCAACGGATCAAAGCTGGTCAGAGAATGAATTTGACGAGATGAGAGAAGAAGGCTTCAGTCCATCAAACTTCTCAGAGCTAAAGGAGGAATTACGTACCCAGCGCAAAGAAACTAAAAATCTTGAAAAAAGAGTGGAAGAATTGACATCTAGACTAATTAATGCAGAGAAGATCATAAACGAAATGACAGAGATGAAAACCATGACACGAGAAATACGTGACAAATGCACAAGCTTCAGTAACCGACTCGATCAACTGGAAGAAAGAGTATCAGCGATTGAGGATCAAATGAATGAAATGAAGCGAGAAGAGAAACCAAAAGAAAAAAGAAGAAAAAGAAATGAACAAAGCCTGCAAGAAGTATGGGATTATGTAAAAAGACCAAATCTACGTCTGATTGGGGTGCCTGAAAGTGAGGGGGAAAATGGAACCAAGTTGGAAAACACTCTTCAGGATATCATCCAGGAGAACTTCCCCAACCTAGTAGGGCAGGCCAACATTCAAATTCAGGAAATACAGAGAACACCAGAAAGATACTCCTCCAGAAGAGCACCTCCAAGACACATAATTGCCAGATTCACCAAAGTTGAAACGAAGGAAAAAATCTTAAGGGCAGCCAGAGAGAAAGGTCGGGTTAGCCACAAAGGGAAGCCCATCAGACTAACAGCAGACCTCTCGGCAGAAACTCTACAAGCCAGAAAAGAGTGGGGGCCAATATTCAACGTTCTTAAAGAAAAGAATTTTCAACCCAGAATTTCATACCCAGCCAAATTAAGTTTCATCAGTGAAGGAGAAATAAAATCCTTTACAGATAAGCAAATGCTTAGAGATTTTGTCACCACCAGGCCTGCCTTACAAGAGACCCTGAAGGAAGCCCTAAACATGGAAAGAAACAATCGGTACCAGCCATTGAAAAACATGCCAAAACGTAAAGACTATTGAGGCCAGGAAGAAACTGCATCAACTAATGAGCAAAATAACCAGTTAATATCATAATGACAGGATCAAGTTCACACATAATGATATTAACCTTAAATGTCAATGGACTAAATGCTCCAATTAAAAGACACAGACTGGCAAACTGGATAAAGAGTCAAGACCCATCAGTCTGCTGTATTCAGGAGACCCATCTCACATGCAGAGACATACATAGGCTCAAAATAAAGGGATGGAGGAAGATCTACCAAGCAAATGGAGAAAAAAAAAAGCAGGGGTTGCAATCCTAGTCTCTGATAAAACACACTTTAAACCATCAAAGATCAAAAGAGACAAAGAAGGCCATTACATAATGGTAAAGGGATCAATTCAACAGGAAGAGCTAACTCTCCAAATATATATGCACCCAATACAGGAGCACCCAGATTCATAAAGCAAGTCCTTAGAGACCTACAAAGAGACTTAGACTCCCATACAATAATAATGGGAGACTTCAACACTCCAGTGTCAACATTAGAAAGATCAACGAGACAGAAACTTAACAAAGATATCCAGGAATTGAACTCATCTCTGCACCAAGCGGACCTAATAGACATCTATAGAACTCTCCACCTAAAATCAACAGAATATACATTCTTCTCAGCACCACATCGCACTTATTCCAAAATTTACCACATAATTGGAAGTAAAGCACTCCTCAGCAAAGGTACAAGAACAGAAATTATAACAAACTGTCTCTCAGACCACAGTGCAATCAAACTAGAACTCAGGACTAAGAAACTCAATCCAAACCGCTCAATTACATGGAAACTGAACAACCTGCTCCTGAATGACTATTGGGTACATAACGAAATGAATGCAGAAATAAAGATGTTCTCTGAAACCAATGAGAACAAAGATACAACATACCAGAATCTCTGGGACACATTTAAAGCAGTGTGTAGAGGGAAATTTATAGCACTAAATGCCCACAAGAGAAAGCAGGAAAGATCTAAAATGGACACTCTAACATCACAATTAAAAGAACTAGAGAAGCAAGAGCAAACACATTCAAAAGCTAGCAGAAGGTAAGAAATAACTAAGATCAGAGCAGAACTGAAGGAGATAGAGACACAAAAAACCCTCCAAAAATCAATGAATCCAGGAGTTGGTTTTTTGAAAAGATCAACAAAATTCACAGACCGCTAGCAAGACTAATAAAGAAGAAAAGAGAGAGGAATCAAATAGACGCAATAAAAAATGATAAAGGGGATATCACCACTGACCCCACAGAAATACAAACAACCATCAGAGAATACTATAAATGGCTCTACGCAAATCAACTAGAAAATCTAGAAGAAATGGATAATTTCCTGGACACTTACACTCTCCCAAGACTAAACCAGGAAGAAGTTGAATCCCTGAATAGACCAATAGCAGGCTCTGAATTCGAGGCAACAATTAATAGCCTACCCATCAAAAAAAGTCCAGGACCAGATGGATTCACAGCTGAATTCTACCAGAGGTACAAGGAGGAGCTGGTACCATTCCTTCTGAAACTATTCCAACCAATAGAAAAAGAGGGTATCCTCCCTAACTCATTTTATGAGGCCAACATCATCCTGATACCAAAGCCTGGCAGAGACACAACAAAAAAAGAGAATTTTAGACCAATATCCCTGATGAACATCGATGCAAAAATTCTCAATAAAATACTGGCAAACCGAATTCAGCAGCACATCAAAAAGCTTATCCACCATGATCAAGTGGGCTTCATCCCTGGGATGGAAGGCCAGTTCAACATTCGCAAATCAATAAACGTAATCCAGCATATAAACAGAACCAAAGACAAGAACCACATGATTATCTCAATAGATGCAGAAAAGGCTTTTGACAAAATTCAACAGCCCTTTATGCTAAAAACGCTCAATAAATTCGGTATTGATGGAACGTACCTCAAAATAATAAGAGCTATTTATGACAAACCCACAGTTAATATCATACTGAATGGGCAAAAACTGGAAAAAATTCCCTTTGAAAACTGGCACAAGACAGGGATGCCCTCTCTCACCACTCCTATTCAACATAGTGTTGGAAGTTCTGGCTAGGGCAATCAGGCAAGAGAAAGAAATCAAGGGTATCCAGTTAGGAAAAGAAGTCAAATTATCCCTGGTTGCAGATGACATGATTGTATATTTAGAAAACCCCATCGTTTCAGCCCAAAATCTCCTTAAACTGATAAGCAACTTCAGCAAAGTCTCAGGATGCAAAATTAATGTGCAAAAATCACAAGCATTCTTATACACCAGTAACAGACAAGCAGAGAGCCAAATCAGGAATGAACTTCCATTCACAATTGCTTCAAAGAGAATAAAATACCTAGGAATCCAACTTACAAGGGATGTAAAGGACCTCTTCAAGGAGAACTACAAACCACTGCTCAGTGAAATCAAAGAGGACACAAACAAATGGAAGAACATACCATGCTCATGGATAGGAAGAATCAATATCGTGATATGGAACCAAAAAGGAGCCCGCATTGCCAAGACAATCCTAAGTCAAAAGAACAAAGCTGGAGGCGTCACGCTACCTGACTTCAAACTATACTACAAGGCTACAGTAACCAAAACAGCATGGTACTGGTACCACAACAGAGATATAGACCAATGGAACAGAACAGAGTCCTCAGAAATAATACCATACATCTACAGCCATCTGATCTTTGACAAACCTGAGAGAAACAAGAAATGGGGAAAGGATTCCCTATTTAATAAATGGTGCTGGGAAAATTGGCTAGCCATAAGTAGAAAGCAGAAACTGGATCCTTTCCTTACCCCTTATACGAAGATTAATTCAAGGTGGATTAGAGACTTAAATATTAGACCTTATACCATAAAAACCCTAGAAGAAAATCTAGGTAGTACCATTCAGGACATAGGCATGGGCAAGGACTTCATGTCTAAAATACCAAAAGCAACGGCAGCAAAAGCCAAAATTGACAAATGGGATCTAATTAAACTAAAGGGCTTTTGCACAGCAAAAGAAACTACCATCAGAGTGAAGAGGCAACCTACAGAATGGGAGAAAAGTTTTGTAACCTACTCATCTGACAAAGGGCTAATATCCAGAATCTACAAAGAACTCAAACAAATATACAAGAAAAAAACAAACAACCCCATCAAAAAGTGGGCAAAGGATATGAACAGACATTTCTCAAAAGAAGACATTCATACAGCTAACAGACACATGAAAAAATGCTCATCATCACTCGCCATCAAAGAAATGAAAATCAAAACCACAATGAGATACCATCTCACACCAGTTAGAATGACAATCATTAAGAAGTCAGGAAACAACAGGTGTTGGAGAGGATGTGGAGAAATAGGAACACGTTTACACTGTTGGTGGGATTGTAAACTAGTTCAACCATTATGGAAAACAGTATGGCGATTCCTCAAGGATCTAGAACTAGATGTACCATATGACCCAGCCATCCCACTACTGGGTATATACCCAAAGGATTATAAATTATTCTACTACAAAGACACAGGCACACGTATGTTTATTGCGGCACTATTCACAATAGCAAAGACTTGGAATCAACCCAAATGTCCATCTGTGACAGACTGGATTAAGAAAATGTGGCACATATACACCATGGAATACTATGCAGCCATCAAAAAGGATGAGTTTGCGTCCTTTGTAGGGACATGGATGCAGCTGGAAACCATCATTCTTAGCAAACTATCACAAGAAGAGAAAACCAAACACCGCGTGTTCTCACTCATAGGTGGGAACTGAACAATGACATCACTTGTACTGGGGAAGGGGATCATCACACACTGGGGCCTATCATGGGAAGGGGGGAGGAGGGAAGGATAGCACTGGGGAGTTATACATGATATAAATGATGAATTGATGGGTGCTGACGAGATGATGGGTGCAGCACACCAACATGGCAGAAGTATACATATGTAACAAACCTGCACGTTATGCACATGTACCCTAGAACTTAAAGTATAATAAAAAAAAATTATATATATATATATATATATGTATATATACATATATGAGGGCATATATCTCTTAAAACTCAATGGTAAGCAATTAAGTTAAAAAATGGGCTAAAGATATGAACAAACATTTTATCAAACTGAATATATAGATGGTAACTGAGTACATGAAAAGCTATTCAACATTATCATTCATCAGAAAAATAAAAACTAAAATGACAATGAAATATCACTATATACTTACCTGAAGGGTCAAAAAATAGTGATAATACCAAATGCTGTCACTGATGAAGAAAAATTAGATTACTCATATCTTGGTAGTGGGTATGCAAAACAGTACAACTGTTCATTAAGTCAATTTGGCATTTTCCTAAAAATATCAATGTGCAGCTACCAAACTTTCTAACAATTGCACTTCTGAGCATTTATCTCAGAGAAATGAAAACCTATGTCCATAGAGAAACCCATATATGAGTATTTATAGTAGCATTATTTGTGATAGTCAAAAACCAGAACCAACTCAGATGTCACTCAATGGGTGAATGGTTAAACAAACTATGGGACATCCATTCAATGAATACTACTCAGTAATAAAATGGAACAAACTATTGGTACACACAACAACCTGTGTACATTGCCAAATTATTATGTTGAATGAGAAAAGCCAACCCAAAAGCGTTACATATTCTATGATTCCATTTATATAACATTTTTGAAATAGCACAATTATAGAAATGGAAGCAAGATAAGTGGTTGTCAGGATTAAGAATGCAGGAGGGTGGGAGGTAGGTGAGTGTGGTTATAAATTGGCACCATTAGGAATCTTTGTTATGAGGAAATTATTCTTTCTTTATTTTATTTTATTTTATTGAGAAAGAATCTTGCTCTGTCACCCAGGCTGGAGTGCAATGGTGCGATATCAGCTCACTGCAACATCCACCTCCCAGGTTCAAGCAATTCTCCTGCCTCAGCCTCCTGAGTAGCTGGGATTACAGGTGTCCACCACCACACCCAGCTAATTTTTGTATTTTTACTAGAGATGGAGTTTCACCATCTTGGTCAGGCTGATCTAGAATTCCTGACCTCAGGTGATCCACCCGCCTCAGCCTCCCAAAGTGCTGTATTCTATATCTTGACTGTGATTGAAGATGCACAAACCTACACTTGATAAAAATGTATATAGTTAAATACATATACACACATGTGACTACAAGCACAACTGAAAAAATCTGAATAAGATAGCTGAATTGTATCAATATCAATCACCAGTTTGCAGTATGGCATTATAGTTTTACATGATAGTAACACTCGGGGCAAGTGGGTAAAGAGTATCTCTCAGTATTATTTCTTAAAACTGCATGTAAATCTATAATTATTAAAATTTCAATTAAAATAAAAAAGAGTGTAAATAAACTGTTTTATATCACTTGTGCATATCATTTCTCTTAGTCTGTTACATTTCTGCAAAGGAATACGAGAGAGTAGGCAATTTATAAAGAAAAAATGTTCATTTGGGCTGAGCACGGTGGCTCACGCCTGTAATCCAAGAACTTTGGGAGGCCTAGGTGGATGGATCATAAGGTCAAGAGATCAAGACCATCCTGGCCAACATGGTGAAACCCCATCTGTACTAGAAAATGCAAATATTAGCTGGGCATGGTGGTGCATGCCTGTAGTCCTAGCTACTCGGGAGGTTGAGACAGGAGAATTGCTTGAACCCAGGAGGTGGAGGTTGCAGTGAACCAAGATCGTGCCACTGCACTCTAACCTGGCACAAGAGTGAGACTCAGTCTAAAAAAAAAAGAAAAAAGAAAGAAAAAGAATAAGATTCATTTGGCTCATGGTTCTGTTAGCTAGAAGACTCAGCATCTGGTGAAAGCCTCAGGCTGCTTCCACTCATGGCAGGAGGAGAAAGGGAAACAGCATGAGCAAAGATCACATTGCAAAAGAGGAAACAAGAGAGAAGAAGGCTCCAGACTCTTTTTAACAACCTTCTCTCCCGGGACAAAATAGAGAGAGAACTCACTTTGCTACCCCACCTCCCCACCATGCCAGGGAGGGCATTAATCTACTCATGAGGTACTTGCCTTCCTGACCTAAGCAACTCTTGTTAGGCCACACCTCCCCTCCAACATTGGGGAACAAATTTCAACATGAGATTTGGAGGGGACAAATATTCAAACGATAGCGTCACTCAACAGCCATATTTTAAAATTCACTTATTAAATTATTTTATTGGGCACCATCTGAGCTGAGGAGTGGGTCTTTCTATGTCTCAGTTGCTTGTGACTACTGGGACCTAGCAACTGAATGACTTTACAAATGACAGAATAAGAAAACCTCAACTCATATTCTCAAAATTACTGAAAGAAAGGCATTTGAAAATCACTTTTATTAGCATTCTCATTGGAGAAAGTAGAGACAAACACATACCTCAGAGGGTTGTTAAAAATAATAAACAAACATACTATGTGTTATTTATTTTAACACACCTAACTCTTGGCCATTCATCAGTCCTACTGGTGCCACAGGGTTACTGTCATTTCACTGAGTTTAGCAGGTGAATTCACATTTGTAAGACAGTCTATTCATTGTTAAATACTTTACATTTGCCAAGATCTCTAATATCAAAGAGAGTTGCTCTCCTATTTTCATCAATGTAGCTAAAAAACATATTGCACTGAAGATGTAAAAAGGTCAAATGGCATTATAATGATCTGTCGGAAAAATCTATGCATATATCTGTGGTTGAGAAAAGGCTTTAAAATGTTCATTCTCTGACTCTGCTATAATTTTGAGTTTTGATGCTTTCATACAGCTTTTTTTTCCATGCACCTTTTCTAGGTGTACTTAAATTGAAAAATGCCTCTTTACATAACAGCATAATGCTAGATTATCAGTACAGACAAATGGAACTTGCACATCAGAATCTGGATGTCTTAATCCCCTAGTTCTACTACCACCATTGCAAATAATTCCTACAAGAAAAAAAATATATAATGTTTGTACTCTGATGTGGGGCAGGAAGAAAATAAAGTAAATTAGTGATGTGAGGGAGGTGTCAATTCAGGTTCATTATCTGTAATGAATGAAGCCAGCAGTTATTAGTGCCTGCTCTGTGCCAGGAGCTATTCACACCCATCTATTTTAATTCTCACCAAAGTTCCCCAAGTTGTTTAGAATTTTCCCTCTGTTACAAGACCAGTAAACTGAGATAGACTTTCAGCAGTTAAATTGCATTTCTTTCTCCAACATTACTCTATGAGTTTACGAATTCTTAGAGAAAGAAGTTACCTGTGACCTGATAAGCAAGAATACCTTGACACTTGTCTCTGTCTGGTTATAATTAGACAAGTTACTGAGCTCTAAATATCAATAATGTTGGTGCTATCAAGTTTTATACTTCCAAGTACAAAAGGTTCTTGTTATTCGAAACCAGACTAAGACACTGAACCATAAGTGTGAGGATTGGTAAAAATGGAGACTCAAATACAAGGTTTGCTTTCATTTTTATTTAATACAGATCAACAAACAATGCAAAGGAAATGAACCAGACAATGATAGAAATGAACGGAAGCAGCTCCCCAACACTTACCTAGTTTCTAGTTACCTAGACACTGGTCTCTCACAAAGTGTATCCAAATTTCAGGGGCCAATGCAACCTGTGTAGGATAAATCATTCTGCCAGATTAGAGTTACTCAGCCCTCTGGTGAAATGGTTTGGCTCTGTATCCCCACTTAAATCTCATCTCAAATTGTAATCCCCAGGGGAGGAACCAGGTAGGAGGTGATTGGATCATGGGGGGCAGTTTTCCCCATGCTGTTCTCATGATAGTGAGTTCTCTCAAGAGCTGATGCTTTTAAAGTGTGACACTTTCCCACTTCAATTTCTCTCTCTCTCTCTCTCACCACCATGTAAGATATACCTTGCTTCCCCTCACCTTCTGCCGTGACTGTAAGTTTCCTGAGGCTTCTCCACCCATGAGGCACTGTATCAATTAAACCCCTTTTGTTTGTAAATTACCCAGTCTCAGGTAGTTCTTTATAGCAGTGTGAAAACAAACTAATACATGTGGGTTCCCTGCTTTATATACCATTAGTCTGAAAGGGGCAAGTCAGCATTCAGGAATTTGCCTAACTGATATAAGCTATGTTAACTCCCCACTCGGTCTCTTACAGTGTCACTGGCACCAGCACATCTGGCCATGACAAAATTTGCAGGTGCTGACGTTTCCTTCAATATGCAAAGGTGTGGCTATTTGAAAATATTCCTGCCCTCTCAATTTTCTGACATTTCTTTCCCTAGAACTGCTTCGACAAATAGAGTACAGTAGCAGTGAGGAATGAGTTATGAAAGGTGATGCTTCTATTTTGTTTGTTGAAACACTTGTACTTGGAGCCTTGTACTACTCTCTAAGATACTTGAGTACCTTAAGGCCACCATGCTGTGAGGAAGCCAAATCACACAGAGAAGACTGTTTAAGAGTGTAGCCGACAATGCTTGGCTTCAACTCTTTACATGCTCATGCTGGCTACAGATCTGTAAGGAGAAAACCTCCAGATAATTCTAACCCCTAACTCTTGAGTCACCCCACCTTTCAGCTCTTCTCAGCTGAGGCCCCAGAGACCATAGAGCACAGACTAGCAGTTCCCCTTATACCCTGTCCAAATTCTTAATCCACAAAATTCTTGAGTGTAAAAAAGGCTCAGTTCTTGATTTAAGCCACTAAGTTGTGTTGGCGTGGTGTCAAAGAGCAATAGTAAGCACAACAAATGGTCAGACACTAATCACTTTTTTCAGTGCCCCCTTTGGAATGTACAGAACTTAAAACTCAGCATAAGGTAGTGGATTCCTGTTTTTAAATGTCATTGTTTTTAACTTCATGCCTATGTATCTGGCTCTTATTGAATTTGTTTGTGTGTATACCATAAGCCTAATTTAAGGATTTCTGAGAGCTTTATGTAAAAAGTGACCTTAACAAAAGTGCTATCAAAACAATGTTTAAACTACAAGAATATGTGAATAACATCTTGATTCTGCTTGTATTCCCAAAGATAATTTGGGACAGATTTTAGTTAGGATTTAATTTTGCTACTTGGGAAAGAAAACTGAAGTCAAGAGTGGCTGAAATGCATAAGATTTTATCCAAATCACTTAACAGTCTCAGATGTGGGGGTCAGACAACACACCTAAGTTTGAGTCATGTGTCACTAAAAATATACAGGCTTTTCTCAGCTTTCTAACCAGTCCATTTCTAGGGTTTGTCTCTCTTCTAAGTAATCCAAAATGACTGGTGTTCCTCCACCATATGTTCATAAGAATCAGGAAAGAGAAGGAGTGTCCCCAGACCAAACTGAGGGTCGGGCTGCTATTTCTTGTGGCCCAATAACAAGATGCAGATAAACTGGGGAGGAAGACAATTTTTTCTTTTTTTTGAGACAGAGTTTCACTCTGTTGCCCAGGCTAGAGTGCAGTGGCACGACCTCCGCTCACTGCAAGCTCCGCCTTGCAGGTTCACGCCATTCTCCTGCCTCAGCCTTCCAAGTAGCCAGAGCTACAGGTGTACACCACCATGCCTAGCTAATTGTTTGTATTTTTAGTAGAGATGGGGTTTTACTGTGTTAGCCAGGATGGTCTCAATTTCCTGACCTCGTGATCCACCCGCCTCGGCCTCCGAAAGTGCCGGGATTACAGGCGTGAGCCACCACGCCAGGCTGAGAATTTTTTTTCTTTTTAATTTCTGTAACTGATTACAGGGAGAAGGCCTGGAGATTATCACCAGATGTACTCAAAATTACAAGTTTTCCAGAGCTTATGTACCTTCTAAGCTATATATCTACATTTAAGTGTGCATTCATCTAAAGACATAAATGATTAACTTTTTTGAATCTATAACTAAGGTCTGAGTCTTGGAGACCTTCCTCTGGAGCCTCAGCAAATGTACTTAAACTAAATGGGTCCAGATACTGGGGTGATTACCCTTATCTTGTCGCCTGCTAATTCATGTAGGTTTAGAGAGTTCTTCAGATCCCCAATGAAACTTGTTTAATCCTAAATGGGTCCCGTTAAGAATTTATTTGTTGTTTTGTCATGGTTTCAGGCCCAGGAAAGGTGTAGGCAAAACTCTTGGTGGGTTTTTTTTTTTTACATTCCAGCCTTTGTATTAGGACACCAGCTCTTTCAGCTTTTAATATTTAACTTAACCCCCTCAGTTAGTACTTAAACTCTTGTTATGGAGGCCTGCATTAGTGAGACCTGGCCTGCCACAGGAGTAGGTCAAGTACTGATCTAGCATACTCTTAGGAAGTTGAACATTGTATTTCTATTTTTATATTCCTCAGAACTAACATGGCCACACTCAGCTGGAAGGACATCTGAGATATTGAGTATGTTTAGGGAAGAAATTTGCCCAGTTAATATTCAGAAGTTCTGTTACTAAGGACAAAGTGGAGAATAGATTTTGTAGTACTACTAGAATTCTCCTCCACAGAGTGGATGCTTTGATAAGTGTTTCAATTTAATATATGTTTCAGAGAAGAGAAAACACTAACGCATGTAAAGGAAGCACCTACTCTGTGTTAGAGACTACATTTTTACCTTAACCTGTGATGTAGAAGTTATGGGTCTCATTTTATAGAACAGTTATATATTCATCAAAGTTAAAAAACATGCCCAGTTTTTATTGCAATAAGTAGCAGAGTCATAGTTCTAAGCTAAGAAGGCTTTCTAACAGCAAATCTCATTTTCCTTGAGAGAGAGGAGAACTCTGGAGAGTGATATGGTCAGTGACCTTGAAGAAAGGAATGTATATTTTGCTAGTATTGAGCTGCCAACCATTCACCATGATGATTAATAATGAAGATGATGATGATGGTGATGCTAACTTCTATTGAATGTTGCCTGCAGGAATCCCTTTAAAATAACTGTTTAAAACTTTGGGTTTCTTTCTAAAGAATAGGACCATGATTTTGTTCAAATATTTAAAATGATTGTCAACAATTCCTCTTTTAGTGCTATAAACCTTCTTTGACCTTGCACACAGTTGCATTCTCAGTAACTTATCTTGACTGTATTGAAGAAAAAAATTTTGTATTTTTAGTTGTTTCAGTTCTTCTGAAGATGAAGCTCTTTATCCAGCTCGCTAAACTGGAAAATAATTCAAATGTCAAATATTAATGTTATAAGGAGTTCTGTGACCTTTGAAATTTCTCTGATGTACTTTGGAAATTGTTATTTCCAGTATCTTACACTTGGCTATGCATGGGTTTATTCTTCATTAAAAAATCAACTAGTTCACACGCCTGAGAAATTTTTGAAGGCTGGTGCTACCCAACATGTTTGGAACCTATAAAATTATTGTCTTTAAAGCAGCATAGTCCTTAAAATCCGTAAAGCTTGCAATAATAGTTCTAAGAAAATATTCAGCAACCAGATTAACACCCTTGTGAAGTAACAGCATAAATAGAATAAGACCAGTTAAGAACGCTGCTCCAAAGTGGGCTGTGCTTTCAGGAAATGAGATATTGTAACAAAGATTCAGACAAATTTGGAAACAGTGCCTGAAGGAGGCCTGTTAGTACTAATGTCATTAAAGTCAACGTATTTTCTAGATTTAATATTTTTTGTTGGTTTCTTTAATTTCCTACTTGCTTTCTCAATTCTTCAAGTAAATCCAGGGTTAAGTAGCAACATTATTTCAAGGCAAGAAACAGCTGCAGTTTCCCTAGTGTCTCAAAAGCAGTAAAGCTGAGGATAATAGCTTCTGTTAGATTTCTTTATAGGAAATCTTAAATCATGAATCTCTTGGTTTTACAAGATAAGTATGTTAAAAAATGAAAATAAAAATCTGTATGTGTTTAAATAATTAAATATAAATTTATATTGTCCATAGAATATCTAATCGTATATGTTTCTATACTCCTGTCTTTATTTTTTATTTATTTTATTTTATTTTTTTTTTATTTATTTTATTTTTTTTTTTTGAGACGGAGTCTCGCTCTGTTGCCCAGGCTGGAGTGCAGTGGCCGGATCTCAGCTCACTGCAAGCTCCGCCTCCCGGGTTTACGCCATTCTCTCGCCTCAGCCTCCGAGTAGCTGGGACTACAGGCGCCCGCCATCTCGCCCGGCTAATTTTTGTATATTTTAGTAGAGACGGGGTTTCACCGTGTTAGCCAGGATGGTCTCGATCTCCTGACCTCGTGATCGCCCGTCTCGGCCTCCCAAAGTGCTGGGATTACAGGCTTGAGCCACCGCGCCCGGCCTATACTCCTGTCTTTAAACTCAAACTATTTCAGTAGGTGGTAAAGTGCTGTGTGTTGCTAAAATGTATGCTATACGTTTTGAACTCACAGTCTCAGTGAGGTATATTATAAAATCTTGAGTCTGAGATTTTATAATAAATTATAGTAAAGTATCTACTAGTATCTTTATCTGCTAATATATCTATATCTGCTATTTTCCTCTTCTCCAAATTGTGGTTTCTTTTCAAATCAAAGTAACTATAAGTCAATGAGACAGAAAAATTTCCAATCTTATAAATTAGAATTCATTTTAAATATGCAGCTGCTTGTGTCATGCACATGATTTTATTTGTCATCCATGTTGGATAGTTCTAGTACTAGAATTAAGATTTTAGGCATTCAGATGCCCCATGGAGAAGACTGACTGTAACTTCCATAACCAATCAGTTACATTCTTAGTTCTGAACATTTCAAATGTGAAATAAAGGAGAGAATACATTTTGAAACATAATACATAATTCTATGTGCTGTTGTTTGTTAGATTAAGACTAACTATAATAATTTGATGCATTAAACTTTGTGATGATTTAACATTTCTTAAAGAAGCTAATTCCCAAAAATTAAAGTGTCACCCTCAGATATTGCCTCATGCTGTAAAAAATAATAAAACAATTGCATTATTTAAAAATCATGACATGAGGCCCGATGAAATGGTCTGGACTTGAAGCAGGCATGCCATGTCCTCCGTCTCTCCTCATTTATCTTTGTTATATAGTCTTGAAATGAGTTAGGTGGCTGCCAATAGTCCAAGGCTAAAAATAGTTTCCAGCAAACCATTCAGGTGAAAGACTGGAAATGGAATATGTATAAAGAATGTGAGGGCAATAGATTTAGCAGGAGAGTTGCTGGAGACACAATATCTAAAATTTGAATGGCTGAAAAATGTGTGACATAAGCAATTTTCAAGCATGTTAATTTCAGTTCATTTTAATTTTGCCTGGACAAGATATTCAACATATAAGCAATCAGTTCTCCGATATCCATCACAATCTAAAAATTAGATCTTGATCATTTTATCTTTTTGTGACATTTTCTCTTTTAAACAGATTTATCTTTAGCTGATTTGGACGTTTGTTTTGTTTCCTATTATTGACAATATTAATTTTTTTCATGAAGGAAGCTTTTAAAAAAATGACAAACCTTTTACTTGTTAAGTTTCATTTATTATTATTTGAAAGAAACGCTAATTATAAATCATTTCAAAACTAATGATACTATTTAATTTTATTTTAGGTTACGAAGATACTCTACATTTCCTTTAATAAAGTTGAGTTGTGAAAATTTTCTGATATAAAACAAACATATGATATACCTATAGTTTTTTTTTTTTTTTTTTTTTTTTTTTTTTTTTTTTTTTGACAGCGTCTCACTCTGTCGCCCAGGCTGGAGTGCAGTGGGCGCTATCTCGGCTCATTGCAAGTTCCGCCTCCCGAGTTCATGCAGTTCTCCTGCCTCAGCCTCCCAAGTAGCTGGGACTACAGGCGCTCACCACCATGCCCAGTTAAATTTTTTTGTATTTTTAGTAGAGACCGGGTTTCACCGTGGTCTGGGTCTCCTGACTTCGTGATCCGCCCGCCTCAGCCTCCCAAAGTGCTGGGATTGCAGGCGTGAGCCACCACGCCCAGCTAGATACTTAATAGTTTATATACTATCAGATAAAAATATCATGTGTAATTAAAACTACACCATGAAAACCCACATAGCTGCCATAATTTGGTATACTGGATATAAAACTAATTTTCATTAGAGGTTTGACTTTTCGTCTGTTTTAAAAACTATATGCATTTTGAAACCTTGAACAAAAGAAAAAAAGGCCAATTCTTTTTCACAAAAAGATGGTAAATTAGATGTTTAAAGAATAAAAATTTTAAGTCTGTATTATAAACAAATCATTATGACCAAGATTAAAAATTGAAATCTAGTTAGTAAAGGTACACTTAACCAAATAGCCTTGGTGATATTTTAAAATTCACTTCTAGTAAAATTTTTCAATCAGTCATAAAAATGCATATGATTTGTTCTATGTTGAAACCCTGGCCAGTTAAGGCACCAATGGTGAAGGCATGTTTTCTTTACACCACTAATGGCGGCCTGTCAAGAAACGAAGGACGCCTTGTTGGAGCACATCTTAGAAACATTTCATGGCTTCCTTTACCCATGTGTACATATAAATGTACTTTTCCTCAAAAGGATAGCAGAAAAGTACTATTTAGATAGTTATTTCTTGCTCCTGCCATACCCACCTATTGTAAGTGGTTTGTTCAGTGACCTCTATTTTGCATACACGTGTACAGAAAGTGTAAGTGGATGAACAAACCAACTAATATATAACAGGAAATGGTGAAAATTGTGGGAAACCCAAGAGCACGTATCCCATATAAAAAGCACATGTCCCAAATAAAAAGTCTTTTTTCTTTTCCTTCTTCTTCTCCTCGCCTTCTCCTTTCCTTCCTTCTTTCTTCCTCTCGTAATCCAGAAGTTAATTCTTATGTGGCATATCCAATTTGAAGCTAATTTAATGAAGTGTATTATCAATGAAATATGTATCAATGTGGATATTGCCAACAAGCCACCAGTCCAGTCTATCCTCATTTTACAAATAAGTTAAAAGAGTTCTTATAAAACTAAACACAAACATCTATGTGGTGAAAACAAAAGAATTCGGAATTCTCCATGCCCATACCATTATTCAGTTTTCTAAATCTCTGCCTCTCTTCCAATAGTTTAGTTGCCCACGAAATGAGTTTGTTGCATATCTCATTAACCAAAAATAACTTAAAACTATTTGGTACATTATTTTATTTTTAGGATCAATCTGTGTATTTCATGAGGAAATAAAGTGGCAAAACCCATCTGTAAAAAAGGTAAAAATAAATTTAAAAACTAGCCAGGCATGATGGCACAAGCCTATAGTTCTAGCTACTTCGGAGGCTGAAGTGGGAGAATTGCTTGAGTCCAGGAGTTTGAGGGGGCAGTAAACTATGATCACACCAATGCACTCCAGTTTAAGCAACAGAGTGGGACCTTGTCTCTGAAATAATAATAATAATAATAATAAATCTCCTCACAACCCAGAAAACCTTTCCACAAAGAAAGAAAACAGTTTTATTATTAAGTACACATTAAATCACAATGTGATGAGCATTACAGGCAATCTGCTAAGAGATTACCAAGTCGAAAGGAAATTTCATCTTTTTAAATAGCCAAGCAGGTACAACCCATTACACACATATTCTCAGGATAAACAATTAATAGTTCTCAAGTAAGAGGACTTGACATCACCATTTATCACATACAATTCACCTTAAAATCACCTTATAATTGGGGTAACCACCTGTGTTAGCTAATTGGCTTTATCTAAAAGAAAAATAAATATCTTTATGACAAGAGGTAGAACATTAGTCAGCTCAGGTTGCCATAACAAAATACCAAATACTAGGTGCTTTAACAGAAGTTTATTTTCTCATAACTCTGGAGGTGGGAAGTCCAATATCAAGGTGCTGACCTCTTTGGTTACTGGTAAGAAGCCTCTTTCTGGCTTGCAGATACCCATCTTCTCACAGAGTCCTCACATGACAGAGAAAGAACAAAAGAAAGATTTTGATCTTTCTTCCTCTTCTTCTAAGACCATAATCCTATTGGATAGGGCTCCACCCTTATGACCTATTCAACCTTAATTATTTCCTAAAGACCCTATTTTTAGATACAGTCCCATTAGCATAATGAGCTACAACATATGAATTTAGGAAGACACAATTCAGTCTACTTCAGGCTTTGCAACTCGGAATCCAGTATCAGCCAGTTAGCCTCCTACCCTTTCACAGATACTCTTTCATAGAAAGTCCTATCTTCCTTGATGATTGCATTTCAAAGAGATGATTCCTAAGTCCTCAAGAAAGACATTCCTGGGTTGCAAGCTTGGCAAAAGGCTTATTTAGCTTTTAAAAACATTTATGTACATTTCAGGGAAACAGACATGTTTAGGAACTCACAAGTTTTCTAAAGTAAATGCTTTAAGAAAAATTTAGAGGAGGAGGGATCCCTTATTTTCAACAAGTCTCAACAAGTCTTATTTTTCTTAAATTTTTTAGATTGGATTTGCCCTTACACTCTGCATAGAATGAATGTTGAATTTTATTGCTCTGATATTCATAGTGATTTAGCTCTTTCAAAATATTTATTTTTGCTGTTTTATAATTTTTATAACTGAAAAAATAATCTACTGTAAGATAGATATATATTCTTATTTCCACTTCAGAACTAGAAAAGCAAGTACTAAAAAATAAAATTTTTACATAATTTACATATAGAACAGCCAACTGTACTTTTGAAATTATGTTCCCAATTTCAATATGGAGATATTTCTTCATTTTATAAGGTATTATCAAATTATTCTCATTCACCAATCCTTGGCACACTCTAGCATTTTCCAGTTGTTGTCTTTCTTCTGAATTATTACTTGACTGAGTTGTCTAGAGTTATTTTTCTCCAATCTAGTACGTCAAACTTTTTATCCTTTTTGTTGTTAATGTGTGTGTGTGTGTGTGTGTACATGTGTATATGTTTTAGTTTGTTGATCTATTTTCATTTTAGTTTAGATATTGTAAGGGAGGAGTTTGGAAAATATAGTTTTCACTTTATTTCTGTATTCCAACTTTTGGTCTAAATTTTTTACAATGAACATTTTCTTAGGTATTTTTTGGTGGATTTTCTGCTGAATGGCTGCCAACAGTTCCATGTCTGCACACTCCTGCCACTTGTTCCCTAAAGAACTAGAGTATATTTCCCTCCTTTTGAAACTGGTCTGGCTTGTCACAAAGTGATTCTGTGCCACTTTTGGGCCTAAGCATCAAAAAAGATCTTGGCTTTTCCTTTCCATACCCTAGACAGACAGCTGCCGTGAAAAGTTGTCGAGCCTGACTGAAGAGATGCCCTGGGAGATGAAACACTATGGAGAGAGAGAGGTCACATGAAGAGAAATGATACCCCATGTAACTGAGTCCATGAGACTCCATGAAAGGAGAGAGATTCAGTCATCTTAGAAAACATGTAGCTGGGCCGGGCGCGGTGGCTCAAGCCTGTAATCCCAGCACTTTGGGAGGCCGAGACGGGTGGATCACGAAGTCAGGAGATTCGAGACCATCCTGGCTAACACGGTGAAACCCCGTCTCTACTAAAAAAAAATACAAAAAACTGGCCGGCGCAGTGGCGGGCGCCTGTAGTCCCAGCTACCCGGAGGCTGAGGCAGGAGAATGGTGTAAACCCGGGAGACGGAGCTTGCAATGAGCTGAGATCCGGCCACTGCACTCCAGCCTGGGCGACAGAGCGAGACTCCGTCTCAAAAAAAAAAAAAAAGAAAAGAAAGAAAGAAAACATGTAGCCATTGAACCACCCAAGATGAGGTTCTCAAGGTGTGAGAGAGGACATGTTAAATCCTTTAATTCCAGTTGAGCTGCCCTAGCCCAGTACCCTGTGAAGCAGAGGAGCCATCCCATCCCCACGTAGTCCTGCTGAATTCCTGGCCCACAGAATCATGAGCACATTTGTTGTTTTTAACTGTTATATCTTAGGTAATTTATTATGCAGGAAAAGATCATTGAAACAGTAGGGCTCAAACAATATAAAGACATAAGAGTTGGCAATTACCTAATGAATCGGGTTTGAAGAACCTACCATGAGCAATTACATTTGTAAGTACTTATAGTTTCCTATTTCTAAGATACTTTAATAAATATTTTATATGTGTTACTGCAGAGTTCTTTATAAACCCAAAGATGAGACAGTATTATTTTAGTACTACATAGATTAAAGGAATTGAGGCATAACAAGATAGAATTATTTGTACAGAGCCACAAAGCTATTAGGTTGTAGAGCAGTTCTACATGCTATAGAATCAAAAGCTTGTGAACTCAAATACTATGTTCTTTCAGACAAAATCTTTTGCTTTTAAAAAATCTTTCCAGACATCACATTACTTTTATAATGTAACCACGCTGGTTATAACTATCAAATATATTTATTCATTTATTTAACAAATACTTAAGACCAATTATGCACAAAACACCATACACCATTATAAGCGTTAGAATGAATAACAAGAGAACAAGTCGTTGCCTCATGAAATTTTCATTTTAATGAGGTTAGACAGGCAACAGATAAACTATAATAAGCTAGGTAGAGTTAAGTGCTATGGTGCTAGATAAAGCAACATAATGAAGACAGGGATATAGGGGAATATTGTTGGAAATCCTACTTTAAATAGGATGAACAGGGTAGGAGCCTGTTTGTTATAGTTACATTTGAGAAAAGACTGAAAGAAATATGAGACTGATTTTTGTGAATATCTAGAGGTAGAATATTCTAACCAGTGGAAACAACAGTTAAAGGTCCTAACATAGAGGAATGCCTGGAGGACCAAAGGGAGGCTTAAATGGTTGGGGCAGAGTAAGTGATGGAGACATTAGGAAGTATAATAGGAAGGATTCTAAGATAACTTTCATAGTCTCAGCCCCTGGTATTACACCCAGTATGGTCCATTCCCTTGAATATGGGTGGGATTTTTGCTTCTAACAAAAGAATAGAACGAAGGTTATGGCATGGAATGACATTCCTTTGATTAGGTTACATTATGTAGCAAGGATGCATAGGTGATGGGATTTGCACCGGTGATGAAATTAGATCAAACAAGACTTCCTCTTAGTAGACTGGAGCACACTCTCTTAACATATAGGGAGTCAGACCTAGTCTTGACTAGGATCCTGAGAGACCTCAGAAACACCAAAGATTAATTAAAAATTCTATGGTACCAGAATTTAAAAATCTATTTTGGCAATCAGAACAATGAGGAAAATAGGGAATTATTTAAGAAAAGTTAAAAATCCTTGTTTACTGGATGGCTCTTAGATTCTTTGTCAATTAAAATTATCTTCTGAATTACAGAAGAAAATAATAATGAACAGGAGAATAATTAAATCCAAGCTCTTTCATGAAACAAACGTGAGAAGAGGCCACTCCCCTGCTTGAAAAATGTTATGGTTTCATATTCATTTAGAGTAAGATTCTCCCTGACCACCTTCTCCATCAAATTAGTTTCCTTTTATTTTTCCTTGTTCTCTATTGATAGCATTTATCGTTTCTAAACCTTTTTTATTGTGAGATAGTTGTAGATTCACATGTAGATGTAAAAAATAATGCAGAGGTTTCATATACACTTGACCCAGTTTCTCCCAATGGTAATGTCTTGCAATCATATCTTCACATCAAGATACAGAACTGTCTTAACACAAAATTCCCTGCTGCTTTCCTTTTGCAACCAAAACACCTCACTTCCTATTGCTAAGGCCTAGCTACAACAATTGTGTTTTCCATTCTATAATATTGTCATTTCAAGAATGATATGTAAATGGAAATTTACAGCATGCAAATTTTGAAACTGGCTTTTTTCACTTAAAATAATTTTCTTAAGACACATCTGGCCAGGCACAGTTGCTCATGCTTGTAATCTCAGCACTTTGGGAAGCCGAGGTGGGTGGATCACGAGGTCAAGAGATCAAGATCAGCTTGGCCAACATGGTGAAACCCCATCTCTACTAAAAATACAAAAATTAGCTGGGCGCGGTGGTGCATCCCTATAGTTCCAGCTACTTGGGAGACTGAGGCAGGAGAATTGTTTGAACCCAAGAGGTGGAGGTTGCAGTGAGCCGAGATCACGCCACTGCACTCCAGCCTGGCCACAGAGCGAAACTCCCTCTAAAAAAAAAAATATCCCAGCACTTTGGGAGGCCGAGGCGGGCGGATCACAAGGTCAGGAGATGGAGACCACGGTGAAACCCGGTCTCTACTAAAAATACAAAAAATTAGCCGGGCGTGGTGGCGGGCGCCTCTAGTCCCAGTTACTCAGGAGGCTGAGGCAGGAGAATGGCGTGAACCCAGGAGGCGGAGCTTGCAGTGAGCCCAGATCGCGCCACTGCACTCCAGCCTGGGGGACAGAGCAAGACTCCGTCTTAAAAAACAAAACAAAACAAAACAAAACAAAAAAACTATATCCAAGTTGTTGCATGTATCAGTAATTTATCACTTTTTATTGCTGAGGAGGATTCCATGGTATAGATGTGCTACAGCTGACTTTACTTACCACCTCTTGAAGTTCATTTGGATTGTTTCATTTTTGGCCATTACCAATGAAGCAGCTGTTGACATTTGTGTAAGTTTTTCGTTGAACATGTTTCCATTTCTTTTGGATAGATGCCCAGAGCTTTGCAGGTGCTGAGTTTATGGTAAGCACACGTTTAGTTTTAAAGAAATTGTCAAATTATTTTTCAGAGTGGCTATACTGTTTATATTCCCACCAGCGAGGTACAAGTGGATTCAGTTTCTTTGCATCCTTGCCAAGATTTGGCATTAATGTATTTTTTAATTCACTTGTCATTTAAAAATTACATATTTATTTGTTTACTCAAAGTTTTTTCATTTAGTGGATTTAATTTGAATTACAAATTTCCTTTGAACTTGATAAGAAATATTTAAGGTGCGATGTCTTCAAAGACAAGTATAACATACTACTTCATTCTTAATGTTTTTTTCAACACACACTAAATTAGTAAGATTAAAATTTTCATGTTGAATAATACTTTCATGGATTAGTCATTGAATAATTGATATATACATGATCTTTTTCTGTTATTCTTGTTATGGTTTTATACTTAGTGATTGCTTGTTTTTAATAATATTTTGCAGCAAGATGCCTTGGTCTCCTTTGCTGATTCTTGTTCATCTCTTTGTTCTCTAAATGAAAATACCCCCGGAGTGCAATCTTGGGACATCTGTTCTACCTGCATTCACTCCCTAGATTATTGGCAAGTCCTAGTCTTTAATTACTCTCATTATGCTGGTAAATATTAAATATATATTTCCAACTGCTTCTTCCCCTTATTCCAGTCTTATGAATCAACCGCCTGCTCAGCCCTGCTAGATTGGGAGGATCTTTAGTGAGCTTTCACATTTAACATGTAAGAAACCAAAACCCTAACTTTCCCTTAGTAATGTTCATTTTCCAGTTATTTTTGCAACAGCACTCTTTTTGTAAAGTTATTCAGATGAAAAAAGGAAACTTAGATTCAGCATCATTTCCTTTCTTTTGCTTTCACCCCACAAGCAATTAACAAAGAAATCCTGTAGGCTCACCTTCCAAATAACTTTCAAAACGCAACCACTTTTCTCATTACTCTGCTGCCTTATTCAAGCCAGTACACTCTTTGATTAGTAAAATAGTTTCTTAAGTAGCCTGTCTGATTCTACCTTTCTTCATATAACTGCCAGAGTGGTCCTTTTGAAATGTAAGTTTGATTGTATCACCTTTCCACTGAAACCATGCACTGGTTTCCCACCACACTCACAGTAAAAGCTGAAGACCTTACTTTGATGTGTAAGTCTTCAGTAAGCTGGCTCCTACTCTCACCATACCATGTTGCTACCTTGATCTGCTTTCCTCCTGCATTTGTCTTCTATTATTATGTAACAAATTACTACCAACTTGGTAGCTTAGAACTATGCATGTTCATTACCTCACAGTTTTTGTGGGTCTGGGCACAGCTCATCTTCTACTCTGGGTCACACAAGGCTGCAATCAAGGTGCCAGCCAGGCTACATTCTCATTTGGAAGTTGGTGTGCGGAAAGATCTACTTCCAAGTACCCTTAGGTTAATGACAGAATTTGATTCCTTATAGTGGTAAGACTGAAATCTCTGTTTCTTAAAGGCTCTCGAATGGGAGCCACTTTCAGATCTAGGAAGTCACCTCCAGTTTCTTTCTATGCAGGTCTCTCACAAAATGATAGCAAAGCTCATCTTCTATTTCTGCTGCTAGTTTTCATTCTCCTGGAATATCCTACTAACAATTCTATAACAGCTAGTTAGAGAAACGTTTCCAGAAGGCAGAAAAATTCCTCTGTGAGTACAACCTCTGCCCTTCATTTAAATATATATGTCCTGAGGTCCCATTTTATCTTTCTCTCTGAACTTGTGGCCTCTTAATACACTCATTTTAACACCTTTTACTTGGGTTCTTCCAATATTGGTAGATTAAAAAAATATTTTTTCAAACTTAGGAATCTTACATATCAGTTATAAAATAAGTTTATGGAAAATGCTGAAAACAAAAATAAATAGGCTTATGGAAAATACTGAAAGCAAAAAAAATTCATTATAATACTAGGTAATGTGTCCATTTAATTAAAAAAAAAAAAAAAAGGAATGCCAGAGAACAAGAGAGCAGTGAAGGAAATGTATCAACCAAAGCAGTTTTGACTTACATCCAAAATAGCCCTACTCATTCCAGTTGAAGCCAAACTCAACAGTCAGTAGCAAATTTTGCAAACCTCAGCTCATTGTGTATGTTGACCTTCCTGCAATATTCTTACTGGTCCACGCTGCATTTCTATATTTAGAGTAATTTGTCTTCCTTCTGGTTACGTGTCTTCCTTCTCATCTTCTGTGCATGCATTTTTAATAATCTGAACACACAATAAAGTTATCTCTACAATTATGCCATTTTCTACCACTACCATCCTTATTTTCTTCCTCATTAATATAATTTGAGATTTACATTGTCAGAGTTATATCAATAACAGTTTGCTACTTTTCTGAACCTTCTTCTGAGTTTTTTATACCTGAAATTTTTGAAGTCTTCCTTCTTAAAATCTAGAGTAACCATGCAATGAAAATCCCTACTATTATGCTCCTAATTCTAAAATGAGATGGTCAGGTTTTCCAAAGGCTACTGTCAATTGCACTTTATGAACCAAATTATCCTTGTTGGTCCAAATTAGGTTGAAAATATTAGTTTCTATAATCACTTCATTTACCCTTCAGGATGCGAAAATATCAGTAAGACCAGGTAAGAATGTGTCAATTGTTCAGTTAATGTGCAATAGACTTTCAGAAGATGAGCAGATTGCTGAAGTTTCTGTGTCACTTTTGAATTTTCCATTATGACACTTTTGTGACTGTGTGCCATGCACATCACCAACTGACTCCCTCTAACTGGACAGAGAACCATAAGGTCTTGCCATATCTGAATTACCTTTCCTATTCTTTCCCTTTATCTCATTTAATACACTCTCCAACCTTCATCCATGTTAAGGTGCATAGATTTCTCTGCACAGCATATAATTTCATGGTATGAAGCAGGGTCTTAACTTCACTTCTGATTCCCGAATTTGAAATTTTGAGGACTTAGTTAAATATCTGTGACTTAAAATAGTACTAGTGTGTAGTAGGTGCTCATTCAATAGTTGTGAGAATTTCACATTATGAGAATCTTTTTTTTTTTTTTTTTGAGACGAAGTTTCACTCTGTCACCAGGCTGGAGTGCAGTGGTGTGATCCCAGCTCACTGCAACCTCCGCCTCCTGGATTCAAGTGACTCTCCTACCTCAGCCTCCTGAGTAGCTGGGATTACAGGCATGTGCTGCCATGCCCAGTTAATTTTTGTACTTTTAGTAGAGATGGGGTTTCACCATGTTGGTCAGGCTGGCCTCGAACTCCAGACCTCGTGATCTGCCTGCTTCAGTCTCCCAAAGTGCTGGGATTGCAGTCGTGAGCCACTGCATGCGGCGATTATTTTTGGGTGGGAGGGGAATTCTCTTGCATTTATTTGCAGCTTGTCACTGGCTTTTGTGTCATTAATCACCGTTGGTGCACTTCTCTAACTATCTTTGAAGACTGGATTCGTGTGGGAGATGGGATGACTGAAGACTGAAAGTCCTTGAAAAATTTGTCTAAAATAATGAGTTTGAGCTTTCCTCTAGCCTCAAACTCATTATTTGCAGAAAGCTTTTGAAGTGTGGTTTCAGCAGAAAGAAAGAACACACTCAAAAGATGCACAGAAAGCAAAAATAGGTTATGGCAATGGTTTAAATACAGGATTGCAAGAATGAGAGTTTTTAACCTCTCCATGTGTATAATGGAAGGCAGACAGGATAATAGTACTGCCAGATTTATGAGATTAGTGAAGTGGATTGGTGTAGAATAAAAAGACTAGGAACTAATTTTTAAAAACCATAATGCATTTCAGGGATCAGAAAGATATCTCTAACCAAAATAATGATATCTGCAATTTAGAATACATAAATTTCCTTCATTAGGTAAAGGGACAATAGTGGCTTCATTTATTCTAGAGAAATAATTCAGATCCAGTTTGGTGTATGTTACCATGAAGGGATATCACAAAGATTCTCTGTAAGTGAGGATTTTAGGCTTTGGTTTTGCAGAAATAGAAATACATGTGCCAATGTGGCCCTCACAATACTCTGTATTTGGGCCATGGATTTGAAAAAACATAGGCGACGTCTTTCTTGTTACAGAAAAAAAGAAAAAAAAAAGTGTACAAATACAAAAATTAATGAACGAAGACATTTATAATTTGAACTTCCCTGGGACTAATTTCTGTGTGTTTCAAGATAGGAATGAGGAAGAAACTTGAATATAAGATGAAAACCTATTTCTCTACAAAAATAATTCATAGTAGATACTTTTCTTAAAACTAATTATTAGCTCTAGTAAAATCTGTCATGAAGTCTGTTCCTACATTGCCTCTATAATATCATCTGAGGGCTTCTATAAACATTTCATGTAAAAAAATTCTTCATAATTAAAGGTCTAGAAAAAAATTACATTCACTAAGAACATGGTATGTTTTCCCATGAACAGTGAAGCATATATAATCAGCATTTTTATTAAACCACTACAAATCACAGAGCTAAATATATTATTCAAGCTTAGACATTTTCTGAATTTTGTGGTCTATCTGCATTATTGACTTTCTGTTCTAATATATGTTTTCACAGGCACCTGACTGTAATTTATTCTTTGTACATTTGATTTCTGTAGAATATTCTGTACTACCTCAAATTCTTCCTGAAATAAGACATGTTGAAAGAAAAGAGAGGAAGAGAAAAAAGGGAAGAAAAGTGAAAGCATAAGCATTATGCTAGCAAGCAGTGGATAATTTAAGACAATTTAGTTATTGTCTATTGTCTATTGTCAATTAAACTGGTGGGTTTTATTTACTGTAAGATAAATAGCAATATCACTATAATAAAAATACTATGAAAAAATTCAATTTCTATCTATTTCCATCACTGTTTGTTCATCAAGATACGATACTTGAGATCTAAAAATTATGCATACACAAAAAAATAAAAAAGAAACTACTAAATCAATATTTATCCATATTTTAGTATATGCCAGAATTTTTTTTCTTTTTAAGGCTACATAATAATTCATGGTATGTATATAACACATTTTACTTATCCATTTTGTATTAGTCTATTTTCATGCTGCTGATAAATACATACCCAAGACTGGGCAATTTACAAAAGAAAGAGAGGTTTAATGACTTAACAGTTCCACATGACTGGGGAGGCCTCACAATCGTGGCAGAAAGCAAGGAGGAGCAAGTCACATCTTACATGGATGGCAGCTGGCAATGAAAGAGAGTTCGTGCAGGGAAACTCCACTTTATAAAACCATCCGATCCCATGCGAGTTATTCACTATCATGAGAACAGCACGGGAAAGACCTGCTCCATGATTCAGTTACCTCCCACCAGGTCTCTCTCACAACATGTGTGAATTCAAGATGAGATATGGGTGGGTACACAGCCAAATCATACAAGTTTACTTGTTTAGTTTAGCTATTATGAATATTTTATCCACATTTTAGCTATTGTGAATAATGCAGCTATGAATATGAGTGTACAGATTTCTCATCAAGACTCTGTTTTTAATTCTCTTGAGAATATATCCAGAAATAATATTGATGAATTTTACAGCAATTCTATTTTTAACTCTTTTGAGGAGCTCCCATACTGCTTTCCACAATGTCTGTACTGTTTTACACTTCCACTAATAGTGCACAAGGTTCCCAATAAGGACATTAAGCTAAGTGAAATAAGCCACACAAAAGACAAATACTGTACAATTCCACTTACATGAGGTACTTAGAGTAGTACAAATCATAGAATCAGAAAGTAGAGTGGTGGTTGCCAGGGGATGGGAGAGGCGTAAATGGGGAGATACTGTTCACTAGAAAGTTTCAATTTCATGAGATAAAAAGGAAGAGTGATGGAGATAGATTGTAGTAATGGTTGCATAACATTATAAATGTATTTGATATCACTGAACTGTACACTTAAAAATAGTTAAAATGGTAAATTTTATGTGTATTTTACCAAAATAAAATTGGGGGAAAAGGAAACTATGAGCATGTAAATTTGTAAATTATTTGTACATATATATATATATAATGTTTATTTTACAATCCAGCCCCTCAAAATTATAAATGCAATAACATAAAAATATTATTCTAGAACTGGTAACTATAATTTCGACATTGAAGAAGTCTACCGTCTTTCTAGGTTTCTTTCAAATTCCTTTTTTTTTTTTTTTTTTGGTATTTTAGTAACTACTGCACTTATAATAGAAGCTTAAAAATTATATATCTCACCTAAAAAAGTTACTTCAGGAATTAACCCCGAATTAAGTGTATTCCGAGTCAACTCCAAAAAGCTGTCTATCACTCCAATTAAAAAACAGGTCTGGATTATGTAGGGCAGAGCATTAGAAACCTGAATTCTGGCTAGCCCCATCACCAGCTGACTAAAATGCCCTGGGGTCCTGAATAAATTTGAAAGGCATTCTAGGCTGGAACAACTGTCATCCTGGGGCAAGTCCTAGTGAGACACTGTGTTCAAACGGGCTCAGAGACAGTGGATGCAAGGTGCACATGACCCAGGGGTGGCCAAGGAAGTTCTGTGTCACCCCTTCCCCAACTCCAGGCAGTGCCATTTGGTGAAAGATTCTTTCTACTTTCAGAAAGGAGCAGGATGAATAAAGAGAACTTTGTTTTACAATTTGATTACCAGCTCAGTCACAGTAAAGTAAATCACCAAGAAAATGCCAAAAACCCTCAATTCCAGGCCCTAGCTCCTAGATGGCATTCCTAGACTCAACCTGGACCAGAAAGGAACTTGTTGTACTGAAGAGAGGGACAAAGTCCTGGCAAAATTCACCACTTGCTGATTAAGAGCTGGTGGGCCTTGAATAAACATCACCAGTAGCCAGACAGTAGTTGTCATGACCTTAGGTGATACCTAGCACTGTGCTGGCTTCAGGTGTGACCCAGTGCATTGCCATCTGTGGTGAACATGGGAGTGACTATATCACACCTCCCCAAACTCCAGGCAGCCTGGAACAAAGAGGGAGACTCTGTCTAGGGGAAAGTGAGGAAAGAGAACAAGAGACTGGTAATCCAGGGAATCCTCCTGGATTTTACCCAGGCCTACCAAGACATGAGAAGTCTTCAAGAGTTGTACTGTTACTGTACTTGGGAACTCCCTAGTGCAGATATGGCTGCAGTGATCACACTCAATTCCCTTCGAATACCGGGAAAGCCTTCTCAAGAAGGATGAGAACAAATAACCCCAGACTGTGACGAGCATACTAAATACCTAACTCTTCAATGCCTAGACATTGACAAATATCCACCAGCATCAAGACCAGTCCAGAAAATATGACCTCACCAAATGAACTAAATAAGGCACCAGCAAACAATCCCAGAATGATAGAGATATGTGACCTTTCCGACACAATTCAAATAGCTGTTCTGAGAAAACTCAATGAACTTTAAGAAAACACAGAGAAGGAATTCAGAACCATGTGAGAGAAATTTAACAAAGAAATCAAAATAATTTTGTTAAATCAAGTAGAAATTCTGGAGCTGAAATGTATTGGGGGGAGTTGAGTTAAAGTGTAGAGTTTACATTAGTTTTATCTTTGCTTATTTGTTTATTTGCTATTTTCTTGTGTGTATAACCAGAGTTTAGTTGTTATCAATTTAAAGTAACTGGTTATAAGATAATTTCAAGCCTTGTGGCAAATCAAAAAATCTACAACAGATACACAAAAAATAAAAAGCAAGAAATTACACTACTAGAGAAAATAACTTTCACATAAGGGAAGAAAGGAAGGAAGGAAGGGGAAAAGTACCACAAAACAACCAGAAAACAAACAGCAAAATGGCAGTAAGCAAGTCCTTACCCACCAATGAAATTATTGAAGGCAAAATAACTAAATGTCCAATCAGAAGACATAGAGTAGCTAAATGGTTAAGAAAAATACAACCCAATAACATGCTGCCTACAAGAAACTCACTTAACCTGTAAAGAAACATACAGATGGAAAATAAAGATTTGGAAAAAGATATTCCACACAAGGGGAAACCTAAAAAAGAGCAGAAGTAGCTGTACTTAAATCAGATAAAATAGATTTTAAGACAAAAACTATAAAAAGAGACAAAGAATGTTATTATATAATGATAAAGTGGTTCATTCAGCAAGGGGACATAACAATTATAAATATGTATGTACCCCACACTGGAGTACTCAGATATATTAAGCAAATATATTAGAACTAAAGAGAGAGATAGACCCCAATACAATAATACTTGGAGACCTCAACATTCCATTACAGCATTGGAAAAATTGTCCAGAGAGAAAATCAATGAAGAAACATCAGACTTAATCTGTACTATAGACCTAACAGACATTAAGAGGATATTTCATCTAACAGCTGTAGAATACACATTCTTCTCATCAGCAAATGGATCATTCTCCATGATAGACTATATGTTAGAACATAAATTAAGTCTTAAAAGTATTTTTTAATTGAAGTTATACCAAGTATCTTCCATGGCCACAATGAAAAAAAAAAAAAAAACTACAAATCAATTACAAGAGGAATTTTGCAAACTGTACAAATACATGGAAATTAAACAATATGCTCTTGAATGACCAGTGGGTCAATGAAGAAATTAAGAAGGAGATAAAAAAAATTCATGAAACAAATAAAAATGGAAGTAGAATATACCAAAACTTATGGAATACAGCAAAAGGAATACTAAGAGGAACATTTATAACAATAAATACCTACATCAAAAAAATATAAACACTTCAAATACAGAATTTCATGATGCATCTTAAAGAACTGGAAAAGCAAAGTCAAACCAAATCTAAAATTAGTAGGAGAAAATAAATGATAAAGATCAGAGCAGAAATAAATGAAACTGAAAAAAAAATACACAAGATCGACACAATGAAAAGTTGTTTTTTGGAAGGATAATCAACAAATCTTTAGCCAAAGAAACAAAGAGAGAAGACCTAAATAAATGAAATCAGAGAGATCCAAATAAATAAAATCCAAATAAAAATGGATTAAAGACTTAAATCTAATACTTCATACTATGAAATGACTAAAAGCTAACATTGATGAAACTCGAGGACATTGGTTTGGGTAGAGATTTTTGTGGATAATACTTCAAAAGCACAGGAAACCAAAGCAAAAATGGACAGATTAACTTTCACATCAAGTTAAAGAACCTCTGCACAGCAAATGAAACAATCAACAAAGTGAAGAGACAACCCACAGAATTGGAGAAATGATTTGCAAACTACCCATCTGACAAGGTATTAATATTCATAATATGTAAAGTGCTAAAACAACTTGATGGGGAAAAATCAAATAATCCAATTTAACAATGGGCAAAAGATCTGCATAGACATTTCTTAAATGTAGACATGCAAATTGCCAGCAGGTATATAAAAAATGCTCAAAGTGATTAATCATAAGAGAAATGCTAATTAAAACTACAATGAGATATCATCTCACCCCAGTTAAAATGGCTTTCATTCAAAAGACAGGCAATAACAAATGCTGGTGAGTATGCAGAGAAAGGAGAACCCTTGTACATTGTATTAATCTGTTCTCATGCTGTTAATAAAGGCACACCTAAGACTGAGCAATTTATAAAGAAAAGAGGTTTAATCGACTCACACTTCCACATAGGTAGGGAGGCCTCACAATCATGGCAGAAGGTAAATGACAAGCAAAGTCACATCCTACATGGTGGCAGGCAAGAGAACATATGTAAGGGAACTGCCCTTTATAAAACCATCAGAACCCATGAGACTTATTTACTATCATGAGAACAGCACAGGAAAGACCGGACCCCATGATTCAATTGCCTCCCACCAGATCCCTCCCAGAATATGTGGGAATTATGGGAACTACAAGTCAAGATGAGATTTGGGTGGGACATAGTCAACCCATAACATACACTGTTGGTGGAAATGTAAATTAGTACAACCACTATGGAGAACTGTAAGACAGTAACTCAAAACACTCCAGCAATCTCACTTCTAGTTATATACCTAAAAGAAATCAGTTGCACTCCCATGTTTATTGCAGCACTATTCACTATAGCCAAGATTTGAATCAACCTAAGTGTCCATCAAAGAATGAATAGATATATATGTAGTACATATACACAGTGAAATATTATTCAGTCATAAAAACAGATGAGATACCGTCATTTGCAGCAACATGGATGGAACTTGAGGACATTATGTTAACTGAAATAAGCCAGGCACACAAAGACAAATTTTGCATATTTTCACTCCCACATGGGAGCTAAACATTAAAATAATTGAACTCATTGAGATTGAGAGTAGAATGATGGTAACCAAAGATTGAGAAAAGTAGCAGGGCAGGAACTGGGCAGGGAGTGGAGTTAGTTAATGGATGCAAATACATAGATAGAATGAATAAATTCTAGTATTTGATAGTGTGACAGGATGTTTACAGTCAATAATAATTTATTATGTATTTATAAATAACTAAAAGAGTAGAATTTGCTTGTTCCTAACACACACAAAAAATGATAAATTCTTGAGGTGATGGATACCCCAAGTACCCTGATGTGATTATCACACTTTGTATACCTGTATTAGAACATCACATGTGCTCCATGAATATGTATATATACTTATTATATACTGCTAATAATTAAAATTTTAAGAAAATTTAAAATAAAATGGAAGGTCTGTGGAAAAAGAGTGGGCATAAATCCAAACACATGCCCTCAAACAAATCAATGAATATAAAGTAGAAAAATGTACACAATAATGGACATGAACTGATTAATTTAAAAATGCCTGTAAAGAGCTACTGCCAAGATGTTTAATGATGTTACTCAGAATATCTAATGGTATCACTCAAGGCAGAAATTGTTTTCAACATAATATTCTGGGAAGACTTCTGCACCAGAAGTATAACCCTTCCTAGTAATTGACACAACTAAACAACTGAACAAAGCTCCTGTCTTAACCACTATATTCAACCACCTCTAATGTAGTACATATAGCACATGAAACTATCCTGAGTCTCTTTAGTAAAGCCATTCATTCATTCACTCATCATCCATCCATCCATTTATTCATGTAGTAAGTACATCTCTAATATATACAAGGCATTGTACTAGACTTTGAGGGTAGAGCTATAGGCAGGACAGCCAGGATATTCTTAAATGTTTTCAGAGTCCATTAGATAGTCTACATAATTTGCCAACTACTGATATGTATATATTAAAATGGATAACTTTAGTATTTCACATTTTTATAAAAATAGTATTGTTTTTAGATTCAACTATTTAGGAAGTTTACCCAACATCTATACAAAATTCATGTTAAGGATCACCTCCACTTTATACATAGACACCTAAGATGAGTATATCCTGCATGACTATCACAGTCAAAAATAGAGGCCACTGAGAAGTAACAAACTTTTTACACCTAGAAAATAAGCCAGGCACAGTGGTTCAAGTCTGGAATCTCAGCACTTTGGTAGCTGAAGTGGG
The DNA here is from genome assembly GCF_009764315.1 of Trachypithecus francoisi. Classification (NCBI taxonomy): domain Eukaryota; kingdom Metazoa; phylum Chordata; class Mammalia; order Primates; family Cercopithecidae; genus Trachypithecus; species Trachypithecus francoisi. The sequence continues at coordinate 79,435,494 of NW_022681465.1, forward strand.
CATATAACTTGAGACCAGGTGTTCAAGACCAGCCTGGCCAACATGGGAAAAGCCTTTCTCTACAAAAAACACAAAATTTAGCCGGGTGGGTGGTGCACACCTGTAGTCCCAGCTACTCAGGAGGCTGAGACACGAGAATCACTTGAGCCTGGGAGGTGAGCTGAAACTGTGCTGTTACACTCCAGCCTGGGTGATGGGAGTATAACCCTGTCTCAAAACAAAAAAGAAAGGAAAAGAAAAGACAGGAGAAGAGGAGAGGTGAGGAGAGGGGAGGAGAGGAGAGGAGAGGGGAGGGGAGGGGAGGGGAGGGGAGGAGAGGAGAGGAGAGAAAGAAAAGAAAAGAAAAAAGAAAAGAAAAGAGAAGAAAATAAAAGAAAAGAAAAAGAAAATAATCAAAACTAATCAGCCCATTGGGAATGTTCTGTGGGAACAAAGCAATTAATTCATTTTTTTCTATAAGATAAATTACTACTTATTTTAAAACTTGGATCCCCAGGATTCAACTTTGAATGAGTTTTCATGTGTTATAAAATATATAAATTATTAAAAGTTTTGCTAAATGATGACATTTCTTATTTCAAAACATTACACTTTCTTCCTAAGTCATACCATTATTAGGTACAGAACTAAAAGATTACATATAACTTGTAACTTTTCAAGACATATTATTAAAAAATTAGAGCCAGTTACATTTATGTCAGAATTTTAAAGTATGTGTAACTCTCTTCAAATATTTTTAAATACATGAAGAAAAATACTACAATTGAACTTTATTTAAAAACTGAACTTTTATCATTTACATTTTTATAACCTGTATAAAACATTAACATATTGTTTAATTGCTCTGTATGGGAATCTTGCATAGAATTTAATACTTTTTCTACCACATTTTGACCTGGTTGATAACAAATAAAAAGAGATGCTTAAATGGAGACAACTGAAACCCAGGTGAGTTATATTGTAACACTTTATTTAAAAGGTAGAGGCTTTAAGTCAAACTTTTCTTGCCCTGTCATCTCTGTCTCAGCCCTTTGTTTTCCTTGATAGTGTATTTTCAGTTCTCGAATATTCATAATTTATTAAACTATGGAAAGGGTCGTATATACTAATAACTTGCCTTCCATTTTGACTCATCATATCTGCTCAGCTTCCTTAGGCATTGAACTATAGTTACCTACATCTTATATGGTGTGAAGAATTTATGTATATTTTACATTCTTATCTATTCACGCTGAGTCATTAGAGGTTAGCAATGTACCTAAGCACAATTCTCCAAAACTCAAATCTTCAGATAGGAATTTTGTTTTTTAAATCCCTACACCATATGTAACATTATTTAGTGATTTTACTAGTTTTTAATGTAAATTCCTTTCCTTCCTTCCTTCCTTCCTTCCTTCCTTCCTTCCTTCCTTCCTTCTTCCTTCCTTCCTTCCTTCCTTCCTTCCTTTGTTTTTTGAGACGGAGTCTCACTGTCCCCCAGGCTGGAGTACAGTGGCACAGTCTCCACTCACTGCAATCTTTGCCTCCTGAGTTCAAGCAATTATCTGCCTCTGCCTCCCGAGCAGCTAGTATTACAGGCGCCTGCCACCACTCCTGGCTAATTTTTGTATTCTTAGTAGAGAAGGAGTTTCACCATCTTGGCCAGGCTGGTCTTGAACTCCAGACCTAGTGATCCATTTGCCTCGGCCTCCCGAAGTGCTGAGATTACAGACATGAGCCACCGCACCTGGCCTAAATACATCTATTTCTAAAGAACTAATATCAGTCTGAAAATGGCTATATAAAAGCATGTAGAAAACATTTTAAATGTGATCTTCATGCCTTTGCCAAAGACGGACCCTGAGGTCCATCCTTTGTCGAAAACAAGTTATAAGTCTTAGAGAACTTTAGGTAAAAAATATACTAACACTTTTGTGAGGCTTTGTATTTGTCCTAAATAAAAGGACCAAAGGAATTGTTTGTTTGCGTTATTTGACATTATTTAGCATTGTGTGTGTATATTTGTATGTGTGTACCACCTACAATTACCCTTTAAATAATTGATATCTGTCCCACACTTTTTGGAAATGTTCTACCTAAGTATATTCTTAGTGTCAAGACAGCAGAAATATCTCTAGAAAGTTTGTTGAAGGCTAACAGACAGGGATTTTATATAACAAGATGCCAATTAACAACAAACTAAAATAATAAGAAACAACAAAAGCAAGAAAATAAAACCATCATATAAGATCTCTGTAATAAAAATATTTTTGGCTGTGGGACAAAGACGGTGTTTTCAGACTTGCTCTCTCCACCAACTGCTAATACCCTTGCTATGTGTCATGAAACATGGAGTTGTTTTATTGTTAGAATCAGGACCAGTAAATGCCTCTTTAGCTTTTACACCCTAGGGACCTTTCATGCTTCACTTTAGTTCTGGTCTTGCTTAATTAATACTCATTAGCTCATGATAACTGAAGACTCTAGCTTAAAAAATATTTCACTGTCTTTCCTATTCATTGATGAAGCTTCTTGGATGTGAAATGTGGCAAGGCAAACAATACTGACTTCATGTAATTGCTTTCAGTGGAAATGACTTAATGCATATAAACTCTGCATCCCTGGACAAATGTTAGGTATTATGATTTTATACCTACACAATTTTATGATTTTTACCCAATTAATATCCTCAAACATTGATTGAGGTCTTTCCATAGGAGTAACTAGAGAGCCAAAGATGACTACAACTCAGTCATTGCCCTTGGGAGCTTTATTTATTTATTATAATAGAGTTCCCCTCACCCCACCACCTGACAATGGTAATACAAATTTATACTGACTGATCTCCATTCTATTGCTTCATTTTATGCTGTCGTTTGTTAGATGGATGAATAAAATTAGAAATGTAGTCTATGATCAGTAAAGAAAGCAAAAGTTATAGTACCTCCCAAACCAGAGAGATCTGACTATAGCAGGATTCACACCCAAGTCCCTAAAGAAGCACTAAGTATTGAAAGATTGTGATGATGATTTTTTTTTAACCACTGGACCTGGTGAGGTTTCTGGGGAGTCATCAACTCAAACCGAAAGAATTCTGCTCTCCTAGACTTTCTATTGTTAAAAAGTCACCGTTACTTAGTGAAAACCACATCCATGAAGATTGGCTTATGTAAATGAGCAAACTATTAGATTCTGAAATGTTAAATCATTAATATTTTATAGCATTAATTTGATTTACTATAAACAGTACCTTTTTCCTGAAGGGGTCAAATGGCCTAGAAGCAGTCATTAAGATTCTGATAAATATAAAATCACTAAAAACGTTTAATCGTCTACATAGCAATTTGTTATAAATTTTTTATGTATTTTTCAAGATTAAATTTAAAAATCTATACTATTACCCAACAAATTAATTTGGATGACTAACGATTGAATGTAACAATAATATGCACTATAATGTATTCTGATCAAGTTCTGTAAGATCTTGCTTTAAATCTGTTTTGCCTCAAACAAAAGGAAAATTTGAGATTCTCATCTAGTTTCCTGGCTTTAACATCAAGAAGTAACTCTAAGGCCTACATAATTCAAAATAACAGGTTATGGCAAGAAAAATTGTCATTATTATTGCTAGCTAGTGATTTTTCAGTAGTCCTTTTGACCTTCCCATTTCCAGTGAAATTTCTACGGAATGAGAAGCAGTTCTGTGTATTAGGCTAGCAAACATCATACTAGGTACTGGATATATAATTGATATATCCAGGAAACTCTTTTATATGTGGATTCTCTTCCACTCTAAGTTTCCCTGGTCTGTTGATGTTAAGGTCACACAAATGCAAATTGCTGTTGAGCAGCGTTTCTCAATTTTTCCTGATTGCTCCATTAGGAGGCATTTTAGACATTTTTTAAATTGTTTCATCTATAAATTTTAATACCACAGGTATATTGTTTATCAGTCAATGTACCGTGTATATTTCTGTGCATTATACATTAAAATAGTAAGATTTTTTTCACCATCCAAAAACAAATTGTTACTCCCTTGGGAGCAATATAACCCCTATAGTGAATGCACACCACAAAGTGACAAATAGCACATTCTCTGGCATTTAGTTACTCAACAAATGTTTGACGTCAAATATGTTTAGAACACAGTTTCTTAATATGGAGTCCACAGAAATCTCATAGAATTCTAGATGGGACCACAAGAGTTGTGTGGAAAAATACAGTACATCAGAATTTTTCTAAGAAGGTCCACAGCTTTCACTATATTTTCAAATTGCTCCTTAAGAAAGAAATTAAGGAGTACTGGCTTTAGACCAATCAGAAAAGAGACATTTGTATTCTAGATATAATTTTGATTAATAATTATGTATTTTCTACAAAGCTAGAGATATTTTAAAGTCATTAATTGAATTAATGCATTCTGTATAATAGTTTCCAAGTTTCTTTGTTGAAATGAATTCAAAAAATTTAATTCAATTTAAATTCAATTTAAATCACCAAACTTTAGCTGAGTATTGACTTTGTGCAAATAGCTACAACGTGTGCAAAGAAAGTAGAATACTGTAGGAGTTTGCTTAAAACAAGAGCTTTTGTCAGTGGTTTGCACTGCTGGCCAAAGTTCTAACCTCATAGTTGCTGGTAGGATTACTAGTGATCTATAAATTTATACTGGTTGTATGTGCAAAACTTTGGATCATATCTGTGAATTTACACAGACCTTTGAGATCTCTGAGTGGGATAGGTAGTAAGAAAGTCATCTGACTCTGAAGTATCTTAGAAAAGTTTAAAGATTTAGGAATTTAGTATACAGGTTATACAAAGTAAAAGTTGAACAAAGGCGGAGATTAATTTATGTTAGTGTATATTTGCCAGACAAATTCTTTTACGAGATTCTCCTAACCTCTAAGGCCTTTACAGCTGAAAACGCTTAACATAGATAGCAGTTCAAGAGAATATTATAATAAATAATAATAAATATTTTTCCATTCAAATTTCCATTAGTATATTAAGAAAATGATGGAGTATCATGTAGCAATGAGAATGAATGATCTGCAACTATAGACAACATAAATGGACCTTGGAAACATAGTATTTACCAAGCAAAACACCAGACACAGTATTCATGCTTTATGATTCCACTTACATCAATTCAAAAATAGGTACAAACTAATCTCTGGTGATAGAAATCAGGATAGTAGTTGTACTTCCTGGGGCTAAGACTAAAGAGGACATGAGAAGGATTCCTGGGTTATTGAAAATGGTCTATTTATTTTTGTAGGCAATTTTTCACTAGTATGCACACTTTGTGAAAATTCATTCAGCCTTACACTAACAAAGTATATCCTTTATATGTATATTATACTTCAAAAATTTACTTAAGAAACAGAAGAGTATTTAGGTGTCTGAAATTTCCAGATACAGATACTATACAGTAAATTGGGCCTTTTCATATTATTTTATATAAATGAAAGAATTATTTTATATAATATACATTTATGAGACATATATACTCTATGTTGAAGGTACTGTGAAAGAGATACCAATTAAGAGCCACAAAAAACATAAAAACATAAAAAAAAAAGAACAAAAAACATAAAAACAGAAATTCAAGTTTATTGGTATCTTCCTTAGGTGCAAGAGATCTCAATGAACTGGGAAATCATTATTCCTCAGTCATAAAATTTACCTATGAATTCTCTGTTTAACCTATATCTATTAAGCCCTGGAATGATGTAGCAAAGCATACTAAAGTGGTAAAGAACTTAGGCTCTGGACTAGACTTTGGTCAAGTGACTTAATCTCTCTAACTTTCATTTAGTTTATTTGTAAAATGAGACAATATTAGCACTTATTTAACATGATTACCATGAATATCAATTCATATAATGTATATGCAGTATATAACTCAGTACCTGGAACATTCTAGAAACCTGGAAGAAGTTAGTTATTATGAGCAGTATTGATATAGGTTATACTAAATTGATTTGAATTAGAGATTAAAATACTTTTTGCTCTTATTCTTCCTCAATTCTTCATTCAAAGTGCCTGTATATACCTAATTTTGCCCTCATGATATACCATATTTTAATTATGCTTTGTCCCCAACTCTTACTTAACTTTAAAAACGGTCTGCTTCCTGCTAGGGCAAGGAACTCCAGGCAAAGCTATCTAATGTCTTTCTAGTGTCTGCCTGGGTATCACTTTAGTAATGCTACACCAGAGACATAGCCAGTGCTGTTTTCCCAACCATCTCAGTAACTGGGCTCAACTCTTGTGTGTTTTTCCAATAGTCATGCTTACCTAGGTGATTACGTTATTATTTTAACCACCTCAATTCTCTCTCTTCCTTCCCCCCTTGATACCTTCATCCTAGCTCATGATTTGTTTCTTTTTTACTACCTTGCTTTTCTTTGCCAAAGCGCCCATTGAGAGTTTCCAGGTTAACGAGTGGTGAGCTGGTAAACATTTAACAATTGGCTCTCCAGAGAGAGAAATGCCAGGATTTGTAGCATTTGCTTATTTTGGCAGTGCAAATACTCCCACCATGGCTTGTTTGAAGCTACCAACATGGTGTCACTGAGCACAGAGCTGGGAGAAGATGCACACAATTTGCCCTGAGGGCTGGTATAAGCACAATATAAAATGCAAAACTCATTTAGATCAGTCATCTATTTCCTCCTCTTTCTCCTTCCCCCCTCTTCCTCCCACCTCACTGAATAGTTGGGTATTCTACTCTTACAAGCTCACCTTGAATTTGCTCAGATTATGTTAACATCTTTTCTGGCATAAAGAAGCTGTAAATGCCCACCGTTCAGCAAAGTACTTTTGTTAGCTCCTCAACACCCAGGTCTATACTTGCAAGTTGTTATAAAAGATCGGTAAATTCACCAACAATTTAAAAGTTTTCGTATAAAACCAGTCCTCAGTAGAGATTAATGAAATAAATAGAAGAATGTAATCTAATCTTTAAAAAACAGTTACATCTCTGACAACATATGGTTGGCAAAGTTGCCCCTGGCAATTTAACTGTTTCCACAGAGACAAATGGAAGAGGTTTGTTATGAAAACTCTAGAGAACAAAGCTTGTTCCTTTTTTTTTCCCCCTAGGACAGAGGGCATTGTCAGAAAAGTCTCAAATATTTCTCTAATGTAAAAAACATTTCTTCTGTTGTTTGATATTTGAAGAGTTATTTTTGGAGTGAGACAAATTCCCTTTGTGAATTATATATCAAAAAGTTAAAATCTAAATGAAATTTCTTTTCTAACTGAATGACAGATTTATCTTAGCCACTATGGGAAAGGCAAATCTGTCTTTGCGTGTCTTCATTTTCTCTAATCTTCACAAGTACCAGCCTATAGTCTTTAGATCTGTTGCCAGTATAACAGATTAGTCAGGACACTTCTATTTTTAAAAGAAGGTCCCACACCAGCCCACATTCACCAAGATTGGGCCTATTTGACATCATTTTCTGTAGGAATAAAACTACAGCTATTCTGAGTGTTCCTCCAAAGCATACAAGTTAGCCTGTCAGTATAGTATATGTCATACACCATTTGAAAGCTTTTCTAATTTTAAAATGGCTTTAAAACTTTTTTAAAAAATGTCCTGCTTAGCTACGAAATGAAGTAACAGAATGGAGACTGGTCAGTGTATAATTATTACCACTGCTAAGGGAAAAAAATATTCTCTTATTATAAATAAATGCCAAGTCCCAAGGGCAGTGATTGAGCTGCCGTCATCTTTGCCTCTGTAATTACTCCTAGAGAAGGACCCCAGTTGAGGTCTGAGAAAGTTAAGTGGGTGAAAAATTATAATATCTGGGGATGTAGAGTTCACACGCATTAAGTCATTTCCCACTGAAAGCAATTACCTGAGGTCAGTATTGTTAGTATCACCATTTTTTACATCCGAGAAGCTTCATCAATGGATATGAAAGACAGAGAAATAATTTTTAACCTAGGATCTCTATTTGTCATTAGCTAAAGGGTATTAATTAAACAAGCCCAAAAACTAGGGTGAAGCAAGAAAAGTGCTCATAGTGTAAAAGTTAAAAAGACACTTTACTCTGAAGGTCTAGTAGGGCAGAGCCCTGGTCCTGGCACTATAATTATGACACATTAGGAGGAGAATTTAAATAATATTGGCTATCTCCAGCATCTATCAGTGCAGGCTATAGCCACATGTAAACTGTTCCTCAAATATTGCCATGAGCCCCAGGATATATGTTATAAGTAGTTAGGAATAAACTCACTGGTTCAGGGACAGTATGGAAAATCCCTATACTTTGTTGTTAAGTGGGAAAGAAGGTTTTCCCTCTTTCATTAACTGAGATTACAAACATTATTGCTTGTGTTTCAAGTCTTATTGAGGTTTTAATGAAACCACATTCATAGTTGTCCTTCACAGTTCTCCTGACATCCTCTGACCTTGGACATCAGTTTGATGCAGTCAGGACAGGAAACAAATACCAGCAGTAGAGCCTGTGTTTATAAGGGTGATCCACCTTCTGATAATCCAGAAACAGCTTTCTTGTGGAATCCTAATTAGGAAAAAGGAGTCTGGCTGGTGGGACTGAGGGAAAGCAAAAAGAGAAAGCAGATAATCTATGTGTGCCTTTCTCATGGTTTAGAAACACATACCTCTCCTGAACAAATAAATCACAGTCTTTCTGTGCCCAGCTATCACCAGAATCTGGGATGATACAAAAAATGAAAGTTAGCTCACTGCAATCTTGGCATTATCAGTATTGCGCAAAGCCCTCTTCAGCACACAGCACAAGCACTGTCCTATAAAATCCTAGCAAGCCTTTGTTTCCTTACAGTCAGCTCCTTTTTGCTAGCCTACCCATTGCTTACTTGAAACATAATTTCATACTTAATCTAATAAACTCTTCTTTACCTACAACTGTCAGTAAACTCTTCTTATCCCCACACCACCAGCCCCAGATAGTAGCTACTCACCAGTGACATTTCTTAGTTATCTTTATTCTGGCAATGTCTTTCATGAAAAATTCTTTCTCTCTCCTTTATATGTCCATCCATCCATACATCCTTCCATTAACCGACTGAGTCAACAAACATCTTTTGAGAAACTAGTTGGCAATGAAGATTCAGTGTTGGACATGGACTTCATAGCCTACTTGGGATGTCAACAAGCTTCCACATTCTATTCCACTAATTGTCCGGACTGGTCTGAAACTTTGTATTCAGGTTGAGATCCCTGCTTCAGTTACACAAAAGTTAAGAAAAATGGTTATTTTAAAAAATAATGATGATAGAAGTCTTTGCAAGCTTGGATTTTGTAGGATTATTTTTCTTAGTGATATTTAATGAAATATGGTACCTTTATTATCTTTATTTCAAAGATTTCCAGTCAGTTGAGGATTGGGGAATAAGTTGACAAAAATTACTCCTTTAGGGTATTAAGCTATATGAAAAATATTAATTTGACAAATAATATATTCAGTTGATTAATTATGCTCAAGGTAGAAATACTGTGCAACAAGATATTTTCTTTCTTAGCATATATCTGAATAATGTTTCGAAACAGATAAAATGAAGCAATTAAACTCTAAAAAATGAAAAAGAGTGATATTTGTGGTGATCCTGAGGAAAAGTGAAATGATTGGGTTACACTGACTCTTAGAAACAAACAAAAAATAATAATCAAAATAAAAGCTATTAATATTTAAGTAGTAAGTGGAACTAACATCTTCAGTTCTTTAATGTATTGAATACTCTAAAGACTGCTGTCCTTGAAATTAAATATAGTTCTCTAAGATTTAATTTTTGCTTCTTGAAATTGGTTCTAAATATTCATCTACCTGATGCTACTTGCAGGAATGTGAAACATATAGGAAAAAAAAAATAGCTTCCCAAAAGCATCTCATTTTTTAAAATTATAGTAGATGAGCATTTTCCCCCCTTACTTAATAGGCAAAGTATATATGATTTAAACTTTCAATTTAAAAAAATCTAATTTTGATCTTGTTTCTGGAAAAGAGGTATCCCTTTTGGTCAAGGCTACATAACCTTCTCCATAAAATTATAATCTCTCCGTTTTCTCTGAAATGTGCTCTGTTATTTGCCCTTTGTGCTTGCATCTTCAAACTTCTACTTTATTAGTTATTCACACATAATGGTATAATTTTTTCAGGTCACTAATTCAAAAGTTAAATATACACAATTTTTACAAGTTCTTAATTTTCATTTCAAGTGCACATTCTGGGTACCCAGAAAACTTAATTTAGTTAATTATGAGGGGGTTGTCTGGTCACTGGCTGATAGCTTCTGCCTACTTGGTCATAATTCATAACCGAAACATAGAGTTCTTTCTGGTCCTAAGCTATGGTTAGTCTCTAAAGTTGATCTACATAACTGTCCCCAGAGGTAGCCTCTTTTCATAACTTCTAGATTTCAGTGTTCAACAGTTCTCTCTTGCTCTTTTGCTCGCTCTCTCTTCATTTTCTCAGCTGTCCTGGGAAACGTGAGGAAATTTTTCAGTTCTTCCATACAACTCTGAAGGCCCAGGAAACCCAGCAGAGATGCCAAACCCACTTCTGTCCCGGACATTTGCATTGACCATCCCTCTTCTAGCCTCTAGTCTTCAAAGGCCTAGTTTACTCTCAGGGCTACAGATAGGAAACAGAACACAAGTTCCATTGACCCCAAACTCACAAAATTATCTGCAGTGTTCTAATGTCTGCCTTGTGTCCTCTCCTCCATGCGGGACTTAGCCAGCCTTTTCTCAGACACTCTTGTCCTTTCACTCTCTTCTCTGACTCAGATCATTTTCAGGGAGAAGGCAAATGAAATTTTCACATCTGAAACCTGCATTTGGAGCTTTGGAACTTAAAAACTAAGAATGGTAGATGCTTATTTTTTGATCCTTACTCCCTTGGGGCAATGCATCTTTAAGGCCAAATGTCTGAATGAGATATGACCTGTAGGCAAAATAAGAATTATTAGCATAATGGCTGGACATGATGATTCACGCCTATAATCCCAGCACTTTGAAAGGCCGAGGCAGGCAGATCACCTGAAGTCGGGAGTTCGACACCAGCCTGATCAGCATGGAGAAACCCCGTCTCTACTAAAAATACAAAATTAGTTGGGCATGGTGGCACATGCCTGTAATCCCAGCTACTTGGGAGGCTGAGGCAGGAGAATCACTTGAACGCAGGAGGTGGAGGTTGTGGTGAGCCGAGATTGCGCTATTGCATTGCACTCCAGCCTGGGCAACAAGAGGGAAACTCTATCTACAAAAAAAAAAGAAAAAAAAGAATTATGAGCATAACATATCAGTAAATAAAAATATTTTAATCCTGGCACACAGTCTCTACATTCTTTCCCTCTCTGAAATTGACTTCATTAATGTTTCTCCACAGCTACTTCAATGTTTTCCAACAACCACCACTTTACTGCAAACTTATTCTTCATCTTCAAACCTCTCAAATTGTGAAGATTGGATAAGAAAAAAAGATTGAGAGAATTAGCTTCAGCTGCTAATAACAGAAAAACCTCAAATAACACTAATTTTTAAAAAATAGTTTATTCCTTTCTCATGCCAAAAAAAAAAAAAAAAAAAAAAAAAAAAAAGAATCCAGATATCCAGATGTAGCCAGTTTAGGGGTGGAATAGCAGTTCTGTCATGATCAGGGACCCAGACTCCTTCAAGCTTCTCCAGTTGCTTAGATTATCTCAGGCTCTGAGGTCACTGCTCCAGGGCCAATTAGAAACAGGAAGGAGGAAAAAGGAGAATGAGATATTTGCGTTAATTATTTCTTATTGCAAGGAACTTAGTCACCTAGTCTCATGAAACTGCCAGCCATGATCTTTTTGTCTCAGATTTCACAGGCATGAATCAGAAACCAATTCACAATGCCCCACCACTACAGGAAACATATATCAAGCTCTGCAAACAGCCCTGGTGAAACTTTCTCCCTAGATTTGAGGAAGAAGGGCAATCATCCCCACTCCCTTTCTCTGGGATGGAAGACAGGACTGAGAACACAGATTTTCCAAACCAGTCCTCTTCACCAAATCCTGTTGAATCACCAGCCACCTGACCGTTTTAGATCCTTGATGTAGATGATTCATCTAGCAGGTTCACAAACACCTTTGAAATTTCAGCTTGTTGATCTGACTCATAGCACACTGTAATTCAGAGTTCAGTCAAAGCTTTCATTTTCACATCCTGTTATACTACTATAAAAGGAAAACTCTTGATGTGTGTATGCAGCCATCTGAGTAAGTTTTCTTTTTAGTTTAAATAGGTTTTCAGTTGAATTTTCTGATTTTCTTAGGTATTCAATTATATCTGAAAACAAAACTTTTTCTTTACTGTGTTTATCCCAGTGTCTTATTCTATTATCTAGAACCACCAAAACAATATTAAATAAAAACAGTGATCATTAGAACCCTTGCTTTCTTAATTTTAATGGGAATGCTTTAATATTTTTTCCTCTTTTCTTGAAAGAAATAATGTTTTTGATATATTCTCTTGTTCCTCCATTTCAATTACCTCCTTAGCATCAGGAATAAGCTCTTATATTGGGGCTTTTGCCAGTTTCTTTAATTATTATGCAGTAATTTAATTTATATAAGATGTGTAGTCCGATTTTTCTAAAATTTATGTAGATCACTCAAAAAAAGTATTTTTAAAATTCTTCCCACATTATACATAAAAATCAGGTTTATTCATTTTAACTGCTGGAGAGCATTTATCATATAGCACTTAGGTTGTTTCCAGTTTTTGCTACTAAAAGCAATGCTTCCGTGGGAATTCTTGGACATATTCTCTTGTACAGACATGCAGTAATTTTTCTAAGTGGTATATCTAGAAGCAGAATTATTAGGAAATACTTCTTGTGTACTTTCAAATGAATGTTCCTAGACTGTTCTTAAAAATGAGGTTACCAATTCATAATACCAACAACCAATGACTTTTACTCCTCTTCCTTTTCATCATCTTCCTATAATATTCTTTTTTTAAAATTGTACTTTAAGTTCTAGGGTACATGTGTAAATCTTCCTATAATATTCTTGTCTGCTACTCTGTTTCCAAAAGAGATGAGTTAACACACCCAACAAACATTATGAGTTTTTTAGTTTCTTCTTGCTGTTATGCCTACTTCACTTCATATATTGATCATTTTGGTTGCTATACAAGTTCACAGCTATTATATCATCTGCGGAAATACATTACTTTGAGATTAATTCCTCATTTATAATGCTCTTTTGTCTGAATTCTATATGTTTCTGATAAAACTATTAGATGCTTTATTTGATTAGTATATAACTTATCATTTCTTAATTTTCCCCTTCCCTTTGTAAAGCAGTATCATTTGCAAACAACACATAGTTATTTATTTTATTTTAAATCTGATCTGAAGTTTCTTTCTCTTACTAGAGATTATTTATTGTCTTTATTTTGATTACTAACATTTGAATATATGCCAACATCTTGTTCTAGGTTTTAAAACATTTACTATGCTTTCCTCAGTATTGTATATTTTTTTCTTTTGTTGCTTTCTGTTGACTTAGTAGTAATGTTCACCCTGGTTTGGAAATTAAACAGTCTGTTTCTTTTGTTTTAGTGGTTTTCTTTCCTTTAAATTTTTAACATACATTAACTTTATTTCTAACTAAAAATTCTAAGGTTAATTAATATCACTATCTTCCGCCAAAAGATTTGAGAATATATAATAAATTACATTTCCTTCAGGTCCATCCCTTTAGTCACTGCAATTATTATTCAGTGTTTAAGTTCCACTTTGTTTTTAAAGACTCCAAAAATAGTTGTAAGTATTTTTAGTAATTTCAATATTTAGAACTTTGATCAACTGCTTTGTTCACTGTATCTTCTTGTTTTTCCACACTTTCCTTGTCAGTTTTCTTCTTGCTAAAGTACATCTTTTAATAAGCCTTTCAATAAGAGTCTATGGCCAATGATTTTTTTATATTTATGAATATCTATGTCTCTAACTCTAACTTTTAAATAATAATTTAGCTAGGTTATATCATTGTATTCCCCAGATTTGAAAATACCGTTTTATTCTCTTTATTTACCTAATTTTTCTAATGAGAAATCTGATATCCATTCAATGATGTCTCTCTGAAAATAATTTATCATTTCTCTCCACTGTCTTCATATCTTTTTAAATCTTTGATATCTTATAGTTTCTGAACATTGTATCTAGTTATAGATTTGTTTTATCTTTCTAGGGACTTCATATATTTTTCTTGCAATCTGAGAATTTATGTTTCTCTTTAAATCTGAATCATTTTTCATTATTATTTAATAAAATAGTGTCTCTTCTCAACTCTTTCCTACCTGAACTTCAGTTTGATGCAATGGGAAATATAATATCATTCCTTTTTTGGGTGAAAATTTTGTCAAATATATCTTGTAGTTTATTAATGTTTTCTTTAGCTGTGTATTGTTTAACTTACCTGTGTGGGTATACAGGATTTTTAGATTTTTTTTCTCTTTCTGTGCACTTCTCTTTTTAGAGGATTCAGAGATTGCAGGCATGTTGTCCTGACAGCAATCTATGTTCACTGGCATTAAGACGTTAAGAATAAATGCTTCACATATACTTGTGGGTTGTAACAGTTTATCTACAACTCACTTTTTCAACAGTGTCTTTGACATTTTTGCCTTGGTAGTTTTTTTCTTTTTTGTTTTTTTTTAAGATTCTTATATTTTATCCAACTTTTTAATGCATTTTGTGGGTAGAATAATGGGGGCATATATTAAAATCTTTGTTAACTAATTTAACAAAATTTTCCCCACATAAGGTTTTAATGTGTATTTTCTTATTCTATCAGTCATCTATACTTTCTTATCAGGTCAACTGTTATCAATAAATACAGCTACATGGATGCTAACCTGGGTACATTATGTAGTCTTGGATCCATTTTTCTCTAGGACTACACAAAGTAAATCAAACTTTATTTCCTGAGCTTTAAAATTTTAAGAAGAGTATAACTACATTGTCATTTCTTTCTACTAAACGATTTTTTGAGCTGTGTCTCTTACCATATAAAATTAATAATCATGTTTTGGAAATCTTCATTTTGTTACAGCCACCAATTTGATTGACCAAGAAACAATATTAGTATAGACCAAGATCTGAAAGATTGTTCCATTAAATAAATGATGAGAATTACTTAATCATCCAATTAAAACATCGCTGGAATCTTAAATTCATAAAATACATCCATTTACTTAGTGCAGTTTAAAAATTAACTACAGTCACAAATGGAAAACCTTGAATTATTTTAATAAACAATTCTAAACATTTCTATTTAAATAATTGTTCAGCACCATGAGCACATCTGTCAATTCCTTGTTAACTGACTGGAATGGGACTATAAAACTATGCCATCTGTCACCAACCCTCATTCCAAATATCAGTTGATCCCTTAGTGCTAAATGCAAATTGACCTGTTCATTCAACTAGTAAATTTCTTGTGTTTGATTTAATTATGCCACTTTGCCACTCTTTTATACTCAAACATCTGGATTTATTTTTGCCATGGCAGTCACTGTGTCAATAAACATCAAGATGTAGATCACTCAATTACTATCCTCTTTTTCACTCTCAATATAGCTTCAAAATACATCCATTTTCCCCTTAGAATTTTAGCTTTATTATATAATAGAAAGTGTAACTCTTCCTTACTTATAGTTTTTAAATTACATTAATAAAAACATTTTAAAATACTCATCTGATACTAACATATTTGAAAATCTAGTAGGAATAAAACAAAACATATGAAAAATCTTCAGTGTTATTTTGATAAAAGCTCTCTAAACAAAACAATTTTGTATTCATTTAAAGGCTGAAGTAAACAAAGGGATATTCAAAGCTCAACATGTGGAGATGTTTATATTCTTTCACTAACACATGGGATTCCATACAAATTATTCTCATTAAAGCTAATGATAATCTTAACTCTAACTTCCCTAGGGTCTCAGTTGGAAATTAGAGGCTGACATTTTAGATTTCTAAAGATATCTAAAGATAAAGACAACCATGCTACAGAAGAATTCAGATGTTAGCCATGACTGATAATACATAGTTTACTTAAAAAATTTTAATATTCTATGTAACATCCAAGTTAATTATCATTCACTGTTAACATTACAAGACTATTGTAGCAAAAGTTAAGCACCTCCCTGTAGTGAATACTGTAGTGCACTGCTCAGATTCCCTCCTCAGGACTTAAGAACTCTTTTCTTCCATTGTTGGGAGTGTTGACAGCTCTCACATTAGTTTCTCTTCAGAAACTGGCCTCAGCCAGGGAGCAGACTGGCTCAAAGTTACTCCCCCCAGTCTCCACCAAGTGTGGCCTGCATTGAAGGACTGCAGATACAGAAGTATAAAAGCCTGGCCCCTTGCCTCCAGACATAAAAACTCTGAAGGGTCATCCCAGAAGGAAAGCTTTTTGTAGAGTTGTCTGAGACCACTATTGCAATTGCGTCATAGCTCAGCTTCTTCTGCTCAACATTGCCTCAATCACCTTTCCTAGGTGTTCCCAAGAGCCATTCCCAATAAACCTACATGAAAATCTCAGAGTCTCCAGATCTGTTCCATGGGAACTTGTCCTATGGAATTAGTTTTCTTTGACTTATGTGATGTTTTAGTAAAACATTGTAACATCTTATGTTCTACATGAAAAAACAAAACAAAAAACAAAAACCCACTTCCCAATCAAGAAGTAACTACAAGGAAATAATTGAATGACCTAGGTACTACATCCTGGTAAGCTGTGGACATTTGGGAACACACTTTTAGTTATTCGTGCAAATCTGTTTTTACTCTTCTCTCTTAGAAGCATTCAAAGAAACTTGTTTTCTTGGGGCAGGGCAGAATGTCTACTAAAGGAATGTAGCAATAGCTCATATGAACTGAAAATTTCATGGTGCGTCTGTAGTAGCATTTAATTGGCCATAGTACATGCATTTCTCCTGAATAAAGGTGATGATTTGTTTGAGAAATATTTCACCTTCAAAAAATAAACAAGGAGGAAAGAAATATCATATTTAATATATTAATCAACACATTTAGGATAGGATAACTCTAACTTAGCTATAGAGAAATGCACAAATACACAAGAACTTAGGTTCAGGGAGTAAAGCAGAGCAAAGATAGAGAATTAGATTGAGATCCATTCCATGGCAATGTGGTCTTCACTAGGGCTACTGAAATGACAAATCATTTTTGTAAATGCTAAAATGGCAAAAAAGAAAGGAAAAGAAAAAGAAAAAATAGCAAACCCTTTAGAAATTCCATTTACAGTGTCTTGGATTCTGGGATACTTCTGCACCTGTCTCCTGCACCACTGGAAATTTCTAAGGAAGGAACTCACGTATACCACCTAATCATCATTTTAGTTACAGATTATGTAAGTACAATTTGTTATATAAAGGAGATCTGTCAAGCTCAATATAAGCATACTTACAGATGTTTCACTGATTTTAGACATTGGGAAAGCAAAAGCTCCCCATTAATGAATTGTAATGCTGATTTATCAGTTTCATGTATCCAAAACTTGTTCATGCAAACAAACAAACAAAAAATCATTGCATTTTTGCTTCTTTAAGCAGTACATAATAAACTCATGAGCCATTACAAACTGTGATTAATAACAAACAGCTGTGTATTATATAACTCTATATATGGACCAGAAGACAATATCTCTAAAAGTTCAATGTGTTATGAATTATGCTCAAGTTTTGGGAGCATACCAATGAAAACATTTGTCCCGCTAAACAAATATAATCTATTTAATTAAATATCCTACAGCTGAAGTTTGGCTTCCTATCTTAGCTGTGAAGAGAAAACAGCTTTATGAAGTGTTTGTATTTGAATTCATTCTATAAATATGAGCAGTTACATTTTATTTATGATAGATCCGTTCTATATATGTAAGACTATGTTAAACCGTAGATCTGCCAAAACTGTAGTGATATAAAGATTTATAATTTATAGTAGTCACTGGATTTCTTATTAGAAGTTCTCAAATTAGAAGGAATGATCAGAGGCTTATTCTTCAGTCAACAGATGACTAAATTAATGTTAGCCATAGTAACACCCAGGCAAGATATTATGATTGGAGACATATGAATCTATCCTTGTTAATAAAAAAGCAATATAAGACACAGACCACTAAAAAAATAAAGTATTAACTTCAAACTTTATAACTGTACAAAATTCAGTTAGTAAAAATGACAGCAAATGTTTCCTCATATTTATCTGATCATATAGTCTTACTTATAGCCCTGATTTTCAGACATCATTTTTTCTTTTGGGGCATTTTCTTGGAAAGATACCATGATTTGCAAATAATTTTTTCCAGAGAAATATTTTTGCAGTGCCCCAATATGTTCCTAGCATTACATTGTCATGGGAGACACTAAGAGGGCTAAGACAAAATTTTTGTTCTCAAGGAGCTTCCGGTCTGGAGCAGGAAATGTAGGTGAAGAAATAATGGCAATAAAACATAGATAAGTACTATAATAAGGGCAGAAATTGCTGTACTATCACAGACAAGTGGGAAATTAACTCTGCCAAGGCAAGGGAGGGTGTGGGTAAGGCTAAGACACATAAAAGAAAGGATAAGTAAGATTTTTTCGAGGCAGTCAAGATGTGGAAAGATTCCAGATAAAGGAGTACAAGGGGCTAAGTTGTACAGCTATGATGTGTATGGCAAGTTTCAGAATGAACCAGAGTAAAATATGTGAAACGTGAAGCTGGTAAGGGAGACTGAAGCCAGTATTGATGTACAATAGTATCTATGCTCCTATATTAAATGGCATTTTTCAATTTTTCATGGTCTCCATATTAAGAATAGCATTTCAAACAATGAATTAGTAAAGACAGTTCCAAATCAACCTGGTCACTAAATTACAAAAAAAAAAAAAAAAATTGTTAATCAACTTCATAACTTTTTGATCTGGCATCTCATTAAGATGCAGTGTGTCACAGAATTCTACCATCCTAAGAATTAGGAGACCTGCATCTCTCCTGTAGACTAGATAAATCATGTAACAATACTGAATGTCAGCTGTTTATGCATCCGTAAAATGATGTCATGAGGTTGAAATTTTTTGCCTCAAGGTTTCTTGCAGCTCTGAATCAGTCTGTTTCCTGTTGAACTGAGTTTCAACCCTAAAAGAAAATCCATTAGAAATAAATTGTTTTTCTAAAAAGAAGGAAGGCAAGTTAAGTGAAAATAAAACAGGCAAGGACTCAGAGGTCAAATGGAGAGCACGCTGAATATGAGGTAGAAATGTCAAACTCCTTGAAAGCAAAACAACTTCTATAAAATGGCAAATTCTGCTTTTTATCACAAGCTTCTTATTAAAAGTTCTTTGAAGTTAATTTGAAGTGTATTTGCAAATTTCCCTTTCATCTAGATCCATCCATTTATCCACCCATCTGTCTATCATCTATGGCCTCTAAACTCTCTGGGGGGATTTGGATAAGCAAGACTGTTAAATGTTAAAAGAAAAAAAAAAAGCAACATGATAAGAGAAGTCACGTGATAAGAGAAAAGTCACTGACTTTGAAGTCAGATGAACCTGCCTATCTATCCTGGCTCCATGACTTATCAGTCGTGTAGTCTAGGGCAAGCTCTATATCCTCTTTCTAAGCCTCACTTCCCCTATATGCAACAATGGCATAAAAGTGTTTAAACCATATCCTAAGTTAAATAACTCAGAAATAAAAAACACAAAACAAAAAAAATACTTAAACCACCTCATGGAGTTGTAGGGAGGAATACAGGGGACAGTCTATATAATCCACTAGCATATGCCTCACAGAATAGGTGGGCACTCAATAAATACTAATTGCTTTGTGATTCATAATGATGTCTGCATGACGTGCCTTCTATGGTGCCTTATTAGTCTCTTGCCCAAATTGTGATAACCCTCTTCTTCAGATGAGGACTGATTTGGGGGGTCTGTAAAAATTACTTTAAAAGTTGAAATTTCAAAAATAAAAAGTTGAAATTTAAAAGTATTGAAAAGTTTAGAGATAAACCAAAAAACTCTTTCTACTGCCTTCCCTGTTTTTACTCAAAAATAAATAAATAAAATACAATCATACAACATACAGGTATGTATATTTACATTGATTTTAATTCCCTGCTTGTGCAACATACGTATGTTGATCTGGATGTTCCTCTATCTTTTCTAGATGCAAACAAGATTTGTCTCACATTTGGGTGGTTGTTTCAAAGAAGGAATATATTTCAACATGAATCTTTAATTTTTTAAGATTACTATGGTTACATAATAGTTGTACATATTTATGGAGTACATGTGTTATTTTAACACAAGCATGTGATTGCTACAGATCAAATCAGGGTAATTGGGATACATAACACCTTGACTATTACTTCCTTGTGGTAAGAATATTCCAATTCCACTCCTTTCGTTATTTTGAAATATCCAATAAATTATTAACTATAGTTGCCCTATTGTGCTACTGAACACTAGATTTTATTTATTCTCTCTAACTCTATTTTTGTAACCACTAACCATCATCTCTTTATTCCTGCCTTCCCACTATCCTTCCTGCCTCTGCTGACCATCATTCTACACTGTATCACCACGAATTTAGTGTTTATTTTTTTAGCTCCCACATGTGAGACAAAATATGCAAATGTTTATCTCTCAGTGCCTGGCTTATTTCACTTAACATAATTTTTCTCAATTTGGGTATTCCATCCATATATTTGGGAAAAAAAGGTAAATAATAAGGAGCTTCAGGCTAGTAAGGTCCTAGCATGGGGCCATAAAAATCATAGACACTGACAGAAATTATTATTATACTGATATGTTTACTATTATATTGATATTGCACAAATCTACCTTCTGTAGAGTATTTAATTCGTGAGCAATCAATAATGATTTGGAAAAGATTACTCTTCTAGTTTCATATGTGGAAATGATTTCATCAACTCAATTATCCAAACAATTATCTGAATCATGTATGTGTAATCTTAAAAGGTGACAATCCAAAACCACTTATATTTTTCATGAAAAATTGTTTCAGACATTTTTGAGAAATCAATATGTTCAAGGCATTATGAGGGTATCACAAAAGTTTAAGATCTGGTCACTAACTTAAGAGCTTGTTATCCAGTAGGACAAATAAAATTTTACTGAAGAGCAGTACAAGACAGCACAGTAAGAATACAGAGCACATAAGTGGACTTGGTAATCAATGCTATGGGAGAGCAGAGGAAGGAGGGATCTTGTCAGGCTCTATGATCAAAACAGTCTTCACAAATGTAATAGGGCTTGAACAGGGTTCAAAATGATGGGTAGGATTTTGATAGATGGTGAGGAGGGAAAGTGGTAAGCAATATAGGTGAACAGGACCATAGAAACTATTTCATGACGTGTGGAGATCTGTAAATTATTGAAGAGATTTACGTCTATCTCCAAGGCAGCCTATTCATTAACTCTTGGAGTTCTCAATGTAGAAACTTGCCAAATGGAACTTGGGACATTGTCAAGAATTTGTGAGAACTCAAACATGGTGATAAATAGTTTACACATTTTATACCTAGGAATAATAAGACAAAATATAATTTTCTAGCATGCACTGAAATATCTTATCTGAATATTTATACACTGGTTTAGAAAAAAGAAATGTTTTTCTGGTTATGAAAAAGGAGCAGAAACTTGGCATCATCTAAGGGACACATACAATATTTTCTAAGATTTTTCTGCAGATTCTGCATATACTTAAAATCAAATGAGCATGTTATTCTGAAACATTTTTATCTTTTCTCCTTTCTCCTCCAATTTCTCCTAACTACCACTATTTGCAGGTATGCAATACAGTAACATTAGAGAATGTTCAGTGGTTTCTTCCAATTGACCTAAAAAAGATTTCTTTACAAATAAATATGCACTTCAAAGAAACTTGTTTAAAATCTTCTCTTAAATAACAATCTCTTTCATTTTAACTTTATGTCAAGTTGGCATCAAAAGCGTAAGATTACTGAACGTTTTTTTTCTGTTTAGAGTAACTCAGCTAACAGCCACCAATATAATTCATTTCAAAGACTCATGAGACAAATGAAAGAGATCTATTTAGGCTACTTTTCTCCTCCAAGGGCAATTTGAAGGAATCTTGCCCATGGATAATGGGCAGTGTCTACATAAGACAATGTCCCTCTAACTTGAGGGTAGGGAAATGAGTGTGCCCATGCTGAAATAATCCACTGGTAACCTGCTGCTTTAATTACTGGGAACTGCAGTGCAAATGATACAAATAACATAATGTTATAGGTAAGAGTAGGAAAATTATCTTAGCTGATCTGGGTATAATTTGTCTCTTTTAAAATAAATGAAGTATACTTATTTTTCACAGATAGTGTTAACTTAATAGCTTTTTTTCTGAGAAATAAACAATAGTGAACAATGAGTAGTAAACAAAGTCATAATAAGGAAGTTTAAAAACAGGTTATTTAACAGACCATAGTTATTTATAATACAGATATTTTTACTTCCTCTGCTCATTATATTTTCTTTAAGGTGTCTATGTTTACTAAAATTTTCTTTTCTTTTTCTTTTTTTTTTTTTTTGAGACGGAGTCTTGCTCTGTCACCCAGGCTAGAGTGCAGTGGTGCAATCTCGGCTCACTGCAAGTTTCACCTCCTGGGTTCAAGCCATTCTCCTGCCTCACCCTCCCGAGTAGCTGGGACTACAGGCACCCTCCACCATGCCCGGCTAATTTTTTGTATTTTTTAGTAGAGATGGGGTTTCACCATGTTCGCCAAGATGGTCTCAATCTGCCTGCCTCAGCCTCCCAAAGTGCTGGGATTACAGGCGTGAGCCACCGCGCCTGGCCCTGTTTACTCAATTTTTCTTTATCTTAGAACAAAATTCCTGTACATATGTATTTATAACCTTTTTTAGTCACTGCACACTTATCTAAAATTTCTCATTTTTTAATGTATGTTGTAAAGGTTTAATGTGTAACATATCTTGTTAAATCATTGTCCAGAAAGAATAACTGATAAATAATAACGTGACATAGACCAATAAAATTGTACTAAGTAGCATAATGTGAAATCAAGGCTTGGCAAACTTTGTCTGGACAAAACCAGAGGATAAATATTTTGGACTTTGTGGACCATACAGTCTGTGTCCCCAGGAGGAGGGACAGAATGAAAAAACTTCATGAGAAAGAAAAAATAGGAGGTAGATCATTAAAAAAAAAAAAATAACAATTTTGAAATTCTTTTTCAGCTCATTGCATAAATTTACTTTTTAAATTTTGTTTGGATCCTGATAAGAAAACTACTATTTATTTTCAAAGGGTTAATGGTTAAAATAACAAATAAGAATTAAGGGCAAGGTGCGGTGGCTCACGTCTGTAATCCCAGCACTTTAGGAGGCTGAGGTGGGTGGATCATGAGGTCAGGAGTTTGAGACCAGCCTGGCCAAGATGGTGAAACTCTGTTTCTACTAAAAATACAAAAATTAGCCAGGCACAGTGGCAGGCACCTGTAATCTCAGTTACTCTGGAGGCTGAGGCAAGAAAATCGCTTGAACCCCGGCAGGCGGAGCTTGCAGTGAACTGAGGTCAGGCCACTGCACTCCAGCCTGGGAAATAAAGCAAGACTCCATCTCAAAAGAAAAAGAAAAAAATTGTGATATACTGACTCTTTATTTCAACATGAACCCTTTCCTCTCTCTTAATATGAAACAGCCAAGGATGTACTTCCTGAACTCATTTTACACAGAGCAAGCAAAGCAGCTTGTGTTACAGGTCCAGGAGGCACATTTCTCCATCCACTTCCCAACATTTTCTAGTATTCTCTCCCCTCCGTGAAACATTCCCTGCCCAACTGCATAGATGTCTTGTTGTCTCTCAGCGTCTCATTCTTAGGTCAGCTCTTTGGTGAAATCTTCTGATTCTCCCTAAGTTAGGAACTCACTCACTGGGTTCCCACAGCCCGTATGATTATCATCTTCCTAATGTGGTATTTATAAAGTTGAATTGACATTTTTTGTCTTTCTTCTTGCAGTAAACTGAATTTCTTCAGGTGTGATTGCAATTTTTATGTATTCCATCACTTGGTAAAATAGCAGACACATAGTAGGCCCTCCATAAGTATTGAATTAAGTAAGTAACACAACAATACAAAGTACTAATGAAATCAGATTGTCACTACTCAAGTTATTATGCATATTATCATAGATTCTATTGTCAGTTCATCTAAAGTCGTTTCATTTTTTTTAAGTCCAAACAGGAAACTGTTCTTCCAAGTTGATAGAAAATCTTTGGCTGCCTTTGCTTCACCATAGTTTAGGATAAGTCAAAGGAATTAGCCCACAATGTCTCTTAAGCTTTAAATTTAAAAGCAAAATTAGGATGTTTCATGCATACACACAATCTGTTTATAATCTACATACAGAGTATATTCATTAAATTTAATTGGTAGTGGATTTCCACTTCTATGTAATATTTATAAGTTTTTTAAAATCATTATAATTAGCATCAGAAGCTTCCCAATATAAACTAAAATAATTAGGTAATAAATTAAAATAAAATGTAAAATGATACATCATAACTCTTCTGCATTTTGAAGGTTGGTTCTGCATTGTTTTGGAGTTTTTGTTTGTTTTCATTGCCTGAAATCTAACTAGGAGAAATGTTTAGTATTAAGACTACAGAACATTCATACTGTATTTAAGCTCTTAAGCAAATTACTTGCTAAGAATCTCTGTCAGCTTAGCTAGAGTTTTTTTCTTCCTCAGCTGGCAGAGATGCAGCTATTACCGGTCTTTTGAAGACCTCTGGTGGTAAAAAGTAAGCATTGTTCACCTCAGGCTTCACAATTTATGAAGTTACATTTTTCTTGCACATTTTATTCTTATCTTTAATTTCTGTTTTTCATAGAAACAGCTGACAAACCAATAAAGCTTCCCAAGATATGTACTTTTGTTCTAATAATTACTTGAATCTTAACCACCAACTATTAACTGAGCAAACCACAAAAACAGTATTATCAACATCCAAGCAATTAGGCATAATAATGATACTCTACCATTGAGTATCAATTCAAAATTTCAAAATTTGAAGATCTGGCATACAAGAAAGCAAATTTACTCTATATTGTTTCTGAGTGTAGAAGTTTTACCAGAAAAACAGACACTTTTCTATTTCAACATTAAAGTGCTCTCTGACAAATATGGAAAGTAATATTCACAAGATTGAACTTTTAAGCTTTGACTGAATAACCATTTATCAAGCAAGCTCTAAAAGAGATCTTTACACTTGACAAAGTAACCTCTGCAGATCTTCCTACTTCAAGATTTGAGAATTTTTACATCTATAATTTATCCTACCACTGCAAACAAATTTACAGTAATAGCTTCCCATCTACATGAGCCTTAGTTTGTTTTACATGTAAACTTAGGCAAGTTCCCTTCTCTCTTCCTGACTAAATTGTCTCCTATGTAAAAATGAAGGGGTGGTCATTGACTGAAATTCTGAGCAGTAGAAACCGGGTACAATGCAATATTCACTGGACTTGAAGTAGACTTTGGTTTTGAGTTCCAACTCTGGCACAATTTGTGTGATACGTAGGGAAAGTTATTTAACTTCCCTGAGGTTCAAATAAATTGTCTACAAACTGGGAGACACCTCCTAGCCCAAATACTTGTTTAGTGTTTGCATTCCTTCTACTGCAAATATAGGAAATACTCTAAATACGTGTTATAAAATTATTTTTAGTTTATTACTAAAGTCAATTTTCCTGTATTTTTTATCCATTAGCATGAGCAACACTTAGAAGACAAAGTTAAACTTTCTTCAGCTCTATTCATATGACATAGTTTCACATTTTCTCACTTTTCTCATCATTTTCTGTCCTCCTGTAGGTCTGGTACAGATTTAACATAGAGCATACAGCAAGATGGAAGCTTATTAGAGTTAGTAAAGTAGGCTGTGAGATTTCTTCTCTAATATATTGCCTTAAAACTTTATCCACCCTAAATGGCCCAACCAAATTGAGAAGATAAAAATATAGGAATAAATAATCTTTTAAAATTCACTCCAGCCTCACAGTACAATCGCACAAATCTTCCATGCAAAGGCCCTACTACTACAATCTGAATTAAGAGAAACAACTTAGGTCATGATGAAAAATGAGTGTGCCAGTTCACCTCAAACATTCTCAGAGGCCTGGAAAACTTCTTGAAAAATTCTTTTTAGAGAAAACTAAATTTTCCAAGGTTTTACTTACTTAGAAGTTTCTGGTAAATGAAATAAAAAGATGATATTCTTATCACTTGTCATAGAAAGTATATCCCTGTGTGCACAATATTTAATTATAAATATCTATGTTTAGTTAGGATTTTTTTGATTTCACTATTATTTATAATTCTCTCCATCAAACTAAAAATTAGATGTTAACTTCACAATTCTAATTTTATGATATAGACATCATTAATAAATAGGCAATTACAAAACAGACTAAAACTAGACTATAAGACAAGTTCTTAGAGATTATAGTCAAGAAGGAGCCATGGTTATTTGAATGGAATAGTTAGATCATCTGGGCAAGATTCACTATCTATATGACTATTTTCCTGGAAATAGTCATTTGGTGCCACATTAAAAAAGAGTGTTATATTAATGTCTTCCCCAAAAAACTAATAAAAAAATCAACTAATATGAATATTGAAAACCTTCATTCTGGGTTAAAAACCAGATAGTTGATATGCTTAGGACTGTGTCTTAAGCCCTCACTACAAGAAAGACAACAGATACGGAGTAGACCTTGAACTGAAAACTTAGTTTGAGAAAAGCGAACTTCCTGTGTTTCGTTGCCTCACTTGTAAAATTGGGAGATAAACATACTTGTCTTGCAGAATTCCTGTGAAGATTAACAGACAACATATGCAAGAATCTCAGAATTTAGTATTTATTAGTTTTCACACCTTCTACCACTTTCCCCAACTAGAAAGCACTCCATGGAATTCTTTACCTGTAGGTCGATTCAAATTTTGGAACAGTAACTACCAGTTCAGTTCGGCTTTCTCAGCCCTGGGTGAAAACACCTCTACTCCTTCTAGCTTCCGGGTAAGTTGGTTTAGTGGTTCTGTGCCTCAGAGTTTCTTCTTTACCAAATAGCTCTGGACTATGGTTATTCTCCTGCAGGGCTGAGCGGCTGAGCATCCAAGAGATATTTCTTTGTGTTGCAAGTCTCCGCCTTCCGGTTTATCAGCTGTCCCCACTTTAAGGCTGTGTATCTAGACTTGGCCTTGCAGGTTCCAGGTCCCGGGGGCTACTCCTCTGAAAATGGAGAAGAAGCCTCTTGGTACCCTTGGTACTTTTTTCAGCTGAGCTCCTATGCCCTAATCCATGCTAGCTATGACTTGCTTGCAGTTTCTGGAGCAGTGTTTCCCAAACTCTATTGATTATTAGGATATCTGAAGATCTAATTAAAAGCGGAGATTCCCAAGACCCTTTCCTACATGTTTTCCAGTAGTAGGTCAGGGTTAAATCTTAGCGATCTAATCTAATTGGCAGTGATCCTCAGTGAGATGTATGGTTACCAAGTTTGCAAATCATCACTCTAGAGAAATATTTTTCAAAATATTTCTGTTAAATAGCCTAGAGATGTAGCAGCTTAGGAACTTATTACAAATTCAGGTGTCTAGACTCATCCCATGAAATATTCTGAGCTTCATAACTAGGGGTCATGCCAGTCTTGCTAATTTGATACTCTCAGTGCCTGAAAGAGTGCTTTTCACAGGAGTGGAAGAATAGACAAAAGTCTATTCTAACACTCAAGGCCAGAAATAATGGTAGCTGGTAGTAAAAATGAAAGAGTAGAAATGGTAAGAAGTGAAAAGATTCTGCTATGCTTTATAAATATATAAATAAAATATTTTATTTTGCTTTAAATATTTAAATATGTTTGTTTCCTTCCATCACATTAACATCATTGGTAGATGCCCTCTTCCTTTAATTTTCCCAATTGTGGAAGATACTTTACAAGTAAAATTTCATTTTACTATTCATTTTTCAAAATAAAGTTATACTCAGAATGATAAATAACATAAAAAGCTGAAAGCAAAAAGAATATGCCACCACAGTTGGGTAATATTTACAAGAAACAGCTGCTATAAACAAATCACCATGTATTATAAGTATAAAGACGTAAGTAGGCCGGGCGCGGTGGCTCAAGCCTGTAATCTCAGCACTATGGGAGGCCGAGACGAGCGGATCGCGAGGTCAGGAGATCGAGATCATCCTGGCTAACATGGTGAAACCCCGTCTCTACTAAAAAATATTAAAAAACCAGCCGGGCGACGTGGTGGGCGCCTGTAGTCCCAGCTACTTGGGAGGCTGAGGCAGGAGAATGGCGTAAACCCGGGAGGCGGAGCTTGCAGTGAGCCCAGATCCAGCCACTGCACTCCAGCCTGGGCGACAGAGGGGGACTCCGTTGCAAAAAACAAACAAACAAACAAAAAAAGACGTAAGTAAATCTCATTAAAAGTGGTCTATAAATGATCAATCTTAAAATAATACATGTTCCAATTTCATAGAGAAGAAATAAATGTTTTAATGATCAAAAATATGTAGAAGTAGGCAGATTTTTAAAGTAGAATAAAGAGCATCATTTTAAAATTGTTATCATTTACTTATATTCTTTCAAAATTAGCACTTTATTACACAATTAGAAATTGTCTTTTCTAGTAAGTAAATAAAATGATTCAGGAATGAATATAGATAGTTTGTGATGCTGACATAGAGCACAATGATAAACAAATTTATTATTTTAAAATGTAAATGTCTTGATAAAAATGGTTCTCTTACTGTGTTTTATTAAAAAAGATGGACAAAACTGTACATTTATAAAGATATAAAAATGAATGCAACTATTAGAACCAAATCCTTTTGATGGCTTCAGCTTTTAGCTTCATAGTTTGGCTTATTATATCTAATAAAAATGAATAACTTATGGTCTGATGGGTGCTAAACACTGCGACAAAACTATAGGTTTATATTGATTAGACCGAGGTTTGGAAATACGTATGCCTCATCCACTAAGCCTGCAATTGTGAGATTCTGCAGTGGAATGCCATCATTATCACCACCATTACCTTCATTAGTACCCTCTAGTCCAAACAACCAGGTTATCATAGGCATACCTGTTTTGGAATGAAGTTATTACATTTTTCTCATTTACTCAAAATTAAGTCTCTATTAAAATAGCTAAACATGAATATTTCTAATATTCAAATAGAAATAGCATAAACATTATGTGACTTGAGAAGACATGATGGAAAGCAAAAATTTTTAACGTAAAGTTTTATTTTATTTTATTTTTTATTATACTTTAAGTTCTAGGGTACATGTGCATAACGTGCAGGTTTGTTACATATGTATACTTATGCCATGTTGGTGTGCTGCACCCATCAACTCGTCAGCACCCATCAATTCATCATTTATATCATGTATACCTCCCCAATGCAATCCCTCCCACCTCCCCCTTCCCCATGATAGGCCCCAGTGTGTGATGTTCCCCTTCCTGAGTCCGAGTGATCTCATTGTTCAGTTCCCACCTATGAGTGAGAACATGCGGTGTTTGTTTTTCTCTTCTTGTGATAGCTTGCTAAGAATGATGGTTTCCAGCTGCATCCATGTCCCTACAAAGGACGCAAACTCATCCTTTTTTATGGCTGCATAGTATTCCATGGTGTATATGTGCCACATTTTCTTAATCCAGTCTGTCACTGATGGACATTTGGGATGATTCCAAGTCTTTGCTATTGTGAATAGTGCCGCAATAAACATACGTGTGCATGTGTCTTTGTAGTAGAATAATTTATAATCCTTTGGGTATATACCCAGTAGTGGGATGGCTGGGTCATATGGTACATCTAGTTCTAGATCCTTGAGGAATTGCCATACTGTTTTCCATAATGGTTGAACTAGTCTACAAGCCCACCAACAGTGTAAAAGTGTTCCTATTTCTCCACATCCTCTCCAACACCTGTTGTTTCCTGACTTCTTAATGATTGTCATTCTAACTGGTGTGAGATGGTATCTCATTGTGGTTTTGATTTGCATTTCTCTGATGGCGAGTGATGATGAGCATTTTTTCATGTGTCTGTTGGCTGTATGAATGTCTTCTTTTGAGAAATGTCTGTTAATATCCTTTGCCCACTTTTTGATGGGGTTGTTTGTTTTTTTCTTGTATATTTGTTTGAGTTCTTTGTAGATTCTGGATATTAGCCCTTTGTCAGATAAGTAGGTTGCAAAAATTTTCTCCCATTCTGTAGGTTGCTTGTTCACTCTGATGGTAGTTTATTTTGCTGTGCAAAAGCTCTTTAGTTTAATGAGATCCCATTTGTCAATTTTGGCTTTTGCTGCCGTTCCTTTTGGTATTTTAGACATGAAGTCCTTGCCCATGCCTATGTCCTGAATGGTACTACCTATTTTCTTCTAGGGTTTTTATGGTATTAGGTCTAACATTTAAGTCTCTAATTCATCTTGAATTAATCTTCGTATAAGGGGTAAGGAAAGGATCCAGTTTCAGCTTTCTACTTATGGCTACCAATTTTCCCAGCACCATTTATAAATAGGGAATCCTTTCCCCATTTCTTGTTTCTCTCAGGTTTGTCAAAGATCAGATGGCTGTAGATGTGTGGTATTATTTCTGAGGACTCTGTTCTGTTCCATTGGTCTATATCTCTGTTGTGGTACCAGTACCATGCTGTTTTGGTTACTGTAGCCTTGTAGTATAGTTTGAAGTCAGGTAGCGTGACGCCTCCAGCTTTGTCCTTATGACTTAGGATTGTCTTGGCAGTTCGGGCTCTTTTTTGGTTCCATATGAACTTTAAAGCTGTTTTTTCCAATTCTGTGAAGAAACTCATTGGTAGCTTGATGGGGATGGCATTGAATCTATAAATAACCTTGGGCAGTATGGCCATTTTCACGATATTGATTCTTCCTATCCATGAGCATGGTATGTTCTTCCATTTGTTTGTGTCCTCTTTGATTTCACTGAGCAGTGGTTTGTAGTTCTCCTTGAAGAGGTCCTTTACATCCCTTGTAAGCTGGATTCCTAGGTATTTTATTCTCTTTGAAGCAATGTGAATGGAAGTTCATTCCTGATTTGGCTCTCTGCTTGTCTGTTACTGGTGTATAAGAATGCTTGTGATTTTTGCACATTAATTTTGTATCCTGAGACTTTGCTGAAGTTGCTTATCAGCTTAAGGAGATTTTGGCTGAGACGATGGGGTTTTCTAAATATACAATCATGTCATCTGCAAATAGGGACAATTGACTTCTTCTTTTCCTAACTGGATACCCTTGATTTCTTTCTCTTGCCTGATTGCCCTAGCCACAACTTCCAACACTATGTTGAATAGGAGTGGTGAGAGAGGGCTTCCCTGTCTTGTGCCAGTTTTCAAAGTGAACTTTTCCCGTTTTTGCCCATTCAGTATGATATTAGCTGTGGGTTTGTCATAAATAGCTCTTATTATTTTGAGGTACGTTCCATCAATACTGAATTTATTGAGTGTTTTTAGCATGAAGGGCTGTTGAATTTTGTCAAAAGCCTTTTCTGCATCTATTGAGATAATCATGTGGTTCTTGTTTTTGGTTCTGTTTATATGCTGGATTACATTTATTGATTTGCGAATGTTGAACCAGCCTTGCATCCCAGGGATGAAGCCCACTTGATCATGGTGGATAAGCTTTTTGATGTGCTGCTGAATCCGGTTTGCCAGTATTTTATTGAGAATTTTTGCATCGATGTTCATCAGGGATATTGGTCTAAAATTCTCTTTTTTTGTTGTGTCTCTGCCCGGCTTTGGTATCAGTGATGTTGGCCTCATAAAATGAGTTAGGGAGGATTCCTTCTTTTTCTATTGATTGGAATAGTTTCAGAAGGACTGGTACCAGCTCCTCCTTGTACCTCTGGTAGAATTCAGCTGTGAATCCATCTGGTCCTGGACTTTTTTGGTGGGTAGGCTATTAATTGTTGCCTCATTTCAGAGCCTGCTATGGTCTATTCAGGGATTCAACTTCTTCCTGGTTTAGTCTTGGGAGAGTGTAAGTGTCCAGGAAATTATCCATTTCTTCTAGATTTTCTAGTTGATTTGCGTAGAGGCTTTTATAGTATTCTCTGATGGTTGTTTGTATTTCTGTGGGGTCGCTGGTGATATCCCCTTTATCATTTTTTATTGCATCTATTTGATTCCTCTCTCTTTTCTTCTTTATTAGTCTAGCTAGCGGTGTGTCAATTTTGTTGATCTTTTCAAAAAACCAACTCCTGGATTCTTGATTTTTTGGAGGGTTTTTGTGTCTCTAGCTCCTTCAGTTCTGCTCTGATCTTAGTTATTTCTTGCCTTCTGCTAGCTTTTGAATGTGTTTGCTCTTGCCTCTCTAGCTCTTTTAATTGTGATGTTAGAGTGTCAATTTTAGATCTTTCCTGCTTTCTCTTGTGGGCATTTAGTGCTATAAATTTCCCTCTACACACTGCTTTAAATGTGTCCCAGAGATTCTGGTATGTTGTATCTTTGTTCTCGTTGGTTTCAAAGAACATCTTTATTTCTGCTTTCATTTTGGTATGTATCCAGTAGTCATTCGGGAGCAGGTTGTTCAGTTTCCATGTAGTTGAGCGGTTTTGATTGAGTTTCTTGGTCCTGAGTTCTAATTTGATTGCACTGTGGTCTGAGAGACAGTTTGTTATAATTTCTGTTCTTGTACATTTGCTGAGGAGTGCTTTACTTCCAATTATGTGGTCAATTTTGGAATAAGTGCGATGGGTGCTGAGAAGAATGTATTGTGTTGATTTGGGGTGGAGAGTTCTATAGATGTCTATTAGGCCGCTTGGTGCAGAGATGAGTTCAATTCCTGGATATCCTTGTTAACTTTCTGTTCGTTGATCTGTCTAATGTTGACAGTGGAGTGTTGAAGTCTCCCATTATTATTGTATGGGAGTCTAAGTCTCTTTGTAGGTCTCTAAGGACTTGCTTTATGAATCTGGGTGCTCCTGTATTGGTGCATAGATATTTAGGAGAGTTAGCTCTTCCTGTTGAATTGATCCCTTTACCATTATGTAATGGCTTCTTTGTCTCTTTTGATCTTTGATGGTTTAAAGTCTGTTTTATCAGAGACTAGGATTGCAACCCCTGCTTTTTTTTGTTCTCCATTTGCTTGGTAGATCTTCCTCCATCCCTTTATTTTGAGCCTATGTATGTCTCTGCGTGTGAGATGGGTCTCCTGAATACAGCAGACTGATGGGTCTTGACTCTTGATCCAGTTTGCCAGTCTGTGTCTTTTAATTGGAGCATTTAG
The DNA here is from genome assembly GCF_009764315.1 of Trachypithecus francoisi. Lineage (NCBI taxonomy): Eukaryota > Metazoa > Chordata > Mammalia > Primates > Cercopithecidae > Trachypithecus > Trachypithecus francoisi. The sequence goes on from NW_022681465.1 coordinate 79,468,838, forward strand.
TCCATTTACATTTAAGGTTAATATTGTTATGTGTGAACTTGATCCTGTCATTATGATATTAACTGGTTATTTTGCTCGTTAGTTGATACAGTTTCTTCCTAGCCTCGATGGTCTTTACATTTTGGCATGTTTTTGCAATGGCTGGTACCGGTTGTTCCTTTCCATGTTTAGGGCTTCCTTCAGGTCTCTTGTAAGGCAGGCCTGGTGGTGACAAAATCTCTAAGCATTTGCTTATCTGTAAAGGATTTTATTTCTCCTTCACTGATGAAACTTAGTTTGGCTGGATATGAAATTCTGGGTTTAAAATTCTTTTCTTTAAGAACGTTGAATATTGGCCCCCACTCTCTTCTGGCTTGTAGAGTTTCTGCCGAGAGGTCTGCTGTTAGTCTGATGGGCTTCCCTTTGTGGCTACCCGACCTTTCTCTCTGGCTGCCCTAAGATTTTTTCCTTCATTTCAACTTTGGTGAATCTGGCAATGATGTGTCTTGGAGTTGCTCTTCTGGAGGAGTATCTTTATGGCGTTCTCTGTATTTCCTGAATTTGAATGTTGGCCTGCCCTACTAGGTTGGGGAAGTTCTCCTGGATGATATCTGAAGAGTGTTTTCCAACTTGGTTCCATTTTCCCCCTCACTTTCAGGCACCCCAATCAGACGTAGATTTGGTCTTTTTACATAATCCCATACTTCTTGCAGGCTTTGTTCATTTCTTTTTCTTCTTTTTTCTTTTGGTTTCTCTTCTCGCTTCATTTCATTCATTTGATCCTCAATCGCTGATACTCTTTCTTCCAGTTGATCGAGTCGGTTACTGAAGCTTGTGCATTTGTCACGTATTTCTCGTGTCATGGTTTTCATCTCTGTCATTTCGTTTATGATCTTCTCTGCATTAATTAGTCTAGCTGTCAATTCTTCCACTCTTTTTTCAAGATTTTAGTTTCTTTGCGCTGGGTACGTAATTCCTCCTTTAGCTCTGAGAGGTTTGATGGACTGAAGCCTTCTTCTCTCATCTCGTGAAAGTCATTCTCTGACCAGCTTTGATCCGTTGCTGGCGATGGGCTGCGCTCCTTTGCAGGGGGAGATGCGCTCTTATTTTTTGAATTTCCAGCTTTTCTGCCCTGCTTCTTCCCCATCTTTGTGGTTTTATCTGTCTCTGGTCTTTGATGATGGCGACATACTGATGGGATTTTGGTATAGGTGTCCCTCCTGTTTGATAATTTTCCATCTGACAGTCAGAAGGACTGTCTGTTGGTCTGTTGGAGATTGCTTGAGGTCCACTCCAGACCCTGTTTGCCTGGGTATCAGCAGCAGAGGTTGCAGAAGATAGAATATTGCTGAACAGCGAGTGTACCTGTCTGATTCTTCCTTTGGAAGTTTCCTCTCAGGGGTGACTCCACCCTGTGAGGTGTGGGGTGTCAGACTGCCCCTAGTGGGGGATGTCTCCCATCTAGGCTACTCAGGGGTCAGGGACCCACCTTGCAGCCGTCTGTCCGTTCTCAGATCTCAACCTCCGCCTAGGAGATCCACGGCTCTCCCCAAAGCTGTCAGACAGAGTCTTCGCGTCTGCACCGGTCCCGCTGCTCCCCTATTGGACTGCAGCTGTGCGCTGTCCGAGAGGTAGAGTCTACAGAGACAGGCAGGCTTCCTTGAGCTGCTATGAGCTCCACCCAGTTTGAGCTTCCCAGCGGCTTTGTTTACCTACTTAAGCCTCAGCAATGGCGGGCGCCCCTCCCCCAGCCTCGCTGCTGCCTTGCGGATGGATCACCGCAGACTGCTGTGTTAGCAGTGAGGGAGGCTCCGTGGGCATGGGACCCTCCCCGCCAGGTGTGGGATATATTCTCCTGGTGTGCCTGTTTCCTTAAAGTGCAGTATTGGGGTGGCAGTTACCCGATTTTCCAGGTGTTGTGTGTCTCAGTTCCCCTGGCTAGGAAAACGGATTCCCTTCCCCCTTGCACTTCCAGGTGAGGCGATGCCTCGCCCTGCTTCAGCTCTCGCTGGTCAGTCTGCAGCAGCTGACCAGCACCGATTGTCCGGCACTCCCTAGAGAGATGACCCCAGTACCTCAGTTGAAAATGCAGAAATCACCAGTCTTCTGTGTCGCTGGCACTGGGAGTTGGAGACTGGAGCTGTTCCTATTCGGCCATCTTGCTCCGCCCCCCCAATGTAAAGTTTTAAATACAAAAATGCACCCTTTTAATAAATCCAGAAAACCACTTTAATAGAACATACTACCTTTCAAGAATCACACAAAGTTGGCAAAACGTCTCATCCTAATTTTCAAATGAGACAGTGGAAGTTCAGAGAAGTTAGGTGTCTGGTCAGTGATGAAATTGTTAGTGAGGGGAAGGGCTAGAATTTGCTCCCAGATGTTCTGGCTGCAAAATTATAAGATTATATTTCAGGGGAAAATTCACTGTAGGCTAGTACAGACATGTTGAAAAGAAAACATATAGATTCACAATCCAATTACTACATAGTCTATGTATGTCTTATTATATGTATTAGTTTAGTGAGCTTCAGGGCTTCTAATAGCCTCACAAAAGGTTAAATACCTGCAGATTCTTTTATCTTTTCAGTATTCAGCTTCATACCATGAACTAGAGCTACCCAAGAGAACTGTCTATGAAGATAAAAGTGTTATATATCTGCATTATTCAAAATCGTAGCTAATAACCCCAAGTGGCTGAGAACTTTAAATGTGACTAATAAGAGTAACAAACTAATTTTTCAATGTTGTTTAATTTTGAATAATTTTAATTTAAATTGCCACATGTGTCTAATGGATTGCATATTGGACAGTGCAGCTGTAGACAATATCGCATTATACCTCTGTGTTTTGAGATCTGTTTCTTCTAACACACAACAAATGGAAAATACAAATGTAAAAAAAAAAATGAAAAATTAAATAACTGAGAAATAGAATAAGATGATCATCTCTAGCACAGTAACGTAGCAGAACGATAAGCATAGGCCGCCAAGCTTGGTTTCTACAGAGTCGGCTGGGAATTCCCAACTCAAGGAATAAGAGAAACTATCCATGGAGAAGTGACCCATGCCAGGTTGGTCAATAAGACAACTTTCATCATACTCAAGGCTTGGGCAGGTCTCCCAGTCTGTGTCCAAACTCTGCCTGCTTCTAGTGAACAAGAGAAGCAGAAGCAAGAAGACATAGTCTACAGGCCAGGGTGTGGGCCATGTTATAAACTAGCTTAGTGACCAAATTTTCTATGTCCTCAGTATCACTGAGGCACCAGAGTCCAGAGTTACAAATAAGACTTAGCTATCATTTGGAAGTTCTGAAGTGCTTGGGTGGAGGCCATTTTAAAACCACCAATGAAAAGTGGGTAAAGCCATGTGAGATAAAAATAAAATCCCCCATTTAATACAAGCTATAATTAATAAATATGCGAGAATCACTTGAACCCGGGAGGCGGAGGTTGCAGTGAGCCGAGATGGAGCCACTGCACTCCAGCCTGGTGACAGAGCGAGACTCGGTCTTTAAAAAATAAATAAATAAAAATGAATAAATAAATAAATAGACAGATAGCCAACAATATTAAAAAAAAAAAAAACAGCTGGGCTAGTAGTGGTGGTTCATGCCTGCAATCCTAACACTCTGGGAGGTTGAGGCAGGAGAATCACTTGAGGCCAAGAGCTCAAGACAAGCCTGGGCAGCAAGTAAGTCCCCCATCTCTACAAAGTTAAAAAACTAGCTAGAGGTGGTGGCGCCTCCTGTTGTCTCAGTGGCTGGAGAGGCTGTGATGGGATTGTCACTTAAACCCAGCAACTCAATGTTGTAGTGAGCTATGATCATGCCACTGCGCTCCAGCTGGGCAACTGAGTGCAATTCTCTCAAAAAAAAAAAAAAAAAAAAAAAAAAAAAAAAAAAAAAAAGCTGATTAATTTACTTCAAATAAGATAAAAATATGCAATCTGAAAACATTTTTATTTTTGAAATAAGTATGTTTAGCATTCTTACAGAGCAAAATTAAGAGACAGCATTCATTAAAACAGAACAAGAAATTATAAAGTCAACTTTAAGCAATGGTGCAAGAATGGGTAGTTTTAAAGAACAAACTGGAAATCCTAAGAAAAGATAAAATAAATTCACTGAAATTGAGAACATAAATATGAGACAAACTCCAATCTGAAGTATTGTGAAGAAAAAATTAGTAAACTCAAAGATGATATGGAAAAAAATCATCTAGAATATAGGCCAAAAAGATAAAATAGAAAGCTTAAAAAACAAGTCAAAAACAATACCTTAAGAAGAAGTTCTAGGCCGGGCGTGGTGGCTCAAGCCTGTAATCCCAGCACTTTGGGAGGCTGAGACGGGCGGATCACGAGGTCAGGAGATCGAGACCATCCTGGCTAACACAGTGAAACCCCGTCTCTACTAAAAATACAAAAACTAGCTGGGCGAGGTGGCGGGCGCCTGTAGTCCCAGCTACTCGGGAGGCTGAGGCAGGAGAATGGCGTAAACGTGGGAGGCGGAACTTGCAGTGAGCTGAGATCCGGCCACTGCACTCCAGTCCGGGTGACAGAGCGAGACTCCGCCTCAAAAAAAAAAAAAAAAAAAGAAGAAGAAGAAGTTCTAGGATACATCTAACAGTAATCCTAGGAAAGAAAGAATAAAGTAAAAACATAAAACAAAATGACGTATACGTTAAAAAAAAAAAAAAAACAGTAAGCACAATAAGCAAACACAATCTAGCTAGATGCTGGCTCCAAAAACACACCCTAGAAATGACATGGGAAAATTCAACATGAAGAGATTGACAAAGATTCTCCAGGACTATAATAACCAGTAACCAATAATAAAGAATAATAAAAATTGAATTATAAGCAAAAGTTATTAATAAAGAGGACATCAATATAATGAAAATAATAAAGGTACACTTAGGAAAGAAAATAATCATTTACATGTAAACACATGAAAGCATTGCCTCAAAATACATAAAGTAACAATTATGGAATTACAAGAAATTGATAGAATTCCTGCCATTCTGTAGGTTGCCTGTTCACTCTGATGGTAGTTTCCTTTGCTGTGCAGAAGCTCTTTAGTTTAATTAGATCCCATTTGTCAATTTTGGCTTTTGCTGCCATTGCTTTTGGTGTTTTAGACATAAAGTCCTTGCCGATGCCTAAGTCCTGAATGGTATTGCCTAGGTTTTCTTCTAGGGTTATTATGGTTTTAGGTCTAACATTTAAGTCTCTAACACATCTTGAATTAATTTTTGTATAAGGTTTAAGGAAGGGATCCAGTTTCAGCTCTCTACTTATGGCTAGCCAGTTTTCCTAGCACCATTTATTAAATAGAGAATCCTTTCTCCATTTCTTATTTTTGTCAGGTTTGTCAAAGATCAGATGGTTGTAGATGTGTGGTATTATTTCTGAGGGCTCTGTTCTGTTTCATTGGTCTATATCTCTGTTTTGGTACCAGTACCATGCTATTTTGGTTACTGTAGCCTTGCAGTATAGTTTGAAGTCAGGTAGCATGACACCTCCAGCTTTGTTCTTTTGGCTTAGGATTGTCTTGGAAATGCAGGCTCTTTTTTGGTTCCATATGAACTTCAAAGCAGTTTTTTCCAATTCTGTGAAGAAAGTCATTGGTAGCTTAATGGAGATGGCATTGAATATATAAATTACCTTGGGCAGTATGGACACTTTCATGATATTGATTCTTCCTATCCATGAGCATGGAATGTTCTTCCATTTGTTTGTGTCCTCTTTTATTTCATTGAGCAGTGGTTTGTGGTTCTCCTTGAAGAGGTCCTTCACATCCCTTGTAAGTTGGATTCCCAGGTATTTTATTCTATTTGAAGCAATTGTGAATGGCAGTTTACTCATGATTTGGCTCTCTGTTTGTCTGTTATTGGTGTATAACAATGCTTGTGATTAATCTACTCATCTGACAAAGGGCTAATATTCAGAACCTACAAAGAACTCAAACAAATTGACAAGAAAAACAAAAAACAATCCCATCAAAAAGTGGGCAAAGGATATGAACGGACACTTCTCAAAAGAAGACATTTATGCAGCCAACCAGACATATGAAAAAATGCTCATCATCACTGGCCCTCAGATAAATTCAAATCAAAGCCACAATGAGATACCATCTCACACCAGTTAGAATGGCAATCAGTAAAAAGTCAGGAAACAACAGGTGCTGGAGAGGATGTGGAGAAATAGGAACACTTTTACACTGTTGGTGGGATTGTAAACTAGTTCAACCATTGTGGAAGACAGTGTGGCGATTTCTCAAGGATATAGAACTAGAAATACCATTTGACCCAACCATCCTGTTACTGGGTATATACCCAAAAAATTATAAATCCTGCTGCTATAAAGACACAAGCACACGTATGTTTATTGCAGCACTATTCACAATAGCAAAGATTTAGAACCAACCCAAATGTCCATCAATGACAGACTGGATTAAGAAAATGTGGCACATATACACCATGGGATACTATGCAGCCCTAAAAAAGGATGAGTTCATGTCCTTTGTAGGGACATGGATGCAGCTGGAAACCATCATGCTCAGCAAATTACCACAAGAACAGAAAATCAAATACCGAGTGTTCTCACTCATAGGTGCGAATTGAACAATGAGAACGCTTGGACACAAGAAGGGGAACATCACACACCAGGGTCTGTTATGGGGTGGGGAGAGGGTGGAGAGATACCATTAGGAGATATACCTAATGTAAATGACGAGTTAATGGATTCAGCACACCAACATGACACATGTATACATATATAACAAACCTGCATGTTGTGCACATGTACCCTAAAACTTAAAGTATAATAAGTAAGTAAATAAATAAATAAATAAAATTGATAGAATTCACAAATATAATTGGAAATATAATTATATTTTTTAAAATGGACAGATTAGGAAGTCAAAACATTACTAATGACAATATTTAGAGAACACAATTAATAAACTCAATTATGTAGACTTGTAATTGAAAATTCTACACCCAATAAGTAATCATTTTAACCTGCATGAAACATTTTCAGGTGTAGCTACATTATCAAAAGATGATTTATATTAAGTTATAAATTATCAAAGGAAAGACCCTGGCTTGATCTTTTCTTTATTCAACACAGACATAAAACAAAATCTGTGTAGATATGTAATGCTGCTCTTTTTGATGACTACTGATAGTTTTTATTTTCCTCCATGACAAAATACTAACTTTTGAAGACTAAGAGGAATCTACTTCTGTTTTGAAGATAGGGACAGAGGAGAACATCCTGCAGGAAGAAAATTCTCATTATAGACTAAGCACTATTATGGTAAAATCCTTAGTCTGAAATATCAGTGACATTCTATTCTAATTCCTATTCTAAAAAATGAAGGGCATATGTCAATTATGATAGTAAGAAACATCCAGCTCTTTCTAGCCCTCCACATCCTAACACTAATTCTCCCAAGAACGTTTAGATTCCTTGCTATAGTCAGTATATGATTGAGTAAAATAAAGTATGTTACCAAAGTAACCAAGATTCTTTAAGATCATCTAAACATGTTTTGGAGATTACCAATACCCATCTTCTTTAGGCAACAGCTCTTTTGACTAAGAGTACAATACTCTTCATATTGATGCATTGGTACTTGATTGGTTTCTTTTCAAAAAGACAACTTGTCTTGGGATGTAATTATCTGTAATTACACATTAGAGTGGTACTAAAATAAATGTTCAGTGCATCATTCAAGTAACATACTTTTCACAGCTCATTCTTGGATAACCAAAAGATGTATAACTAGATGTACTCTAATCACTCTCTGATAGTTAACTTATTTTCACTTACAGATATAATCACATTTTGAAATTAACTGACAACACAAAAGAATCTATCTGAAGCTTGCTACTTGCTTATTTTGTTCCTTATTACTTTGGTACAGAGGAACACAAATACATCCTGAGTTAATTCTGACTTGTTTATTACATTTACACAAAAATATTTTACCAAGTCAGTGTGCACACATTTATTTCTGATTAGATTTTCATTTTAATTATATTGAGGTCCCAAGCAATGATAGTATAGTTAATTTGACATAAATAATGACATATATATGTCATCAAAATCTTCTGAAAGCTCTAAATAGGTAATAAAACATTATGCAATTATGGTATAATTAACACAAAAGTACTGGGCAATAAATATATCCATAAGTGCATTTTCATCTAAACTTGTGCTTGCCTCACTCCTCATTTTCTTTCTCTGTATGCAGGTTCCTTATGGTGTCAAGCACTCAGTGACTTTTGGTTGAACCACCTGCTGCATTTACAAAGCAGGCTGATCCTCCTCAACAACCTGCAATGCCCATCCCTCTTCTTTTTGGTTACTGCTCAAATCAGTCTTGGATCTCTCACCTGTCATAGCGGTTCTGTCTACTGGCCAGGCCTAGCAACTTCTAATACTATCAGAGGCCCAGTGCTGACAGAAGTCTTCTGTCCAAAAGGACATGCCTTAGATGTTGATATGGTTTGGCTCTGTCCCACCCAAATCTCATCTTAAATTGTAGTTTCCATAATCCTCACATGTCATGGGAGGGACCCAGTGGGAGATAATGGAATCACTTGGGCAGTTTCCCCATAGTGTTCTTGATGTAGTGAATAAGTCTCAGGAGATCTGATGGTTTTATAAATGGGAGTTCCCCTGCAGAAGCTCTCTTTCCTGCCACCATGTAAGACGTGACTTTCCTCCTCATTCACCTTCCACCAGGACTATGAGACTTCTCCAGCTATGTGGAATTGTGAGTCAGTTAAACCTTTTTCCTTTATAAATTACCCAGTCTCAAGTATGTCTTTATTAGCAGCATGAGAATGGAGTAATATAAATGCATTCAATCTCCATTGTCAAGGAAAATGGTACAGGTGGAGGTTTTGAGGGTGTTTTTGCCTTTTAAGGACTGGGTTTTATTTTTAAGAAACTTTCATTGGAGTCTCTCAAAGAAAGCCATGTTCAATAAGGGAAGAAGATAAGGAAAATGAGGCATAGAAGGTGGAAGAAGAGAAGAAGCTGGTGGAAGAAGAGAAGGAACAAGAAAAAGATAAATTAAAAGGAAGAGTTACAGTAAAGGCCGTTTGTCATTAGACATAAAATAATAGAGATAAAATTTTCCCTGAAAAAAATGTTGGAAGTCAGCTCAGAATTGAAACTTCCCTTGCACATATTTAGTGAATGATCCCGCTCTCCTTGAGGAGGTAAGCTGGAAATGAGATACCATAATCTTCCCCTCTCAGTTCAGGAGCTTACTTTGTCTACACATGATTTATTGATGAAAGGATCAATAGCACTTTCTCTGTTTCCAACTATTATTTCAACAAATAACAGTGTAACCTCTCTTGGATTCAGCACCCCAAGACACATAAGAAAATTCAATTCATCAGTCTACTGTCCATCCCTACTGCATCCCAGTCTGATCCTTTTGTGGACACATTACAGATTCTATGAGGTATAGAAATTGGTTCTCACTATTATTTTTGGCTGGGATTTGTTTAATACCCAACATGATAGTATTCAACCTCCAGCATTTAGATAAAATATAATCATATATAATTCAAATTAGGAAATCTGCTGTGTACATATAATTTTTGTCATTCAGTTAAGGTTACATTGCTTTATACATAATTTTCAAGACACTGATTTTGAGATTGGTTATCGATATACCAACCTTTAAGGTAATAATTCAATTATGTCTAGTATTATCTCTCTAATAAGAATAAGCAATTTCCATTATCATCTCTCAATAACTCCACTTGGTTTTATTTGAGAAAAATCTCATTTTAAAATTTATTGATAGTTCTATTTTCCCAGGGACTTGAACTCTCATGAATAACATATAGAATCATAGAGAAATGCAACAAGTCAATGATAGAATAGCAAAGTTGTACTAAAAAATAATATCATATTACAGGTTTTTTCATTGTCCAGCATAGAGGAAGGATTAAATGAATTGTGGGATATCAACCCAATGAAATATTTTGCAGATATTTAAAGTTATATTTGTGAGAAATGTATAACAATATGGGGAAAATATGATGTGTACTGGAAAGAAAAGCAGAGTTTCATATTGCTTATACCCATCTCTAAAAGTCTTTAAAGGCAAACTTAGACAATATGCTAGAAGAACATGTACTGAAGATTAAAAGCTTCTGACTTTGAATGGTAAAAGTGACAGTACTTTTTCACTAAATTCTGCTTTTTCTATTTTCCAAATTTTCTATAATAAAAAATAAATGTTTTAAAAATGAGAAACTGTACAACTTTCTTCTTTTTTTATTCAGATCTCCACCGGTGGCATTTTCTGATCTGGGAAGATCTGAGAAGTAACTTCACAAAGTGAAGCTGCAGATTCAAAAACCAAATATTCCAGTATTTTAAATTACCTATGATTTTGGATATTTTGTTGCTAGAGTAAATAATCAAAAGCTGACATTTAAAAAAAAAGAGTTCAAGTATGGAAATCTTGTCATTTTTTAGTTGAAATCCAACACGGAGTGACCAGTGGATAGCATGAAAAGTGTTACTTTGAAATTTTTTTTCAAAATACCAAACTACCAAATAACAAAAAGCCATTTCTAATCTTGCTACATGAGAATTTAGTCAACTTAGCTAAGCAAGGACTAAATGAGTAATGAGTTATATGTTTAATGAATTCACATAGGAAGTAAATTATTCATAGAACTGTGATTTAGCTGAATTTGTTAAATATCAACTTTATATTTAAAAATGATCATTACACGATTTTTTTTAAATATATTATTCTTTTAATCACTGTTTGAGAAACTGCTCTTTCAAATTTGTTTTAGGGGCTTTTTTTCTGTAAAATTGTGGCACCTAGTATCATGTGAGTTCTTAACCGTGTGAGAAATAATGCAATATTATTAGCTATAATTTTTTCATTTTCTGAGCCTTTTCCAGATAGTCATGACCATATCTTGCAGTTTAAAAGAAAATAGTAATAATAAAAGGACAGGCAAACTATATTTTAGTTTTTAATAGGATACAAAGATTTTGGGGGATAACAAATATTAGAGTGACTTTTCCAAATAGTTGAAACAGTTGAACATCTATTCTGAAGTACTAGACTAATTAAATCCAAATTGTTGTTATTTCATACAACAAAACTAGAGTAGCACTTTCAAAATAAAACAAATTTTCCATGAACTAAATGTAGTGACAACTTGTCCCATTTCTGTGATAGAGATTGCCAAAAGGGGAGAAAATGTATATCTCATTCTTATCTCATTCTTATTCAAGAACCTAGCTCTCATATTTATTTATACATACATTCATTTGTGTTTTTTTAGTTACAGAGCTAAGATCAGGAGTATGCTATACAATATATACTGCATGGCCTAGAACAATTCATCTTTTTATATCCTATATAAAAATTGAAAGCTAAATAATATTAATCATAACCTTGTTTGGAGAGACAACTAACTAGTACATAACTTAATTCTTTATAATAGCCTAAAAACCGCATTTTTCAGTCAAAGTTCCAGTTCTCCTCCTCCATATCCTAGACTTCCTGGAGTCTCAGAAATGTATAGATATCTGATTCAGAAATCACTAGTGCTCTTGAAAAGAAAAATACACTGTAAAGTGAGAAAGGAGAAGCGGACACAAAGAAAGCAGGAGAGAAAACTAGCTAGCTAGCTAGATCTAAACTACAGGAAAACCATGTATAGAAAAATTAAAGACTACAAGGAAATCGTACAATTATCCCTGAAAATCTTTTAGTAATACATAGGATCAGAGCAATCCATTAAATTCTATATGATACTTTCTTTGATGTTTAAGAACTTCATAACCAAAGAATCTTTATTTTGAACATAAACAATCATCTTCCTTTTTGGTGTAAAAATCAAAGGAGACTGAGGTTTAGGACTTTTTTTTTTTTTTTTTTTTTTTGAGATGGAGTCTTGCTCTGTCACCTAGGCTGGAGTGCAGTGGCGCCATCTTGTCTCACTGCAATTGTTCAAGTGATCCTCCTGCCTCAGCCTCCTGAGCAGCTGGGATTACAGGTACCCACCACCACAATTGGCTAATTTTTGTATTTTTAGTAGAGATGGGGTTTCACCATGTTGGTCAGGCTGGTGTCGAACTTCTGACCTCAAGTGATCCGCCTGCTATGGCCTCCCAAAGTGCTGGAATTACAGGCATGACTCACCATGCCTGGCAAAGGTTTTGGACTTCTAACTATGACATGTGCTCCAGAAGTTGTTCTACTACACATATACTCATGTTCCAGTGACTTGACTCTTTCTCCCAGAAACAAATACAAAAAAATATAATCAGTTAATTGAAATACCTTTTTATCAAACTTATGTGATAACGTATGTGAAGCTAGACCTAAATATATTAGGTATATATTGACATATATTAGGTATTCCAAAATGTTAGTTCCCGTTCATTGGGACAACTTGGGTTTCTTAGAACGGGAAATTAAGATATGAGATAATAAAAAGTTTGAAAGTAATTATGCAATAATAAATCCACTGTCATATTTGGTTATGGGCTCAAACTTAGTTTCTCAAACCAAAGATTGCACCATATTTTCCTAGGGGTTTGTGAATTCTCTGAGAATTTTTTAAATTTTACTATTTACTGTACAGGTGAGACTTAAACCAATTTTAACAGGCTTAAAGGCAAAACTACCCTTTTTCAGTAATAATTAGCATGTTGAAGACATTTTAAAAGTATGTCTTTAGGCCGGGCGTGGTGGCTCAAGCCTGTAATCCCAGCACTTTGGGAGGCCGAGACGGGCGGATCACAAGATCAGAAGATCGAGACCATCCTGGCTAACATGGTGAAACCCCGTCTCTACTAAAAAAATACAAAAAAAAAAAAACTAGCTGGGCGAGGTGGCGGGCGCCTGTAGTCCCAGCTACTCGGGAGGCTGAGGCAGGAGAATGGCGTAAACCCGGGAGGCGGAGCTTGTGGTGAGCTGAGATCCGGCCATTGCACTCCAGCCTGGGCGACAGAGCGAGACTCCGTCTCAAAAAAAAAAAAAAAAAGTATGTCTTTAGCTTTTTTTTTAGCAATTTAAATTTAATTTAAAATAGCTTATGTATTATAACATTTTACAAATATCAAATTAGATAATATATTGAGTGGTGGCAGAGTAAATGAAGTTAGGATGATAGTATAAGAAACAAACACTGCCGAGGGGACGGAGCAAGATGGCCGAATAGGAACAGCTCCAGTCTCCAACTCCCAGCACCAGCGACACAGAAGACCGGTGATTTCTGCATTTTCAACTGAGGTACTGGGGTCATCTCACTAGGGAGTGCCGGACAATCGGTGCTGGTCAGCTGCTGCAGACTGACCAGCGAGAGCTGAAGCAGGGCGAGGCATCGCCTCACCTGGAAGTGCAAGGGGGAAGGGAATCCGTTTTCCTAGCCAGGGGAACTGAGACACACAACACCTGGAAAATCGGGTAACTGCCACCCCAATACTGCACTTTAAGGAAACAGGCACACCAGGAGAATATATCCCACACCTGGCGGGGAGGGTCCCACGCCCACGGAGCCTCCCTCACTGCTAACACAGCAGTCTGCGGCGATCCATCCGCAAGGCAGCAGCGAGGCTGGGGGAGGGGCGCCCGCCATTGCTGAGGCTTAAGTAGGTAAACAAAGCCGCTGGGAAGCTCAAACTGGGTGGAGCTCATAGCAGCTCAAGGAAGCCTGCCTGTCTCTGTAGACTCTACCTCTCCGGACAGCGCACAGCTGCAGTCCAATAGGGGAAGCAGCGGGGGCCGGTGCAGACGCGAACGACTCTGTCTGACAGCTTTGGGGAGAGCCGTGGATCTCCTAAGGCGGAGGTTGAGATCTGAGAACGGACAGACGGCCTGCTCAGGTGGGTCCCTGACCCCTGAGTAGCCTAGATGGGAGACATCCCCCACTAGGGGCAGTCTGACACCCCACACCTCACAGGGTGGAGTCACCCCTGAGAGGAAACTTCCAAAGGAAGAATCAGACAGGTACACTCGCTGTTCAGCAATATTCTATCTTCTGCAACTTCTGCTGCTGATACCCAGGCAAACAGGGTCTGGAGTGGACCTCAAGCAATCTCCAACAGACCAACAGACAGTCCTTCTGACTGTCAGACGGAAAATTATCAAACAGGAGGGACACCTATACCAAAATCCCATCAGTACGTCGCCATCATCAAAGACCAGAGACAGATAAAACCACAAAGATGGGGAAGAAGCAGGGCAGAAAAGCTGGAAATTCAAAAAATAAGAGCGCATCTCCCCCTGCAAAGGAGCGCAGCCCATCGCCAGCAACGGATCAAAGCTGGTCAGAGAATGACTTTCACGAGATGAGAGAAGGCTTCAGTCCATCAAACCTCTCAGAGCTAAAGGAGGAATTACGTACCCAGCGCAAAGAAACTAAAAATCTTGAAAAAAGAGTGGAAGAATTGACAGCTAGACTAATTAATGCAGAGAAGATCATAAACGAAATGACAGAGATGAAAACCATGACACGTAAATACGTGACAAATGCACAAGCTTCAGTAACCGACTCGATCAACTGGAAGAAAGAGTATCAGCGATTGAGGATCAAATGAATGAAATGAAGCGAGAAGAGAAACCAAAAGAAAAAAGAAGAAAAAGAAATGAACAAAGCCTGCAAGAAGTATGGGATTATGTAAAAAGACCAAATCTACGTTTGATTGGGGTGCCTGAAAGTGAGGGGGAAAATGGAACCAAGTTGGAAAACACTCTTCAGGATATCATCCAGGAGAACTTCCCCAACCTAGTAGGGCAGGCCAACATTCAAATTCAGGAAATACAGAGAACGCCATAAAGATACTCCTCCAGAAGAGCAACTCCAAGACACATCATTGCCAGATTCACCAAAGTTGAAATGAAGGAAAAAATCTTAAGGGCAGCCAGAGAGAAAGGTCGGGTTAGCCACAAAGGGAAGCCCATCAGACTAACAGCAGACCTCTCGGCAGAAACTCTACAAGCCAGAAGAGAGTGGGGGCCAATAATCAACGTTCTTAAAGAAAAGAATTTTAAACCCAGAATTTCATATCCAGCCAAACTAAGCTTCATCAGTGAAGGAGAAATAAAATCCTTTACAGATAAGCAAATGCTTAGAGATTTTGTCACCACCAGGCCTGCCTTACAAGAGACCCTGAAGGAAGCCCTAAACATGGAAAGGACAACCGGTACCAGCCATTGCAAAAACATGCCAAAATGTAAAGACCTTCGAGGCTAGGAAGAAACTGTATCAACTAACGAACAAAATAACCAGTTAATATCATAATGACAGGATCAAGTTCACACATAACAATATTAACCTTAAATGTAAATGGACTAAATGCTCCAATTAAAAGACACAGACTGGCAAACTGGATCAAGAGTCAAGACCCATCAGTCTGCTGTATTCAGGAGACCCATCTCACACGCAGAGACATACATAGGCTCAAAATAAAGGGATGGAGGAAGATCTACCAAGCAAATGGAGAACAAAAAAAAGCAGGGGTTGCAATCCTAGTCTCTGATAAAACAGACTTTAAACCATCAAAGATCAAAAGAGACAAAGAAGGCCATTACATAATGGTAAAGGGATCAATTCAACAGGAAGAGCTAACTCTCCTAAATATCTATGCACCCAATACAGGCACCCAGATTCATAAAGCAAGTCCTTAGAGACCTACAAAGAGACTTAGACTCCCATACAATAATAATGGGAGACTTCAACACTCCACTGTCAACATTAGACAGATCAACGACACAGAAAGTTAACAAGGATATCCAGGAATTGAACTCATCTCTGCACCAAGCGGGCCTAATAGACATCTATAGAACTCTCCACCCCAAATCAACACACTATACATTCTTCTCAGCACCACATCGCACTTATTCCAAAATTTACCACATAATTGGAAGTAAAGCACTCCTCAGCAAAGGTACAAGAACAGAAATTATAACAAACTGTCTCTCAGACCACAGTGCAATCAAATTAGAACTCAGGACTAAGAAACTCAATCAAAACCGCTCAACTACATGGAAACTGAACAACCTGCTCCTGAATGACTACTGGGTACATAACAAAATGAAAGCAGAAATAAAGATGTTCTTTGAAACCAATGAGAACAAAGATACAACATACCAGAATCTCTGGGACACATTTAAAGCAGTGTGTAGAGGGAAATTTATAGCACTAAATGCCCACAAGAGAAAGCAGGAAAGATCTAAAATTGACACTCTAACATCACAATTAAAAGAGCTAGAGAGGCAAGAGCAAACACATTCAAAGCTAGCAGAAGGCAAGAAATAACTAAGAACAGAGCAGAACTGAAGGAGCTAGAGACACAAAAAACCCTCCAAAAAATCAAAGAATCCAGGAGTTGGTTTTTTGAAAAGATCAACAAAATTGACAGACCGCTAGCTAGACTAATAAAGAAGAAAAGAGAGAGGAATCAAATAGATGCAATAAAAAATGATAAAGGGGATATCACCAGCGACCCCACAGAAATACAAACAACTATCAGAGAATACTATAAAAGCCTCTACGCAAATCAACTAGAAAATCTAGAAGAAATGGATAATTTCCTGGACACTTACACTCCCAAGACTAAACCAGGAAGAAGTTGAATCCCTGAATAGACCAATAGCAGGCTCTGAAATTGAGGCAACAATTAATAGCCTACCCACCAAAAAAAGTCCAGGACCAGATGGATTCACAGCTGAATTCTACCAGAGGTACAAGGAGGAGCTGGTACCAGTCCTTCTGAAACTATTCCAATCAATAGAAAAAGAAGGAATCCTCCCTAACTCATTTTATGAGGCCAACATCATCCTGATACAAAGCGGGCAGAGACACACAAAAAAAGAGAATTTTAGACCAATATCCCTGATGAACATCGATGCAAAAATTCTCAATAAAATACTGGCAAACCGGATTCAGCAGCACATCAAAAAGCTTATCCACCATGATCAAGTGGGCTTCATCCCTGGGATGCAAGGCTGGTTCAACATTCGCAAATCAATAAATGTAATCCAGCATATAAACAGAACCAAAAACAAGAACCACATGATTATCTCAATAGATGCAGAAAAGGCTTTTGACAAAATTCAACAGCCCTTCATGCTAAAAACACTCAATAAATTCAGTATTGATGGAACGTACCTCAAAATAATAAGAGCTATTTATGACAAACCCACAGCTAATATCATACTGAATGGGCAAAAACGGGAAAAAATCCCTTTGAAAACTGGCACAAGACAGGGATGCCCTCTCTCACCACTCCTATTCAACATAGTGTTGGAAGTTGTGGCTAAGGCAATCAGGCAAGAGAAAGAAATCAAGGGTATCCAGTTAGGAAAAGAAGAAGTCAAATTGTCCCTGTTTGCAGATGACATGATTGTATATTTAGAAAACCCCATTGTCTCAGCCCAAAATCTCCTTAAGCTGATAAGCAACTTCAGCAAAGTCTCAGGATACAAAATTAATGTGCAAAAATCACAAGCATTCTTATACACCAGTACAGACAAGCAGAGAGCCAAATCAGGAATGAACTTCCATTCACAATTGCTTCAAAGAGAATAAAATACCTAGGAATCCAGCTTACAAGGGATGTAAAGGACCTCTTCAAGGAGAACTACAAACCACTGCTCAGTGAAATCAAAGAGGACACAAACAAATGGAAGAACATACCATGCTCATGGATAGGAAGAATCAATATCGTGAAAATGGCCATACTGCCCAAGGTTATTTATAGATTCAATGCCATTCCTATCAAGCTACCAATGAGTTTCTTCACAGAATTGGAAAAAACAGCTTTAAAGTTCATATGGAACCAAAAAAGAGCCCGAACTGCCAAGACAATCCTAAGTCATAAGGACAAAGCTGGAGGCGTCACGCTACCTGACTTCAAACTATACTACAAGGCTACAGTAACCAAAACAGCATGGTACTGGTACCAAAACAGAGATATAGACCAATGGAACAGAACAGAGTCCTCAGAAATAATACCACACATCTACAGCCATCTCATCTTTGACAAACCTAAGAGAAACAAGAAATGGGGAAAGGATTCCCTATTTAATAAATGGTGCTGGGAAAATTGGCTAGCCATAAGTAGAAAGCTGAAACTGGATCCTTTCCTTACCCCTTATACGAAGATTAATTCAAGATGGATTAGAGACTTAAATGTTAGACCTTATACCGTAAAAACCCTAGAAGAAAATCTAGGTAGTACCATTCAGGACATAGGCATGGGCAAGGACTTCATGTCTAAAACACCAAAAGCAACGGCAGCAAAAGCCAAAATTGACACATAGGATCTAATTAAACTAAAGACCTTTTGCACAGAAAAAGAAACTACCATCAGAGTGAACAGGCAACCTACAGAATGGGAGAAAATTTTTGCAATCTACTCATCTGACAAAGGGCTAATATCCAGGATCTACAAAGAACTCACACAAATTTACAAGAAAAAAACAAACAACCCCATCAAAAAGTGGGCAAAGGATATGAACAGATATTTCTCAAAAGAAGACATCCATACAGCCAACAGACACATGAAAAAATGCTCATCATCACTCGCCATCAGAGAAATGAAAATCAAAACCACAATGAGATACCATCTCACACCAGTTAGAATGGCAATCATTAAGAAGTCAGGAAACAATAGATGTTGGAGAGGATGTGGAGAAATCTAGCTTTTTCCCATCTGGGCATTCTGACCTTCTGCAACCTCCCTCTAGCCCACCGCGCTCCAGATACACTGTCTCCTTTTTGTTTTTCAAGACTGAATCCTTCCCACCCTTAAGATTCCAACCCCAATGTTATGTCTATAGAGCACCCTTCTCTGATAAAACTATGTAAAATAGCCACTTCTGCTTACTTTCTGTCATATCACATCATCTTTTCTTAAAACAGGTGCTTCATCTGTGTTATTTACATCTGTATACCCAGCATGAATCATGGTTCCTAGATCACAGAAGGTGTTCAATAGAAAGAGAATGAATGAATAAGAGAATGAATTAGTAAATCTTCCTTGTATCCTGGATTCATCTAGAAATTATAGATACAAAGTTGAATCAAATGTGGTAAACTCAAGGAACTTACTGAATCAGAAGAATGTTGGCTAAATTTAGAATCCAAGGTTTGTGTGTTAGAAAGACCACTGTGGATGAGTAGAGTATGAAAATAAATCGGAAAAGAGCTGCGCTGTAAGGAAATGAGTGTTTGAGAGGTTATGGCAGTAAAGTAAGCAAAATTCTATGAGGCTCTGTTGTACGTCTACGATATAGGGAAATAAAAAGATCCCAAAGATGTTAAGCAGGGTGAATTATTTGGCTGTAAGAGACAAGGAAGATGGAGCTATGCTTTCAGATTAATTTTAGGTACTACATAAATAAAGGTGACATTCGCTGAGATAAGGATATAGCAAAAGAGACATGTTATTGTGAAACCAAAAGGAGAGGGGAGATATTGTATGTGTATAATATCTAAGATTCTAACATGTTGAGTGTGAGCTGTCCATTGGATATGGAAGTTAAGATATTCACGGACATTTGGGTATTAATACATGTATCTGAGTATTCAGGACAGAGATATGGTTGGCAATTTGAATTGGGCACTTTTGCTTCATACAGAGATAGCACTGGAAATCATAGGAAGAAAGGAAATAAACCAAAGATCATCAAGCGTGAAAAGACATGAAGGGCAAGAACTACATCTGAAGGTGTACGATAAAATTGATGTTCACAGAAACATGTGCAGCCACATGCGTGAGGGGGTGGCTGGCTTAGCAATCATGAAAGGAAGAGAAATTTCCACTGCACCTGGTTAAAGCAGTTGCCCATAACAGCATAATTATAAAGTAGAACTGTCCCCTTGGGAAAGCCATGCGTGAATGGAAGAGTTGGAGTATAGCCATAAACTACTATCTTCTGAGAATCGTGTGTGTGTGTGTGTGTGTGTGTGTGTGTGTGTAAAATAGCCTTTAGTAACAGTTACCCTTAAGGAAAAATACAAAAGTAGCATTTACCAAAAATGTAAAATTCCTTTCTAAGAAAAGTCAGAATTGTCAATATAATTTGGAGGGCTAGGAAAATGGAAAAAAAGGTAATACGAGTTTTAATTAAGTCTGCTAGTGTGTATCTGACTCTCCTCTTCTCAAAATAGTTTTCTTTTTTTCTTTTTTTCTTTTTTCTTTTTTTTTTTTTTTTGAGATGGAGTCTCACTCTATTGCTCAGGCTGGAGTGCAGTGGCGTGATCTCGGTTCACTGAAACCTCCACCTTCCAAGTTCAAGCAATTCTCCTGCACTCATGAGTAGCTGGGATTACAGATGAGTGCCACCATGTCCAGTTAATTTTTGTGTTTTTAGTAGGGATGAGGTTTCACCATTTTGGCCAGGCTGGTCTCAAACTCCTGACCCCAAGTGATCCACCCACCTCGGCCTCCCAAAGTGCTGGGATTACAGGCACGAGCCACCACACCTGGCTGGAATTTTCTTATTCTATAACTACATACATTGAGCTACTAAAGTTATAAGGGTAAACATGTTTACCTAGTATTTTGAAATTGAAGTGTCTTATGATAAAAACATTGTAGTTTTTAATATTCCGTTAAAGCTATTGTCTCACCCCCCACCACCCTACTCTATTCAAAATTGCCACAAAAGAGATATGAGTATTTATAAAGATGGTTTGAAATGAAATGTGAAATTATTTCTTAAATGAGGAATTGCAAATTAGAGCAAAAAATAAATGTGGCTTACCATTGCCTCTCATTTTAAGACCAGGAAAAATTGCTTTGACTGTACTTGTTATCGTAGTTCTTGTCAAGATTTGATTTTCATTTTTTGTTCACTCTTTTGTTTTCCTCTTTCTTATTTAAGTGAATCAGAATATTTTGAGAATGAATCAAACTGAGTCATGTCAATTAGATTTGACATCTGGCATTCTAGCGTTACCTGCAAATATTCATACCCAACTACACTGCTACACTGACAGTGTTCATACCCAACTATACTGCTACACAGACAATCTTGGACTAAAAAATATTTCTGAACAACAATTCAGTGGAGCATATACTTGAGAAAATATAGTGTTTTGTTGTTGGTGGTGTTGGTTTTGCTTTTGTTTGTTTTCGTTTGTTTTGTTTTGAGACAGCGTCTTGCTCTGTCGCTCAGACTGGAGTACGGTGGCACGATCTCGGCTCACTGCAAACTCTAGTGGCACGATTTCGGGTCACTGCAACATCTACCTCCTGAGTTCAAGCAATTCTCCTACCTCACCCTCCTGAGTAGCTGGGGTTACAGGTGCACACCACCATGCCCAGCTAATTTTTGCATTTTTTAGTAGAGACAGGGTTTCACCATGTTGGCCAGGCTGATCTCAAACCCCTGACCTCAGGTGATCTGCCCACCTTGGCCTCCCAAAGTGCTGGGATTGCAGGTGTGAGCCACCTCGCCCAGCCGAGAAAATAAGAAAATATAGTTTTATGAAAGCAAGCCCCTATCTTTTTTTTTTTTTTTGAGACGGAGTCTCGCTCTGTTGCCCGGGCTGGAGTGCGGTGGCGCCATCTCAGCTCACGGCAAGCTCCACCTCCTGAGAGGTAGCCGCCATGCCTGGCTAATTTTTTTTTTTTTTTTTTGGTAGAGACGGAGTTTCATCATGTTAGCCAGGATGGTCTTGATTTCCTGATCTCGTGATTCACCAGCCTCGGCCTCCCAGAGTGCTGGGATTACAGGCATGAGCCACTGTGCCTGGTCAAACCCTTATCTTTAAAATGTCTTAAAACACAAGCATTAATTAGTCCTCCCTGAAGTATCTGCATTAATGTCTCGTTTAAACAAGTTTGTTGTGACCTAATTTCTATCATGGAGTTTCTAAGGTTTTATTTTAGTACTGTTTTTAATATACTGAGAAATAACCAAGCAAGCCAGATGCTCTCTAATATTTTTCTCCATAATAGGATTTCAGATTTTCAAAGTAAGATACAGGCAATACTTTGCTCTATGTTCATTGTTTCAGCTTTTCATATGATGTTTTATTGTTTCATCTTTCCGGAAAGCTGAATACACACACACACACGCACAAACATGCACACACACATTTTCACAAGTTAGATAAATGAATAGTTCTAGGTCTAAGTGATAATCCCTCCATTTCCTCATTATTTTCTTGATTAAACTGTAAACCGCTGTGTTTTTTCTACCCTAATTAGAAAGCTTAGAGGTTTCTAGGCTTGAATTTAGTTCATTAATTTGTTTTTAATCATTAGTACCACTGAACATAAATACCCTTTAGAAGCTTAATCTTTTTGGTTTAGAAAAAGGGTGACTACTCAATCTTCCATTACTGTTAAGCTGGGTTTACCTTTGGCATAAGGAAAGCACTTGTTTTTAAAAGAATAATAAATGTATACTGAAGAAAAATTGGAAGCAACCTTCCAATTTAGAAATGGGCAGCTTGTCCTGTAAATTATCTTACATATACCCAGCAGAATACTTTGTTGCCATGACAGTAACGATGTCTATAATGATTTATAAATATTGAAACATATTTTGAGCGAAAAGAAAGAAATTAAAAAGCAGTATGTGAGGATACGATGTAAGAGAGAGAGAGAATGAGAAGAAAATTTTCCAACTATTGAGTGGTTAGCTTTGAGGAGTGATATTAGGAGTAATTTTTGCTATGCTTTTAATTGTTAATAGTATGTATTATTTTAACAAAAACAGCAAAACTATTAATGAAAATGAGAATAACTGAAAAGTCAAGAAAATATGCATGCAACAGGTTACTCATGCAAATATAGGGTAACAGAAATAAGAAATCTGAAAAATTCAACAATCTTGACAGTATAGCTCACTTTCCACAGTATCTTTCTTTAATAACTTGTTTTATTTTAAATTGTCTCTAATGCAGTTCAGCCAGCTTTTCAATATTTATTGATAATTCCCCACTTTTACATCATTATTTCATATATTATTATATTAGTAGTTATCAATATATTAATATTATAATGTATTAATTTATAATACTTTATTAATGTAACATACAACATAAATACTTATTAAAATATTATTTATATGTACATGCTTTATTCTGAGACTGCATAAATTCTGTGTCGTTTTATTTCTTCAGGCTGTCTTACACATATGTTTCTGTTTACGTCAAAAACAAACAAGTAAAAGATGAACACAAGTCAGAGAATAAAACAGAGGCACCAAGCAGGTAGTTTTACTTTATGTAGAATCATTACCTTCGGTGACATTTTATATCAGTGAATATAGTTTAATACAGACTTTTGGATTTCCATACAACTTAGTTTTCCATATTCTCCCTTCATCCTTCCGTCTCTCCTGTTTAAACAAGTAACCAAGTCAGTTAATGAACAGCTAGCCCTGTACTCAATGGCAGGATTATAACAATGAACTGGAGTATGTGTCTGTCCATATATGGCTTATTTCTACGCATCACATAGCTTCAGCTGCATTTCCATGTAACTTCATTCTTCTGTGTTTACTTTACTAATCCAGGATCCTCTGTTACACTGACTACCTGCCTCACCCACCCCTAAAAGCAGGCAAAGGCAACAAATCTAAAATCCTTTTTAAGTTGTAAAGCTAGTTCTGCTTAGCATTTAGCACTTCTCCAACATTTGAGTTTTTCTTAACAGTTCTGACTCCATACAGGAAAAATGTCTTTCAAGGAAGTAGCAATTTGAGCTGGGATCTGAATGCAAAAAAGTAGATGGATTCATTTCCAGCTGAGAAAAGAACATGAGGAAAGGCATGAAGTCTTCCCTGGCACAGCAGAGAATTTTGTGGATAATTTTTAAACACTATCAATGTCTGGGTCCCCGAACAGAAAGGATACAATAAAGATACTAAAAGTAGAACGGGAAGGTGGATTTTAACAGAATTTGTGACAATCATAGATAACAATGGCTTCCTTGAAAAAATTGAGTAATATTGCAGTTTACTTAATAATACATTACCTCATTTAATCCATGTAGATGCAATGAAGTGTGTGCTATAATTAGCACAGTTTTATAGTGAAGGACACTAACATTTAGAGAGCTCGAATGTGAGTCCTGATTTTTCTTCCTCCAGAGCACTAGCTTTTACATTAAATTGCTTGGACAAGCCATGACACCATCTGGCATCCTGGGAATCCAAGTCCTATTTCTCACATTGCTTCCAAAGGAAAATAGGTTATAACTTCCAAAAAATTAACTTTCAAATGAACTTCTAAAACACAACCTATTTATAACTAGATGGAATTGCATATGCAGTTTAAAATGCCCTCTCTCCTCATGCAAGATGATATTTTCTACAGAAATTGCAAAATTGTCAGATATGTGAAGTCTTGAGAGAAAATATGTATCCTTGTATAACATATTTCCTAATTCAAACTTGTTTAAACAATGTAATTGAGCATTGTTACTTTAAAAAAAATTTACGTTAAATTTTATCCAGAAAATTCATACTTCAACAAATATCTTGAGGCAACAATGTCTACAAAATAAAGTATCCAAATAGAGGGCATCAACAGACAGTTACACTGTATGAATTTATCATTCACATTTATCATTTATACTCAAGTTTGGATTCTAAATTGCTTATAACCTTTTACTTTCAAAGCCTTTGCCACTGAAGCCTTTTTTAAAAACTTTATTTTTTCATTTGATGGTATATGAATTAGTCTTTACCACCTAAAAATCACACATACACGTACATTTACACACAAACACATTCACTCTTAGTCTCTCTCACATGTCTACAGTGTTTCTGTTAAATAGCCAGAATTTATCCATTCAACAAGTATTTTTTGAGATCCTCCTAGGTGTTAACAAGGTTAGACTATTAGCTAAATATTATGTTAACAGCTGGGATTCGGTGCTAGGTGCAGGATGCAGGATTTATATAATCCACATGACTTTCAGTAGAATAAAATACTCTCTTTAAATTACAGTAGTCGTCTGAATGAGACAGTTGTCTCCTTAGACATAACCTTTTACTTTGACACAGATACACTACTTAAACTGTGATAGATTTTATATTTCTTCTATTTTCTTGTGGCTGTTTTATAGTTTTTTTATTTAAATAAACAAGGAAAAACAGAATGTTGGGAAACATGGAATTACAAATATTGAATACCAACTACTTCAAAAAATATTATTGCCAGGGATATTGTCAAAAGGATTAGTCAAGCATAAACCTACAGCCTTTAAAGGGAAAAATATAAAAACCTAATATTGTCCCTTAAATTATCGGTATAACATTTTGTTTTTAATAATCTACCATTTGTATAAAAGCTTTAGTGACATTTTACTTGCATCTGTTTTTATGGTTGCTATTTCTCTAGCATGGTAAATAAGTAGTATATTATGAGAACTGCATATATTAGTAAAATCCAAGGGATTCTATGTTTCTTTCTTTCAAAATATTGATAATTTTGTGAAATGTTCTACCAGAACAATGTTTCTTGTTGCAGCAATGAAGGAAAAGGGGTAACCATTTACTTCTAGGACATTCCCAATTATATTTATTGACAACTGATAGAGCTTTTGATATTGATAACTTAAATGTAAACATAATTCCATATTAAATTTGGAGGTATTTTAGTGATTTTTGTATTTGTCCATTTTCACACTGCTATAAAGAACTACTTGAGACTAGGTAATTTATAATTAAAAAAGGCCAGGGAGGCCTCAGGAAACTTACAATCATGGTGGAAGGCAAAAGGGAAGAAAGTACCTTCTTTACAAGGCAGCAGAAGAGGTGGTGAGGATCTGCCAAACACTTTTAAACCATCAGATCTTGAGAACTCACTCATTATCATGAGAACAGCATAGGGGAAACTGCCCCTATGATCTAATCACCGCCCACCAGGACTTTCCCTCAACACATGAGGATTATAATTTGAGATGATGTTTAGGTGGGGACACAGGCAAACCATATCATTCCACCTCTAACCCCTCCCAAATCTCATATCTTTCTCACATTTCAGCATACAATTATGCCTTCCAACAGTCCCCCAAAGTCTAAGCTCATTCCAGCATTAACACAAAAGTCCAAGTCCAAAGTCTCATCTGAGACAAGGCAAGTCCCTTTCCACCTATGAGCATATAAAATCAAAAGCAAGTAAGTTGCTTCCAAGGTACAATAAAGGTACAAGAATTAGGTAAATTCTCCCATTACAAATGGGAGAAATGGGCCAGTAAAAGAGGATATAGGCCCCATGCAAGTCCAAAACCCAGTAGGGCAGTCATTAAATATTAAAGCTCTGAAATGATCTCCTTTGACTCCATGTCTCACATTCAAGGCATGATGATGCAAGGAAGGGGTGGTCTCTCAAGGACCTGGGCAGCTCCACTCCTGTGGCTCTGCAGGGTACAGCCCCTGCAGCTGCTTCCATTGGCTGGCCTTGAGTGTCTGCAGCTTTTCCAGGTGCCCGAAGCAAGCTGTTGGTGGATCTGCAGTTCAAGGATCTGGAGGACAGTGGTCCTCTTTTCACAGCTCCACTAGGCAGCGCCCCAGCGGGGACTTTGTGTGGGGACTCCAATCCCACATTTCCCTTATGCATTGCCATAGTAGAAGTTCTCCATGTAGGCTCCTCCCATGCAGTAGACGTCTGCCTGGACATCCAGGTGTTTCCATACACACTCTGAAATTGAGGCAGAGGTTCCCAAAGCTCAACTCTTGTCTTCTGCACACTTATAGGCACAATACCATATGAAAGCCACCAAGGCTTGGGGCTTGCACCTTCTGAAGCAACAGCCCAAGCTATATCTTGGCCCCTTTAAGTCATGGCCAAGAGGTGGAGTGGCTGGGATGCAGGACACAATGTCCTGAAGCTGCACAGAGCAGCAGGGACCTGAGCCTGGCTCTGGCCCAGGAAACCATTTTTCCTTCCTAGACCTCCAAGCCTGTTATGAGAGGGCTGTGTGAAGGTCTCTGAAATGCTCTGGAGACATTTCCCCCATTGTATTAGTGGTTTCCATTCAACTCCTCATTACTTATGCAAATATCTGCAGCCAGATTGAATTTCTCCCCAGAAAATGGGTTTTTATGTTATACCACATGATCTGCTGCAAATTTTCCAAACTTTTATGCTCTACTTCCCTTCTAGATATAGGTTCCAATTTCAGATCATCTCTTTGTCAGTGCATGTGACCATATGCACTTAGAAACAACCAGGTCACATCTTGAATGCAATGCTTAGAAATTTCTTCTGCCAGATACCCTAAATCATCTCTCTCATGTTCAAAGTTCCACAGATCTCTAGAGCAGCAGCAAAATGCTGCCAGTCTCTTTGCTTAAGCATAGCAAGAATGACATTTGCTCCAGTTCTCAGTAAGTTCCTCATCTCCATCTGAGACCACCTCAGTCTAGACTTTACTGTTCATATCACTATCAGCATTTTGGTCAAAACCATTCAACCAGTCTCTAGGAGTTCCAAACCTTCCCACATTTTTCTGTGTTCTTCTGAGTCCTTCAAACTGTTCCAATCTCTACCCATTACCCAGTTCCAAAGTCACTTCTACATTTTCAGATATTTTCATGGCAGTGCCCCAAACTCCCAGCACGAATTTTCTGTACTAGTCCATTTTCACACTGCTATAAAGATCTACTTGAGACTAGGAAATTTATAAAGGAAAGAGGTTTAACTGACTCACAGTTCCACATGGCTGGGGAGACCTCTGGAAACTCACAGTCATGGCAGAACACAAAGGGGAAGTGAGCACCTTCTTCACAAGGTGACAAAAGGGAGTAGGGGTACTGTCAAACACTTTTAAATCATCAGCTCTCATAAGAACTCACTCACTATTACAAGAACAGCATGGGGGAAATCACCCCCATGATCAAATCACCTCCCACCAGGTCCCTCCCTTGACACATAGGGATTACAATTTAAGATGAGATTTGGGTGGGGATGCAGAGCCAAACCATATCAAATTTCAACATTAACCTGAAATATTTGCATTGATGATTTATTGCTGAAGGACTTCACTCAAGTTATTCAAAGGATCTAAGTTTTTGCTACATCTGAAAATCGTGTTATAAAACACAGCAGAGCTGAACTTGCTGCTTACAAAGAGAAAGTAGAACAAGTCACAGATGTCCAAACTAAGAAGCACTATGATGTGGTGACTAAGAATTAAGAAACCAAAATGAGACTACGTAGGATCAAATATTGTCATTACCATTAACTAGCTCTGTGACCATGAACCCTATCCAAAATAAGCATGTCAAGATAAAAAGAGATAATTTAGGTAAGGCACTTAGGCCAGTGCCTGGTAAAGATAAGGATCCAATATGAACAATCTACCACAAAATACGCTGACATTGCTATCAACATGGTATGAACTTTCAATGGATCATCTCACTTAATTTTCAAAATTACACCAAAAAGTAGGTTCTATTATTACCCCCATCTTATATGAAGACTTTATTGTGTTGAAGAAAAAAAGGAAGAAAAAGGAAATATTAATCTTAAAATGAGAAGATGATAACATAGAGCACTTGTTTCCTGTGGTTAACAAGAATTGCCTGTGGTTAACAATTGTGGATGTTATAAAAATACATGACTAATTAGCTTAATATTTGTAGGCACTATATTTAATTTCAAATATTTCTCAACTATTCAGTGCCTAATTATGAGGTCTATTTCTTATCTGGGAGTTTCTTTGCTACTTCTCCTCTCTGTCCATTTCATGACATACACAGTTGCTGCCAGGATAATAAAGCTAAGTCAGTCTTCAGATAAGTAGCACATATTTCATGGGTACCTCTTACATGCATGGCACTATGAATGTCCCTGTTTGTGGGGGAAAGGGGAATTGAACCAAGAAATACTATTGGAAAGAATATGGGGGTGATTTAACCACCAGAACTTAGTGAGGGAAATTGAACAAAGATATATACCCTGCCATTATACATAGTCAAGATATATATTTTTTAAAACAATGAACTGTTATTAAGCTTCAAAGTAGAAGAAGAGTTCCATTTAAATAACCACTCAGAGATTAAGTACATTTGTTTTACTAATATTTCCTTGGGCATTTTTCTTCCCTAGCACTCTTTTGGCTTCCTTAAAATGTGTCTGCATCTTTTGCTTCACAAAATTTCTTATGCTATGTCTCCAAAGACAAATAGAGGTGAAAAGTATGTTTCCTAGTAAAATAAGAATTTTCCCAGCAACTTTTTTTTTTTTTTTTTTTTTTTTTTGAGGCCGAGTCTCGCTCTGTCACCCAAGCTGGAGTGCAGTGGCCGGATCTCAGCTCACTGCAAGCTCCACCTCCCGGGTTTACGCCATTCTCCTGCCTCAGCCTCCCGAGTAGCTGTTTCCCAGCATTTTTAGGTAGTCTTTCCACACTGGCTGTGTTTAACATTATAGGTTGCGTTGTCTTCTACATGCATTTGACTGATGTATCAATATAGATTTGGAAGAAAAATATGTATTTGCATACTGTACACAGCATTCTTTCACTGTTCTCATGGATCAAATTTTGTCAAAATATACATTCATAATGTTTAATCAAAATACATTTATTTTATTTATATATATTTTAATCAAAACATATTTAGGATTTATTGTAACATTTTAGAAAAAACGTTAGAACTGGAAACATCTGGGTTTATGTCCTAGGGTTCCGCTTATTATGTGGCCTTAAGCAAATCATTTAACCCCTCTTCAATTCAGTTTCCTTTTCTTTAAAGTTGTGGCAATTATCCTTGCCATAATTATTCTATTTTATATCTGGAAAGACCAGAAATAATATATGTGAATTAGAAAAAAATCTATGATGTTATTATGAGGTGTCTGCCGCAGTGTTGTTTATCTTTAAATGTAGTCATATAAATATATCCTTTCAAGTAATCAAGTGAAATATGCAGTGAAATAAATATGAGCTGAGGGTTCTGCTAGTGATGGAAGTCTCTGCTATTGGAAAATTTATTCCCACGAAGTTTTTAGTCAATGACTGTGGCAACCAAGGGAGAAGTCTCCAGTAGGATGAGCACCATCATGCTCTAACTTTATGTATCCCTTTTTCTTGATTAATGATTGGGTCATGATCTTGAAGGCATCCTTGGTTATGTGCACGTAAAAAAGTGTGCAAAGGCACAGGGTGCGCACTGGTCCCATGGATCCACTGTTTGTTTCAACAGTGTTTGCGTGCCACAGACTCTAGGGACTCTGCCCCTCCAGCTCTAACCACCCTTCAATCTCCTCTCCAGTAGCAATCTCCAGGACCATCTTCGCATCTAAGCCCTAGCTTTCAGGATCAGTTAATGCCTTTTAATTCTTGTTGCTGTTGTTTTAATGGGTCTATGGGGTGTGTGTTTATATGTATCAGCTCCTTGTTACCAACCAACCATGAGCATCGCATCCAACACATTACTCTGACTCAGGGTGTAGGTCATTACTGTTAACCGCCAGGTCCCCAGCATCTGCGGGTCTCTTACACCTTTCTCTGGGCTTCTAATTCCACTGGAAAGATGTCACCCTGGAGGGTGTGGGCCACTTTTGGATGACCACTTGGCCAGCCTCCTCCACAGGCAGATTGGATGAATACCTCTTTGAAAGACTCATCCTCCAGCACAAGGAGCCTCTGGACTCCAGAGGTCATTTCATCCTGGATCCTTTTCCCAAGCAGTGTGCAAAATGGAAACAATAAATAATAAAATAATTTTTGCATTAAAAAAATAAACTTTTGGCAGTGATTCCTTTAGTCATTCATTCATTCAGCTGTCTCCAGAGGAAAGAAAATTTTATTTAAACTTCAAGAATAGTGGGAGGCTTCCCATTATTAGGTGGATTGAACTCTTCATTGCCTTCAGAATAAACTTCAAACTCCTTGTGGTGGCCTCTAGAAAATTCACCATTTTCCCAAAATATATGTCCAATCTTTATCCCCCATTATATCTTTTCCTAAACGTTTTGTCCCCACAATATAAAATTACTGGATTTTCAGCAAACACGGTATATGTTTCAATCATCTCTCTCAATATGTCATGCTATTTAACTAGCCAGGGATGTCCTTCCTTCCTTTCTCCATCTACTGGCACTCTACTTTGTGTCTAAGACATAGGTCAGGTGCTTTCTTCATGGGAAACCCTCCCGTACACTTCCCACCTTTCCCCACTCCTCCAGATTGACCCTGAAGAGGGCCAATGGCTGTTTATCAAACACTTTGTGGAAGAGATTGGACTAGAAAATTGCAAAAGTCCTTTGGATAGACTTAATAAAATGTTTCCATGTTTAGGAGAGGAGCAAATTATCAGCACAAGACTTTCATACTGACCCAAATGCACATCACAACTCGACTCCAGCCTATTTTGAATTTGGTATATTTTCCGAAGATGGAAACCTCATTAGTCAAGGACTAAAGGTTTTCATTTCAGAATTTCCCAAGACAAATTGTTCTAACAAGTTATCTATAATTCTCTTTTTTTGTTATTGTTCCATTCCTTTTTTAGCAGCAAAATGTGTTTTTCATAAGCATATTTAGGTCTAGAGAGTTTAAATTTTTTTTTTTCTTTGAGATGGAGTTTTGCTCTGTTGCCCAGGCCGGAGTGCAGTGTCACAAACTTGGCTCACTGCAACCTCTGCCTCCTGAGTTCAAGCAATTCTCCTGTCTCGGCCTCTCGAGTAGCTGGGATTAGAGGTGGGCACCACCACACTGTCTAATTTTTGTATTTTTAGTAGAGATGGGGTTTCGCCATGTTGGCCAGGATGGTCTCGAACTCCTGACCTCAGGTGATCCACCCACCTCAGCCTTCCAAAGTGCTAGGATTACAGGCATCAGCCACTGCACCCAGCTGAGAGCTTAATACTTATGGTTCCTCTTTACTTTATGTCAACTGGAAAGTGTTATATTTACTCATTGAATCCCAGTTTTGGAAGGAAGATATGATGGGCTGTCAGAATTTCTTAGTAGGATGGGGAAAATAATAAAGCATAAATATTCAAAGTTTCCTTCACTTCCCTATCCTTGCTTGACTTTGAGTAATTCATTATATTGGTCATTTTACTAGTCAGGATTTTGACATAGGTAGGTATGAAATGGCAGAGCCAACAAAACCCCCACAAAACTATATTACTTACATGAAGACAGGCAAATTCTATGCTTGGGGGAGGGGGGAAGATTTGGAAAAGAAGGAGGAAAAGGAGAAATACAAAAGGTCAAGAGTGGTCTGAATTTTCTTAGGACGTTTTGGAGAGGGAGAGACAATTAATGAGAAAGGGAGAGGGGGCAAATAAACGAATAACTAGGTGCAAGATCCCAGGCAGGGCCCTTACTGTGATGATTGACTATGGGAGGTGGGTGTGCACAGCAGATTTTTAGGATATTTTGCAGTGCATTATGCACTAATAATTGTCGGTATTTTTGAAGAAAATACAGAAAAATTGATTTTCACTTTTGGATTGAATTCCTCCTGCATGCCACACCCTGTGAGACAACATACTTTTGAGATGGGCCAGGTAATAGTTTAGCTTTGTTCAGGCTACCTACTATAATACTATAATATCTATTATTCTATTGTCTCCTCACTGGCCTTTCTTCCTAGGCTACAATCATGGTGTGGACAGGGATTCTGTCTTATTCATTTTGCTAATGCCATCATCCAGGACAATATCTGGCAAGTACTAAATATTCAATAAACACTGAATGAATGAAGAGGATTCTAGAAATCTTATATCAATTGCAGTCACAATCATGTGAAGGGGAAAAAAAAGGTCTTAAGATAGAAAATTTTTTCAGAGTTTGGGACCAGTTATATAACAATTTTTTTTTTCCAAAGGTAAGAACAGATACCGCCTACATTTTCCTCTAGCAGTCATTTTTCTTCTTGCATGGGCAAATTACACATCAGAACACCCACACACAGTGCCTTGCAAGAGAGAACAAATATGAAATACAAAGCATTCTGCTGATTGTAGGGGAAAAAGACACACAATAGACAGTAAAGATAATAAATGTGCTGATGTCTATGATTTCCTACAACTATGTGATAATCTGCTACAATTCCAAACTGCATTTTCCCCCGGAAGATCAATATATTTAAATCAGACAAAATTACATTTTAAAATTATTTTTACTGATTATGAGTGAAGCCAGTAGGAGATTCAATATATTTGTAACTCCAAAGTTTGAATTATTGCACAGTAAAGTATATTTTAATTGTTTGTGTCTAGTGTTCTAATTGAGGGGATATATTAATTCATTAGCCAGATATTTATTGAGCACTACTATGTACCAGGCATTTTATAAATGTGCTACCAATTGAACAAAGAACAAACACAATCCATACTCTCAAGGAACCTAGGAAAAATGAAGTGCAATACAGTGAGTAAATAATGGGATAAATAGAAGGAGAGCCTCAATTTATGTGGAAGAGCCAGGGAAAGGTTCACAGATCAAGGAAAACTGAAGCTATGCCTTGAACCAATTTTCTATGCAGGTAAACAAACAAGCAAACATAAAAGGAAAGAAGCTAAAAGCTAATTTGGTGATTTAGTGAAAGTCAATTCCATCATGATTGCTAAATCACAGGAGGTAAAGAATGACAAGACTTTAGGCTAGAAAGAAAACAAGAAGTCTTGCATGGCTTGGTTAGAAGCACGGATTTCATTCAGGGGGAAAAAGTTTGTACGCCAGAAGAATCTTTCTGATTGCATTTTGAAGGCTGACTAGAGGGTAATGACTGTCAGTAAGGAACCTTAGAAGACCCCAGGAATTGTCCAGGGGAGCCATGATGGGGATCTGAAATAAGGTAAGTATTGGTAAGGGAAGTAATGAATGGTGGGTTGGAAACATCTTTAGGAATCTGCAAGACTTGGTGACTGACTGGATATGGAAGGGAAGAATGAAAGTTAAGAATGACTCCCAGGTGTCTAGATGAAAGACTATGCAAGTAGCAGTGCCAACCCTTAGTTTGGGAATATTGAAAAGGACAAGAAGCTGATGAATGCAGTTTGGGGCATGTTGATTATGAGCATATTTGGGATGTTCAGGTAGAGATGTGTGGAGATATGAGTTTGCATCTCAGGAGCAAATTCTGGCTGAAGAGAGAGGCTGAAAAATTGTTCAGGTACACACGTCCATTGAAGCCTTGTAATAACATGCAAAATGTTTGGAATATCTTAACAAAGCTATTACCCCTATCTGTCTGTAATGTAAATCTAGATTTTAATATATGAGGGTTTGTTAAAAGCAATGGTTCGTAAAACATTTTTCCTCTTCTAAAACATCTCAGAAATGTGCCATACTGTTACCAGGTATCAAAAGCTTAGAACAGCAGGATTTTCAATCTTGTAGACAAGCTCTGTGATGGTGCAGTTTCAAACCTTTGGAGGCTACAGTTTGAAATGAATCCTCAGCTAACTCTGACTTCTCTATCCACAGATTATCACTGATTAAAAGTAAAGCATATCCCCAGCGAACATGACTACTTAAATAAATATTTTAGTAGCAGAAAATTCCATGATCCCATGCTGATATGTTGTTTTATATATTTTTGTTCAAATTCAAGAAATTGAGAAATAATGAATTTTATAATATCAAATATTAATAAAATAAGTTATTTTCATAAACATTGCTCATTTGCATTTCAGGAAAAGTTAGCACATGTGGAGAGGTCTATGTCACAGATCACAGAAAATGTAATTCCCAATCAGACTATAGTACTTTTTGACAACAGAAGCTTTGTAATTTACTAAAAGAATTTTAAGATTATTATTTCTAAGACTAAAAGAATTTTGTGGCTTTTTAGTTCTACAAATTTTCATTCCAGATACACACTTATATACCTAGTTTGTAATAATATTTTCTTGATTTTTTATAATCTAATTCATATTTTATATCAAAAGTTTAAAAAAGTATCAGTTGTTTGACTATAATTTGTTTTAAATTACTTTCCTGGATGGATGATTATTGGTATGTTTGTGTAACTGAGACTCATTTATGCTTACTTTATGTGCTACAGCAAAAGTAGCAACACTATATTTTATGTTTAAATTTTAATTGTATTTGCCTCATATACGTGAAAATAATAATAGAGTTCAGAAATAAACCTGGAGTGAGATAAGATTCTCAAAATCCGTAGGCATCTAAAAATATTTGACTCCTTTATATTTTTTATTATTAGGAAAAAGTAAACTTGAATATAAAGAATATGAAAACCATCCTCTGAAAAACCATTACATCTGGGATGTTTCCAAACACTCCACCACCTTCATCAAATTTAGTCTTTGTGGATTTAATATAAAACTAAAAACAGTTTTATATCTTCTCTTATCACTACTCTTTTCCGTCCCAACTTCCCTTCTCCTACTGCCAAGCATGAAGGCGCTGGTATACATATAAGCACAAATAGTACTCCTAGAAGACCACATTATATAAGAAGACTTATGTTAAGGAAGGAGATTCCTTAAAATTGTACTAAAAGTAATGTTTACACCTGAAAATTTTTTTCATACATCGATAATTGAGTAGTTTGACATTGAATATTTTAGTAGATTGATGTGACGACAAGCAAGTAAGCTCGCAGGAAGCCCCTAATTTTTGCTGCTCTCTTTTAGGAGGTAACAGAAAGCCTGTAATGAGCCTAAGGTGGGGGTCCTTATTGTCCCTGCTAATGTAATGGTATCAATGTTTCAGGAGGGCTTCCTGAAACAAGAGCCAGAACTTCAGATAAATCTCTAGAACAACACTTGGATTGCCAGCAGCAGCCGTGGTTTAGTTAGAGCTAAGTTCCTTTCACAGGCAGTGATTTTCACAGACAGCGCATTTCTGATTTTGGTGACTTTCAACCCACGTAGCTTATGTTGGTTTAAACATGCATCCAAAATTCTTTGATATTCTTGCCATCAAGAAGTGGGGTCTATACCCCCTCTCTTGGATCTTGGTGGGCTTATAATTGCTTCGACCAATCGATTACAATGGAGAAGATACTATGAAACTTCTGAGGCAAAGTTAGAAAATGGCTTGCAACCCCCATTAGATCTTTTTACGCATTGGCTTTTGGAGTTTTAAGCCACCATGTAAAAAGTCCAACTACCCTAATACCACCATCCTCTAAGAAAGCCCAGGACATATGAAGAGGACACATGTATGTTTTCTGGTCAAGTAGCCCCAGCCAAGATTCCAGCCAACAGCCAGTATCAATTGCCAGACCTGTGAGTGAAGATGGCTCCACATGATCCCAGCCCCTAGGTATGGAGTCACTCCCAGTATTTGAGTTTTACAGGCTGAGACTCCAGACATTATGGAACAGAAATAACTATTCCTTCAAGAGGCCTTTGTATCCTCCAAATCATATCATTCAAGCTATGTCACTCTTCCATTGTATAGGTTCAATACTGATCAATACTGATCCCAATTACCTACTAAAGCCAGTTCCTGCTTAAATGTTTTGTTTCTTTCCCCCATGTCCAATATCTCTCCATTGCAGACATCTTACCATTTTAAATTATGAAACATTAATACTCAAGACTTGTAAATACTATATTTCATAAGCATTAATTAATAACTTCTCTGTATCTCTGAATTATTTAGTATTAAAATCATTTTTTTAGATGCAGAAATAACATATTGTAAATAACTGATATAGGTGGAATTATCAAAATAGCAACAATCTAATTCCCAATACCCAGATTTGTACTCTATCCCCTAGGAATGCTTAGTGATTATATAGGACAGAAAGGATGGGTACAATAAATGACCTCCATTCCTTGTCACCTGTTTTAATGCTTCCATGTTCAGTGCTTTTTTCCAGAGGAAATAATTCCCTTACTAAAAATATAACCTATTCTCCACAAAATTTATGTGGTTCTACAAAATATCTGACAGCACTAAAAATGTTCCATTTTGCTAGTCACAAATCCATTTATCTAGGTTGTCAAGAAGAGATAAGATGATCTGGATTGTAATAAATGCATTTGAACACTTCCTTTTTTCCTAACTACAGTTAGAAAAAAACAATACTGTCTATCAATCTTTTAATCCAAAAGATCAGGTAGTTAATACAGACAACAGCAGAACTTTTAGATAACTTATTTTTGAGTGTAATAGCAACATACTTGTACTACTACTTTGAGCCTGGCTTGGTACACAGAACTAGGTCAATACATAATACATTTTATATTGCAAAAATTCCTGAAAGCGAATTTCCACTTGAATCTCAAGCTTGATACTAACTGGAAAATTCCCATATGGAAGTAAATGATATCATCTCAGAGTTACTTTGGGCATGCTAATATTAACACCACTTCTAAATGCCTTTTGCTATAGATAGACCTAGTAGAATATAAAATAAAAGGGAATCTGTAAAGAACAGCTTATAAAATTACCTACCTTATGCAAGTCATGAGCTATACATGAAGGACTCATTTGTGGCAATGTAGGAAGAACACTGGACAGGACTCAGAACACTTGGATTCTAGACCAAGCTCTGCCATTAATGTACGTGCAACTTGGAGAAAGTCACTTAACCCTTCTTGTTTCTATTACTTTATCAATAAAACCAGAAAACTGTATTAGATCATCAATCATCTGGAACTGTGGAATCTCAAGCAAGCTTGTATATTTAGGTCAATTTCATATTCCTAGGATTGCTCCATGCTTATGCTACCCAGAAACTTGCCGTGCCTGCCTTTGTTTTTCATACACACACATAGCTACTGCCATATATCACATGCCATTTATTTTTATTTGTACTAATTTACATTAATTTTACTACATATATATAAATTTTAAGCGTTCATAACAAACTTAGAAAATAGTGGACGAAATCTAATACACCAATCATCTAGTGTTAAAATACTATTATTTTATTATAATTATTCTGGATCCTTTTTTTTTTTTTTTAAGTTACTAATGTAACTAAAGTAACAAAACATAACCACCAAACACAACCACTGTCTCACCTCAATGCTATCCACTTCCTGCCTTATCATACTAACAATATCCTGAAGCATATAGAGCTTTTAGTTACTATTTTTATATTTTACCACACATGTCTATGCCATTGCCAATATAGATAATGTTCTTTGGAGTTTTTAACTTACATAAGTGAGAGTATACTGACCATGTTCTTCAACAGCTTGCTTTTACCTCCCAACTCTGTTTTCAAGATTCATTCATGTTAGTATATTTATAAATTCCATTCATTTATGCCCATATTTTATATGAACATATTACAATTTATCTATTCCTTCATTGATAGATATTTACAGGATTTCCAGTTTGGCCCTATTCTAAATAGTGCTCAGGGAATAACCGCTTACATACCTTCTTGTGCACCACAGCAAGAATATAATTAGGGTATTGACCTAGAAGTCAGGTTGCTGTGTCACAAGGCATGTTCATCTTCAGTTGCACCAGATACAACAAAGCAGCAATCCAAAGTGATTGCACCAATTTAAATGCCTGCCTGCAGGGTACAAGAGCTCCCATTTCCCTGCATCTTGGATGATACATGTTATTTAAACATTCTAATTTTTTTTCCAATCCAGTAAGAACGACATGGTAACTCATTACATTCATTTGCATCCACTCTATTGCTATTGAGACTAAAGGCTTTTATTGTTTTTCTTATGTTTCTTGGCCACATGGCCTCATTTTCTGTGAATTGCCTTTCTTATGGTCCTTTCATGGTTACAAGAACCCTTTAGAAGACTCAGCTTTTAAAGTTGGATTAGGGGTTGGGATTTGAGAGTTTTATACCATGGCCATGCCTCCTTTCCCTAAGTTATCATTAAAACACTCAGCCTCCACAGCTCATATCCATGCATATCACCCAGGTTGTTCCAGCATATTCAGAACTTACTGCTCTTGCTTTGAATGTCCTGGTAGGTTCCCACTTAGGGGTACCTCCCTCCCTTTCTTTGTCCTTCTCTTTCTTTCTTCAAGGTCAGTCAGACTTCCAGCTTCCACATAAACAAATTAAAACTGTATGCCAATCTCCCCACTCTCCAAAAGAAAACAACCACCACCACCACCTTCATAAACAATCTAAAATCCCTGGAAATCCATTGAATTATAAATGAATTTTCATATGATTATCCATTTTATATGGTTATTTCATTATCGAAACATATATATTCACACACAAATAGCAAATTCACAAAGACATAGCTAAAAAGGAAAAGCATAAACAGCATGATTTCCTCAAGTAACTTCTAAATCACTAAAAATATTCATCATATTTTTTACTTTATCAAATACTGCCTTCATCCTGTTGGTTATATTGAAGTACATATCAAGAACGTATTTAAGTATTGTATGAAATTTGACAGATACTATTAATACAAAGGACCTTCCATTTGGGAAGCAAGAAATCAAACAAGGACAGTGACACTTCCTTTGGAGAGTTGTTTTGAAGATTAAATGACATTACTGCCTGCAATTAAGTGCTTGGCATGTAGTAGGTACCCAGCAAATGTTAATGTCCCTGTTCTTTTTCACAAGGTAGAGGGAGTAATTAGGTGAACAGCT
The DNA here is from genome assembly GCF_009764315.1 of Trachypithecus francoisi. Lineage (NCBI taxonomy): Eukaryota > Metazoa > Chordata > Mammalia > Primates > Cercopithecidae > Trachypithecus > Trachypithecus francoisi. Next base: position 79,508,338 of record NW_022681465.1, read on the forward strand.
ACACAAAAGCCTAATTCTAATCAGTAAAAAGGAAATGATTGGGACAGTAAAATTGACAAATCTCTTGGTGAAAGATAACCACAGAATCTTAAAGTTGATGTTGGCCAAATCGGGAAAAGTTAAGCATTATATTTTTGACGTTGGGAAGCAAATTCCCAAAATGTCAGAGAAAAATATAGGTGTCAAACCTCCAACAGGAAAAGAAAAAAAGAAAAACAAACCTCAAGAACAGAAGACCCTAAAATATGTACTTCGACCTGATAAAAAGTAATGGAGAAGATTCCTAAATACTTAAGAGGTATAGCTAAAATGAAGGAGTAGAAGCTACCAAAAAACAGATTTCAACTCACAGTAAGCATTGTCTAATAATCAGTATAGTTCAAACTGGGAAAGTAGCAGTTTTGGGAGGTAATAAATCTTTAACTTTCAAGCACAGAGGGAACTGAATATTTGGTGCAAGTGTTTGGGAGGACATTTGAGCATTGAATCATTCGTTCCGCTTGATAATGAAATTTCCTTTTATTCTAAAAGTGTATGAGTCTAGCCTCAGGGGATATTGTTGTGGTGAAAAACAGTATGAAAGAAAAGTATCGCAACTGAGGAAATTCAGCGAAAGGGCAAGCTAACCCCCATTAATTCTCTAGCTCTTTAAGAATATTATTATTTTGTCATTTGGAAACAGGAGTTTTAAAAAAGAAAGCTAAAAAAATAGTGTTAACAGCAAATTACATCTGCAGTGTGAAGCTTAGAAGGAATGATTCATCATGTTAGGAGGGATTTAGAGTATCTTCTTGTCCAATCCACTCAATATATTCAATGAAGAAACTAAAATCAAGAAAAATTTATTGGTCCTAAGTCACTTAGCTAATGACTAAAGCACGACTTCAGTCTAGACTTTCAGATTCAACTGTCAAACTGATTTTAAACTTCTTTATATTTTCAGGTAGCATGAGAATTAGACTGATAGAACTTTTCTAGAATTGTTCTTTCAAATGGCATTTAAAACTCTAGGTACCGGCCGGACGCGGTGGCTCACGCCTGTAATCCCAGCACTTTGGGAGGCCGAGACGGGTGGATCACAAGGTCAGGAGATTGAGACCATCCTGGCTAACACGGTGAAACCCTGTCTCCACTAAAAATACAAAAAATTAGCCGGGCGTGGTAGTGGGCCCCTGTGGGAGGCTGAGGCAGGAGAATGGCATGAACCCAGGAGGCAGAGCTTGCAGTGAGCTGAGATTGTGCCACTGCACTCCAGCCTGGGTGACAGAGCAAAGAATCCGTCTCAAAAAAAAAAAAAAAAAACAAAAAAAAAACACTCTAGGTACCAAGGGTTGAAACAAAGTACACTTTACCAGCGGATAATTATATAGATATTTTTTACTTCTTTTAAGACTTTCCAAATACACAGATCCTTTATTTATCTGATTATGAATCACACCCAGGTGGTGAGATATGGAAATCTTGCAAATATATTGGAAGTCAGGATTTAATCATCTGTGTACTTGTGAACTATTCCAACATTAAATATATTTACACCCACATGAGCTAATCTTATGTAATTATCATGCTTGCATTTTTTTAATAATAGAAAAAAGTTGTGATTCTTTTTCCTCCTGTAATGAGTGTGAACTTATTATGAAAATTTCATGTACTTTTTTAGTGTTTAATTTTGCAATAATTTTATATTCAATTACCTACAAAATACACATAAAGACTACTTATGGAATACTGAAATGTATAATGGGGAAAAGTGATTATGAAACACAAATGTAAAAACTTTTATCTATAGTATGACCTGAAAAACATAAAATATCAACAAAAATCCATAGATAAAAGATAAAACCAAAACGTTAACAGTATGAGATTATCTTCTCTACTGTTTTTTCAGATTTTCTGTAATGATCATGTATTTTACAGCAATAACAAAAATCTTACATTTTAAAAATGAAAACAAAATTAAAAACAAAATTATATGAAAATCTAGTTTTCAGAATTAAATAATCCATTCTCCACCTGAAATGGACAAAATTCATTAGAACATAAGATACTATTTGATATATACAAATAAATTCATAAATGTTACTGGATGCTTCTACAGAGCATTGTAAATAAATAGGCATATGTCCCCTTAAGTAGTCAGTGATAAGTAACTGAATGTTCTCATCGAGTTCCAAATGAATAGGAATGCTGAATGTTGGCTGCTTTAATGTTAATGTAATACCTGGCATTAAGAAATTTACTCACCATATGCTTTTCTTTTCCTTCCCAGCTTCCTGTGCATCTATTTGAATCACAACGAAAGTTTCTGGACTTTATTCAGCATGAATCCAGCTGGAAACTAATATGCAACTGATATGAACATTAAATTTACAATGGTTTATTTGAAAGGAGAAATATAATGACTTAGTTTATAGAGGACTTTGTCAACTTATAGGTAGCTTGGTTTTTCAAATTGCTGCTTTTGTCCAATTTTGCCAGTTGAAACTGGTCTTTCAGATACAGCAATGGTTTTTTTCTAAAGAAATCCTGCCAACATTAAAGAGGTTTCCTCCATTATAACTAAACTGAACAAAGACAGAAAGCTTATGGGACAAACTAAAACTGGCTCTCGACCTGCAGTTGTGTCATGTTGTTTTCTGAACATTCAAAAAATGTATTTATTGAAATATATGCTTGTTCCAGCCGCCCAAAACCGCAGCTGCAGTAAGGCCCAAAACCAGACAGAATAGCAGGAGAGTTCCCACAAGGGACTGCCCCAAACCAACCAAAGATGGGACCAGTCAGGATTTCGAAGAAGGAAACACTAAACACCGAGTGATAAGTCCAAAGCCTTTATTAGTACTATATACATTGTGTGCTGCATTAGTCCTCATGATTGACAGGGAGAAATGAGACGTTCTAACCTGTGGAACCATAGGGGAACCATATGGGGAATCAGACAAGGAGTTTATATGGGAGCTTAAGGAATTGGGTTCAGGGTTGGGGCTAGTATTTGTGTTTAACAACATGTTTGATGTTTCAGTGTTTCAGGAAGCCTAAACAAGTTTATCCGTGCCTGGGAACACTAAAGGGCGTGGCTTGGGTTCAAGTCTGCAGAAAACATGGCCCCGACACAGAGCAGTCAAAAGCACTCTGTGTTTCTGAGTCAGGAAAAAGAAAGCAGAGGGAACACCACCAATATGAAGTATATTTACAAATGTTATCCTCCCATGAGACGATGCAATTTAAAAATAAACATCTATTTCTCAAAGAAAATTTTACAGTGCTCAGAAATAAGTATGACATCAGCACCTTGAAAATTCTGTGCAAAATATAAAAACAAGATATTATGTGCAATAGTTATTGACATACATTTCCACTGGTTATCCACTGACATATTACGAATCCGCATTGAAAATATCTGCTGAGCAGCAAATTGTGCAAAAATCAGTAAAAACAGTATAGATTGGGTACTCACTGGTGTCCTGAATAAGTATGAAGAGGATTCCTAAATGTCTAGTTTAATAACCCATTTCCTTCCCTAATACTGTCCTTACTTCTAAGCTCCTACATTCAATTAAAATATATCCTTATTTATCCTTTTCTCCACACTACTTCCATTGTTTCTCAGCATGGGTATATTTCAATTCCCCCTTACTGGTGATGGCAGAGTAATGGTGTCAAAGTTTCCAAAGACATTAATTCTAAATATATATATATATATATATTTTATTTATTTATTTATTTATTTATTTATTTATTTATTATACTTTAAGTTCTAGGGTACATGTGCATAACGTGCAGATTTGTTACATATGTATACTTGTGCCATGTTGGTGTGCTGCACCCATCAACTCGTCAGCACCCATCAATTCATCATTTATATCAGATATAACTCCCAATGCAATCCCTCCCCCCTCCCCCCTCCCCATGATAGGCCCCGATGTGTGATGTTCCCCTTCCCGAGTCCAAGTGGTCTCATTGTTCAGTTCCCACCTATGAGTGAGAACATGCGGTGTTTGGTTTTCTGTTCTTGTGATAGTTTGCTAAGAATGATGGTTTCCAGCTGCATCCATGTCCCTACAAAGGACGCAAACTTTTTTTCTCATTTTCAGGTTGGTTAATTCTCTCTTCAGTTGTCTTGTTAGCAGATTCACTCTACGGGCTCTATAGGTTCCCTCTGGCAAGCTGCCAGGTTGTAAATTGCCCTAATGGAGAGGTCCATGGGACAAGGAACTGAAGAATGCTTTCATCCAACAGCCAGGAAGCTACTGAGGTCCTCAGTCCAAGAACCTGCTAGCAAGTACATAAATCTGAAGCAGATCCTTCCCCAGCTCAGCCTCCAGAAGAGACTACCCCAACCAATGCTTTGATTGCAGCCTAAAGCAGGGAACCCACTTAAGCCATGGTTGGATTCCTGACCAACAAAAACTGAGATAATAAAAGTATGTTAAGTCAATAAGTTTGAGCAATATGTTGCACAGCAATAGATAACTAACACATTTGGAGTTCTTATTTTTTACGGTTTAGTTTTTCTAGTTTTCAAATTTATATTTGGCTTTTTTTTTTTTCCCACAAATCTGAAGTGACTTTTTTATAGTTTCCAATTCTATATGGAAATTTTCCATCTTTCATCTCCTTGAATACAGTCTTAAAGTCTATCTCACAATGCAATTATTTGGTGCCCCTTTGGGTCTACTGTTTCTGCCAGTTTTCATTCCGTCTTTCTCCTCCTGTATCCAGGATATGTGGAGATACCGTATTTGAAAAAGTACCCAAATAATTTGAGGCCTAGGAAAATATTCTTCCTCCAGGCTTATATCTTTCAGGTTCCTAGGGGCATTAGAAACCTAAGGTCACCTTAGTCCACTTCCAAAATCTCATAATTTACTAAGCCACCTTGATGATTTGATTTTAAACTACACTCGATGTGAATGGTCTACTTCTGTTTCACCATTATCCCTAGGATGCTGTCCTTCAGGATCTCTAACCAAAAAATTCTACCAGAGTCACAACCTTGGAGGTCCTATACTTTTAACTTTCGTCCTTCTAGTCTCCCAAGGTATTAAAACACTACACGTTTTCAGCCTCTTCCTTGGCTAACAAATCCCTCCTCCAGAGCAAAAGCAGGCCCAACAGCAAGTTCAACTTTGGGGATTTCCATTTTATTTAATACATCAGCCTGGCAATGAATCATCACCTTTCCAACACATTCAAGCAGATGTTTGTTGGGATCTGTAATCAGGTGTTAAACCAGGAAGATTGAACCAAATAATCTAGCATAAAGTAGAAGTTGAAAGCAGAAGTTCAAGAGTTTTTGTTGCTGTTGTCTGTTCTTTGGTAAGTCACCTCACAGCTTATTAGCCAGCCTGTGTTTGAACCACTATTTGGGCACCTTCTCTATTCTAATAAAGCCTCATCCCTGCACAAGCATCCTAACCATTTTTCTCAAATGGAGAGAGGGGTGCTATAAACAACCCAATTTAGTCTAGAAAGGGAAACTAAATACTTTGTGTAACGTCCAAATACTTTCTGGTTGCCAATTTTGGTTCTAGAGAAACGGACAAAATTTCTCCCAACCTCAGGCCGGGCACAGTAGCTCACACCTATAATCCCAGCACTTTGGGAGGCCAGGTAGGCGGCTCACTTGAGGTCAGGAGTTCACGATCAGCCTGGCCAACATGGTGAAAACCCATTTACTAAAAATACAAAAATTAGCCAGACATGATGGCTCCCAACTACTCGGGAGGCTGAGGCAGGAGAACTGCTTGAACCCAGGAGGTGGAGGCTGCAGTGAGCCAAAATCCACAGTACTTGAGCCTGGGAAACAGAGCCAGACTCAGTACTTTAAAGATAAAAAAAAAAAAAAAAAAAAAAAAAAAAAAAAAAAAAAATTCTCCCAACTTCATAAGTAAACTGCCTAAACAAAACAAATCAGGATTCATTTAGCAGAAGACGAAGGTACCAGAGGTTCATGTATTTCGCCAGATAACTTTATCACCCTCCAACCCAAAGACTAGAGGTTTTAATTATCTCAAATGAACTTGAATTCTTTTGAACTTGTGATTATCATAATACCTCTTATTAGAAAAGTGAGATTTTTAAAATCTAGTAAGTAATCATAAAGGTATAATTTTGCTACTAATAATGCAAGTTCTTAACAGCTGTCTTGGCCTCATGGGTCATAAACTAATGGCCTCAGTAACAAAATATTTAATAGAAATTAGTGAGACAGGCCCAATGATGTGGGCCAAGAGAGGAGAAATGAGAAGTGGTGGGAACTGTGGCCAATTGGAGAGAGTATGCACATCTAAAGGGACTCAGAGCAGGTAATTCCAGTCCCTGTATATTGTTAACGTGCAAGAACATAAACCCGGAGTTGCCAGATCTTCCAGTTTTTCAAGAGAACCTGGAATAATGAATGTTCTATGATCCTCTTGTTAAATATTGGCAATTAATTAAAAAACAAACAAAAGACATTGCATAGGGTAACAATGAATGGCATAAACAAAGCTCAATTATCTCTGATGCTCCTTTCAGTTTTAAATCCTGTTCACCTTGTTTATTAGTACTATTAATAATGACTGAGAGAAAACTCTTAAAAGTCTTAAAAAGATCCTAATAAAAGTGCTCATAACATAAATACTGTAAATAAAAGTCTGGTTTCACATGAACTGGAGACACAAAGAAATACTTTGTAAGTGGCTAAACTTCATGTAAGCTTTCATTTATCTAAGGTCAAGATGGCTTTTAGTAATTCAAACCAAGAATTAAAATGAAAATTAAAAATCTAGCTAGTTCATTTATAAAGCCTATTGACCACTTGGGTGCATATTGCTGCAGTATATATTTCTACAGTATGAATAAGGCCATCATAATATTAAACCTTAGACTTCTGCACAAACTATTATAGAAGACTCAAAAGCAAGTTTCAAGTGTCAAACGCTATTTATAAAAATGTTACAAAGTGAAATGTGCAATTCTGTTGTATGACAAAGAGAACAAAAGACAATCAAAATCTGAAACAGAATTCAGTATTTCCCACAGAGGAAAAGAACAGAACTGTGATTGAGAAATGGAGATTAATCTGTACTAAAAAGAATGGCTTACAGCCTGGGTCTCCAACCCGTTATAAGCCATAATCACAGATATGTTTATTTGCACAGTAGCTGCTGCTGAATTTCAGTCTACTATGTGCTTATTATTCACCAAAATAGTAATCATATCTATACCTTTGAAATATTTTCTTGCTCCTTATGAAATCTCTTAATCTTCCCTGATTATTTTTTATTGCTATTGTTTGTCTTTATAAAATCTCCTTACCAAACTTTGGGGAACAAAGCCCTTTCAGGTTGAAAAATTCAAACTGTCCAATCAAGTATTGGCCAATATTAATGTTGTAAACCTGTAGGTCTCTTTGTATCTATTCTCAATATTCTCCATGCAATTTTTCTCACTAGTGCCTTGCTCTTTTCTTTCTCCTGCCTCTATCCAAAGCCACAATTTTACCAATTTCTCTAATAATTTTTACAATTATCCTAAACATGTTTTATGTAAATTAACCTTACCTTTTATTTAATGTAAGCATTACACAATGTACACTAGAACTTAACATAAAGTGCAATAGGCATAGTAATTTTAACTATATTGGTTGTCTTAGTATATTTGGGCTACAATAACAAAATTCCATTAACTGAACAGCTTATAAACAGCAGATATTTGTTTCTCACAGTTCTGGAGGCTAGGAAGTCCAAGATCAAGGCACCAGCAGATTCAGTGTTTGGTGAGGATCTATTCTCTGGCTCACAGATGGTGCCTTCTCACCATGTTCTCACAGGGTGTAAGGGATGAAAAAGTTCCCTTGGGTCTATTTTATAAGGGCACTAATTCCATTCATGAAGGTGCTGCCCTGCTCCAGTCACCTTCCAAAAGGCCTTACCTCCTAATACTATAGTCATGGGGATTAGGATTTTGACGTAAATTTTTGAAAAACCCAAATATTAAGACCTAGGTACTGGTCTATTAAAATATCTCATTAAAAAATCTAAAGCCCTCTTGCCTAGTATCTAAGTTTTCCATTTCCAGAGATGAGTAGGCTAAAATACATGTATAATGAAACTTACGTAAATTTCTTTAAATAACATTTTCTTAAATAACAAATGTAATCATGAAATGCTTTTTCAAATACAATTTCATAATGAATTTGCTTATAATTAAGTGGAATTTGATACATGTTGATGGTTCCATATTAGAGTCCACTCAACTAGTTTCTTAAAATACTTTCTGATTATAAAAATAATGTTCTCACATTCTGGGGGGTAATTATGAAAATTAGATAATTAGAGGGAAAAATTGTCCATAATCTTAATCACACAGTCTGTTTAGTTACAATGCTGATGCTTATCATTCAGATACAAAACACAAAGTTGAAACCAAACTAAATTTGAATGTGCTTACAAATATATTTAAATCCATGGAATTTGATAAAATCATCTAGGGAGAGTGTGGTTAAATAAAAATGGAGTCTAGAAAAGAAAAAAAAGTACATCAATATTTGAAGAAAAGTGAGAGGAAGAACAGCAAAGAGAAATATGACAGAATAGCCAATGAGATAGAAGGCAAACCAACATGTTTCACTGAAGGCAATAAAAAGATTACTTTAAGAACGAAGGAGTGGTCAACCATGCAAAATGTGTCAGACCTTACTGAGTACAATACAGAAAACTGTCCAGTGGATTTTGCTATGTAGGGACTAATGGCTATCCATTATCAGCAGTTCCAGAAGAACCCAAATCAGATTGGTTATATACACCTCATGAGAATCAGCTGAAAAAGTACTGGCTTTAATGAACAACTTAAATTGGTCTTTTACAAAATAAGTATATAGCTATCAGTATCACCTATATAAAGCCACTTTTAAAAACTATAAAGAAGTATAAAATTGGAAAGAAAATCCATTTCCAACTACACAGAAATGTAGGCATACATAGTAAATGCATGGAGAAAAAAGAAACTCTAAACTTTGCTGAGAAATAAAAGATGTAAATACGGCGGGTACAGTGGCTCACACCTGTAATCCCAGCACTTTGGGAGGCCGAGGTGGGTGGATCACCTGAGGTCAGGAGTTCAAGACCAGCCTAACCAACATGGTGAAACCCCGTCTCTATTAAATACAAAAAAAAATTATCCAGGCATGGTGGTGCATGCCTGTAATTAATCCCAGCTACTTGGGAGGCTGAGGTAGAAGAATCGCTTAAACCCAGGACGCGGAGGTGATAGTGAGCCGAGACTGTGCCATTGCACTTTAGCCTGGGCAACAAGAGCAAAAACTCTGTTTCAAAAAAAAAAAAAAGCAAGTAAATAAGAAGATATACCAGATCTTAAACTAAAAAGGTTGACTACCTTAAATTCATTAATTCACATCCATTCAATCAACATTTATTGATTTCTTACTTCTATGAATCTAGGCACTTGGAATGGATTAGCAAATAAAGCATGTAAAGTTCAAAGCTTAGAGTAATTTGATTTCAATGAGGTTATCCCTTATGTTTCACCATTATACTGTCCTATTAATATCTATCTTTTCTTTTAAAACCAAGATTGAGAATTCTATCAAAGCCTTCTTTCTCCTTTGAGCAACTAATGTTCTGTATTAGCATTACTTCCTAACATTAGTCCATTACTGAATTGATTAATTCTACTCTGCTGTAGTAGGTTCTTCTGTTTGTTTTGAGACAGTCTTGCTCTGTCGCCCAGGCTGGAGTGCAGTGGCACAATCTCGGTTCACTGCAAACTCTGCCTCCTGGGTTCCAGCGATTCTTGCGCCTCAGCCTCCGGAGTAGCTGGGATTACAGGTATGCACCACCAGGCCAGGCTAATTTTTGTATTTTTAGTAGAGATGGGGTTTTGCCATGTTGCCCAGGCTGGTCTCAAACTCCTGGACTCAAGTGATCCACCCACCTTGGCCTCCCAAAGTATTGGGATTACAGGCGTGAGTCATTGCACCCAGCTGCAGTGGGTTCTTTTAATTATTGAATTCAGTATGTTAGTATTTTATTTGGGATTTCTGCATTTATATTAAAATGTGCATTTAATAGTTCAATAACTCAATTTGTCTTATCAGTTAGCAATACACAAATGCAATTACTTTTAAATCAATAAAAGGTAACTAAAATTAAATCTTTCAGTGATGAATTTCAGCAGAGTAAGAGATCTAATAACAGGCTGACATAAGAAATATTTATCTCAAAAATTATGTATTTAATAGTTGACAGTTACAAATCTCATTACTGTTCCTTCAGTAAAATTTAAATATTCCCAAAGTTCTCAATCAAGTATGTTTTTTCAGTTTTCCAACAGCTGTGCTTTTTCTTCTTTTGGTCTATTCAGTAGAAAGTGAACTATCTGAAGTAGAACATCATCATTAAAACCTTTCACATCATTATCCTCAATTGTTTCATAAAGAGGCTTACTTTGTGTACCCCAACATATATTTTTACGAGGGTTATTTTGATCAGCTTGTGTAGTCAGTGCCAAAGTATTTAGCTGGTAGCAGAAAAAGGAAAAGTATTTTCCATCTGTGATCACAGCCTGGGAGACAAAAGGTCGAGTAACATCTGCTTCACTCCAGAATCCTGTAGAAGAAAGTTATGCTGAAATTTACATACAGAATATATCTTACCCAAACAAAACAAACACATTAGACAAATTATCAAATACCTCCTACAACTTAGATACTTTATGTAACAAAATCCCTGAAGACCTCAAAGTTTCCTTATTATCTCCATTCTAACCCTATATTTCATTTCTGCACAAATAATATTTTCCTCCCTTCTAGTATCCTCAATCTCATGATTAATCTTTTTCAACAACGTCAGCCTTATTTGCTTCATCTAAGAGCAGCAAGCTCTATTTATGCAGATGCCTTCTACATCTGGTACTATGTCATTACCCAACTACCAAGCAGTAACTTTATTTCTCCACACGTATCTTACGTCATCTTTAATGGAGATAGCAAATGAGTAACACTGTTAACATGAGGAATTAATTTTATTGTAAAAAGAAGTACTTTATCTTTCAAAAATAAAGTGCCATTCTACCATCTTCAAGAAAGTTACTTCTTTCTTTGTCTAATTCCGTCTACTCCTACTCCCACTTTCTCTATTCAATTCTGTTATAGAAATCTAAGTCAATTTTGAGTATAAGGTTAAAATACATATATACGTTAAAAAAAAAGAACATGTATTACATTACTTCAGGTTTTAGAATACAATCCAAACGCCCCACAATGAGCTCTAATAGTCCTGTAACATATAGCCTTTGGCTTCTGCTATGTCCTTCTACATCATTCTCCTTGTCCCACTCTTCATTACCCTTCATGTTGTTCCTAAATATTTCAGGCCTGTTCCCACCTCAGGGACTTTTTTACTTGCTGCTCCTTTTGCCTGGAAGTGTCTTCCTCCAGATTTGTGCACAGGCAGCTCCTCGTCATTCAGGTCTTAGGATAAGTCATTTTTAGAGACCTCACCTGAATGACTTTTAAAAAATAAATTCTTCTCCATACCTCATTTATACCTGCCCCCCTATAAATCATTCTACTCTTTATGCTAAAGTATTTTGCCCACAGTATTACCACTAGTTATAAATATTACACGTTTATTATCTTTTACCACCGCCCCCCCACCCCACTATAATATAAGCTCTAAGAAAGCAGGATCTGTTTCATTCAACACTGCATCTTGAACAGAGTATAGCATATAAAAAAGCAGTTACTGTTTACTGAATGAACAATCTCCTAATTCAAATCCTGGATATAACCTTTAAAGAAATTACATAGGATAGCCATTGATTTAATATAAATGTTTAATACACAAAATCATTACCTTTTCTACCTTCTGAAAGCTATTATCATCTAGAAAGGGTTGACTTAGTTGGCTACAGTCTTTAAAATGCGTGCAAAAGTACATTCACACAGGAGATGGTCAAAGTAAAAGATAAAGACAATTACCTCAGTGTCAGATTTCAACTGTATAGTATTTAAACACGGATTTTAAAACAAGTATAATTTGGGCCAATGTAAAAGTTTAAAGATGTTAAGATTCAACCTATGTTTCAACCCAAAGAAAACAATTTTAACCATTATATTCTTAGAATGTTACAAATATCTTCAAAGAAAATGCTATAAAATTAGTTTTTACCTTGATACATAGCTTGTGCTCCAGTCCAAGCAAAAAGGCTTGCAATACCATTAGCTCTAAAAACAACTTCTATCTGATCAGCACAGTTTTGTCTCAAAAGTCTTTCCCTTCTTAATTTGTCAGGTAACAGATGAAACTGGGTGTGACCGTAACAGCAAGGATCTGCAGTTTTTGAGCCTGAAGAGCAAAGAAAAACATTTCAGATGAAACAAACATGTAGAACATCTGGAGCACGTTTTAGTATTTGCGCCGTTTTTTCCTTCTTTATACATCATATTCTCAGTACTCTAAATACATAAGTAGGAATATTAATATACTTATATATCGTATGGATCATAATAAAATTAACTTTCACAGAAAAGCATAATTTCCCAATCTGCTAGCTATCATAAAGCCCATCAAAACAAGGAAGAAGTTGAAAGAATATATACAAAAGTTATTCAAAATTTCTATTATCTGTTTTCTCAAATCCTTTAGTCATGATTAGCTATGGTTGTCTCCTTGTCATATTAACCAAGAGGATACAACTACTTCAAGACTCTAAAAACTTATTTAATGAAATAATTACACACTTTGTTCCTAATTTTTAAAAATTATTTTTACACTACTTTTCTAAGTAAAAAAAAAAAAAGTAGCAACATTTCATGAAATGCTGACATTCTTGATTTTAGTGGTAAAGTCTTTTCAACAAGGAGTTCCTTGCAGGTCACTCCCTAAGACCACAGTGACTGAGAAGAGGCTGATAAAATAGGTCTGGAGGGCTAGTATAAAACCTTCTTAAGACTTCTTCACATTGGGTAGAAATTAACAAAGGAAGAAAAAATGACAAAATAAGCTGCACGAGGGAGGGCAAACATCAGGCATTATGAATTTGTGAATTCCTGATCTTATCACCATGCATGGCGCAAATAGAACACTTAAAAAAGCCAACTGCTATCTCAAGTCCAGTTCTAAAAGTTTTTACTTTTAAAAAAACACAAATTTATTTTTCTATCTAATAAGTCAACAAAGCCTATTTTCTAAAAAGTTAAATACTGCTATTTCGGTAGAAACAAGTAATATTTCAAATAACAAACTTAAACAATATTTTCTTTCCAGTGTTTATGCATGTTGAAGTAACCTGAGATTATGAATTATATTGCTCATGGACTATGTAAACCTATCGGTAATCAAGAATTAATTCCTCATTGTAGTCAATACTCCAAATTCGCATAGGACATTTTGAGATTATGAATTACATTGCTCACGGACTATGTAAACCTCTCGGTAATCAAGAATTAATTCCTCATTGTAGTCAATACTCCAAATTCGCATAGGACACTTTGAACACATTTATAGTACAATATGTCAAAAGAGAAACTTACCAACAAATATACGGTTTTCATACTGCCGTTTGAATAATGGAAGTTTGTCTGGTTTACATTTTATAGTGGGGATTTCTATAGGAACAGAATAATCCAATGGCACAAACTTAAAGAAAAAGAAAAGACATACTAAATTCACAGCAACATTAGTATGCATTTTACTCACACTCATTAAATTTAAAAATCTTAAAATGAGGTGGTTTCACAAAATGATGTGATAATACTATCATTGAATGATGGGCTAAATCCAGCAAGCCACCTGTTTTTACAGGTAAAGTTTTACTGGAAGACAGCCCACACAAACTCATTTATAAACTGTGTATGGCACTCTGCACCGTAAGAGCAGAGCTGAACACTGGCAACAGAGATTTACAGCCTGTACAGCCTAAAATATTAACTATCCAGATCTTTACAGAAAAAGTATGTCAACACTGACACGAAAGCATAGACAATACTCAAAATATACTTTCTTCCAAAAGAACTGTAAATATGTAAAATGGCCAAGCTGATAAGTGTTAAACTTCCTTGATTTATGACTAGCTAGTGCACTCTAGTAAATTACAATCATAAACTATTTCAGAATGTTTATATTAAGAGAAACATAGATCTGTATGGTCCGGCAAAATGACACCTTAACCTGTTTTTGTTAAAATGATTATCTGACCTTTTGGAGTATACCATAGCAGATTAAAAAAGCTAAAAAGATTTTTGAGATGTGATGTCTTCAAAAAGGAAACCTGAAAGGCAAGAGATCCATCTGAAACATTTTATTCTACTATTACTTAACCTGCCTATGACAGATCCTACGTGAGATATCAACAGATACATAATCACAACAAATCCTTACCTCTGCGAGTTGCTTGGATATTCGAATCTGGTTGTTTGGTTTATCATCTATCTGGTATCGCAAGTTATCAATTCGACCTTTTCGATGACCACGAGGAATAATTTCTTCACCACGCACCCAGTAAAAATGAACTGGACATCTATAATCTATCAAAAAGATATTCAAAATTTTTTTCATCTGATCATCTAAATAAAATTTGGTTACTATTAGAATACTAAAGAGTACTAACTTAGCAAATGATAAGAATGCTGGAGGTAAGAGTCTGGGTTATGTGACAATTTAACTATTATGACTTAAATATAACATTCAAACATTTATTGTCTATTTGTGCCATCATTACTCTGAACATTAACCAAAGAGATTTGTCATTAGGAGTAATAAAAGAAAATAAGACTAACAAGAGTATCATTCACCATAAACAAAAATAGGACTATTTTATGAACTACCAATTCAATTTTCACAATAACTCCCAAAGGTATGTATACTTTTCATTATCTCCATTTTATAGAAGAGGAACCTAGGTCTTGACAAAGTTAAATAGATTTTCTAGGCCATCCATCAGGAGTAGTCTAAGTTCATGACGCTTTCCTCAAGACTTCTTTCTCAACTGGGGAAGGGAAAAAACATGTATACAGCAAGGCTAGGTTGAGCACACATCTACAGTCCTAACATTACTTCAATATTAAGACATCCACTTCGTAGAAGATATAAAATGATGAACGCGTCAAAAACAGTAATTTTTAAAATTATCTATATGTTAATTACTTTTCATGTCCGCCCTGAGCAGTTACACAGAAGCTGCTGATTGTTTACTAGGAACTTGGAATGGGGGTTTGAAGTTTGATTCCCCACCCTGCGCCAATCTATTAGCTATAGGGTCCTCAGGCTAACCCATTTAACGTTTCTATGCCTCAGTTTGTTACGTTTTGGTCTTTTGTTTGCATTTACCAAAGCATTGCTACCTATTGTGAACGGTTATTGTGAGGATTAATAAGTTGGCACATATAAAATTTAGAACAGGGCCTAGTACATAAATAGTAAACGTTAGGTATCTTAGTTAATATTTCATTTAATCTTCACAATTCTACGACGAAGAACCACTACCGTAAAATGCGAAAAATTAAGCAAAAAAGAAATTACTAAAGAAAAAGAAAAGGCACACTAAATTTAAAATTAAGCTACAAAGAATACTACTCAGCCGTGTGACACACCGTCACACAGCTTTCTAGTGGAACAGCAAAAAGGAAACCTGGCCCGCCCCACTCTCTTAAGTGGCGTTTCTCTTCATCACCACTGCTCTTCCATTTGGCTTAACACTCACAAAGTAGAGTCCAGGACTGGAATCCTGGAGAGCTCAGGCTACTAGAGTTGAAGAGCTGGTAGGTGTTAGCACAGCTACAAACACGTAGTCTCTAGATTCCTAACGCAGTGACTGTTACAAAACTAGGTTACCCCAGATAGGAACGAAAGGACTAGGAAAACAAGAACGAAGCAGAGAGAAAGAAATGACGAGGGGTAAATCTGCGACGGAGTAACCCAGTACAATCCCCATCTCTCCCTTCCGCCCTGGGGGATCCAAGGCTCACCGAGGGCGGCGGCGGCCAGGGCCGGGTTGTGTGGGCTGAGGAGGCCCACGAGGGTCGCCACCAGCTGATCCAGGAAGGGCAAAGATATGACCTCGCTCTCCTCGTAACGATGCACGCGCCGTTTACGCCCCAGGTAAAAGTGCTCCTGCAGTAGGCAGTCGCAGGCGAGGGCACGCAGCGCCGCGAGGTCCAGCGCGGGTTCGGGTTCGGGCTCCGCGGGGGGCGGCGGCAGACCCGACAGGAACACGGTCTTGGTGAAGTACTGGTACCAGCGGTCAGCGTTCAGCGCGAACGTCTGCGGGTAAACCATGTACTTCATAAACTGCATCTTGGTGAGAATTCGCAGCTTCTCGTCTACCGACTCTGCAGCGTGCACCGTCGCCTGCCAGCGTTCGATTCGCCGCAGCCGTGCCGCCTTGCTGTCGGCTGTCATGGAGGCCACAATCGGCGGGTACCGCGCGACGGGGGTCGCTGCGACATCTTGGCAGGTCGTTTCTGTAGCCGTGGCGGCGGCATGAGCCGCGGTGTGCAATGAAAGGCTCGGACGGCGGAGCATAGGCCTCCAACACCTGGCCGCCGCCATCTTTACCCGCGGTTCCGGATCCAGAGGTCGACTTAAACAATTGTCCCTCTCTTGCTGTAGGGGCCAATAGGAAAGCGTAATCTGAGCCAGTCTAGGAAAGGCAGAGTCTCAGTGGGCGTGGATTATGTTGCGTCATTCATGGTTTAGCCAATCATAAAGTTCTCCAGTCGCGGTTTCCTGCGTTTGTAGATGGAAGGAAGAGCTTGTGTGCTTAGGCCTTACGCTGGGAGGAGATGCTGCCACGTAGGTTACTTTTAGGACCCTATAGGGCAACCTCCCTTTCCAGGAACTGTTTGGGAACATACTGCAGAAAAATGGCAAGCCCTTGGTAAAACGTATTGGCTTCATTTGTGTGTCTCACAACACTTCTTTTCAGTTTTAGTTCTAGGAATAGGAATTTATTTTTGAAAATACATTACTAGCATGTTTTTCAGTATACTTGATTATATTTAAAAATTATGCAAGCATCACTCGTGACCTACTACTAATCTTTGGGAAAATAATTCCATATATTTATCTGTGCTTAAATACAGATAATTTGTTTAATGATATTTATTTTGAAAAGGGGGCGTATTTTTACTTGGATTTAACTGGGGAAGACATAAAAAGGAAATAAAACTATTAAAGAATTGTGTTTAAATTTTGTCTTGTGTTAAAACCATTATAAATTCAACACGAGTTGTTCTTACTAATCTGTGAGCCTCTTAAAAAGGGACTGATTTAATTTTTAATATTAGGCAACAAATCAATACCTGTGCATTAGGGTGCTCAGTAAATATATGCTAAAAAAAAAAATCACCAAAATCTCATCTTATTTGGGGTAATCTAATTTATTGATTCACTCTTCTATAATTAGGAACTAGAATATTAATTTGGATTTATTGTAATAATTCTTCAGAGTATTAAAACCCAAATGTCTTGTTGCTAAAAAGAATTTATAACTGTATTTTTAAGTCAAAACAGATGGTACGGTTTAACTTTGAAACTGCAAGTCTATTAAATTGACCTTTAGAAGTAAAATACGGGCCGGGCGCGGTGGCTCAAGCCTGTAATCCCAGCACTTTGGGAGGCCGAGATGGGCGGATCACGAGGTCAGGAGATCGAGACCATCCTGGCTAATATGGTGAAACCCTGTCTCTAAAAATACAAAAAACTAGCCGGGCGACGAGGCGGGCGCCTGTAGTCCCAGCTACTCGGGAGGCTGAGGCAGGAGAATGGTGTAAACCCGAGAGGCGGAGCTTGCAGTGAGCTGAGATCCGGCCACTGGACTCCAGCCTGGGTGGCAGAGCAAGACTCCGTCTCAAAAAAAAAAAAAAAAGTAGTAAAATACAATACTTCAGTTTCATTAATAATATCTTCAGTGAGAAGTTGCTAATGGAATCTAAAATATCCGTTCTACGTTATTAACAAAAGGAGGACATGAAGACTTGAGAACTTTAAAACCGATATTCAATATTTAAAGAGTAAAAGTGAGGTACTCAATGTTATCTAAATCGAAGTGACAGTTTTTCATGTAAATAAGTAATAAATACGCTGCTTGAGAATGTATCATAGAAATCCTAGGTTGATATTTTTTAAATTCTTACAGCATAGATTTTAGGATTAGAAATTAGAGCTAGAGACCAATTAACACCAAAAGACATAATCCTGTCAGAAAGTGCCTTTATGGTTTTTTGTGAGTGAATCAAAATAACTTCAATTGATTCAATACTTGCTGATTATCAACATTATGAACCAAGGAATGAGGCTGTGGGAAAGAAAGTATACTTAATGAAGGGTGGAGCAATCTGGGCCAGAGGAAAGGTCAAGTAAGACTAGCAATGAACAAAACAGCCTATCGATGAGAAAGGACTGAGTCAGAGCCATGGAAAGAAGGCTATCTAATATGATCCAAAGATTTTATGTTACACACAAGGAAACAGACATAAAGCCAAAGTAATATAGCGTGGTAGGGGCAGTATTGGGATTAGAACCCAGGCTGCTGGCTTCTCAGTCAGTTTTACTTAATGGATTTTATTGAGTGTCTTTTATATGTTAGACAGTGATCCAAGTGCTCAGGATAGTTAATGAACCAAGCAAACAAAAGTTTGCACTCTAACAGGGAGACAGACAATAAAATATAATCATAGTAGTAAATTATATGATGTGTTAGAAGGGGATAAGCACACAGGGGGAAAAAAAACAGCTGGAGAAGTGAAGATCATCAGAGCAGTGTATTTGGTGGGGGTGGGGGCAAGTGAGGAGTGTTGTTTGCAATGCTTATTGAAAGGATAACATTCATCTAGCAAAGGTTTGAAGGAAATGAGGAGTGAACCATACCAGTATCAGTGAATGCTGTTCTAGAAAGAGCAGCTAGTATAGGGCCATGAGATGGAAACATGCCTGATGCGTTCAAGAATTAGGTAATTGGCCAGTGTGGTTGAAAGGAATGATGGGTGGGGAACGTAGTAGGAAATGGGACTAGAAAGGAAAAGAGCCAGAAACTAAAGGCTCCTGAAGGCAATTGCTAGGATTAAGACTGGAGAGCCACTGGAGGGTTCTACTCAGAAGACCGTCATGGTGTGACTTAGGTTTTTAGAAGAATTTCTCAGCATATTAGTTGGCTTGGGCTTCCACAACAAAATGCTACATACTGGGTGACTTGAACAACAGACATTTATTTTCTTATAGTTCTGGAAGCTAGAAGTCCAAGATGAGCATGCCAATATGATCAGAATCTGGTGAGGGTTTTCTTCCTGACTTGCAGACAGCTACCTTCTCCTTGTGTCCTCATAGAGTGAAGAGAAAACAACCTCTTTGATGTCTCTTCTCATAAGGGCCCTTGCCTTGTGACCTCATTAAATCTGAGTTACTTCCATAATGTCCCTATCTCACCTTAAGGATTAGGGTTTCAGCATATGAATTTAGTGGGGAGACAATCCAGTCCATTGCATTGTAGCTGATTTGGAAATAAAGATTGTGGCAGGTCAAATTTGGAAGAGGGAAACCAGTTAGCAGACAATTGGCCATATTTTAGGCAAGAACTGATTGTGGCTTAAAAGGATAATAGCAGTGGAGACAGTGGGAAGCAATGAGAAAAAGATGATTCGAGAAAGCCTCTAAAATTTGGGATCTGAGCAGTCGGATGAGAGAAAAAGGCCCATGGACACAGTGTGTTTACTTTTTCATTAATCTCTCATTTTTTTAGGGGAGAGTGGCAGAGAGAGTGGGTTGAGGTTTAGTGAAGGGAATGGGAGAATTTGTAAAGCATATGCTTATCTATTTGTATATGTTTATGTTTAAATTCTCCTGGAAGAAAATTGATGTTAAGATCTTTCCTGTTAATGTTTCCATTGATCTTTGATTTAAAGTATTACAATTCAAAACAGTCAAGCCATGACATTCTCCAATGCTTTTTGAACCCTCTCTACATCATTCATTCAACAGATATTTAAGTGACTGCTATATACCAATACTGTTCTAGGTGCAGAAAATACTGCAATAAAATAAAGGCCTTCATGGAGTTTACATGCTAATGGGTGAAGTAATCTAGCCAAATATGTCACATATACATATTCCAAGTTAAATAGTACTAGGAGCCAAGAAGAAAAATGAAGCAGGAAAGGAGACTGAATAGTGTTAGACATAGGAGTTGAGTGGAATAGTTTCAATAAACTAATCACACAAGGCCTTGCTGAGAAGATGACATTTGAATAACACCTGAAGGGGATAAAGGATAGAGCCATGTGGTGGGAGACACGTCTGATGGGAGGGAGGAAGATTCCAGCCTGAATAAAGGCCCTGATCCTCCTCTAGCATACCTGGAAACTGGGAAGAATAGCAAGGAAGCCAGTACAGTTAAGGTGGAATGGAACACTTTTCCAGCGATCACAATTACCTTACTCAGAAACAGGTTCTGATGAGTGGGATAATATTTGTAACCACAGTATTTTTTGGTATTGAATGTCTGTCTTGATCAATTTTAGTTAGGCATCAGACAATTCTGTTGATGTTTGAATAAGATTAAACTTTCCCAATCAACTGTAGTTTTTACAGAGTTTTTAAATATCAAATTGATGAGGTGAGAAGGAAACAGAAACTATTTCCTACCAACAGATGTAGTGGGAGTTGCAGCTGGTTCTTTTTGAGCATTGTTTCTTTTGCATATATTTCCTACGTAACGCAGATATCTTACCCAGTTGTATGTATAACAAATTTATGTAAAACTGAGAGCATAATATTTTTGGGAAAGAAAGGTGCAGTTTTGTGCTTGATTTGTTTTTGAAGGGTTTCTGATAGTTGGTTCGGAACTAATAGGAAGGAAGCTAAGTCTACATTATATGCCAGCTACTGTATTAAGAACTTCATATGTATTTAAATCTACATAACCACATAGTCACAACCACCTTTCAAAGTAAATATTATCTTCCCTCTCTCCCTCTTTTTTTGGTCTGCAAAGTCATAAAACTCTTACACATCAAGAGATGAAGATTAGCTAAAACAATTTTGAAAAAGAATAAAGTAGGAGGATCGGTCTACTTGATTTCAAGCCTTAATGTATAGCTACAGTAATCAATGGAGAAAGATAACCTTTTTGGCAAATTGTGTTGGGGCAATAGGACATCCATTGGTCAATAAATAAATAAACTTCAATCTATCTCTTACACCTTTTGGAAAAATTAAATTAAAATGACTACAAATTTCAATGAAAGCATACAATTATTACCAAAAAATAAGAGAAAAAAACTGCAGGATATAGGAGTAGGCAAAGAATTCTTAGAGTTGATATCAAAAGCATGATCCATAAAAGTAAAACTTGGTAAGTTTTAACCAGCAATTGCACTCTTGGGACATTTTTCCCAGGTAAATGAAAATTTATTTTCAAGCAAAAACCTTTTCATGATACAGCCTTATTCATTATAGCTCAACATCGGAAACAAACAAGCAGATGTTCTTGAACAGTTGTGTGGTTACAATTCATGCAGTAGACCTGGATAAATCTCCAGAGAATTACACTGGCCTCGCAAAAAGCCAATACCAACAGGTTATGTATGGTAAGATTTCATTTATATAACATTCTTAAGGTAACAAAGTTATAGAAGTGGAACACAGATTAGTAGTTGGTAGAGATTAAGGAGTAGGTGAGATGGGAAGGAAGTGAAAATTCCTATAAAAGAGCAACATAAGGGATTCTCGTGGTAATGGAAATGTTCTCTATCTTAACTGTATCAATGTCAATCCTGGTGTATTACTTTGCTATAGGTCTGCAAGATGTTCCTGGAAATTGGTTGAAAGGTGCAGGAGATTTAGCTGTATTATTCTTGAAAAAGCTTGTTAATCTATAATTATCTTAAAATAAAATTTTAATTAAAAAATAAAAGCAAATGAAGTAGCGTTCTTGGATTTAGGGAGAAATATTGTATGCTTCAGGTTAAGTAGGCTTCAGTAGGTCTGCATCGGTAGCTGTCACAATCCCAGTGATTCTACAAATAGGGGAACCTGAGCATTTTATCTTGAACTACAAATTAATAATTACATTTTAAAATTTATATTACAGTGGAGTATCATATAAAGATATACTTTTTGAATTTATGGGTTTCAGTCCGTTATCTGAAGATTTTATTTCAGGATATTAGAGGGAGTGTTGCAAACTATAAACTACTGTTATAAAAGAGGGCATACAATCTGATAGGATTATGAATGTTTAATGTAGTTTACGTTTATAGTTAGATATGAAAAAATGAAGATGAATATTATTTTCCCACAGATTCAACATGTAACAACCTGTATCTATCCATGGAAGTATATTCTTTGTGTTTCCTAAACTAGTCTCTGTACTGATTTGAAAGCTCAATGAACTCAACTGAGATCTTGCCAGGCTCTGCCACTTTCTCTTTTCTTAATTAGGAGACTAATAGTACTGACTTTACAAGTTTGCTATGGGGATTTAATGAGGTGCACGTGTAAAATGATGCAAAATAACATTTACTGAACACCAACACTTTATATGTCCCACTGGTTTTAATTCTGTCAGCAACATACTTTAAATCAGGGTATATGGCCCTAATTTTATAGATGAGAAAATGCGGCCCTAAGAGGTTGAGACATTAGCTCAACCTCCTAAATGCCAGACCAGCATGAAACCATGATCTTAGACCATGAAGCCTATGTTTTTTATACCAGTGGTTTTGTAACCTAGAACCTTGGATCTTGAAGGGATGCAAAAACTCTTGAAAGATCATGAGTCAGCATCTTAAGATTGTATGCACAATTCAGTAATAATTAAAATTGGGAAAATATGAAATTAATTTATAAGCACTTGCTATAAAGGAAAATATTTCATAATTTCTTGTATATTATTTTGACTTGTCGTTAATTTTTCCTTTCCCATAAATAAGCAACATAAGGGAAGCAGAAAAAAATCTTGGTGATATGGGGATAATAGGACAACATTAGCAATGTTTAGGCAGGGTTATTAGTTTGCTGATCCCTGGAACACTGGAGAGCACAGTGGAATTCTCATAAACAGAGATTGACCTTATTCCAGAGGAAATTAAAGTCAACTCAAAAGGACATAGATTCTGTGAATGAGTGGAGGAAGTTGACTGCCATATCAGTAAATTATTTTATGCATTATTTTGACTCTAAAATGTAAGAACATTTTAATTTTGATAATCAAGATAGAGTCCGCCACTGTGGGTGAACAAACTTGAGGCATTAGTATCCTATAAACCTAAATAAAATAACAACAAAATATAGTCATGGAAAGAGTAATTCATTAAATTAAAAACAGTAATTGCGATCAGTTTCTCCAGTACATGTCAATAGTATAATGTTGCAGAAAATTTCCCATGAATTAAATTTAATATGTCTACGGGAAAAAAAGCTGCAAAATTTATTAATTCATATAATTTCAGAGCAACCTTTGTAACCCAGTGCTTTGCAAAAGTTTGTAGGAAAAACATGGGGTAGTTTTCTTACTGACTGATATTTTGTATCATGATTATAACAGAGCACGGAACTTTCAAGTTAATTGTTAATTTAAGTAAGAGTAAGTCAAGGATAAACAACCTGTAAAGTATCCTCCTGTAAACCTGAAAACTATCTGTCTGTCTGTATTTGTCTTTGGTGGTGGTACTGGTAGTAGTTAAGGAATAGTATAAGTGAGTAGAAATAAAACTCTTGTTTTGTCAAAGTCTATGTGTCAGCTGTATTCAAGACGGAAAATTTCAACCACAAAATAAATCCGTGAAATGATAATTTTTTTTCCCAGTTTTCAATCCCCTAGATAAGTTTGATTAAAAAGTAGATAACACTTCAGGTTTCAAAGAAAATGCAAATTCAGGATCTTCAAACTTTCTAAATAGCTCCTTTTATTGGTATTCTATTGATCAGAACTCGCTACTTTTCAACATGATTACATAATTTATAATTGATGTTTATAAAGATAAATCAGAGCTGCTGCAGAATGCCAGCGACCTAATCAATTTTTCCTAAATAATAAATGCCCAAAGTAAATAATTTGGAGTCCAAAGAATGGACAGTGAAGATCCCTCTTCCATCTTATCCCTTCTTTTCCTTCTCCATAGGCAATTACTGTTACTATTCTCTGGTATATCTTTCTACAGAATTCTATTCCTATGTAAGAATATTTACATGTATGTACACCCTCAAAAGGACACGTGAGATACTATTTAACAAATACAAGCTTTATTCTTTTTACTGACTGCTTATTCAAAACTGCTCTGAAGAACTGTTTCTTTCTTATATTTGGAAAAAATCTCGAGCAAATCTTGTCACTTTACCAGTTGATCTTACGTCCATCTTCTAGTCATGGAAACATCTCAGTTCAGTAATTGCATGTGCAGTTCAGTGCAATAAAAAAAAAAAAATGCTGTCAACTTTAAATTTCTACCTTCTCTCCACTCTTACTTAACACAGGTTGCTTGCTATACGAAAAGGCTAGAATGGGCTTCCTCTGTTTCTCTGCTTAGGCTTCTTTCCCATTCATTAGGTTGTCACTGACATCTTCTTGTTTCACGTTGTGAATGTCACACCAGTCCATTGTGTCCCCAGTCCTCAGGAAACCCATACCAAGCTCCTTCAAGAGGTGCTATTGGAAGGCGCTTTTTCCTAGCTAGGCTTGAGATGTTGGAAAAATATTCCTTCTGTCCTCTCAGTAATGAGGTTTGGTTGGCATAGGCTCTCAGTATTCTTTTTCAGTCTCATGTCTTTTGAGGCAGGGGAGAGTCAAGAAATACAAAACCATGTCTCATAAACCATGATTTAAAAACTCATTTGCAATTATTTTGTGGGTAGTCTGGCACCTTCCTTGGAAATATGGAACTGATTGGCACCTAGTGTTTTGGGACTCTCGCTGAAAATAAAACATAAATAGTTATATACTGTGTATCTGTCTATCTATTATCTATCTGGAAACAGAAGGAGAGATGAAGAGAGAAGATATATAGAAAATTAGGAATATATACAATACATATGATATATGTGTGTATGTGTGTGTGTGTGTATATATATATCTGAATTCTTTATAAAAATTATTTTACATAAATCATCAAAGAATCAAATATTTTTATATGCCCAGGCTGGAGTGCAGTGGTGCAATCATAGCTCACTGCAGCCTTGAACTCCTGGGCTGAAGCAATCCTCCCACCTCAGCTTCCTGAGTAGCTAGAACTATAGGCACAAACCATCATGCCTTTCTAATTATTTATTTTTTGCAGAGGTAGGTCTCATTATATTGCTCAGACTGGTCTTGAACTCCTGGCCTCAAGTGATCTTCCACCTTGACCTCTCAAAGCCCTGGAGTTAGTCAAGAGTCACTGCACCCTTCCTATTGTAGGTTTTGAGTCATATTTTTTTTATTTCTAGTATGTGCATTGATTACCCACTGGCATGCATTGTAATTTTATAACAATAGAAGTAGCTGATCAATCAAATCACCCATTTCCCCACCTTTTGTCTTACTGAGTCCCTGGAGAGGGCACTCTGTCCTGAATAAAAAGACAAACCGCACAAGTGGAGGCTCTTTGCCCCTCACCCTTTTACTTTTCTTTCTGGAACACAAATGCAAGACACCATAATCCATCAGGACAAACATCCCGTTCAGAATGGTGAAGCAGAAAGATAGGTGTATCTGAGATACTCAAGTCGTCTTTAAGCCATGCTCTACCCAAAGTACTTGTTTCTAGACTTGTTTTGTGTGAAGAAAAAAAATCGAGAATTCAGGTTCATTGCTCTGTTACTGTTCTGTTTTTCTGCAGTCTTTCCCCCTTACTCTTGGCTTCAGAGTAGCAGACAGATATGGTCAGTGTTTCCCACAAAGCTCATAAAGCTATGGATATTTTATGTGGGTGCCAAACACTTTTTTTTGTTGTTGTTTGGAGAGAATTTGTTTTAAATCAAGATAGAATCTCATACATATTGCAGATAGTCTTCCAGGTCAATAGATAAAAATCTAACTAACTTCTTTTGATAGCTGCATATCAAAATACCACCAGGTATTTAGACATTTTTCTAGATGGACATTCATGTTAATTATATTACCTTTTTATTCATTTATTTATTTAACAATATGATTAATGCTATAAAAAACATTTTTAAGACTGCGCAATAGCTCATGCCTGTAATCCCAGCATTTTGGGAGGGTGAGGCAGGCAGATCACTTGAGGTCAGGAGTTCGAGACCAGTCTGGCCAACCTGGTAAAACCCTATCCCTACTAAAAATACACAAAATTAGCCAGGCGTGGTAGTGCACAATTGTTGTCTCAGCTACTCGGGAGTCTGAGGCAAGAGAATCACTTGAACCCAGGAGGTGGAGGTTTCAGTGAGCTGAGATTGTGCCACTGCACTCCAGCCTGGGCAACAAAATGAAACTCCATCTCAAAAAAAAACCAAAAAAAAAAACAAAAAAAAGAAAAACATGTTAAGTGCTGATGCTTTTATTTTGTGGGCTGAACTCTCAACAGTGGAACTTGTGTGGTGTAGGTTATATGCCCTTATTTTTAGACATATTACCAACAACTTATGTTCCTACCACATTACACAAAGTGCACATTTTCTTACATTCTCACCAATACTACTAGCAGTTTTTTAAAAATCTTATATAATTTCAGCCAAACTTAATATATTGGATAATTGTTTTAACTTTTATTTATCAGACTACAAGTGAGATTGAGTATCTTTTAATGCAGCAGTCCCAAACCTTTTTGGCACAAGGGACCAGTTTTACGGAAGATAATTTTTCCATGGTCTGAGGTGGGGGTTGCGGATGGTTTTGTGATGAAACTATTCCACCTCAGATCTTCAGGCATTAGATTCTCATAAGAAGTGTGCAACCCCTCACATGCACAGTTCACAATAAGGTTCACACTCCTACGGGAATCTAATGCCTTGGCTGATCCGACAAGGATCAGGAGGCAGAGCTCAGGCAATAATGCTTGCTTACCCACCAGTCACCTCCTGCTGTGTGGACTGGTTCCTAACAGGTCACAGACTGCTACTAGTCTGTGGCCTGGGGTTTGAGGACTAATTTTAACGTGTTTGTTGGCATTTGCATTTTTGGGGTCTTTTTCCTTGAAGTTCTTTGTCTATTGTTACTATTAGTTTTGTTAACCTTGTAAATGTCATAAAGGTTGCAGATATTTTGTGTAATCTATAATTTATCTTTTTACTTTTTTTGGAGTCTTTTGCTGCACAAAAGGTTTATGAATTCAAAGTCACAATTCTAGTTTCCTGTTCTGCTACAGAAGATCCTTCACTTTAAAAAAAATAGATTTTTATTTATTCCATCTACATCAGTGGTTCTTAAATTTTTTTTAAATGTCATAGAATTCACAAAAGAATAGTGCAACTAGATTATGCATGATAAAATTCAAGAGAAACATTCCAATTATTACACGATTAGAGGTATGTAGTAGATGCAGGTTTAAATAGATTATAGTTGACTTTGAATTAACAAGAGGAGGTCAGCTTGTCACAGGATAAACCCCAAAATTAGAGTCAGGCTGGGAGGCCATGCAGGTTCTTGGATTCGAGCAGGAAAGAATTCAAGAGTAAAGCGAAAACCAGTCTATTAAAACGTGAAGGAATAAAATGGCAGTTACCCCATAGGCAGAGTCGCCCTAAGAACTGCTAGTTGTCTATTTTTAATGGTTATTTTTGATCATATTCTAAACAAGGGGTCAAATACGAGTTTTTCAGGAAAGGGGTAGGGAGTTCCCAGAATCAAGGGTTCCTGCCCTTTTTAGACTATCTAGGGTAATTTCTGGGAATTGCCATAGCATCTGCAAACTGTCATGGCACTTTTGGGTGTTTCTATTAGCATGCCAGGAGTAAAATGAGCACGGTTGATTCTGACTGGTTTCTGCCAGTTTCTTTACCATATCCTGTTTTATCAGTGTCATCTTTGCGACCTGTTCTTGAGAAACAAGTCCTAACAAACTACTATCTCAATTTGTATGTGACTATGTATACATTTGATGTTTCAGGAATTAATAACTCTAAAATAAATGTATAGGCTCAGTATGGCTATATATCACTTTACTAGATTGCATATGGTTCAACATCAACTGCATACTGATTTTTAGTAAATATTGGTCTCAAATTTTGCTTTGGTATATTTTTTGGGTGTATAGATAAAATGCTCTTTCCAACTGTCCTTTTAGTTCTGGCTACCATAAGTACATTGCCTCTGACCAGCAGCACAATGATGTCGGAACTTGTGTCAGAAGAATTATATCCTTCTTTTAGCTCCCATCGACTTTTTTCACTTTTATAACGTAAACCATGTCCCACTTTGTCAATGTACAATTCAGGATAAAGTCATTGATGTCACACTGAATATTGTCTAATGGAGAGCATTCAGATTCACAACTCTCTTCCACTTTAAAGGCAATCTGTATTAATGACACTCACATATTGACCAATTTTATTTGCTATATTGTATTATTTTTCTGGCCTATGCTAAAGGAAGCTTAAGAAACAACACCTAAATGTTTGGACCAACGGAGGCAAGATGGCGCACTTCTGGGTTCTTCATCCCCCCCAACTTTTCCCCCGCGCGCGAAAATGCAGCCGACGCCCGGGAAGGTGCAGACCAACTGGGCATGCGCCAGGTGACGTCAATCTGAAGAGACCAAGATTTACCTGGTCGCACCTGCGGAACGCCCCCCGCCTATCGCCCTCCCACTCCCAGAAAAGCCGCTCCGGACGAGTGCCACGCGCGGACTTCCCAGCTTCCCCACTGCGGTCGGGACTGTCGGAACTCCGTCCGAGGGCAGCACTGAGAACTCTGTGGGCCTCATTTGCCGGAGGCCAACAGACCTCTCCTTACCCACCTTCTTCCCCTGAAGCTAGGTGACCAAAATAAACTTGCAGTTTTGCTCCTACCCTTGCCTAGTCGCTGGTTCCTTTGCGCCCGATCTGGTGGTCTTAGAAAAAACAAAACACTAAAATCTCCTGTTTCTCAATTTGAGTTGATTCCTTTTCTCCAAGTGTAATATTTCAATTGTCAAGTGATTTTCTAGCTTAACAAATATTCTACCTACTTGTTTTTCCTCCCACATACATTTTTACTTTTCTGGTAGAATTTCAAGTGTTAATTGAGCTGAACATTTGAAAGAGCCTTTTAGACCTTGTTGTCTTTGTGTACACATTAATCTTCCTATTACTTTTAACAAGAAGCATAGATATTTAGATACTCTGCTGTGAAGCAGATAATGGTGGGAAATACAGGGAATTGAATCTTTGAGAAATAAAAGATTAGAAAAAGTTTTATCCTTTTTTTCCCTGCCATTTATTCATGCATGTCATAATTCAGTTAAAGATAATAGAAAGGGGTAGAAAAATTTAGGATAGGAAATATTCAGCCAATATAACATTAATTAAAGGGCATATTTTCTCATGAATATTCCACTCGAATAAATTTTAACAACAATTTGACATTTTGAAACATTTCTAGCTTGTATTATATTCCGTTAAGTAGATTTATCCCAGAAGGAATTCTAGACAAAGCATGTCTTTTTAATAAAATAAGCTGTCTTTCAAACATTTGGCATGATCTCTGGTTGCTAGGACCCACTGCACTGATCACAACTCTGTACTCTCTCAGTGAGAAAACAGGCGTTTGCCAGGACCCTGTGAGATAAACAGAGCTGGCCTCTCACAAGGAATGATTATGCTCTTGTTGTCACGTTAAATATCTTCTAGAGAAAGCATTCAGATTCACAACTCTGTGGATGTGTGTTCGGTGTGTTTCAGTATGACAAAAAGCTCCAGACCTATAATGGTCCCATCCCTTTTCCCTAGTTTTTAAAATTCTTCTGTGAGAAAAGTCCTTACTTTTCTGTCTCCAGAAATTCCTGTTGAAATGCAGATGTCTCTAGAACATAAATACCTTTATCACCAACCATTGGAATTTGTAATAGCTCTTGATTTTAAAGGTAGTTACATAAATAAATTAAAATTATATTAAATAATAAATGAAAATTATAGGAACTACTGCCAGTTTTTGATGTAGTACCAAGCCCTCCTCTATAAATATGGCTTCCTAAATAAGATCCCCAGGTTTTTTTTTTTTTTTTTTTTTTAATAAACCACTCCCATAATTTACCATCTATGATTTCCATTTTTGGTTCATTTAATGTGAAACTAGACCTACATCTACGAAACTGTAGGAGATTGGTCAGGGTGGTGGGAAAAGTTATAAAAGTTATAGGGAAAGACACAAACCTTCTTGGAAGGCCAGGAGGTTTTGCAAAAGCTTCAAAAGAAAATTTGCCTGAAGGCAGCCCAATTCTCTTATCCGGAGCCTGAGAGCAAAGAGTAGATAACAAGAGAATGTAAAGGAATGTAAATTTGTTTACTCCTGTCTCCAGAAACCAGCCTTTGATCATTTGCATGCAGGACTGCCCTCTCCTGGGGAGTGTAGTGACTATGGTTATTACCCACAAATTGTGTTTGCTCCAAGCCTTTTTCATTAAATCTGTACTAAATAAATGTGAGTGGTACTAGCTTATTGGGGCTGGACTGTCTCGGTGGCTGCACTACACTCTCTTCACCGGTGCATAGGGGTACAGTCCCCTAGCCAAGTTGTCAGGTAAAATGCCTGGGTCAGTGTAATTCTTTCATCTACCGCTCAGCCAGAGTCTGCGGCACAGACTTGGCAGCACAAAATAATATGAATATAGATTTTTTTAAGACTCTTATTCCTTTCTCTCCTCCTGCTCCCATATTTCATCACAATCTGAGACCCATCTAATTCAACAGTAATTGTTTTGGGACAACCCACACGCCTCAGGTTTTTTAAAGCTTAGTTTACATAATTTTAAAGATGCTTTTCTTTCTTTTTATACTCATTCTTTATCATTTTAGGTTATTTTAGCTTAACTACATTCTTCAATAATAAATAATGTTGATATAACACGTTTGAGAAGATATTGATAAGCACATCTGGGTAGTGGAAGCAGAGGTACTTTGTGTTTGCTCTACATTATACTATTGGGTCTCAGGATATACTACCCCAAAACATGACTGCAGGAGGCCAAAATATGACCCCAAAATATGCCTCTTTGGCACATTGATTATTTTGAACTGGTTATTTTGAGAAACTGTAGGCACAGGACTAACTTTGAAAAGTTACCCTTTTGTAAGAGAAATTTACATCTATAAAGGAAATTACACTTGTAAGAATGCCTCCCTTTCTCTGCAACAGGAAGAGGGGAATGAATGAATGGAGAGGGATTAGACTTAAATCTACATAACAAATGTGCTTTTCCTGGCCATCTGTGCTCTTCCTGGCCATCTGTCCATAGATGGGTTTTTGTGGGTTTTTTTCCCACACCCTTCTTTCTTTGTTTTAGCAAATGAAATCTAAGCATGAAGTTTAAACCCTTTATTTGTGACTTACTTAGAAATGGACTCATTTCTCTGAGTTTTCTCTCATATATATCTGCAATATATGTTTAAACAAAAACTTATTTGTTTTTCTCTTTGTGAACCCTGAATATCTGAGACAGGTCTCAGTTGATTTAGAAAGTTTATTTTGCCAAAGTTGAGGATGCATGCCTGTGAAGCAGCTTCAGATGATCCTGATGAAATATGCCCACAGTGACCAGAGTGTCAGAGGCGTTTGAACCAGAGTGACTCCATCTTGAGTAAGGGCTGGGAAAATGAGGCTGGAACTTGCTGGGCTGCATTCCCAGATAGTTAGGTATTCCCAGCCTCTAGATATTCATGGTAAAGGGAACAGATTGATAACATTCACTAAAGAGACCCAGACTTAGGAATGTCCTGATATCCTGAATCTTGAGAACAGAAGCATTTTTAATTTTGCTTTAAAGATAATATCAATTCTTGCAAAATATAGTAATTAAGAAAATAAATCCTTTATCACAAATTCTTGTAGCAGAGCTCATCTCGCCATATCTTCCTGTTACTTTTGAGAATGCCCTACTCTGTCTATGGAGTAGCCATTCTTTCACTACTTTACTTTCTTAATAAACTTGCTTTTGCTTTCCACTATGGACTCACACTGAATTCTTTCTTGTGCAAGAACTAGGAGCCCTCTCTTGGGGTGTGGATCGAGATCCCTTTCTGGTAATGAGAGCACTTCTTGGTTTTATACACTTTAGGGAGACATGAGACATCAGTCAACATATATAAGATGAACATTTTGATCTGAAAAGGTGGGCCAAGTTGAAGCAGGGAGGGGCCTTGCAGGCCATAGATACATAAGAGACAAATGGTTGCATTCTTTTGAGTTTCTGATTAGCCTCACCAAAGGAGGTAATAGATATGCATTTATCTCAGTGACCAGAGAGATGGCTTTGAGTAGAATAGGAGACAGGTTTGCTCTAAGCAGTTCCCAGCTAGACTTTTCCCTTTAACCTAGAGATTTTAGGGTCCCAAGATTTATTCTCCTTTCACATTTTGTTAATCTGTCTTTTGTTATAGAGAAGTCTCAAGAATTATAAGGGCTAGAGAAAACTATGTTTTTCTCTCCTACAGTTTTGTAGGTCTTATAGAATAATGGAGTGTGTGAGTTAATCTAGCAGTTATGTGAAGTGGAGATTTTTGAAAGACTTTTTATGTATAATTATCTTTTAAGAGTAGAGATAGGCCAGGTGTGGTGGTTCACGCCTGTAATCCCAACACTTTGGGAGGCCGAGACAGGTGGATCATCGGAGGTCAGGAGTTAGAGACCAGCCTGGCCAACATGGTGAAACCCTGTCTCTACTAAAAATACAAAAATTAGCCTGGCATGGTGGCAGGTGCCTATAATCCCAGCTACTTGGGAGGCTGAGGCAGGAGAATTGCTTGAACCCAGAAGACGGAGGTCTCAGTGAGCCTAGATCATGCCACTGGACTCCAGCCTCAGTGACAAGAGCGAGACTATGTCTCAAAAAATAAAAATAAAATAAAAAATAGAGATTATGTTTTTAAGATTTCAGGAAGAATGTTTGATGGCCCAGGGAAAGGAAGTAAAGAACATGGGCAAGAAAGAGTGAGTCAATACTGTAAAGTGTAGTGGTTAGGGGTAAGAACTCTGGAATCAGGTTATTTGGGTTATGTTCCTGGCTCTGTCAGAAGTGTTTAAACCAGAGTGACTCCATCTTGAATAGGGGTTGGGTAAAATAAGACTGAGACCTACTGGGCTGCATTCACAGGAGATTAGGCATTCTTAGTCACAGGATGAGATAGGAGGTCAACACAAGATACAGGTCACAAAGATCTTGATGATAAAATAGGTTGTGGTAGAGAGGCCAGCCCAAACCCACCAAAACCAAGATGGTGACCTGTGATCTTCCTGACTGCTCATTATATGCTAATTATAATGCATTGGTATGCTGAAAGACACTCCCACAAGCACCATAAAGGTTTACAAATGCCATGACTATGTCAGGTAATTACCCTATATGGCTTAAAAAGGGGAGAACCCCAAGTTCTTGGAGTTGTCCAACCCTTTCCCAGAAAACTCATGAATAATTCACCCCTTGCTTAGCATGTAATCAATCAATAAATATAAGTATTCTTGGTCAAACAGTCCATGCCACTGCTATGCCTATGGAGTAGCCATTCTTTTATTCCTTTACTTTCTTAATAAACTTGCTTTCACTTTACCATATGCTCTTGTCCTGAATTCTTTCTTGTGTGAAGTTTCAGAACGATCTCTTGGTTCCTGTCCTGATTTCTCACAGAGTCATTAAATAAGATGCTCTTTAAGCATTATGTTTTCATTAATATTATTATTTGGGGGTGGTAATACAAGAAAAGGAAGTACATTATTAGCACTAGAAACCAATTTATTCTCATGATCTAGCAATTCCATTTTTAAAATATCTAGTATTAGAAGCATATGTAAAGGTTATTTTGTATCAGCACCCATTTTAATACCTGGCTTCTTTCTTGTATCTTATCAAGTGAATGATGAAGAAGTCACCTACTGCCAGAGTATCCCTATTTATTTTTCGGACTACTCTGTTAATTCATTTATATTCTCATCAATGATTTATTTAATGGTTAATGTATGTTAAGTGTTAGGCATAGAAATATGACTTGTCCCTGTTCTTGAGAACCTCAAAGCATAGCTCTAAATACCATTTCATGAAAAGATAATTTGAATACAATGTAATAGGTGCTACATTTAGAATACATAAGAAGTAGTGTGTGAATCCAGTGTTTTTCATTATACCAAATTGAGCTGGATATTCCTATAACTTCTGACTTATTCAGTTTTGATTCCTGTGAAAACATGGATTGGTTGTGGCAGATAGTTTTGGAATCCAGTGACCATTCTTTTGCCCTCTTCTTCCTAACTAGTAGAACCTGAATTGTGTTCAGGCATTTACTCTCCAGTGTGCTCTGGAAAGGTAACAGTCCCCTCAGTCCATGGGGTATATCATGATTAGCCTGAGTTACAATGGTTGAGGGCAATTTTTCTTGAAGCTTCTTGGGTAGATTTTCTAGTTTGATAAAGGGAGGTACCCCATCATCTTCAACAATAGTTGTTATATCTTCATGTAATGCTTGGAATTGTTTCAGCCATTTACAATCATGCAAAGAGACATCACAGGAATACCAAGAATGACAGTCCTGCTAAATTAAGCAACTGTGCAGTAAAGGATTAACTCACCAGACTCAGAGTGTTAAAATTCTGTTCAAGCCGGGTGCGGCGGCTCAAGCCTGTAATCCCAGCACTTTGGGAGGCTGAGACGGGCGTATCACGAGGTCAGGAGTTCGAGACCATCCTGGCTAACACGGTGAAACCCCGTCTCTACTAAAAAATACAAAAAGCTAACCAGGAGAGGTGGCGGGTGCCTGTAGTCCCAGCTACTCGGGAGGCTGAGGCAGGAGAATGACGTAAACCCAGGAGGCGGAGCGTGCAGTGAGCTGAGATCCGGCCACTGCACTCCAGCCGGGGCGACAGAGCAGGACTCCGTCTCAAAAAAAAAAAAAAAATTCTGTTCATTACAAAAATAAATAAATGAATAAATAAATAAAATAACTGACCCTGGGGGTTAAATTCTAGTCTCGTGGTATATCCTGCTTGATGAGAGTATCATTGTATACCTGGGGCTTTGGATCACATATTATCAGCTTGACATCTGGAAAGACTAGAGAACAAGTAGCTAAAGTCCATCAGGCAAGCACTCTGTGCCTATGTGACCAACCCCTAAGAAAACTCTGTACACAAATGTTCAAGTGAGCTTCCTTAGTTGGCAACACTTTGTATGTATTGTCACATATTATTGCTGGGAGAAGTAAGCATTGTCCATGTAACTCCAATAGAAGAGGACAACTGGAAGGTAGCACCTGTTTTCTCCAGAATTCTACCCTATGCACATTTTTTCTTTACTGATGTTAATGTGTATTAACTTACTGTAATAAACTATAACCATGAATATCACCACTTTTCTGAGTTCTGTGAGTCCAAGCAAATCATCAAATCTAAGAATGGTTTTATATCCCTGAAACAATAACCCTGGGAACACTCACCTCCATATTACATATTATCTGAATTAGGAGTGGGATCATTTCAAACTGTCAATTTATACTGAGTTTCTATGTCCCAACGTGTATGAGTTATGACTAAGCTACAGACCCTTCTCTGTATTATCATTAAAACTCAAATTCAACAGTTCACATTTATCTCATTTTCTGCCATCTTACCCGGATCAGACAAGCCTATCTTTTCAAGATTATTTATAGGTCCTGACTATGTTACCAGTATTTTTGTTATTATTCCTTCCTCATTATTTGCTAAAGTGCATGAGATGTCATCAATCCTAATCAAATCTTTATGCTTGTATATCTTCCATAAGGTAAATCCCATGAGAATGGGAATCTTGTATGTCTTGTTCACAGCTATCTTCATACCACTAGAAGCATATATATTTTTGTCAAAATAGATAAGAAGAGAGTTTATCTCTAGGTAAATTCTTTTTAACACATAAATTTACCCTAGCAATAGTAATATAATGACCCTTCAACATTCATGTGCAATATATTGTCTATTATATTGTCTACAACCAGCTAGGAGAAGAACACCTAGGAATAGAATATATTTAAGAGTTCTTTTGATGTTTGTGAGATAAGAAAGAGGGAGGCCTTTTGAAGCATAAAAAAGAGCCCATGGGTAAGGGTTTGCCTTGGAAGATATAGTAAGAAATTCTGACTTCCAGCAGCCACATGACTATGCTAAACTTCTGGACAAAGAAAGGAAGAAAAAGGTAGCCAGGGGCATGTCTACTGAGGAGTAATTTGAGTGTCTTACTTGCCACTAGTGCAAAACTTAAGGAGGGTTTTAAAAAACTCCGTAATCAACATAATATTTCAATAAAATATATTTAAAAGTCAAAATTAATGCCAGAAATCATAACAAACAGAATAAAACTAGGATCAGTAGAAATGCTTGTCCACTCATTATCTATTCACAGTTTATAAGTGAAGCACCAAGAACTCATGCACACAACGCTTCCTTTAATATTAGACTGATGAGTTTCCTGACATCCTATTCTCTCTATCCATATGTAGCTTCTGCTTCCTCCTCCCCAGTAAAGACTTTTTGAGGAGTTACCAATGAATTTAAATATACTCTTTTGGAGATATGACCAGATTTCAATATGGCTTAGGTGTACCATCAAACTGATTATACCTCAAATACCAAGCTATGTATTATCCTATTTCCCTGTCTTTAAAATATGAACATGTATGCAACATAAATTATTTGAAATTTAACCATATATTTTAAATGTTCTTTCAACTTACACAATACAATGTTCCTTAACTCATGCACATGGCAGTAATCTGTTATATTTAGAACATATGGCTGCATTTGATATATCAAATGTCTTTGGCAAGTAAAGTCAACCCAGTTTAATGAAAACTTGTCTGTAAGATGACATAGGAGAAAAACAATAATTTTCCTCTCATTATTCAACATAGTTCCTTCAAATTTATGTTGAAATAAGTTGGCCTAAAATTAATATTTTTCTAAAATAACTCAAGTAGTTAAAATAGTCTCAAATAATTTATGAAGAGGCATCAAAAGTATGATATTGGAAAGTAAATTGTTACCACCTTTCTGGGGAGTATTTTGGTGATATAGTTCAGTCTATTAAAATGGTCATTAGTACTGACCCTGAGGAAAAAATTTATAATTCAATCAGAGTGACTCAATATAATTTAACATATTAAATACACACACACACACACATACACACACACACAAACACAACTGTGTTTTGTTTTGTTTTTTTATTAGAAGGGCTATGTTATTTGATGCAAAGGTGTCTCTGCATATTTACATGGCATGGATAATAGAATGCCTTATGGCATCCAAGACACACACAACTTTTAGTGTTGATGGTGGGTTGCTTTCCCAGTCTCTGGAAAAAGTTTAGTTTTGCCCAGGTCAAGGACTAGAAGCTCACCGATCATGGCACCATCACTTCCACCTAATCTCCAGCAGATCTAAGTCCCTACTTCCCAGTCACGAGAGTTTAAAATACCCAGGGTTGTTGACCTGCAGGTGGGGGCAGTCGTTTTTCTACTACCACTTGGTTGGTGAGTTTCTTCCATCCAGCTTCCTGGTCCTCTGTCCAGAAGTTTTCTCTCTCTCTTCACAATTAGTGAAAGAAACCTTGTTCCTCTAAACTTCTTTCTCCCTTGCATTTGAGTCACCACTCTTCCTCTTCCCCTTCCTCTAGGCACAATTTTGTATAATTATTATGAGGGGTATATATATATACACACACATTTATCTATCTAATAGTAGAGGACTGATAAAATAAGTTGTAGTATATTTAAATTAAGACTACTATAAAACCACTAAAATAACATTTTTAAAATAGTAAAATAAGGCCAGGCGCGGTGGCTCAAGCCTGTAATCCCAGCACTTTGGGAGGCCAAGACGGGCGGATCACGAGGTCAGGAGATCGAGACCATCCTGGCTAACACTGTGAAACCCCGTCTCTACTAAAAATACAAAAAACTAGCCGGGCGAGGTGACAGGCGCCTGTAGTCTCAGCTACTCGGGAGGCTGAGGCAGGAGAATGGCGTGAACCCGGGAGGCGGAGCTTGCAGTGAGCTGAGATCCGGCCACTGCACTCCAGCCCCGGAGACAGAGTGAGAGTCCGTCTCAAAAAAAAAAAAAAAAAAAAAAAAAAAAAAAAAAAAAAAAATAGTAAAATAGTTTTGAAATAAAGATGAGTTTAAAACCCAAGATCAAAAAAATGTATAAACTACATGATAAGACATACACACATAATGACACAGAAAAAAAACAGGAAAGAAGTGCAATAAAATATTAACAAAAGTTGTAAGGAAATGATGGGATTATTGGTATTTTTTCTCCTTGTAATTTCTAATTTATCTTTACTGGTTACAGATTGCTCTTTTCTTTTCTTTTGACAAAATTTCACTCTCATTGCCCAGGCTGGAGTGTAGTGCCATGATCTCAGCTCACTGCAACCACCGCCTCCTGGGTTCAAGCGATTCTTCTGCCTTAGCCTCCCAAGTAGCTGGGATTACAGGCATCTGCCGTAACACCCAGCTTATTTTGTGTATTTTTAGTAGAGATGGGGTTTCACCATGTTGGCCAGGCTGCTCTCAAACTCCGGACCTCAGGTGATCCACCTGTCTCAGCCTCCCAAAGTGCTGGGATTACAGGCATGAGCCACCATGCCTGTCAGCCTATTTCTTTTAAAAATCAGAACAAAACTTGATTTAGAAGTAAGAAATGTGGAAGAAAAGTAATGCTTCACCAGAATCTGAATACATGCATTATATATTATTCCATCAAGTGGACAATTACTTGCTGAATATTCCTGATCATGTACAGATTCCAAAGTCGAGTTCTGGTTGTGCTGATCTTCTACACTGAGTTTAATAGTCTGTGCCCAAGTTCAAATTTGGAGAGGATAAACTGGAAAATTAATGATATTTTAATGACTGTATCTTTATGCAGAGCCTTGTATGCTACATACACTCCTGTAAGAGATGGACAACCACTGTAAAACTATAAACAGATAAATGTTTGCATACAAGAAAGATAACTCAGATGGTAGTGAAGAATAGTAGGAGAGGCCAGGTTATGCAGGTGAGGAAATGGAACCAGCGAGTCCTTTTAAATTTTAAATTTTGTAATTTAATATTGAATACATATAATATTGATAAATTTTTGTAAAATTTAAGAATTAAACAAAATAAACAATCGTATTCCTACTTTCCAGCTCAAGAAATAGGACATCACCAGTTGCTTTCAGGAGTTCCTCCTCCACTGTGAGTCCAATCCTATACCTCCTTTTCTCCACCGGAGGTAACCACTGTCTTGCATTTTATGTTTATTATTATTTTGTCTCTGTAGTTTTGTCATGAGTGGATATTCCTAAATATCTACCCTCTCTGAAGGACAACCTTGGATTTTCACAGCGAACAACTTTTATGGCTTCTCAATTGTTTAGTTTTGCATGTTCTTGAACTTTATATAAATGAAGGCATGCTTTGTATTTTCTTCTGTAATGTGTTTGGTCATTCAACTTTATGAGATATATCCATGTTGAATTTTGTAGCTGTGGTTTGATGATTTTTATGTTATATAGTATTACATTCCATGGATATATCTCAGTAGATAATCCTCCTATTGTTTAACATTTGCATTGCTTCTCATTTTGACCTATTTTAAACAGCCCTCCTTAAATATACACTTCTCTGTAGTGTATGCTAGAAGTGGAGTGTCTGGAATAAAGATGGCTGAATCATCCTCAACTCTAGTGAGATGACAAACTGTTTTCTAACAGTGTTTTAGTTTAACTATTATATATCAATTTTGAACAGTTCTTTCACTTACTAGCAATTTATTATCAGTAACACTTGTTATTGTCAGACTTTTAAGTTTTCATTCATTGGGTAAAATGACATCTTTTCGTGGTTCTAATTTGCATTTCCATGCCTACTAATGAATTTGAGCTTATTTTAATACAATTATTGGTCATTTTTATTTCCTCTGCTGTGAAGTGCCTATTCAGGATTTGTTCATCTTTTTTTTTTTTTTTTTTTTTTGAATAGTTTGCAAATACGTTGCCCAGTTTGTGGCTTCACTTTTCACTTTCTTCAGTATTACATTTGATAAAGAGAAGTTCTTAAACTTCAATGTGATCATATTTGTATTTTGCTCATTTAAAAAAATCTGGTTAAAGAAATATTTCACAAATATGACATTATGATACATTATCTTCCAAAATTTTAATAATTTTGGGTTTTTTTTCACATTTTAGTCTTTAGTTCAGCTGGAATTCATTTCTGTGTGTGGTGTGAGATAAGAGTTTTTTTCATGTTTTTCCCTATGAAATAAATTATTTCCTTCTGTATTGCAGGTAGCTGAAACCAATGATGCTGACCTCCCTCTAAAAGCTGCATTTCTGAATTTCTGAAGACAAACTGTCTGCCTATATTGTACAGCAAAATAATTTCCTGTATTAAAACGTTTTTGCTCTAAATTTCTATGTTAAACTCTGCTTAGATATTGCTAAGGGGGTAGCCAAGTGCAGAAACTTAAATTTACTGACAGAAATCTAGAGAATGCTTAATTTTTTTCCAGCAATGAAGTAGAAGAGCCAGGGATATCCCAGAAGGGTATGCAAAAGGGTATGCAAAACATCAAGAGAAGATCAGAGGGTAAGGTTTACAGATTGAGTTATTAGAATAATGCACAATGGGGTTTGGGTTGCATAAAAACAGGGTCTATGGGTGTGTATTTATAAGTTCACACATACACAAACACATACATATATGTACACACACAGGCAGCCCTCAACACTCTGATTGGCTTTTGTACATTATTTTCCAATTATTAATACCTCAAATTGCATTTATATAGAGAAATTGAACTTTAGTGCATCACAAAAGAGAAGAGACTTTAATTTCTAGTTCAAGAAATTGATGAGAAAGATCCTTAGAATTTATAGCACCTGGAGATCTACAAGAAAAACTAGTGTATCTTCTTTATTCATTCTTGAAATTTGAAATCAGTCTGTTGCATTCAAGTTCTTAAATTAGTTGCATGTTGAGTTAATTAGAAAATATCACTATGACTACAGTGACTTCCTATAAAAAGAGAGGTGGAATTTTTATGATTGTGGCCTTTAAGATTATCAGAGAACACTAGGAATAAAAACTAAGATGATGATTCATTCTGCAATGTAGGTTAGCTAGAGGATAAAGACCCATGTGTTCTGATCCAGCAGCACCTCTTTTTCAGATTAGTGGATAAGTGCATCCAGTGGAGTCAGATTGCCTTGGGCAAATCATAGTTCTACCAATGATTAGTTTGCCATCTTGGGAAAGTCATTTTACCTTTCTGTGTCCCCTTTACTCATGTTTAAAATGGAAATAACGACATAACTGCTTGATGGGGGTGTTGTTATGTTTAAATGCAGTAATACCATTTCAAAGTGCTTAGAGGGGTAACAGGTGTGTCATGACTGTTCAACAAATGTTAACTGTTATTATGTTTATTATGTTTACCTAGTACTCTGCAATGTCAGTGGTAAGGCTAAGAAAGATGAAAGCATCAGGAAAATGAAGATTTTTAGTTTCATTCATCTTAACAAGTTTAACAGACATGATTTTCCCACTCTCCTTCAACACTCACATATTAATTTCATATTTGTGGAAAGTTTTCACTTATAACACTCAGTATATACCACTTAGGATCATGAAGGGATATCCTGTAGGGCAGATCCACATGCAGGAGAATGAAGCTAGACCGTATCTCTCACTATACACAAAAATCAAATCAAATGGATTAAACACTTCAATCTAAGACCTCTCACTATGAAAATACTATGAGTAAACATTGTAGGATATTCTTCTGGGCAAAAATTTCTTGCCCACAAGCACAGGCAACCAAAGTCAAAATGGACAAATGGGATCACATCAAGTTAAAAAGTTTCTACGCAGCAAATGAAACTGTCAACAAAACACAGAGGCAACCCAAAGAATTGGAAAAAATATCTGCAAGCTACT
The DNA here is from genome assembly GCF_009764315.1 of Trachypithecus francoisi. Taxonomy (NCBI): domain Eukaryota; kingdom Metazoa; phylum Chordata; class Mammalia; order Primates; family Cercopithecidae; genus Trachypithecus; species Trachypithecus francoisi. Next base: position 79,550,418 of record NW_022681465.1, read on the forward strand.
CAACCCACAAGGGATTAGTAACCGGTATATATAAGGAGCTCAAACAACTCTACAGGAAAAAAAATCTAACAATGGATTTAAAATGGACAAAGGATTGGCCAGGCACAGTGGCTCACGCCTGTAATCCCAGCAGTCTGGGAGGCTGAGGCTGGCAGATCATGAGGTCGGGAGATTGAGACCATCCTGGCTAACATGGTGAAACCCCCTCTCCACTAAATATACAAAAAATTAGCAGGGTGTGGTGGCGGGTGCCTGTAGTCCCAGCTACTCTGGAGGCTGAGGCAGAAGAATGGCGTGAACCCGGGAGGCGGAGCTTGCAGTGAGCTGAGATCGCGCCACCGCACCCCAGCCTGGGCTACAGAGAGACTCTGTCTCAAAAAATAAAAATAAAAATAAAAAATATAAATAGGCCGGGCGCGGTGGCTCAAGCCTGTAATCCCAGCACTTTGGGAGGCCGAGACGGGGGGATCACAAGGTCAGGAGATCGAGACCATCCTGGCTAACACGGTGAAACCCCGTGTCTACTAAAAAATACAAAAAGCTAGCCGGGCGAGGTGGCGACGCCTGTAGTCCCAGCTACTCCGGAGGCTGGGGCAGGAGAATGGCGTAAACCCAGGAGAGGGAGCTTGCAGTGAGCTGAGATCCGGCCACTGCACTCCAGCCTGGGCGACAGAGTGAGACTCTGTCTCAAAAATAAATAAATAAATAAATAAATAAATAAATAAATAAAGTAAATAAATGGACAAAGGATTTGAGTAGACATTTCTCAAAAGAAGATATACAAATGTCAGAAAAGCATATAAAAAGTTGCTCAACATCACTGATTGTCAATGAAATGTAAATCAAAACTGCAATGAGATATCATCTGACCTCAGTTAAAATGGCATTTATCCAAAAGACAGGCAATGATATCAAATGTTGACAAGGACGTGGAGAAAAGGGAAGGCTTGTACACTGTTGGTGTGAACGTAAGTTACTACAACTCCTATGGAGAACAGTTTGGAGGTTCCTCAAAAAACTAAAAATAGGACTACTATCCAATTCAACCATCCTACTGCTGAGTGTATACCCAAAAGAAATGAAATCAGAATATCGAAGAGATATCTGCACTCTCATGTTTGTTGCAGTATTGTTCACAATAGCCAAGATTTGGAGCAACCTAAGTGTCCACCAACAGATAAACGGATAAAGAAAATGTGGTACATACGTACAGTCGTGAAAAATAACTAGATTTGATTATTTGCAATAACATGGATGAAACTGGAGGTCATTATTTAAGTAAAATAAATCAGGCACAGAAAGACAAGCAACATTGTGTGATCTCACTCATTCATAAGATTTAAAAATCAAAACAATTTAACTCATGGAGATAGAGAACGGAAGGAAGGATGGTTACTGGAGGCTAGGAAGCGTAGGGGGGAATGGGAGGAGGTGAGGATGTTTAATGAGAACAACAACAACAAAAAAATAGAAACAATGAAAAAGACCTAGTATTTGATAGTACAACAGGAGGACTATGGTCAATAATAATTAAATTGTACATTTTGAAACAACTAAAAGAGTGTAATTGGATTGTCTCTACACAAAAGATAAATGCTTGAGGAGATGGCTATCCACCAATTTTCCACAATGTGATTATTACGCATCGCATGCATTTACCAAAATATCTCATGTACCCCATAAATATATGCACCTAGTACGTACCCACAAAAATAAAAAATATAAAAGAGTGTTTGCATAGTGGATAAGTACCATAGAAATATTTGGAAGAGCAAGGAGAAATTGGGTATTTTTGTAATGATGAAAGTATGTATTTCTGTACTTTGCCTGTATGTTTAAGTAAAAACTGACCACAAGATGTCACTGTGAACCTATGTATGGGAGGGAAGTGTGCCTTGAACCGCAGCTGGGTTTTGCGGGGCAGGTGTGGTTAGAAACCATTATTTTAAAATCCTTGGCAATAACTAACCCTCAACATGTTTCAGTTTTTCAAAACCGCTGGAATGTTTTTGGAGTTTGGAATTTTTTTTTTTTTTTTTTTTAGTTTTGCAAAATATTTTCAGTTGAATTCACACCCAAGTATCTTTATTTGGAAATTTAATTTAAAACAATATGATTTGCTAACGAAGTTGAAGCCTCTAGTCTCAAGTGGAGAATAAACCCACAAAACCACTCCGAGTTGGCATTACTCTTTTAACCAGGAACAATAGCTTTATTTGAACTAACGAACATTTCCTCCAGAAAAGATTTAATATAAGATGAAAAAGAGTGTCAGAGAAGATGCTTTAAGGAGTAGAATTGGTCTTACCCCCAAATAATAGCTTAGGAATGAATGTGTTAAATTGGATTTTGTTACCTTTTCACTACAATATTTAAAAAATTACTTTGCATGTGACTTAGAAAGAAGTCTATTGTTAACCCCCTACTTTCCAGCATGCCTATATTTAAACCTTCCTTAATATAAGTTTTGATTTCCACAGCAGATCCCATAACTCTTACTCTGTTATAATTTTGCTTTTTACTCCTCCTGCTTTCTCTAGAGTCTATTTCTATTGACTCTGCGTATACCATAGTCTCACACTTAGACCTCTGTTCTGAACCAATTCTGTTTCCTAGTTCATATGCTATTAGGCTGAGAGTTGGAAGGATTTGAGGAGTGTATTGAATCATCCTCCATTTTATTCAGTCTTGTTCAGTTGATTTAACAATAGCTGCATGCCAGTCTCTGTGTTAGTCATCTCTAATTGAAAAATTGAGTAAGTCTCCTTCAAGAAAATCTGCCCAAAGTTATCATGTTTTTACAAATCCTCTATTGTGCTGCATGTGATTAGTTATTAAGCATTTTCTGAATGAATGAAAAACAATGACAAGTTCACTGCTTTGGAGATGGCATGGAGTATTAACAACAGGAAAAAAATCCAAAACATTAGTTTGTACAAGAGGAGAGAAAGAGTTATAACTCTGGATCCACAATTAGTTTTCATCACCTTCATCAAATCACTTATTGCCAAACCTCCATTTCCTCATCCGTAAAATTAAGAAACAAGACTAAAAGAGTTCTAGGGTACTTTTCATGTTTCCCATTCTGTGAGAATTTAAGGTCACCTGTTTAACTATGGAAAAGTATTAATCACTAGACAGTTTTTCCTCAGTTAAACTTGATGTCTCGTTCTCTGTAGCTTTTAGCCATTGGTCTTAGTTCTGCCCTTGAGAACCACATAGAGATAAGTTCTTTCCTGCTTCTGCATAACAACCTTTCAAATACTTGTTGAAAATTGTCATTTAACTAAGCATTGTTTTCATTTTCTTAAACTCACCTTCAGTTTTTCGCCATCTTAATATTAGTACTAATTTTAGGTCCCCATCATCTTGCTACTGTCCTCTGATGTCAGAGGCTTACAGTAGTCTTAAAATATGATGCTCAAACTGGAATTTGATACAACAGATAGTTGGAGGAATCAAGAATACATTGAGATCATTGATTTCCAGAATAATTTTTGTAGTCTAATGTCATTGCCTACTTTATTAATCAAATCTTCCAAACCTTTTGTCCATGAAATACTGTGACCCAGATTCCCACTGGTCTGATGAGTGTGTGCATTTATACATGTCTGATATGTGTGTGTTTGTGTGTGTGGCCAAAATCTAACTCTCCAGCCTTATACTGAACTGCAACGCTATGACCTCTAGTTTATGGCTGATTAAGTAACAAAATAAATGTGTTGCCCAGGAGCGGTGGCTCATGCCTGTATTCCCAGCACTTTAGGAGGCTGAGGCAGGCAGATCACAAGGTCAAGAGATCAAGACCATCCAAGCCAACATGGTGAAACCCTGTCTCTACTAAAAAATACAAAAATTAGCTTGGCATGGTGGTGCATGCTTGTAGTCCCAGCTACTTGAACGGCTGAAGCAGGAGAATCGCTTGAACCCTGGAGGTGGAGTTTGCAGTGAGCTGAGATCGCGCCACTGCACTCCAGCCTGGCAAGAGAACAACACCCCGTCTCAAAATAAGTAAATAAATAAATTTGTCCTCTTGGTTTCATTTTCTCTTATAATAAGACAGGTCAGACACCACACAAGCCAAGAAGTGTATGATATATATATATATATACACACACGCACATATACACTATATTTTATAGCATATATATTTATATATTTATTTTTCCAGTATATATTCATTGTATCAATAGTACTCATTATATAAATAGTATACTATTTATATAATAATATACAATATATTAAACATAATATAGTTATTGTATATACTATTCATACAATGAGTTCTTATTCACATGGAAACTGTCCACTTGATTATTCATAGCACAGGAAAAGGAAAAATCATATTTGCTGGATTTTTAAACATTAACAACTGAAGCAGACCAGTTGCGACCGGTATTGAAATCCCAAATGTGTGAATTACCATCTAGATTTAAAACCTACAATCTAAATGAACCTATGAGTCAACAAACTCCTTTGGAATATATCACCTAGTCTTAAATGGCTATATAGAAGCAAAAACAATGGAAGAGTAGTATAATGAAGTGGCTTAGAACGTAGGAATAAGAAACAGATGGGTTTTAAATCTTGTATCTTTCATGTGCTACATTGAACATATTTGGCTGTATAGCTGCTCTTAGCATTATTTGTAATGTTTAATTATGATGAGATATATAAGGCTTTTAGCATAGCACCTGGTCCACAAAGGGCATTTCATAAAATATAGCAAATATGATGAATAATAAACAGGTTGCAAATATGTTTGTACTTTCTGTTTACATAGAACTGAGATATGTTTAAATAAACTGAGTGACGAATTCACAGTGATATCAGAATATCTGACCCCTTCTGTGATCCTTAGTCGGTGCTTATGAAAAAATTGTCAAGAATTAGAGAACTGGCTTCTGGAACCACCACACACAGGGTTAATGTCTGATAGAAGCTCTATTAGCATGGCCAACAACTCTTCCTCTTTTCTTTAATGTGGTGGTAATAGAATTTGGTTCTGGTTTGTGCATAGACTTATGAGAGAAGGAGGTAACTATCCATTTGCTTCTCTCCTCACTGCCTCTTACACTAAACTTGGAATTTCTTTTTTAATTTGGGGCTCTCAGAAAACTGAGACTTGCTAGAGAAAAATAAAAACCACCATATAACAAACCACACCTTCTTCCTTCAGTATTTTAGAAAACAGTTAATTGAAATTAGGGTCTCTGGACTTTTTCTTCTAAATGAGGACAATTTGGGGGATTTCAAAAGGCTTTCACGATTACCTCATTTCATTCCCATGGGCGCATTTAAGTAACTAGCTCAGCAAGAATTCAGATGATGAATTTCTCGTTACTCTGTTATTAAACTAAAGAGTCATTGACTCTACTCCCATGGCCAATATCCACACTTATTAATCTTTCCACAAAAAGTAATCATTTGGGCCCATGTCTTATAATACTTTGTCCCAATAAAATTTGGCTGTGGTTCAGTGACCATTTCCTCTACATTGATAATCTAATGATTTGCTCCCACTGATCTCTGTCAAAATGATGATGCTGGAACATGTCATAATTACTACATAAACATGTTTTTACAAATTATGTGTATTACTGAGTTCTCCAAAATGCAGATTGAGTCATATTCACTTACAGGCTTTGTGACATTACCAACTTTAATAGAGGCAATTTTAGAAAATGTTTAAATTCTTTCAGCAATTTATTAAATAAATCAGATGCTCCCAAGTATCTTGTCAGGTTTTTATCCAGAAATTCAGGTTAGAGCCCTTATTTAGGGATCTACATGATCCATAGGACTTTTCTCTGATTTTGTTTTGATCTTAATCTTTAAAAACTTTGTTTTGTTATATTTAAAGCCAAAATATTTTCTTTCTCATTGATAATTTACACCTCAAAGATGTTTTCTTAAATTGAGGAATCTCAAATTTGGATTCATGAATCTCTTATTCACTGGTCTGTGAGAGCATTTTTTTCCCCTTTAAAAGGAATCTGGCCGGGCGCGGTGGCTCAAGCCTGTAATCCCAGCACTTTGGGAGGCCGAGGTGGGCGGATCACAAGGTCAGGAGATCGAGACCATCCTGGCTAACACGGTGAAACCCCGTCTCTACTAAAAAATACAAAATCTAGCCGGGCGAGGTGGCGGGTGCCTGTAGTCCCAGCTACTCGGGAGGCTGAGGCAGGAGAATGGCGTGAACCCGGGAGGCGGAGCTTGCAGTGAGCGGAGATCTGGCCACTGCACTCCAGCTTGGGCGACAGAGCGAGACTCCGTCTCAAAAAAAAAAAATAAAAAATAGAAAAATAAAAGGAATCTGCTCATTATTAAAGCTTGACAAGTAATACTTAAAGTGCATTTATAAGTAGCAAACATTTGTTAAGTTTTCTTAAGTTTTAGGTTTTCTGTAATTTAATTTAATTTCAATGATACTGACTTTATAAAAAGAACATGTTATTCTTATTTTTTTCTGATTCACAGGACTAAACAGAAACTACTGTAAACCACTCCTCTGTCAGTTTTATTACTCAAAAGCTACTTAACATCAGCAATGATGCATGTTATAGGACATTTTCAGTAAAAGGAATAAAAGGTCCTTGATATTGATAAAGGACTAAAAGGTCCTTGTTATTGATAACAATAATAGTTGTTATCAATACGGTATATTAAAACTCTGTTATCTAAAGCTATTAGCTGACAGGGCTTAGAAGTCCCTTCAAAAAGGCAGAAGAGATTGACGATGAACGTGTTTCATAGTTTGCTATTTCTACATCAAAACTTAAGCCCTGAAATATGACAATGCCAGCAGCTAGTCATTGACCCTGTCTTTGTTCACCCTCGTCAATGATTACATAGACAAACGTAGTTGTAGTCCCTTCTCTGTTCCAGTCTGTCTGCCACATATTCACTTTTCACCAGCACTTACTTCTCTATCAAGATATTTTCCAGAATGAGAAATGAACCCACTTCCAGGCCAGAGAAAAATGAGAATGAGTGATTCTAATTAATGACTACCAGATAAGAATTTGCTTATTTTCCTAATGGTCTACTGTGTCCTGCTAAGCTATCATGTCACAAACAAAATAGATAAGTCTAATGGGAGAAACACCTGAGGTTTCAGGATACAGCCACAGCACCTTTTTCTATGTAAAATATTTTTTTAAAAAATAAATAGTGGCTGCCAACAAATGAAATCTAAGAATAATATAACTGAGCTTTCAGGCAAAATATTTTCACAACTTACGAAATCAGTAAATAAAATATCTAAGGACTAAACACATACATTCTTTTGTCTACCTTAAAAATATTTCTATACCTAAGAAATAGTGGAGAGAAAGACATAAATGTAGTGAAAACATGTTTCTTCAGTGGAAGACAAGATTAAGAATTCCAGTCTAGGGTTGCATCATGTAGACTTTTCTCAACTGTTTTCCTGTCATAGTTATCTGAAATGCATCTCCTAAAGTAGTCCCAAATAGGAAACCCCTGTTAAACAAAATGTAAACACTAAACAAATAGTAACGGTGGTCTTCAGTCTTCAGTTCACCACAGTGGTCTGACCACATCAAACATGAATGAGTAGGTGGTTTCCAGAACACTGCCACAAAATAGAAAACAATCTGTTGAAAATAACATTGAGTGGTGGAAAAGAGATGCCAAACTGTTTCATCCACATATTAATAAATTAAATACAGTAAAAATATTAATGAAAATACAATAACAGAGCAAGAATATCATTTAAGGAAAACATTTCCATATGTTTTATTATAATTAACAGTTATAGAGAGTAAAAGCAAGAAAATGGGGGAAATTTTGGTTACTGTTTTCAGAACTGGTCTGGCTTTACCTGCCTTTGGGAAACCATTTATTTATTACTCTGTTTTTACCTATTAGTAAATGATGCCCAGGGAGAGAAAGAAACACTGCTTTAAAGAGATATCGAGTTTATTGAATTTAATGTTTGTAAAGTTGGCTTAGTTGTTTAGCAATCAAAAAAAGTAAATTAAAACTATTATTATAGTGTTTGTGGCATTTAAACCTATAATTAAGGTGACCAAATATTTTCCATAACCCCCCTTTATATCAGTTTTGTGATTTGAAGCCAAAACTTTCCATGGCTTCTATATATGTATTGCCTGGAATCACTTAAAAATAATCCAAGTAAGTTTGAATTTTGGTAATCTGTCTTTCCTTGACTAATTTAAGAGATAGTCATTGACATTTTTATAGAAAACAAAGCACATTCTATATTTCAATTTGGATTAGACCTTAAAATCAAATGTAACATTCAGGCAACCTTCAAAATGACCATATATGAGCTTGGAAAATAATAGTTTAAAGATAATAATGTCCTTCAAAAATTAAAACAATGATCTCAACATGCTCTGTTGCAAAATTTATTTTGGATATGTGTTCCTGCTGCTTGGATCAGTTCCTCCTCTCTCATTTGATTTTATAACATCACCAACTGGTTGTTTGAATGTTGTACAGACAGCTTATGCTATAATAATTATTTTTGTGTTTTGAAAAAGGCTTCTAGAAGCATTATGTTAGAAAACTTTCCATAATATATGATATGGTTTGGCTGTGTCCCTATCAAAATCTCATTGTGAATCCCCACATATTGTGGGAGGGACCTGGTAGGAGGTAATTAAATCATCAGGGCAGTTATTTGCCATGCTGCTCTCATGAGAGTGAATAAGTCTCTTGAGATCTGATGGTTTTAAAAAGGGGAGTTTCCCTGCATATGCCCTCTTTTTGTCTGCTGCCCTACATGTAAGACATGACTTGCTCCTCCATGCCTCCCACCATGATTGTGAGGCCTCCCAAGCCATCTGGAACTATAAATCCATTAAAACTCTTTTTCATCCCAGTCCAGGGTATGTCTTCATCAGCAATGTAAAAACAGATGAATACAATATATAATACACATTATATATATTACTTTGTATTATTAATCATTTAAGAGGAATAGTATGTAAACATGTGAGATGAATTACAATCTTATAAACACATAGCAAAATTCTATCTTAGATTGATTATAATATTTTAGTTTTAGTGCTTCAACACTTAGCCAATGGATATTATAGGGCAAGAAGTACAGGATGGGGATGGAGAAGAAAAGAGAGGGAAAGGTAAATATCAATAATATTTTCAGTTTTCCAAAGTAGATGTAAATTTCTTTCTCTCCTTTTTTTAAATTTAGCAACCAGAAAGTGGGTGACCAGGTTGTTCACTCTACATTATCAGTACAAGTAAACTAGTTGATGACATTTTGTTGTTGTGTTTAAACTTATGAAGATATTTGATAAAGATACTGGAATATTTTCCATAGCTTTTAATTTGAGAGCACAGACTCTTCATCGTGTATTTATTGAGAATCTTCTGTGCTCAGCTGGATTAGGCAAAAGCAGTACCAAAAGAATTAGGCACAGAAAACTGTTTTAAACAATTTAGGGTAACAGAAAGTAGCTACAACACAGAGTGATGATTGTGAACTTTGAAAGTAAATTTGGTGGGTTTCAGGATTTCCGCGGAAGAAAGTCAAACAGTACTAAAGAGTTGGCAAGGCCAATTGAGAGGATGGTAAGCTATCCTAAGCCCTTTCTTCTACATTAACTTTGCTTTCTAGTTAGTCTTCAGGTGCTTTAGAATTTGAGATCCTTGTTTCTCATTGTGTGGTCCATGGACTGGCAGTATTAGCATTACCTGGAAACTTGTTTAAAATGAAGAATTTTGGGCCCCAAATCAGACCTACTAAATAAAAGTCTCCCTTTTAAAGAGATTGCTAAATGATTCATAGTAGTTAAAGTTTGAGAGGCATTACCTTAGATTCTGTCTTCTTACCTTTCATACCAGCTGAAAGCAGAAGTTTGTATTTCCCTTTACTTTTGACCTTTAGGAAAGTACCATCTCAAAGAACACCTGTATGTATGCAGTGTGTTTAAGGAGAGAGAATGGGCTCAAGATAACCCTTGGTTCTAGTTCCCTACAGCATACATGTGAATGGGAAACATTCATAAGTTCCTATTTGCCAAGGGTATGTAAATGTGATAAAGCAGATCCAAAGACACATGCGAGTAAGACTAGGAAAGTATTAAGAACATGGGCCTTGGCCCGGTGTGGTGGCTCACGCCTGTAATCCCAGAACTTTGGGAAGCCAAGGCTGGTGGATCATAAGGTCAGGAGTTCAAGACCAGCCTGGCTAAGATAGTGAAACTCCATCTCTACTAAAAATACAAAAATTAGCTGGGCACAGTGGTGGGCACCTGTAATCCCAGGTACTCGGGAGGCTGGGGTCACTTGAATCCTGGAGGCAGAGGTTGAGGTGAGCTGAGATCACGCCACTGCACTCTAGTCTGGGTGACAGAGCAAGACTCTGTCAAAAAAGAAAAAATGAAAAAGAAGAAAAGAAAAGAACATGAGCCTTTTGACTAGGAGCTATGGCATAACCATAGGAAATAGCAAGATGCCTCAGTGCACCCAAAGGCCAGAAGGGATGGATACATCAACAGTGGAGACCAGAAAAGGCCCAGAAAGCAACTAGTGGAACAGAGGTCTCTCCAATCCTCACTCTTACGAGTTTTTCTTTAGGGTCAGATACCTTCCAGGGAGAGATGATAAAGAAGGGTGGTGTGGAAATGGGAGAAAGAAGGTAGGAGGATCACCTGGAATTGGCCTAGCTAACCTGAAAAAGACTAAGTTTTAAACTGGAAGAAAATGGGTTGCCTGGCAGGACCAAGTTTAAGTTATTTTATCCATTAGCAGATACGAAGCTATACGTACAAATAATTCTTTTATGAAAAATAAAACTCTACTTATTCATATCTGATTGAAAATATGACAACTTTAAACTATAGTATAAATATGAGATGTTGGTTAAAATCCTTCAGTGGCTTCTTATGTCTACTGTGTTCTATATTGGCATATCCTATTCTGTTTGGTTCTGGCCTACCTCTCTAGCATCATTTCCTGAAACCAGCAATGAAAACTGAAAAATAAAAAATATGTCAAGTAATAGAAGGAAATTAAAGTGTAAATTCTAAGCCATTAGACCTATATTTCTCTGTGTGTATGTGCACACGTGTGTATCGGTCTGACTGTGTGTAATATACATAAGAATATTAACTCTTTAACCACTTCACTCTGACCAAAATAATGCTGCATTAAAAAGTATCCCAAAACTCAGTGGCTTAAAACACTGAATCAGTTATCCAACAGATCTTCAGACTGGTGGAAGTTTGTCCAAGTCAGTCTTGCTGGGATAGTTCTACTGGTCTTCTCATTCATACTCTGGAACCAGTTGAGTTCACTTGGGGATGGCTCTGCCTCACATGTTTCATATCCTCCTTTGGGACCAGCAGGCTAGTCTAAGCAAATCCTTCTTGTCCTACCATAGGTTCAAAAGTACAGGGCCAATCATGTTGTAGCTTTATAAACTTCTGTTCATGTCACATCTGCTATTATTCCATTGGTCAAAGAAAGTCACATAAAAAAAAAAAAAATCAAGGGGTTGGAAAATTTGTTCCACAAACTATAGGAAAGCACTGAAAGCTACATGCCAAAGAGTATAGGTTTATAATTCAATCACTACAGACAGAAAGTAATGCACTCAAATCTCATTTTTAAAGTAACTGCCACCACATCATATGGACAGATGTGTAGCAATTAGAGATACAAAATCTGGCACAGTAGTGCTTAATCTATAACCCCATAATCAAGTCTTGTTTTCATTTTCTTTCTTTTAGGAAAACTTATTTAAAGAATTACAAAATGATAGCCGAATTATATTTTATAATTAATGCATTCATAAATGTGATTTTATCATTTTCATGTTCTTTTAGATGAGTGAACAAGCTATAGCTTGTGGGCCAAATCTAGCTCAGCACATGATTTTGTAAATTAATTTTTATTGGAACACAGCTGGTGTCATTTGCTGATGTATTCTCTGTGACTGCTTTGATGCTACAACAGAGTTGGGTAGTTGTGCCTGATCAAATATTTACTGAAAGGCTGAAAATATTTACTATCTCACTCTTTGCAGAAGTGTTGGACACTCTGTTTATCATATTTAAGGCATTTATACTTTTTATTGCCCTTAGCTGTCAACAAATGTCTATCTTCCTTCAAAAATGAAGAAAGACTTAATGAATGTACACCTGGTTGACTCTAAAACCAGTACATTCATCTAATAGATTATGCTGCTTCCAAAGTATTTATAATACTTTGAAGAATGCCACCCCTTATATAGGTGGGGAAATAGAGGGCCCAATGTATTACTTACATTCAAATTATGCAAAAGTTTTGCTAAAAATTTTAAATTCTTGAGCTAATAAAATTTATATGCCAGAGATTTGTGAATGTGAATTTCAGCAAAGGTCATAGGTAGTCCTTATTTACACTAAAAATAAAGATCTTGAGGTATAAGTGAAGGAAGCAATATGTGATTAATATTGGATTTGAGCTGGGTTTGAGGAGAGTTGAAAAAGCTTCACATCATTATGGCAACAAATTGAGTAAAGAATTGATAAAGCCTGGGAAAATAAAGGACTTCTAAAGAGAACCAAAAAAAAAAAAAAAAATCACTAGATATCTAAAATATACTTGGAATACATAGTATTCTAGCTCATCCTCAGTTTTCCACCTTGGGTCTACTATTGTAATTATGATTCTCGTGTGAATCTCCAATCCAGAAGCAGCTCAGATAAACAAGAAAACTTAGGAGGTCAGAAATAATGTATGCATGCTATATACACAGATGTCTGTTTTATGGGTGGAATTTTTTGTAATCCACTTTTCCAATAAATATTTGGGGTAAGTTATAACAATATCAACAAAAATATGATACAACATTAACACAATAGGAATAGATTATCATAATGTAATTTATATTGTGAATTGTCTTTTCAGTCAAAATATTGATTATGACTTTTCTTTCTGTTTAAAAATTGTAGGGAAAAGATAAAGCTGAAAACAAAGGGTCATTAGCACCCTACTTTGCAGGTTCAGAAAGATGTCTCCAAGGAGCCTAGAGTAGGATCTAGCCACAGTGCTGCAGGGCTTGCCAAGAGGCATTGGAAGCAGTCTTACTGCCACCCCTCAGTTGATAAATATATATGAGCAATGTTGCTTTTCCTCTCCAAAATCAAGGTAGGCACTGTAAGTAAATCTTTCATAGAGACTGGGGAATTCCTGCAGAAAGAGATGCCTGGTGTCTTGTCTTTCCCAATTAGACACTTGCTGAGATGCAGAGACTAAAATCTCAACTCAGGCCAACGCTAGGGAAGATTTTAGTGAGAGAATCCTCAGAATAAACATCTGAAATCTCAGAGTATGTTATGCTCTTCTCTTCAGTTGCTTTTATTAGGGTATCAGAAAAATTAGGATAACTCGACAAATAACCTCTGAAATTGAACACAGATATTTGTGCTTTTCCTTGTATAGAGATTTCTGAGGCCTGGAGGTCTAGTGGAATGGGATATGCCTTCAAGTTTTCAAAGGGTCATAGTGTAATGTGTCTGGGAATAAAATAAGGCCACTTAGGGTTATGGGAATGTGCAAGAAAGGATACCATGGAGGTCAGTGGTGTGGAATGAGCTGCAGAGCTGCTCAAGAGGTCATAGAGGTCAAGTGATTAGATGTATATATTAGAGAAAGGATTGGGGATTTTGTACCTTTGACTTGTCAAAGGGAGTCAGGACTATACTTTGGAGGAGGCAAAAAGTCTGTGGCAAGGTGAAAAAAATAAGTCTGTGTAGCACTTAAGCATCATATGAATAGGACACTAGGAGAAAAAGTGAGACCAATTTAAACCAGAGTGAGGTCAGAGAATCTCTCCACCACAGATACTTGTCCTCCACCCTCATTTCTCCACATAGTCCCTACTGTGGAAACTAAATGCCAGGAAAGGGAAGAAGATGAGGTTTCTCTGCCACCTTACTCCAAGAGCTGAGGAGGCAATGTTTTAGCTTGTGGTAGATAAGGGAAGGGGATCATTTTTGAAATGAATTGAGATTAAAGTTTTTAAAATAAAAAGAAATATGTCTAGTACTAAAACAAACAAACAGAAATCTTTGCTAATAAGTGAAAGTAATTGCTTGGAGATAATCCCCATGAGTGTCTTGCATTTGTGTACTTCTTACAAGTAGATGCACCAGCTGACTTTGTTCTGGACTCTTTCTTTCTTCTTTTTTTTTTTTTTTTTTGTTATTATGCTTTAAGTTCTAGGGTACATGTGCACAACGTGCAGGTTTGTTACATAGGTATACATGTGCCATGTTGGTGTGCTGCACCCATTAACTTGTCATTTACATTAGGTATATCTCCTAATGCTATCCCTACCCCAACCCCTTCCCACAATAGGACACGGTGTGTGATGCTCCCCTTCCTGTGTCCAAATGATCTCATGGTTCAATTCCCACTCATGAGTGAGAACATGCGGTATTTGGTTTTCTGTTCTTGCGATAGTTTGCTGAGAATGATGGTTTCCAGCTGCATCCATGTCCCTACAAAGGACACGAACACATCCTTTTTTATGGCTGCATAGTATTCCATGGTGTATATGTGCCACATTTTCTTAATCCAGTCTGTCACTGATGGACATGTGGGTTGATTCCAAGTCTTTGCTATTGTGAATAGTGCCGCAATAAACATACGTGTGCATGTGTCTTTATAGCAGCATGACTTATAACCCTTTGGGTATATCCTCAGTGATGGGATGGCTGGGTCAAATGGTATTTCCAGCTCTAGATCCTTGAGGAATCACCACACTGTGTTCTACAATGGTTGAACTAATCTACAATCCCACCAACAGTGTAAAAGTGTTCCTATTTCTCCACATCCTCTCCGGCACCTGTTGTTTCCTGATTTTTTAATGATTGCCATTCTAACTGGTGTGAGATGGTATCTCATTGTGGTTTTGATTTGTATTTCTTTGATGGCCAGTGATGATGAGCATTTTTTCATGTGTCTGTTGGCTGTATGAATGTCTTCTTTTGAGAAGTGTCTGTTCATATCCTTTGCCCACTTGTTGATGAGGTTGTTGGTTTTTTTCTTCTAAATTTGATTGAGTTCTTTATAGGTTCTGAATATTAGCCCTTTGTCAGATGAGTAGATTGCAAAAATTTTCTCCCATTCTGTAGGTTGCCTGTTCACTCTGATGGTAGTTTCTTTTGCTGTGCAGAAGCTCTTTACTTTAATTAGATCCCATTTGTCAATTTTGGCTTTTGTTGCCATTGCTTTTAGTGTTTTAGACATGAAGTCCTTGCCCATGCCTATGTCCTGAATGGCATTACCTAGGTTTTCTTGTAGGGTTTTTATGGTTTTAGGTCTAACATTTAAGTCTCTAATCCATCTTGAATTAATTTTCATGTAAGGAGTAAGGAAAGGACCTAGTTTCAGCTTTCTACTTATGGCTAGCCAATTTTCCCAGCACCATTTATTAAATAGGGAATCCTTTCCCCATTTCTTGTTTTTGTCAGATTTATCAAAGATCAGATGTCTGTAGATGTGTGTTATTATTTCTGAGGGCTCTGTTCTGTTCCAGTGGTCTATATCTCTGTTTTGGTACCAGTACCATGCTGTTTTGGTTACTGTAGCCTTGTAGTATAGTTTGAAGTCAGGTAGCGTGATGCCTCCAGCTTTGTTCTTTTGACTTAGGATTGTCTTGGCAATGCAGGGTCTTTTTTGGTTCCATGTGAACTTTAAAGCAGTTTTTTTCCAATTCTGTGAAGAAAGTCATTGGTAGCTTAATGGGGATGAAATTGAATCTATAAGTTACCTTGGGCAGTATGGCCATTTTCACAATACTGATTCTTCCTATCCGTGAGCATGGTATGTTCTTCCATTTGTTTGTGTCCTCTTTTATTTCACTGAGCAGTAGTTTGTAGTTCTCCTTGAAAAGGTCCTTTACATCCCTTGTAAGTTGGATTCCTAAGTATTTTATTCTCTTTGAAGCTACTGTGAATGGGATTTCATTCATGATTTGGCTCTCTGTTTGTCTGTTACTGGTGTATAAGAATGCTTGTGATTTTTGCACATTGATTTTGTATACTTTTATGAGAGTACCTGTATAATAAATACTCTCTGAAGCAAGTATAGTGTATCTATCTGGAGCAAAAGGCCGGTATAATAAAATTGATGTCTGTATCCAGAGCAAGGTCAAGCAAGCATCCTGCCAATGATGAAAGCTTTAGGTTCCCTAGGCTTGGGTTTCCTCTCCTGTAAACACAACCTGCTGCATGTGCAGGTGGAATGTGGCCCTCTTCACCTCACCCTATGAGAAGTGAGACTTGTGCAACTAGCACAAAAATGCAAATGCTCTGACTACTTCTATTCTTAGGAATAATAATCTATCTTTCAGCTCTCACCCATGAGTTTTATGTCTTCTAACAGCATCAATGAGACCATGTAGGCTAACTTGTCTCATTTTTCACTGTTCACAAGAATGTGTATATATAAAATATACTTACTTGCCCCTCGCAGAAGACTGCTAAAGCTTCATTCCTTTATGGCATTAGTCTCAGGCACAGAGTCCAGAATGTCATTGCTGAAATGACATTCGAATAATGGATAAGACTCCTCTGGTGCAGTTA
Organism: Trachypithecus francoisi; assembly: GCF_009764315.1. Taxonomy (NCBI): domain Eukaryota; kingdom Metazoa; phylum Chordata; class Mammalia; order Primates; family Cercopithecidae; genus Trachypithecus; species Trachypithecus francoisi. Next base: position 79,567,010 of record NW_022681465.1, read on the forward strand.
TCCCTGATCTGAAGATCTGTGAACTAAAGTTATCTATTACTCATATTGTACACTGAGGTTCAAATAGGGATTTACAATGGTGAGATAGGGACAGATGAACCACAATGGAATATCATCTTTAAAAATGATCGATCGGGTGGTGAGAGGCACATGACAGTCACTAATGTTGAAATTCTGGAATCTAGCCCTCTTTATTGTTCACGGGGCAAAAATAGTGAGTTCGTTACAACTCAGTGTTACTCTCTGAGAGTGGTTTTCTTTGTTTGTTTGTTTTGTTTTGCAGCTCTTTGTTCCACCCTCTGGAGTCTTTATTTTCTATGATCATATCCTGCATTTGCATGTGAATAGTTTTCTAAGACTATGTTTGGCCTGTAGGATTTAGAAATTTTTTTTTTTTTTTGCTTTAAATGTCTTCGTTCCTTTTAGTATAAACTAATATAATTCCTTTCAAAGCTTTGTGGGTTTCCTGAGTATCAAATTATGAATATAAAACACATACACTTAATATCCTATAAGTTTTTTGTATGACTGAGAAGTTTATAAAGCACCATCTTAAATTTTTCTCAGTTCTCTGAAAGAGGTCTTATAGCTGTACCCTTCCTTGACTTTTTACTATTCTGAAGTCGTGGTTTACTGTCATTACCTTGTGCTTCATACATGCACTGAGACCTGTTTTTACCTTGAAAACCTTTTACCAACTGGAAAGCCTGGGAATGAAAAACAGTTTTGCTTTTCAACCCAACAAGTTCTCATTTGTAAAAAATTCCTTTAAATTATGTTCAAAAACTGAACATTTCCCTCTTTAGTTCACTTCTCTTTTGAAAGACTTTAAAAAGACCATTTATATCTGCAATATTCTTCTTGAAAATTACCTTTTCTAGACTACAGATTGACAGTCACTTTCAATTTACTGCAAGTGATAGCCTCCCAATTGTTCTACCAATATACAACTCTAATCCCCTCCACCTTTTAATAGCAATCTCCTTCCTGCACTTCAAGCTTCTTTCAACAATCTCCTTACTGCCCGGTCCCAAAGCCACTACCCCTGTATTCGGTTATTATTACAGTGGTATCCTACTTTCAGATACTAATTTCTATTTCAGTTATCTATTGTTGCATAGCAAACAGTTCAAAAACTTAGTGGGTTAAAACATCCACCATTTTATTTGCTCACAATTGTGTAGGTTGGCAGGGGCTAAGCTGCACCATTCTTGTGCTGCTCTTGCTTGTGGTCAGATCGTTGCTGGAGCTGGAGCATTCAAGACAGCTTGCTCCATGTTTAGCTCTTTAGCAGGATCAGAAGTCATGCTAATAGATATCGTAGAGACAGTCTTTTGTCTATGTGTTTACCCAAGTGCTATGTCTTAATAGTATGGAAACTCTTTCCCTCTCTATTTGGGTTTCTCCGCATGACTAGCTTGCACTTCTTCACATGGTGTCTGGATCTCAAGAGTAAGAGTTCCTAAACAACAAGCTCCAATGAGCAAGTGTGCATCAAGTCTCCGCTTGAATTATGCTTGCATATACCCCATTGGTCAAACTAAGTAAATTCAGGAGATTACACTCAATTTTGGACAATGTAAATATCTTAGGACTGGTTCATTGGTTCACATAAGATTCTGCCCTGCAACATCAGCGCTTTCTTCATATTTTTCTATTATTGTACTAATAACTTTGTAGTTTTGATTATTTCTTTCTATTTATCATTATGGCCATAGGAACTAGATAAAAGACCTAAAATGTAGTGGGTTAACAATAAATATTTGTAATTCTTTCTCAGTTAATGAATAAATATGGAACTGTCAAGATCAAACCTATTTAAAACTATCAGATAGAGCACTTCATGGATGGGGACCAACTTTGTCCTTGTTTTAAATGCTTTTTGAAGACGTATAGTAATTTTTGCAAAGAAAAACAAGGTTTGTTAACACTAAAATATGGAATCTTTAGATAAATAATTTAATGTACCACATGGAAGAGAAAAGTATTTAAGAATATCTTAATTCTTCCAGTTAAGAGAAAATATGTAAGAAAAGAATTTATTATCAAGCACTGAGTTTTGAGAACTTTTAGCATTTAAGTGAAGGGATTCTGACTTTAGTAGTTTCCTATTGCTGTAACAAATCACCACAGATACAGAGATTTAAAACATCACAAATTTGTTTTCTTATGGTTCTGGAGGTCAGCAGTCAAAAATCAGTTTCACTGGGGATCTTCAGGACCTGGAGGCAGAATCAGTGTCTTTCCCTTTTAGCTTCTATAAGAGTATTCCTTGACTTGTGGTCCATTGTCAAAGCACTCCACTCCAATATCTGCTACTATCAACTTATCATCTATTACTGTTCTGACTCTATCTTCTCCTGGTCCCTGTTACAAGGATCTTAGAAGACCCAACGGGATAATCTCTTAATCTCAAGATTCTTAATTTACTCACATCTTCAAAATATCTTTTTCCGTATAAGGCGACAGTCACAGGTCCTAGTGATTAGAACTTGAACGTCTTTGGGGGTGATTATTCATTCTACTACAGTGAGATACTAAATTACACATACTAAAATTATACATATTATGCTAAATTATTCATTTTTTCTCTCTCCTTTGATCCATTTTAAGAAAATTGTCAGTTTGAACAGTTCTAAGGATAGAAGCAGAGGCAGAAATCAGAAATAAACTGCAAATATTTCTGGCTTTTGTTTTATAAACATGTAAGTCTTAAGGAAGTTTAAAGCATGTAAAAGAAGACTTACAGATTAAGACAATATGTGTTTGACATACACAAGGATAGGAGCGTCCATATAAAAAAAAAAGGAAAAAAAAACTTGCATTTTTTTCTACTCTCACATACCACAACACACTTATGACACCAGATTCTCCAGCAAACTGGGTGTCCTCTAATTTAATTCGATTCTGACAGTATCTACCTGGAGGTAGCAGCAGATCCCACAGTTTAAGAGATCAGTGTCACAAGACTGCACCCACCTCAGACCCCAATTGCAAGTCTCAGGTTGTTATCTTTGCTTCTGACTAATTGGCTATAAATTAAGGTTTCTATGATCCCTTTCCCAGTTTGATTAATTTACTAGAGCAGCTCACAGAAGTCAGGAAAACACTTACTTGTGTTTCCTTTTTTGTCACAAAGGGTATTACAAAGAACACACATGAAGAGCCAGATAAAGACATGGATAGAGTAAAACATGTGGGAAGGGGCATGAAGCTTCCATGCCCTCTTTGGGTGCCACCTTTCAGGAACTTCTACTTGTTCAGCTATCCAGAAGCTCCCCAAACCCAGTCCTTTTATTTTTTTGTGGAGGCTTTATTACATGGCTATATGGATTAGATCATTGGCCATTGTCGATCACCTCAACCTTTGGCCCTTCTCACCTCTCTGAAAGTTGGGAGATGGGGCTGAAAGTCCCAACCCTATAATCATGCCTTGGTCTTTCTGGTGACCCCCATTCTGAGGCTATTTAGGGGTCAGTCACCAGTCATCTCATTAACACACAAAATACATTTATATCAATCTGGAGATTGCAAGAGTCGTAGAGCTGAAGACTAACTGTCTATCACAATATCATACCATGGATGATGGGAGACTCTCACTCAAGAATAGAGATCCCCTGAGCTTGTGAAGGAGGTAAGAAAAAGATCTGTGTTTTCTGGCAATGTAACCAAGAAAGCAGCAAGATTCCTGATGTGAATGAGATTACATAGGAAAACATTCTTTCATCAAAACCTGGTGTATTAGTCTGTTCTCATGCTGCTAATAAAGACATACTTGAGACTGGGTAATTTAAAAAGGAAAGAGGTTTAATTGACTCACAGTCCCACATGGCTGGGGAGGCCTCACTATCATGGCAGAAGATGAATGAGGAGCAAAGTCACATCTTACATGGTAGGAGGCAAGAGAACGTGTACAGGGGAACTCCCATTTATAAAACCATCAGATCTCATGAGACTTACTACCATGGGAACAGAATGGGATAGCCCCACCCCCATGATTCAATTACTTCCAACCAGGTTCCTCCTACGACACATGGGAATTATAGGAGCTACAATTCAAGATGAGATTTAGGTAAGGACACAGCCAAATCGTATCACCTGGCATAGAAGCAACAGAGACCTGAAGATGTTGTGCAAACAGAGGAATGGATGATTAGATAGTCATACCAATGAACATCCCTCAATGCCTTAGCACTGGAAAAGAATCAAGGGGTCAAGATAGGAAGGACACCAGTAATGATGACAATTGAATTTTTTACCAGATGGATAGCATGGAGTCTCAGCATCAAAAATGAAGTTGTAGAAAAATATTTAAAAATATGTATTTTTGTATGCCTGAGATTGAGGACTAAAGTTTATTCCTACTTGCTTAGCTCTCTCTCTCACTCTCATGTTTGCTATATAATTTTTAACATTGTTTCAAAAATATAAAAAGAAGAATTATAATTTTGGTGCATTTGAAATAAAAGTATAAGCATATTTTAGAAAACACTTATCTCCCACCCATTATTACTCTTTATTGGTCATATTAACTAGGTTAATTTTAGATTCACATTTATTCTTGTATTGACATATTTATTAGAGTTCCTGAGAAAAATGTAAAATTTTTCTCCCTAGACTTTAAGTATACTAATTCCACAATTTCCTGTTAATAATATCTGTCAAAAGTATTACACCGACTTTTTCAAGTTGTTTGTTAAACTTAAGGGAAAAAGTATTTATCTCTATGTTCTTATTTTGACGTTGCTTATCAAAATGTAGAATCTGTATACAACTTCTTTTTCCTCTGAGAGCAACTGAATTATGAAAAATAGCTATAAAAATGATTTCAAGAAAGATAGCCAAGAATCATCCCTACTGAGAATTTAACTTTAATTTTCAGATAGTTTTACATGAATTGCCCCATTTGATTTTCAGAACAATAGTATATAGTATGGCAGGCATTTTCATGTAAATTTGACTAAATAAATTATTCCAGAAACTCAAGTGGGCTATTGTGAAAATTAGAAGTAGAAATTCCATCTGCACAATAAATATTAACCACTATTGCTATTATTTTATACATATGAAAAGTGAGGCTTGTTTATTATGGCTTGATTATGATTATGGCTTGTTCCATTTCTTCTGACCCAGAGTCCAAAGTTTTATCCTCAATGCCCAACAGAGAGTACCTGTTAATTTTTCCCTTCAAATAATCATAATTGACTTAGTAGTAGAAAAACAACAGGAATAATCTCACAGATTGTATTCCATCTGCAGGATCTCAGTGTAGGCTCAACATTTACTTCTGAACAAAAGAGCTCTGCCAAGTCCAATCCCCTCAACCTCCCATACTACCAGTGTTTATCTTTGGAGGAAAAAAAAAAAAAAAAAAGAAATCCCTAGAAAGGTCTTACTCCTTTTCTCTCGAAGGTGAGAGGAAAAAACACCTTTTGAAACTACTCTTGCTGTCAAAGTTCAGTCCTTGATTTGTGAAGTCTGGTCTTGCAAAAGTACTAAATCAAAGTAAAATGGATTTACATTTGTAAACTTTGTTTCCACTTAATGGGATTAGAAAGATCACTCACTGTTAAACAAACAAAAACATCAGTTCAGCAGCAAGACAGATAGAACAGTAAATTAACCATATACAAACTTTGAGACTCAGTGTGAATTTAGGCTTACAAATTCTATTTTAAGACGGTTTGAAGAATCAAGAAACTTCCAGAGTGTATTTATATTTTTTTATATCTACTCTTTACCTGAGCCATGTGCACTATTGAAGAGAGAAAAGACACAAAAGAATGATATACAATGTGCAATGAGGTTGGTTGGAGAGCAGTTGAAAGACAGATCTTCTAAATCTAAACTTCTCCAGATGCAAAGATTTAAGTGTGAAGATTTCAACTCACACAAAAGCAGCAACACTTCCGCTGATAATCCTCTCAATATGCAGAGAACAAATGCACAACACTTTTTTTCAGAATATACAGCAATAAATGTTTTCTTACTTAAAAATAAAAGTAACTTAAGCATTCCCAAATAAACTAGCTTTGAATTTATCTGGCAGTATTATGACCCTGATTACACTTATGTCTGCTTACACTTATGAAAAAAATTTATAATCTTTTAATTATATCTGTTTACATTCTTATCATCTCTAAAAGAGAACTCAGTACTGTCTTAACTTCTGGCCTTCCATAGACATCAGATTTCTCCATGTGGAAATCAAGTAAGGTATATGAAATGAAAGCTGCAAACAGCATGATTATTTACTAATTTGTTTTGTCTTTGGGCTTTTGCCAACATATAATCACAATAACCAACTAAATTTTGTCAATACAAGTGATAATCTCATTTTAATTGAGAGAGATAAAAATCATGTTAGGACTTGTGCAGCCACAGGGCAGATGATATAAATAGAGCTGATAATATAGGAAGGAGGCTAGTAAACGGGCCCAAAGTTTTACTCAAAAAGTTCAACTAAGATAACAAAAGTCAGGCAGATGCTATAGGGTAAAGTCAGCAAGGTGATTGGGCAACTGGATTTGAGGGCCAAGATTAAGTAAGTGGCAAAACCCAAATCAATGATTTTTGCAACAGAAAGATACTTGGGCATAAAACCTTCAGGGACAAGAAAAAAAAAGTTACTTTATGCAGAGCCCTGTGATCCTCACAAATGCTTCTTTTACAAGCAATGCCTATGAAATATCAAGAGAAAATTTAGGTGTGTTTGGTATTTTAGCAAATATCTTAAATCATATACATTCAGATCAAGCCTGAAAGTTAATCTATTGAGGCTGCTGTTAACAAGCACAGTTCTGAAATCTTCTTGTTAAAATTGCTTTAAATATTGCATCATCTCACTTATATATGTAAATCTAAAAATATAACAAAACAGTTAAATATGCAGAAAATAGTAGACCTGTGTTTACCAGGGTGAAGGGAAAGGGGAGAGGTAAGTCAAAAGGTAGAGTTGCAGTTATATAGTGTGAATAAATCTAGAAATCTAATGCACAGCATGAGGATATAGTCAACAATAATTGCTTTGTATAAATGGAAATTTGCTAAGAGAATATAGATGTCAGGTGCTCTGACTCTGAACCAAAAAAAAATTACTATATGAAGTTATGGATATATTAATCTGCTTCCACAGGTATCGTTTTACTATTTATGTATATCAAAACATTATCGTAGACCTTAAACATAGCAAAAAAGACAAAAGAAAAAGAAAATAATAAATATCTGGAAAAAGATTGTTTTCATGTTCACCTTTAAACCACACAGTGAGATCAATGATCTTATTCATGAAGAAGACAAGCTGAATCTATGCTTATACTTGTCCACTCTGCTTCCAAAATCTCACCCCTACATTGACCATTATTTCAAATAAAAGTAAAATACTTAATTAGCTACTACTTTTTGTGGCAATCAGAAAATTTAAAATAAAAACATAGGACTGCTGCCTCATTCACATTCTCAAAATACCAACAGTGGCCTAGGGAAAGTAATACAGAGGGTCCTTTGCCTCAAATATCTCATTCTTAGTGGGTATCAGAAAGCTGTGAATAGTTGCAAAACTTATATGGGAACTTGCCTCATTGAGGTGACTTGAGTAACTCCAGTCAATGCCTTACTGAAAAAAATATTATTTTCACCATATACTTATCTTGCATATCCCAAATTTCATTGATTGGGTGCCATTGCCCTTGGCTCTATATACTTGCAAACGGACGCTTATCTCCCACATGTACAACCAAAAAACATGCTGATGTACATAACTCTTAGCCCAATATTCACTAACAAATAGTCAGTGATGTGCTACTGATCAGACATAGGGCCTCTGATACCTAGTTTTGCCTAATTTTGCAGCACTCAGATCATACCTTTTAGAATGTTGTACATCACTAGACAACCCCTCACCACCCCTCACCCCACATATACATTATAACATTGTTTTCTGTAATCTCCAAACATATGTACAAAAAGGGGTTGTCATGGTAGTAAGTCATGGTAGTAATAATCATGGGTTAAGGGGCAGGAAGATGAATTTCAAAATATAGCCTCCCTAGAGTAAAAAGATATTTGCCTAGTTTTCTGATTGATGCAGATTTATTTTTGGACCAGAGAAATAGCAGGAAAGAGAAAGTTTTACCTACACCTAATTAAGTAAAGTAAGGTTGAAATACCTATCACAATTTTCAACTCAGTTCTTTTACTTTCTAGTTTATGAAAATTTCTCATAGATACTTGCAATAGGTTAATTATCAGTTCTGGTTTACAGTGTTCTGACTTTTGTGATCTTCCTGTGCCTTCACAGATGTGTTTGTGAAAAGTTGAGCCCAGCTGGATCATGGGCTGCAAACCACATGCCATTTTACACCAAAAACCTCTGTTTTCTCTCTGAACCTGCTTGCAATTACTCTTATCCTCTGATTTCCTGGATTTCTGGCACTGTAGCTCAGTTTCTACATCTGTTTCTAACTCACTTGGTTTGGTGAACATCTCCTTCCAGCTTTTTGGACTTATTCACACATTCTGGGATCTGCTCATTTCTCTGATTTTGGTGACATCTATCCCATCCCCTAACCTGCTACCATTCCCCTTTTGTACTGGAACAATTGCCAGATGGGGTCTTGCCCCCAGAGCTACAGACAAGTGAAGAGTAGTAATAATTATTTTGTAAAACCAAAGACCATGTGGAATCTTTGAATCAGGTGAGCTTATCTTTCTAGGGTATGAGTATTGTATAATTATTTTTAAACTTGTTACTGTTTTGTGTGTCGTTTTTGGCCTTTTGTCTTTAAAGACAATTTTTCCATGGTGTGCACTAAATAGAAAATAGGTTATTTAAGCAGGAACATTGGGTTGCCAAATAATATTTTGAAAACAAATACAAGAAAATCACACGAGATAATTACATGAGCTGAAGCGAGACTATGAAGTGTAATGTCACTAAAGATTATTGGGTTAAGATCTGAAACTTTTATGCTTACTGTATTATTACAAACTTAAACTAATTAAGCTAAACTGATTCAGAGGTTAAATATCACCCAAGTCATACTGAATATTAATTACCATCTTTTTTTATATATATTTTTGAAATCAGAGATGGAAAGAAACAAGAACTTTGATATACTTGGTGTTCTTGCCCAAGCTTTGAAGAAGTTTACAAGTGAGAAAATGTTTATACTTTCAAAATGACTGGAAATGACTTCACAATGGATCTTAAAATGGACCAGTTAAATATTATTCCAAGAGGCCAATTATCTAGTTATTAAAATGAAGCATAGTAAGTTAGCTGCTATTATTGGCAGCTGAAAGAATAACAGACATGATTTGGAGACCTAAAATAATTCCTCACATATTTAGTAGAAGTAAAAAGTTCAACAGTGAGACACTATCTCACATCAATCAGAATGGCTATCATCAATAAAAGTCAAAAAATAACAGATGATCACGAGTTTTTGGAGAAAATGGAACACTTATACACTGTTGTGGCGGTGTAAATTAGTTCAACCATTTTGGAAAGCAGTGTGGCAATTCCTCAAAGAGCTAAAAACAAAACTACCATTCAATCCATCAATCGTATTACTGAGTATATACTAGAGGAATATAAATCATTTTACCATAAAGACACATGCACACTTATGTTAATTGCAGCACTATTCACAATAGCAAAGACATAGAATCAACCTAAATACTCATCAATGACAGGTTGGATAAAGAAAACGTGGTACATATATGCCATGGAATACTATGCAGTCATAAAAAAGAATAAGATCATGCCTTTTGCGAGAACATGGATGGAGCTGGAGGCTGTTATCCTTAGCAAACTAACACAAGAACAGAAGACCAAATGCCACATGTTCTCACCTATAAGTGGGAGCTAAATGATGAACACTCATGAACACAAAGAAGCGGACAACAGACACAGGTCTACTTGAGGGTGAAGGGTGGGAGGAGGGAGAGGAGTAGAAAAAATAACTGTTGGGCACTAGACTTATTACCTGGGTGATAAATAATCTGTATAAGAAACTCCTGTGACATGAGTTTTCTTATATAACAAAACTTCGTGTGTACCCCGAACCTAAAATGAAAGTTAAAAAAAGAAAGAACTGAGAAGGTCAGCTTCATGAACAATGATGTAGGTATCTTTAAGATGAATATCCTAGTAATGTGTTTATTATCATGTTTATTTCCTGTCTCTCTAACTCTTTAAACTTTTATTGTCCTACAGTTTAACATCTGCATTGTTTATATATGCTATATAAATATTTGTATTCACCTGATTTCAAAACCCTTTTTGGATTAAAAAGGCTTGAGATTGAACAAAGAGCATATTTTAAAGCAGTTGTTTAATTTGTTTTTAAATTACAAATAAATTTTTCCTTTGTGAAGGAATACTTTTATTTCTTTTTTCTTTAAATAACTCCTTTATGTTCTTTGTAATATGAGATCAGTATGCTGAAAGATATTGTCTTTGAATATAAAGTCCTAATTGGTAGGAACTATTTTCCGTTTATATTCGTAGTACTCAATTTTTGAAAATTGATTTTGTATGCTACTGGGTAGCACATTTAATTCAACTTATACTACAAATTAACAAAAATGATGCTTTTTTTCTTTTTGTTGTTTTTTTTACTGTTTTTCTTAACAGCAATTTTTTTCTTTATCACTATAGTCTATATGTCAGAATACACATTGCCCACCTTACCCAACAGTAGAAAAACATAAGAAGAGAAAAACATTAAAAAAAACATAAGAAGAGAAAAACATTAAAAAATGACAAGGAAGATAACGGAAGGTTTGTGCATTTTTTTTCCTTAAAGATTTTGAATCATTATGAGTTTTAAACCATTTGTAATGTTCCTGTGTTTAAACCTAAGCAATACAAGTAGTAACTAAGGTTTGTTTAGTTGGTGAAATATCACCCAATGTGCATTTACTGTACTGCTTGGCTTTATTTTGTTACTATACTAAGAAACAGTCTTGCAAATTTATCGATGACTCGAAATAAGTAAATCCATATATATTTATTTAAAATCTATTTTTTTTCTTTTTTTTATTATACTTTAAGTGCTAGGGTACATGTGCACAATGTGTAGGTTTGTACATATGCAGGTTTGTTACATATGTATACATGTGCCATGTTGGTGTGCTGCACCCATTAACTAATCATTTACATTAGGTATATCTCCTAATGCTATCCCTCCCTACCCCCCTCCCCACAATAGGACTCAGTGTGTGATGCTCTCCTTCCTGTGTCCAAGTGATCTCATGGTTCAATTCCCACTCATGAGTGAGAACATGCCGTATTTGGTTTTCTGTTCTTGCGATAGTTTGCTGAGAATGATGGTTTCCAGCTGCATCCATGTCCCTACAAAGGACACGAACACATCCTTTTTTATGGCTGCATAGTATTCCATGGTGTATATGTGCCACATTTTCTTAATCCAGTCTGTCACTGATGGACATTTGGGTTGATTCCAAGTCTTTGCTATTGTGAATAGTGACACAGTAAACATACGTGTGCATGTGTCTTTATAGCAGCATGACTTATAATCCTTTGGGTATATCCCCAGTAATGGGATGGCTGGGTCAAATGGTATTTCTAGCTCTAGATTCTTGAAGAATCGCCACACTGTGTTCCACAATGGTTGAACTAATCTACAGTCCCACCAACAGTGTAAAAGTGTTCCTATTTCTCCACATCCTCTCCGGCACCTGTTGTTTCCTGATTTTTTAATGATTGCCATTCTAACTGGTGTGAGATGGTATCTCATTGTGGTTTTGATTTGCATTTCTCTGATGACCAGTGATGATGAGCATTTTTTCATGTGTCTGTTGGCTGTATGAATGTCTTCTTTTGAGAAGTGTCTGTTCATATCCTTTGCCCACTTTTTGATGGGAGTGTTTTTTTTTTTTTCTTGTAAATTTGAGTTCTTTATAGGTATTGGATATTAGTCCTTCATCAGATGAGTAGATTGCAAAAATTTTCTCCCATTCTATATGTTGCCTGTTCACTCTGATGGTAGTTTCTTTTGCTGTGCAGAAGCTCTTTACTTTAATTAGATCCCATTTGTCAATTTTGGCTTTTGTTGACATTACTTTTGGTGTTTTAGACATGAAGTCCTTCTCCATGTCAATGTCCTGAATGGTATTACCTAGGTTTTCTTCTAGGGTTTTTATGGTTTTAAGTCTAACACTTAAGTCTCTAATCTATCTTGAATTAATGTTCATATAAGGAGTAAGGAAAGGATCCAGTTTCAGCTTTCTACTTATGGCTAGCCAATAAAAGGACCTCTTCAAGGAGAACTACAAACCACTGCTCAGTGAAATAAAAGAGGACACAAACAAATGGAAGAACATACCATGCTCATGGATAGGAAGAATCAATATTGTGAAAATGGCCATACTGCCCAAGGTAATTTATAGATTCAATGTCATCCCCATTAAGCTACCAATGACTTTCTTCACAGAATTGGGAAAAACTGCTTTAAAGTTCATATGGAACCAAAAAAGACCTCGCATTGCCAAGACAATCCTAAGCCAAAAGAACAACACTGGAGGCATCACGTTATCTGACCTCAAACTATACTACAAGACTACAGTAACCAAAAGAGCATGATACTGGTACCAAAACAGAGATATAGACCAATGGAACAGAACAGAGCCCTCAGAAATAATACCACACATCTACAGCCATCCGATCTTTGACAAACCTGACAAAAACAAGAAATGGGGAAAGGATTCCCTATTTATTTAAAATCTATTAATGATGATAGATCATTAAAATCAACTCTCTAAAAAAGACATACATGTTAATAATTCTGAAGACTGCGTTCTAAACATTATCCCTTTTGAAAGTGATCAAATTGCAAGTAAAATAATATTTTTTAGTAAATTCTGAACTGTTGATAAATTCTTCAACCAAGGAAAAGTTGCTTCCTGTCATCTAACATTGAGGTGATGATGATGATCATAATTAGAATGCAAGCTACAAGAAACAGTTAAGGGTACCTGTTATGAACTGATGTCTATATCTCCCGAGTCAGCAATGTGATGCTGTTTGGAGGTGGAGCCTTCAGAAGGTAATTAATACCCTTGTAAGAAGAGGTCAGAGAGCTTGATCACCTTCTTTCTGCCAGGTGAGGAGCCAAGAAGCTGGCTGTCTGCAAAGTGCAAGAGGACCCTCACTAGAAGCTAGCCATACTGGCACCCTCATCTTGGCTTTCCAACTTCAGAACTGTGAGAAATATATGTTTGTGGTTTAGTCAATCATCTATGGTAATTTGTTAGAGCAGTCCAATCCAAGACAGTGCCTCATTTACTACATACCATTTATATTATATAGGCTCCTTTCAGAAACCGATGTTCAAATAAGAGAAAGTATACTGAAACACATAACATCATCACTAGTTTTTAGTATACAAATATTAAGAAATTCTTTGTTATTAAACTATTTAATCCAAGAAATGCAGATTCATGTAGTTTCTATTTTTTTTGTTGCTATTATTTCTAATTTTTTATGTATAATTGACAAAATGAAGAAACTTAACACCGTCCTAGATTTTAGCTGCCCAAAGAATGAATGAAAATCTTTGAAAACCCACAAGTGGCATGGATCTAATTTATGGTTAAATAGATATAGATAACAAACAGAATACACCTTTTTAAAACTAGTAAAATGCCATTGGTTCTAATTATACTTTTCTTTAAATTGAAAGACAAGGCGTTTATGTGGTATCTCTAACCATCACAACTTTCGTGTGACAAAAAGAAATTATCACCAAAATACAGCTCCTTAAGTAAGTGTCTAATTTCACACTTCCAGAAAAAAGTGCTCTTTTTGGTCAAGCCAGCAAGAATTGAGAAAGATTAAGAAAGTGCTTCAAAGATGTTTATTAAAAGCTAGTCATAAAAATGTGGAGTAGATGTAGCATCAAGCATGTCAAATAAAGTAAAACTGTCATCAAGAAGATTCAACAGCTATGAAAAGAGTTCTTCAAAATATGATATGTCTTTCTAGATGATAACAAAATTTATCAATTCCAAATGTCCACATTAGTCTTTCATAAAGACACCAGTGAGTCACAGGAAAAAAAATTAAAAATAAAAAAATACCCTATCTCAGGGAATCATGCTAACAACTTGATGTGTTTTCTTCCACATATTTATGTCTGCTCATAAGTATGTACAAACATATATTAGCATATATGCATTTTGAATTTTTTCTCTTGCTGCACTTAAATTTTTTTTCACAATAAAACAAGACCTCTGCAATTTGCTTTTTAATGTGTACTCTGTGTCCCTGACAACCATCCAGGTCAACTTGATGATTAGCACATTTGTTTTAATAGCTACATAGTATTCTATAAGTATGATTTATTCAAGTGTGTGTGTGTGTGTGTGTGTGTGTGTGTGTGTATGAGAGAGAGAGACAGAGACAGAGAGAGAGAGAGGAAAGAAACAGAGAGAGACAGACAGAAAAAGAGGGACAGAGGAGGATATTCAGGGATTCTGTCCACTATAGTATTTTGCCACAAGCAACAGTGCTGAAATGAAAATGCTTGAACACATATTTTTATGATTTTCAAAAGTGTGTTTGCAAGCTCAAAGAATAGATGTGTTGTTTTTAATAAATATCAAGAGATTATTTACTACTACCCAAATTATATTGTAATTTCTTCTTGATTCATTTAATTTGCATCCTCCTATCAGTGAGGTTGAGAAATATTTTATGCTTACTGACCTTTTGCAATATTTCTTTTATGAATTATTGCCATTTTCTACTGTCCATTTTTCTGTTAGGCTCTATGATTAGCTTATTAGGCTTTGTGGTTTATATGCATCAGAAAGAGTAAAACTTAATTTTGTGTGGAACAAATACTTACCCTGGCATAGTATATTTCATTAGAATTTGTTTATAGGGGTACTTGCCATAGGAAAGTTATTTTTTATTAGTGGAGTGTGCTTTTTATTTCCTTTGTGGCTTCTAAGTACTCTTTTTTGGTTATTATACCTTTTCCATAAATATCTTTAAATATTACAAACATTACATATTCTTTTAAATATTTTAGAGATTTATTTTATTCATTTAGATTTTAATCCACTTTTAATTTTTTAGTTGAAAAGTAAGAGAAAAGTACATAAATTATGAGCACAAATTGAACTAACCAAGGTAACAATCAATCTGCTCAAGAAATTAAGCATCACAACCACCTCCTCCTGCACTGTCCGAGTCACCATCCCTACTCCAAAGCAAATGTTAGTCACTACACTGACTTCTCACACAATAGACTTGTTTTGTCTGTTTTCAACTATATAGAAATGAATCATAGAGTATGTGTTGTTTTGTATCTGGCTCCTTTCACTAAAATTTTGGTTTATAAAATTCATTCATGTGGTTGAACACCATTGTAAATTGTTCATTTTAGTTGTTTTACAGTATTTATTGTATGACTAAAACACTACTTATTTATTCTATTATTGATACACTTGGGGTTGTTTTGCTTTGGGAGTATAAACATTCTTATATCTATGTTTCATGTATTTGTTTATGAATTTGTGCTGAATAAATACTTGAGCATGAAATTGTTATGTTATGAGATATATAGTAGTCAAACATAGAAGATAATGCAAAACAATTTAAAAGTGATTGTAGCAGTGTATTCTACAGCAGCAGCGTTTGAGACTGCCAGTTGCTCAAATTATTGCCAATACTTGGTATTTTTTGTCTTTTAATTTTAGACATTCTGGAGAGTATGTAGTAATTTTTCATCTTGGAAAATTACATTAAATTAGTGTCCATTCCTCTAATTTTAATAACTTTTTCACAAGTTTATTGGTTATTAGACATTTCCTTTATTTTGAAGTGCTTATTGTCCATTTTACATTGGGTCATCTGTTATTGAATCATAAACATTCCTTGAATATTTAAATATGAGTGCTTGATCAGTTTTTGTCACAAATATCCTCTTTTTTCAATTTTTGCCCTTTTATTATTCTGAAAATGCCAATTGATTAAAATTAATTTTACTGTTGTTCAATAGTTTGTTTTTTCAGTGTGTTTTGTGTCCTGTTAAAGAATTCATTCTCTCATTTGGCATTCATTTGGCTTGGCAAAATTGGAATTCATTTATTTTAACCTGTAACTTTACCTCTTTGGTGATATACCCATGGTAGGGGTAAGAGAGGGACTCATAACAAATTCTAGTTTTCCATTTTGTCAGGAGTTAGAAGAAGGAATTAGTTTAGGAGTATCACTCTTCCTTCTCTCATATTTTTGAAGCAATTTTATTTGAATTTTTTTATATGCATCTTTTTATTTATTTATTTATTATACTTTAAGTTCTAGGGTACATGTGCATAACGTTTATATCATGTATAACTCCCCAATGCAATCCCTCACTCCTCCCCCCTCCCCCTGATAGGCCCCAGTGTGTGATGTTCCCCTTCTCGAGTTCAAGTGATCTCATTGTTCAGTTCCCACCTATGAGTGAGAACATGCGGTGTTTGGTTTTCTCTTCTTGTGATAGTTTGCTAAGAATGATGGTTTCAAGCTACATCCATGTCCCTACAAAGGACGCAAACTCATCCTTTTTTATGGCTGCATGGTATTCCATGGTGTATATGTGCCGCATTTTCTTAATCCAGTCTGTCACAGATGGACATTTGGGTTGATTCCAAGTCTTTGCTATTGTGAATAGTGCCACAATAAACATACGTGTGCATGTGTCTTTAGAGCAGCATGCTTTATAATCCTTTGGGTATATACCCAGTAGTGGGATGGCTGGGTCATATGGTACATCTAGTTCTAGATCCTTGAGGAATTGCCATACTGTTTTAGATAATGGTTGAACTAGTTTACAATCCCACCAACAGTGTAAAAGTGTTCCTATTTCTCCACATCCTCTCCAACATCTATTGTTTCCTGACTTCTTAATGATTGCCATTCTAACTGGTGTGAGATGGTATCTCATTGTGGTTTTGATTTGCATTTCTCTGATGGCGAGTGATGACGAGCATTTTTTCATGTGTCCGTGGCTGTATGGATGTCTTCTTTTGAGAAATGTCTGTTCATATCCTTTCCCCACTTTTTGATGGGGTTGTTTGTTTTTTTCTTGTATATTTGTTTGAGTTCTTTGTAGATTCTGGATATTAGCCCTTTGTCAGATGAGTAGATTGCAAAAATTTTCTCCCATTCTGTAGGTTGCCTGTTCACTCTGATGGTAGTTTCTTTTGCTGTGCAAAAGCTCTTTAGTTTAATTAGATCCCATTTGTCAATTTTGGCTTTTGCTGCCGTTGCTTATGGTGTTTTAGACATGAAGTCCTTGCCCATGCCTATGTCCTGAATGGTACTACCTAGGTTTTCTTCTAGGGTTTTTATGGTATTAGGTCTAACATTTAAGTCTCTAATCCATCTTGAATTAATTTTCGTATAAGGGGTAAGGAAAGGATCCAGTTTCAGCTTTCTACTTATGGCTAGCCAATTTTCCCAGCACCATTTATTAAATAGGGAATCCTTTCCCCATTTCTTGTTTCTCTCAGGTTTGTCAAAGATCAGATGGCTGTAGATGTGTGGTATTATTTCTGAGGACTCTGTTCTGTTCCATTGGTCTATTTCTCTGTTGTGGTACCAGTACCATGCTGTTTTGGTTACTGTAGCCTTGTAGTATAGTTTGAAGTCAGGTAGCATGACGCCTCCAGCTTTGTCCTTTTGACTTAGGATTGTCTTGGCAATGCGGGCTCTTTTTTGGTTCCATATGAACTTTAAAGCAGTTTTTTCCAATTCTGTGAAGAAACTCATTGGTAGCTTGATGGGGATGGCATTGAATCTATAAATAACCTTGGGCAGTATGGCCATTTTCACGATATTGATTCTTCCTATCCATGAGCATGGTATGTTCTTCCATTTGTTTGTGTCCTCTTTGATTTCACTGAGCAGTGGTTTGTAGTTCTCCTTGAAGAGGTCCTTTACATCCCTTGTAAGCTGGATTCCTAGGTATTTTATTCTCTTTGAAGCAATTGTGAATGGAAGTTGATTCCTGATTTGGCTCTCTGCTTGTCTGTTACTGGTGTATAAGAATGCTTGTGAATTTTGCACATTAATTTTGTATCCTGAGACTTTGCTGAAGTTGCTTATCAGCTTAAGGAGATTTTGGGCTGAGACGATGGGGTTTTCTAAATATACAATCATGTCATCTGCAAACAGGGACAATTTGACTTCTTCTTTTCCTAACTGGATACCCTTGATTTCTTTCTCTTGCCTGATTGCCCTAGCCAGAACTTCCAACACTATGTTGAATAGGTGTGGTGAGAGAGGGCATCCCTGTCTTGTGCCAGTTTTCAAAGGGAATTTTTCCAGTTTTTGCCCATTCAGTATGATATTAGCTGTGGGTTTGTCGTAAATAGCTCTTATTATTTTGAGGTACGTTCCATCAATACCGAATTTATTGAGCGTTTTTAGCATAAAGGGCTGTTGAATTTTGTCAAAAGCCTTTTCTGCATCTATTGAGATAATCATGTGGTTCTTGTCTTTGGTTCTGTTTATATGCTGGATTACGTTTATCGATTTGTGAATGTTGAACCAGCCTTGCATCCCAGGGATGAAGCCCACTTGATCATGGTGGATAAGCTTTTTGATGTGCTGCTGAATCCGGTTGGCCAGTATTTTATTGAGGATTTTTGCATCGATGTTCATCAGGGATATTGGTCTAAAATTCTCTTTTTTTGTTGTGTCTCTGCCAGGCTTTGGTATCAGGATGATGTTGGCCTCATAAAATGAGTTAGGGAGGATTCCCTCTTTTTCTATTGATTGGAATAGTTTCAGAAGGAATGGTACCAGCTCCTCCTTGTACCTCTGGTAGAATTCAGCTGTGAATCCATCTGGTCCTGGACTTTTTTTCGTGTGTAGGCTATTAATTGTTGCCTCAATTTCAGAGCCTGTGTTTGGTCTATTCAGGGATTCAACTTCTTCCTGGTTCAGTCTTCGGAGAGTGTAAGTGTCCAGAAAGTATCCATTTCTTCTAGATTTTCTAGTTGATTTGCGTAGAGGCATTTGTAGTATTCTCTGATGGTTGTTTGTATTTCTGTGGGGTCAGTGGTGATATCCCCTTTATCATTTTTTATTGCGTCTATTTGATTCCTCTCTCTTTTCTTCTTTATTAGTCTTGCTAGTGGTCTGTCAATTTTGTTGATCTTTTCAAAAAACCAACTCCTGGATTCATTGATTTTTTGGAGGGTTTTTTGTGACTCTATCTCCTTCAGTTCTGCTCTGATCTTAGTTATTTCTTGCCTTCTGCTAGCTTTTGAATGTGTTTGCTCTTGCCTCTCTATTTCTTTAATTGTGATGTTAGAGTGTCCATTTTAGATCTTTCCTGCTTTCTCTTGTGGGCATTTAGTGCTATAAATTTCCCTCTACACACTGCTTTAAATGTGTCCCAGAGATTCTGGTATGTGTATCTTTGTTCTCATTGGTTTCAAAGAACATCTTTATTTCTGCTTTCATTTTGTTATGTACCCAGTAGTCATTCAGGAGCAGGTTGTTCAGTTTCCATGTAGTTGAGCGGTTTTGATTGAGTTTCTTAGTCCTGAGTTCTAGTTTGATTGCACTGTGGTCTGAGAGACAGTTTGTTATAATTTCTGTTCTTGTACATTTGCTGAGGAGTGCTTTACTTCCAATTATGTGGTCAATTTTGGAATAAGTGCGATGTGGTGCTGAGAAGTATGTATATTCTGTAGATTTGGGGTGGAGAGTTCTATAGATGTCTATTAGGTTCGCTTGGTGCAGAGTTGAGTTCAATTCCTGGATATCCTTGTTAACTTTCTGTCTCGTTGATCTGTCTAATGTTGACAGTGGAGTGTTGAAATCTCCCATTATTATTGTATGGGAGTCTAAGTCTCTTTGTAGGTCTCTAAGGACTTGCTTTATGAATCTGGGTGCTCCTGTATTGGGTGCATATATATTTAGGAGAGTTAGCTCTTCCTGTTGAATTGATCCCTTTACCATTATGCAATGGCCTTCTTTGTCTCTTTTGATCTTTGATGGTTTAAGTCTGTTTTATCAGAGACTAGGATTGCAACCCCTGCTTTTTTTTGTTCTCCATTTGCTTGGTAGATCTTCCTCCATCCCTTTATTTTGAGCCTATGTATGTCTCTGCATGTGAGATGGGTCTCCTGAATACAGCAGACTGATGGGTCTTGACTCTTGATCCAGTTTGCCAGTCTGTGTCTTTTCATTGGAGCATTTAGTCCATTTACATTTAAGGTTAATATTGTTATGTGTGAACTTGATCCTGTCATTATGATATTAACTGGTTATTTTGCTCATTAGTTGATGCAGTTTCTTCCTAGCCTTTATGGTCTTTACATTTTGGCATGTTTTTGCAATGGCTGGTACCAGTTGTTCCTTTCCGTGTTTAGGGCTTCCTTCAGGGTCTCTTGTAAGGCAGGCCTGGTGGTGACAAAATCTCTAAGCATTTGCTTATCTGTAAAGGATTTTATTTCTCCTTCACTGATGAAACTTAGTTTGGCTGGATATGAAATTCTGGGTTGAAAATTCTTTTCTTTAAGAACGTGAATATTGGCCCCCACTCTCTTCTGGCTTGTAGAGTTTCTGCCGAGAGATCTGCTGTTAGTCTGATGGGCTTCCCTTGTGGGTAACCCGACCTTTCTCTCTGGCTGCCCTTAAGATTTTTCCTTCATTTCAACTTTGGTGAATCTGGCAATGATGTGTCTTGGAGTTGCTCTTCTGGAGGAGTATCTTTGTGGCGTTCTCTGTATTTCTGAATTTGAATGTTGGCCTGCCCTACTAGGTTGGGGAAGTTCTCCTGGATGATATCCTGAAGAGTGTTTTCCAACTTGGTTCCATTTTCCCCCTCACTTTCAGGCACCCCAATCAGACGTAGATTTGGTCTTTTTACATAATCCCATACTTCTTGCAGGCTTTGTTCATTTCTTTTTCTTCTTTTTTCTTTTGGTTTCTCTTCTCGCTTCATTTCATTCATTTGATCCTCAATCGCTGATACTCTTTCTTCCAGTTGATCGAGTCGGTTACTGAAGCTTGTGGATTTGTCACGTATTTCTCGTGTCACGGTTTTCATCTCTGTCATTTCGTTTATGATCTTCTCTGCATTAATTAGTCTAGCTGTCAATTCTTCCACTTTTTTTTCAAGATTTTTAGTTTCTTTGCGCTGGGTACGTAATTCCTCCTTTAGGTCTGAGAAGTTTGATGGGCTGAAGCCTTCTTCTCTCATCTCGTCAAAGTCATTCTCTGACCAGCTTTGATTCATTGCTGGCGATGGGCTGCGCTCCTTTGCAGGGGGAGATGCGCTCTTATTTTTTGAATTTCCAGCTTTTCTGCCCTGCTTCTTCCCCATCTTTGTGGTTTTATCTGTCTCTGGTCTTTGATGACGGTGACGTACTGATGGGGTTTTGGTGTAGGTGTCCTTCCTGTTTGATAGTTTTCCGTCTCACAGTCAGAAGGACTGTCTGTTGGTCTGTTGGAGATTGCTTGAGGTCCAGTCCAGACCCTGTTTGCCTGGGTATCAGCAGCAGAGGTTGCCGAAGATAGAATATTGCTGAACAGCGAGTGTACCTGTCTGATTCTTCCTTTGGAAGTTTCCTCTCAGGGATGACTCCACCCTGTGAGGTGTGGGGTGTCAGACTGCCCCTAGTGGGGGATGTCTCCCAGCTAGGCTACTCAGGGGTCAGGGACCCACCTGAGCAGGCAGTCTGTCCGTTCTCGGATCTCAACCTCCGCGTTGGGAGATCTACGGCTCTCCCCAAAACTGTCAGACAGAGTTGTTTGCCTCTGCACCGGCCCCCGCTGCTTTCCCTATTGGACCTCAGCTGTGGGCTGTCCCCAGAGGTGGAGTCTACAGAGACAGGCAGGTTTCCTTGAGCTGCTGTGAGCTCCACCCAGTTCGAGCTTCCCAGCAGCTTTGTTTACCTACTTAAGCCTCAGCAATGGCTGGCGCCCCTCCCCCAGCCTGTCTGCTACCTTGCGGATACATCACCGCAGACTGCTGTGTTAGCAGTGAGGGAGGCTCCGTGGGCGTGGGACCCTCCCGGTCAGGTGTGGGATATATTCTCCTGGTGTGCCTGTTTCCTTAAAGCGCAGTATTGTGGTAGGAGTTACCCGATTTTCCAGGTGTTATGTGTCTCAGTTCCCCTGGCTAGGAAAACGGATTTCCTTCCCCCTTGCGCTTCCAGGTGAGGCGATGCCTCGCCCTGCTTCAGCTCACGCTGGTCAGGCTGCAGCAGCTGACCAGCACCGATTGTCCGGCACTCCCTAGAGAGATGACCCCAGTACCTCAGTTGAAAATGCAGAAATCACCGGTCTTCTGTGTCACTCGCGCTGGGAGTTGGAGACTGGAGCTGCTCCTATTCGGCCATCTTGCTCCGCCCCCCTTTTTATATGCATCTTTGACATCAATATTTTTTGCCACTAGTTCCGCTTGATGAGTCACTGAGTACTTTTTCGTAATGCACTTAATCTTCACATGGCCTAAGTTGTTTAAGATGCAACACCTGATGGTCCCTGGTATTTCCTTACACAGTTAAATCTCATTTACATGGCATAAGACAGTTTTTTTCTCATTTGTTCTAAAAACATATTTTTGATTATCTCTGAAATGTAACTAGTATATTTTTACTCTGAATAGATCTAAAAATTCATGTTTCTCATCAAATACAAGACCTATAAATACAAAATAATTTTCACCAGAATAATTACCAAGTCTTTGTTCAATTTATCTGCTACCTTCATTAGTCAACCCTGTCAGGTAAACTTGATAAGCATCCCAAACTGCATTGAGGGCTATCATTTAAGGCTAATATGTCCTCCTCAACTAGATTATAAACATAAACATACTGAGAGCATGACACATAATTTGAGAGACTCTGTAATAACTCAAATACATAACGATTCATTTATGAGAGATAATTGTGTAGAACAACAACAAAAAATAATCACACCTGCCTTACATGCAGGCACTTGTCTTTACTATTCAATTTTATCCCCCATAATTCTGAAATGATTTAAACATTCAGGTTATAAAGTTTCTCATAAGTGCAAACTTTGAATGTCATAGTGAATTTTATTTTCAGTTTATCTTTAATTCAGGTGTTGCTCATTACTGTTTCTTAATTTCTAACATGTTACATTTTATTTTTGACTCCTAGTTTTATTAGATTGTCATGAGTAAATATGCAGGTGTTTTCTGCCAGAAAAACAAAAAGAAAAAATGATGAATTGGAAAGTCTTTACCCTGTGAACCTTTACCCTTGTTGACAGAAACTCCTGTCGAAGAAGTTTCTATTCTCCAAGGTCTCCCTGCATGGCAACTGCATCTCTTCCAACTGCAGGAGCTGGGAACAATTCAGATCAGTGGAGCAGTGACCCTCTAGTTCTAGTAGCACTGGCATGAACAAACAATGCGACCAAAAGCAAGTCCATAGGGCAGCCCCCTTCATAAGGATTCTGCGACTTGAATTATTCAAATAAGATTTTTGCCCGACTTCTGGGAAAATTAATCCGTATCCACCAAAAGTATCTTGGCTTTTGCTTGTTACCAAAGAGAGCAAAGTCCTGTAGCAACTACTGCTCTCTCGAGCACAGATTTCAGAATTCTAGCCTTATACACATCTTCCAGGTGAGGTCAGCACACCCCTCTCCGTATTAGATTACTTCCCAGAGAGACAGAGAAGGACCATGGCACCTAGATATGTGGCCAAGATACCATACTCCCAGAATTTCTGACAGCCTAGTCTGAAATGAGTATTTCAACACCATTCTTAAACATAGCTAAAATGATTGCATTAATTGCCTCTGGTACAGTTCTAAATGGATTTTACAAGTATGATTTGTAAGATATTAATAGGTGACAAATGAAAGATGAATAAATGTTTGGAAAATGCTTGGTGATATGGTTTGGCTCTGTGTTCCCACGCAAATTTCATCTCAAATTACAATAATCTCAAATTACAATCCCCTTAATCCCCACGTGTCAAAAGAGGGACCTGGTGGGAGGTGATTGGATCACGGGAGCGGTTTCCCCCATGCTGCTCTTATGATAGCGAGTGAGTCTTCATGAGATCTGATGGTTTTATAAGTCTGACTTTTCTACTTTCACACATGCTTTCTCTCGCCTACCGACATGTAAGACGTGCCTACTTCCCCTTCCATCATGACTGTAAGTTTCCTGTGGTCTCCCCAGCCATGTGGAACTGTGAGTCAATTAAACCTCTTTTCTTTATAAATTACCCAGTGTCAAGTAGTATCTTTATAGCAGTGTGAAAACTGACTAATACATTTGGTTAACCAGAAAAGTTTCTTTACTGCAAGATTTGTAAGAGGCTTAAATATTTGAATACACATAATTTGCTGTTTGAGGAAGAATTCCTGGTGTTTCTAATTATTTTGACTGAAGAACACTTTTTTGTTGTAGTTGTTACGTCTGTTTTCGTTGTTGTTTTAACATCATTTCTAAGATTATTTTTCTACAAAACATACTTTGGAAAAAGTTGGTCTTTATTTTTGTTCCAAAAATTACTGAATATATCACTATTTTCTTAATTTTCAAGTAAATTATTATGTAATTCTAATTATAATACAATTATTCGTATTTAATTATTGTAATTTATGTATTTAGTAAAAGTAAAATAATGAAAAATTATTTTACAATTTTCATAGTCAAACCATACATGGCAGATAGCATGAAAAATTAGTCTCTTTCCCAACCTAATATTCAATTTTATTTCCCAAAAGTATGCATATACACACAATTATATTTTCTAATTTTATCTTTTAAAATATAGATATATAATTAGGCACATACTATAATCACTCTTTTGCCTTTTGCCCCATTTAAAAATAATCTTAATTGAATCTCTAGATATCTCTGTATTAGCTGTATACTAAGATTTGTTTCACTTTTAAGACCTGCATTATATTTTATTGTGTGAATATATTATTACCTATTTAACTAGTCCTCTATCGAAAGACTTTTGGATTGCTCCAGCTTTTTGCAATTAAAAACAAAGCAGAAGTAAATAAACTTATAGATATATCAGATGGCAGAAATGTTTTTAGGATAGATTTCTAATAAGGTAATTGCTGGGTCAAATATCAATCAGGCATATGTTTAATTAAAAGTTGTCTTCATCAAGAAATCTTTCCCAGTTTCTATGTCTAGTTTGGTATTGCCTAGGTTGTCTTCCAGGGTTTTTATGGTCTGGGATTTTTACATTTAAGTCTTTTATGCATCTTGAGTTGATGTTTGTATATGGTGTAAGGAAGGAATCCAATTTCAATCTTCTGCATATGGCTAGTCAGTTATCCCAACACCATTTATTGAACAGAATCTGTCTCCACTGCCTATTTTTATCAGCTTTGTCAAAGATCAGATGGTTGTAGTTTATGGCCTTATTTCTGTTCCATTGGTCTATGTGTCTGTTTTTGTACATGTACAATGCTGTTTTGATTATTGTATCCCTGTATTATAGTTTGAAATCAAGTAGCATGATGCATCCAGCTTTTTTCTTTTTGCTTAGAAGTGCCTTGGTTATTTTTGATTCTTTTTTGGTTCCACATGAATTTTAAAATAGTTTTTTTCTACTTCTCTGAAGAATGTCATTGGCAGTTGGACAGGAATAGCATAGAATCTGTAAATTTCTTTGCACAGTATTGCTGTTTTAATAATATCGGTTCTTCTAATCTGTGAGCATGGAGTGTTTTTCCACTTGTTTCTGTCATCTCTGATTGACAAACGGGATCTAACTAAACTTAGCTTCTGCACAGCAAAAGAAATTATGAGCAGAGTAAACAGACAACCTGCAGAATGGGAGAAAATATTTGCAAACAATACATCTGACAAAGTTACAATATTGAGCATCTATAGGGAACATAAACAAATTTACAAAAAAAAAAAATCCCGTTAAAAAGTGGGTAAAGGGCACTTTTCAAAAGAAGGCATACATGCAACCAATAAGCATATGAAGAATAGCTCATTATTGCTGATCGTTAGGGAAATGCAAATCAAAACTACAATGTGATACCATCTCACGTCAGTCAAAATGACTATTATTAAAAAATCAAAAAGTAACAGGTGCTGGTGAGGTTGCAGAGAAAAGGAAACACACATACACTGTTGGTGTGAGTGTAAATTAGTTCAACCGTTGTGCAAAGCAGTGTGGCAATTCCTCAAAGAGCTAAAAACGGAATTACCATTTAACCCAGAATCCCATTACTGGGTATATACCCAGAGAAATATACTAATAAATCACTCTACCACAGAGACACATGCATGTGTATGTTCAATGCAGCAGTATTCACAATAACAAAGACATGGAATCAACCTCAATGCCCATTGGTGGTAGACTGGATAAAGAAAATGTGGTACATATACACCATAGAATACTATGCAGTCATGAAAAAGAACAAGATCATGGTCCTTTGCAGAAACATGCATAGAGCAGGGGACCATCATCTTTAGCAAACTAATGCATGGACAAAAAAATAAATACCACATATTCTCACTTATAAGTAGGAGATAAATGAAGAGAATACATGGACACAAAGACGGGAACAGCAGACACTGGAGTCTACCTGAGGGTGGAGTTTCGGAGAAGGGAGAGGACCAGAAAAAATGACTATTGGGTTACTAGGCTTAATACCTGAGTGATGAAATAATCTGTACAACAAACCTCCATGACACGAGTTTACCTATATAACAAACCTGCATGTGTATCTCTGAACCTAAAATAAAAGTGGGAAAAAAAGTTATAATCCAAAGCAATTATAAGAGGCCGGGCACCGTGGCTTATGCCTCTAATCCTAGCATGTTAGGAGGCTGAGACGGGTTGATCACTTGAGGTCAGGAGTTTAAGCCCAGCCTGATGAACGTGGTGAAACCTCATCTCTATTAAAACGAAATTAACTGGGTGTGGTGGCGTGAACCTGTGATCCCATCTACTTGGGAAGGTGAGGCAGGAGAATTGCTTGAATCCAGGAGGATGAGGTTGCAGTGAGCCGAGATTGCGCCACTGCACTCCAGCCTGGACAACAAGAGCAAAACTTCATCTCAAAAAAACAAAATAAAACAAAATGAAACAAAACAAAACCCAACAGTAATTATAACAATTTAAACTATTTAAAATAACAGTGTAAGGGATTGCATGTTTAGTCATATCCTTGCCACAGAATTCTCACATGTTAAAATTATTGCCAATCTGACAGAGGAAGATATAGAAATACTGAGATTGTATAAAGGATGATTAAGTCTGAAGATCTCACACAAATGAGCTATTTTCAGCTCTTTTTGAATCTATTTATTTTGTACGTTTTTCTCATAAAATTTTAGTTTTTCTTATTTATTTGTAAGGCATTTTCTCTATTAAGGAGGTCAGCTCTTCTTTACTCTGATGTATGTTGAAAGTATTTTCTAAGTTTGTGTTTTTGTGTGTTTTATATTATGTTGTGCTTTTGTTATGGTGTCCTTATTACAAAGAAATTTGAGTGTATTTACAGTGTACCTACTTTTATGGATTCTGGATTTTGAGTGTTGCTTAAAAAGGCACTTCCTATCAAAGATTGAAAAAGAATAAAGAGAACATATTTATTGTGTGTGTGTGTGTGTGTGTGTATGTGTGTGTGTGTGTGTGTGTATGCATGTTTAATTCTTTGATCACTGAGATTTTATTTTGGTATAAGTAGTAAGTTAGAAATTCCCCACAGTCAAACCTTGAAATGACACCTTGATTGTAGCCTTATGCGAGACCCTGCACCAGAGGCACACAACTAAACTGCTACTGAATTTCTGATCCACAGAAACTGTGACATAATAAATATATATATTTTAAATGTCTAAGTTTCTTGATAATTTGTTTTGCAGCAGTAGATAACTAAGAGTGCTTGTTTTGTCCCAAAACAACTACAACTGTTTCTAGTGTTTAATCACTTGCCCATTTACTCAAATTTTATTTAAGATTTATTGAAAAATCAGGAATGAATGGTAAGCTTTACCAAATGGTCTTAGTTTTTGGTCATTTGACTTATGAATATGGTGAATTATATTAACAGATTTTGTAATATTGAATCATCCTTATATTCCTGGAATAAGCACCATTTATTTTCTTTACATTAGTCTTTAAATATATTGTAGAATTATGTTTTACGTGATTTATTTGAGATTTTACATTTACATTTGAAAATGATGTATCTGTTTGTATTTTGATTATGAAAAGTCTTGTCAGTCTATACCATGGAAAAGTTGAAAAAACATTGAAATTTTCCATTTTTGGAAGGCTGAATTGACTTCACCTGTGATTCCAACCAGGTCTAGTATTTTTTAGAAGTGAATATTTGAACGTTCTCTCAATTCTACAATTGTTTAAATTTTATATTTAGTCTATGATAATATTTCATATTATCTAAAATTATCTACATGATATCCATGTTTTAAGAATTTTATGTTGAACAAAATACTTTGATATTTCTTTAACATTTCTGAGTATCTCTGGTTATTTCTACATTCTCAGGCCTCATTCTTCATCCATAAAAGTATTACAAATTAGAGGTAAATACCCCAGTTTCTTCCTCACTCAGGTGGAATAATCCCGAGTTTCCCATCATTCGTTATCTGGACGAAGCCCAGCTGACTACAACAGGAACCTAGTTGGCATTGTATCTTTTATGGACTTGCTTACCTGTACTGTCTCTCTTATCCAATGCCCACCTGGTATTTTAAAGAATCACCTCCCAGGTAAACTATTCACACTGAAATCCTTGTCCCAATGTTTAAAACTAGGGGAAGGCAAACTAGTTACCTGCCCGGGTAGAAAAACTTTTCCAGCAGCTCCGTAACAAAATTCATTAAAGCATTATTACCATTAATTCTTAGTTGTGTTCATCTTTTCCCAACTTCGGAACAGAAAGAAATTAGGCACTATGAGATGACAGCCAATGATGAGAAAGAATGATGTGTAGGAAGACTGTTTTCAAATTCAATGAACTGGAGAAATAGTTTGCAAATCTTGTCATTAATTATTCTATGATTCATTATGAATGACAAAGATTTACTACAGTGATATAAAATATTGTATAAAAAATAAATAGATAACAGATAATACCCCCAATTTTTATGATTAAATATTTATATTTATAAATATAAAATATTTAAATATATTTATAAATACATTTTATGTATACTTAATTTCTCATCCACAAAAACTATGATATAATAAATATATATATATATATTTTTTGAAGTCCTGGGTTTATTTTTATTTATTTCTTTTTTATTATACTTTATGTTCTAGGGTACATGTGCTCAACGTGCAGGTTTGTTACATATGTATACATGTGCCATGTTGGTGTGCTGCACCCATTAACTCGTCATTTATATTAGGTATATCTCCTAATACTATCCCTCCCCCCGCCTCCCACCCCACAACAGGCCCCGGTGTGTGATGTTCCTCTTCCTGTGTCCACGTTATCTCATTGTTCAATTCCCACCTATGAGTGAGAACATGCGGTGTTTGATTTTCTGTTCTTGGGATAGTTTACTGAGAGTGATGGTTTCCAGCTGCAGCCATTCAACTTATGAATATGGTGAATTAGATTAATAGATTTTGTCATATAAATAGTTGTTATATAAACATTTTTATAGTTATAAATATGTATTTATATATAAATCTATCAATAGTATATATACTTATATAAATATAAATATACAGATAGTATATATAAATATTTATATAAATATAAATATAAATAAAATATTAAGCTTTAAAAAGGAGCAATTAGTGAAGACAA
This sequence comes from Trachypithecus francoisi, assembly GCF_009764315.1. NCBI lineage: Eukaryota > Metazoa > Chordata > Mammalia > Primates > Cercopithecidae > Trachypithecus > Trachypithecus francoisi. The sequence goes on from NW_022681465.1 coordinate 79,596,810, forward strand.
CCATGGCTGTCATAATTATAGCTTGCTCTTCTTAATTAACTTTATAGAAAATCTTCATTTGCCTATATTTTGTCATTAGAATATAATGTAATGTTCTAAAATTCAAAGGGCTTTATGATCACTAATAACAACTTGAGATTTACAGTTCTGTACACAATGCTAGCTTCTTCCAAATAATGAATAACTGATGCCAAAGAGAATCTAATCAAACCTTAATATTTAAAGAAGTAGTTGTAGTTTCTAAAAAAGGATACAACACATTGTAGAAATACATTATTTATTAATCTGTTATTGAAATAACAAAGCTAATCTGTCCTCTGAAATGGCCAGATTTACCATGGGCTTAGTTATCTTGAAGGACTGCTATATTCAATACTGTTTATGATATACAAGCATATTTATGAAACAACCCAGTTCTCTCAGTTATGGTACTAGCTAAACAAGTATTCAGAGCAATACTTAAGCTTTCACATAAACACACTCTTACACTTACTGATCACAACAGATTCCCTGCTATGAATATTTGTGCATCAAACACGTTGATATTATTCCAAAGGAAACTGTTCCAGGAAGGTCATACATTCCCAGTCTATGTCAAATGAACAACTTGATCATGTTTGTTTCTACCACTTGATGTATTTTCTCTTAAGAAGTAATTTACTTTATCCATGATAATTTAACTTTTTTTTTTGAATGTTCTGTTCTTAGTTACAACTCTTACCCAGATTCATGGCTTTCAATACTGCTTATGTATTTTGAAGACTGACTTAGCCTAAAAATTCATATAAAGAATGCCCTTGGGAACACATGCTTTTATTAGTGTGTATTCTCTTCAGGTTTATAATTTCCCCCTTATAAGATAAACGAAGACAAGTACAAAGGAAGAATAACATTTTATAACTCCTATTCTTAAACAAAGGCTGCATATACGAAAAAAATATGTATTTTGAATGGGCTTTTGAGAATGTTATTTTTTTTTGGGTGGGGGGGACAGAGTCTCGCTGTTGTTGGCCCAGACTGGAGTGCAATGGCACAATCTCGGCTCACTGCAACCTCCGCTTGCTGGGTTCCAGTAATTCTCCTGCCTCAGCCTCCGAAGTAGCTGAGATTACAGGTGCCTGCCACCACACCCAGTTAATTTTTGTATTTTTTTAGTAGGTACAGGGTTTTACCATGTTGGTCAGGCTGGTATCGAACTCCTGACCACAGGTGATCCACCTATTTCGGCCTCCCAAAGTGCTGGGATTACAGGCATGAGTCACTGCACCTGGCAGACAATACTATTTTCATTAATATAGATTTTTCCTTTGGAAATTTGACTCATTATTCACAAAGTGTAATTCTGAAAAAGAAACACTTTTAATAAGGTACATATATATATATATAATCTAACATTAATAGCTTATTTTTCTTCTTTAGGTCTTTTTAAAGATATGCCTTACATTAATGAGAGCCTGATAAAAGAAAATTTACAGACATTTTATAATTATATTCTGTATTTCACGTTTTTAACTAAATTGAGTTCTAGTAACTGTAGTATTTAATGTATTTTTTTTTTTTTTCCTGTAGATAACGTTCTTTAAAAAGTAGGTTTCTAAAGAAAGCTTTAAAAATGTGCTGGTAAATATAATGAATTACTTCCTAAAGACAAAGAGATTTGGTTGCCACTATACAAAACACTGAAGTAAGTATAATAAAATTTGTCATGAACATCTATATTCAAGACCTTATTGTTTTGAAGGTGGCAAGGACAGGACCCTGTCTATCCCAGCAAACATGGACAATGTACCAGTCCCAACCTGAACCTGGTGAAGATACCCTAAACAAATTAGGATTGGAGATGCCAACTACACATTTCATCAATGAGGAAACTAAGTCACAGAAAGGACACAGTACTTGCTAGTATTTCCATAAACAGGGCCAAGTTAGAAAAATGATATATGTCAATTTTGGCTTTTGTTGCAATTGCTTTTGGTGTTTTAGTCATGAAATCTTTGCCCATGCCTATGTCCTGAAAGGTATTGCCTTGGTTTTCTTCTAGGGTTTTTATGGTTTTGGGTTTTACATTTAAATCTTTAATCCATCTTGAGTTAAGTTTTGTATAAGATGTAAAAATGGGGTCCAGTTTCTATTTTCTGCATATGGCTAGCTGATTTTATCAACATCATTTATTAAATAGGGAATTCTTTCCCCACTGCTTGTTTTTGTCAGGTGTGTTGAAGGTCAGATGGTTGTAGATGTGTGGTGTTATTTCTGAGGTTTCTGTTCTGTTCCATTGGTCTATATATTTGTTTGGGTACCAGCACCATGCTATTTTGGTTACTGTAGCCTTGCAATACAGTTTGAAGTCAGGTAGCCTGATGAAATGGAATCTAATTAAACTAAAGAGCTTCTGCACAGCTAAAGAAACTATCATCAGAGTGAACAGGCAATGTACAGAATGGGAGAAAATTTTTGCAATCTACCAACTGACAAAGGGCTAATATCCAGAACCTACAAGGAACTTAAACAAATGTACAATAATAAAAAAAAAAAAAAAACAGCCCCATCAAAAAGTGGGTGAACGATGTGAACAGACCCTTCTCAAAAGAAGACATTTATGTGGCCAACAAACATATGAAAAAAAGTCATTATCACTGGTCATTAGAGAAATGCAAATCAAAACCACAGTGCAATACCATCTCAAGCCAGTCAGAATGGTGATTATTAAAACACCAGGAAACAACAGATGCTGGTGAGGCTGTGGAGAAACAGGAATGCTTTTACACTGTTGGTGGGAGTGTAAATTAGCTCAACAATTGTGGAAAACAGTGTGGCGAGTCCTCAAGGATCTACAACCAGAAATACCATTTGACCTAGCAATCCTATTACTTGGTATGTACCCAAAGGATTATAAATCATTCTACTATAAAGACACATGCATGTATATGTTTACTGCAGCACTATTTACAATAGCAAAGACTTGGAACCAACCCAAATGCCCATGAATGATAGACGGGATAAAGAAAATGTGGCCTGTATATAACATGGAATATTATGCAGCCATAAAAAAGAATGAGACCATGCCCTTTGAGGGGACATGGATAAAGCTGGAAGTCATCATTTTCAGCAAACTAACACAGAAACAGAAAACTAAACACTGCATGCTTTCACTCATAAGTGGGAACTGAACAATGAGAACACACGGACACAGGGAGGGCAACATCACACACTGGGGCCTGTTGGGGTGTGGGGGGCAAGGGGAGGGAGAGCATTAGGAGAAATACCTAATGCATTTGGGGCTTAAAATCTAAATGATGGGTTGATAGCTGCCTCAAACCACCATGGCACATGTATACCTATGTAACAAACTTGCACATTCTGCACATGTATCCCCGAACTTAAAGAAAATTAAAAAAAAAAATAAAAAAAATAAAAAGAAAGAAAAATGGTATATGCCTGCTGATTTTTAATTTGGGTAATGTTACAACTTATAATAAAACTACTTTCATATAGGAAGTCACTTTTTGAACAGACACAAAAATTATTCTTGACTTTCTGGGAGTCGAGCAGGCTAACTGTATTTTTTTTTTTTTTTTTTTTTTTTTTTTTTTTTGTTAATGTAACATGTGACTGTGAAACTCTGTAAGGCTATGTTCTGGGCTGACTTCTTTAAGATTTTACTCATATTTGATCTCCTCCAGGAAGCTTTCCTGCTGTCCCTCAAACCAAGTCTGGGATTAGTACCCCTCCCACTCACTTCTGTAGTTCTGTCTTTTGCAGTCATGGTACTTTCCCTACACTGATTGCCATATTTCTAGCTTGTCTCCTCCAGTGAACTTTAATCTGTTGGACTACAGGAATCACACTCATCTTTACGTCCCCAAATGGTACTATTGCCTAGAATAAAATAGGTGCCCTGTCAGTGGTTGTTTTCCAAATGAATGAGTGAATGACTATTCACTGTTCTAAGATGCTATTACTATTGCATACCTAAGACAGAGTAAGGATCTCTCTTAGCCTGCTACTCTCCCATCCTCCAAACATGGAAATAGAAAGAATCTTGAATTCCTTCAACAGAAGTTCTAGGCATCTAAGGAACCTTCAGAAGTAAATGAGCTAATAAAAGCTTACAATAATAGTCAAGGAAGTAAGAACCACAAGATGCTTTGTTTCCTATACAAACTAAAGATAACATCTTAATATGTGTCTCAGAGTTGTTTTCCAAAAGCCCAAGCTTCCACCAAATGGAAAATGCTATCTGCGGGCTTGTAGACCTCAGATAAGGGAGAACTGAGGAATGAACTCTGACTGCCATTTTTTGTTCTAAATTTCTTCCTGGAGGCCTAGAGACAGTCATACCTACAGCCCAGGCATTATCATTCCTTTCTGCTAAACCCAAGCTTTTAGACAAAGCTTTTCCTCTGTAACCAATCACAAATCAAAGTTTGAATCCACTTATGACTCATAAGCCCCCATTTCAGGATATCTCACTTTTTTGAGGCAAACCAAAGTATAGCCTCCATGTATTCATTTATGATTTTACGTGTAGCTTGTGTTATCCTGAAACTTAGCCTTTCCTTTAAAAACTATTGCCTGTGAACTTCTAGGGAGGTCGGATCTTAAGCATGAACTGCTTGATACTCCTTGCTTGACACTCTGCAAATAAATACCCTCTTTTCTCTTGCTGCAAACCTCTGTGTGGTTGTACTGGACAAGTGGACCCAAGTTCGGTTAGGTAATTTACTCAGATGACCTGCTCATACCTTCCTCTCAGCTAATCAAGATTTTAGCTGATGTGTGTTATCATGTTTTATTTTCAAGGGTATTTTGATTTTCAATGGGAACACATCAGAGTTTAAAGCAATTCTGATAATGGACTTTCAGGAAACGTAATAGACAACAGTGAGGTTTTTTTTTTCCATTAAAAAAACAGGGCTGCTCTCTGTAGTATATCATGGAGGCAACCCACTTTACCAATTCTTTTTTTTTGAGACAGAGTCTCGCGCTGTCGCCTCACCCTCCCAAGTAGCTGGGATTGCAGATGTGCGCCACCATACCCGGCTAATTTTTATATTTCTAATAGAGATGTGATTTCACCATATTGGCTAGACTGGTCTTGAACTCCTGATCTCATGATCATCCCACCTCAGCCTCCCAAAGTGCTTTGATTACAGGCGTGAGCCACCATGCACAGCCCACTTTATCATTTCAAAAGCTAGCTTAACCTGATGTTATGTACATCTCTATGTATAGATACATATATTTGCAGAGAGACCCTGTGGGTCCGATAGATGCTGCAGTTGAACCTGACTAGATTATGTTCCTTTGACTTGCTTGGCAATGCCATTCATGTAAGACAGTGAAAGAGAAGGAAAACACGTCCTGTCTTGTCAGCAATAGTAGTGCTGCATGGGCAATGGCTGCTGAGATATCTACTTTTCACTGTTTTGCTTCTCACCTGGTAACAATTCCAAATGTATGAGATTTGAAAAAGATATAAATCATTAGTCTCCAGTTAGAACAACAATTCCAAATGAAGCAATGTGTTTGGCATTTTCAGAAATACTTTATTGGAATGATCAAGGAGTTGAAAGGCTAGAGTTATATACAATGATCATTTGCCTTAAACGGGAGAAAGTCATGATAAAAGTTGCTTTTTATTAGTAATTAGAGTTCTATAGCAGCAACATATCCTAATTATGACATTCAGAGCATTAGCAAATGAATAACATTATTCAGATTTTGCTATGGAAAATTACTCCAGGCTATGTGGAATCCTATGGAGTGATTGAGTATAACACTATTTGTGGTCTGTATCTCACGAACTCACCCAACCTTGTTTCACACACACACACTCCACCTGCACCCATTTATTAAGGGCACTTTAGTGCTCAACACAGAACTTGAGAAGTGAAAACTCCATGGGCTTGGAGATGAAACAAACATAGACTAAATATATGTATCTTATTAAATTATGCACAACATGGAAAACATTATGCTTGGTGAGACACAGTGAAACTTAAGTATCTAATGAGCAATAAACATTTATGAATGACCAGAGTCCTTTGAATCGTTCTTCCAGAAACACAGGCAATGAAATCAGAAAGACTTGGAATCAGAAATTAGAAAATATCCAGAGGTTATTTTAAAGTAATTTGTCCTGGCAATTTTTAATCAAATGTATTCATATATCATTCACATTTACAGAGCCAGGCAATATTCCAGATACTGAGGATAAGGCAATATTCCCGACATTAAGGATAGAAGAAACCCTGCATTGGTCTGGGTGATTCTGAAATGTAAAAGCAAAATTTCTACCCAGAGGACAATGAGGATTGATCACGGGTACAGTTACCTGGACCTCTTTGCACTTTTCAAGGGTGAGAAAGAAGTAACATTGACTTGTTCCCATAAACACAGCTGAGTATTAATGACCAAAAGAATTTTCCTGGTCTGTTTTCTGTTGTTAATCCAACTCAGCTTGCATGGGATGACAATCTAGTGTCACCCGACCCCAGTGGCCACTCAATCACTTTGGTCACAGGACAACAGTACTTGAAAGTTTAAGAGCCCTTTCGTTTCAGGAAATTCTGCCAATTACTCAATCTAAGGTTTCATTTGTTTAATGACTTCCTCATTTGATCATCTAATGTGCTTTCTCATTCCTTTATCTTTTTGCCTCTTTATTTTGTTTAGTTATTCTTTGGTCTAGCTATGGTTAATTTAATCTTTCCTCCAAAGTCAATGCCTCTAACCCCTGAAGGCACAAGGCCAAAGGCCAAGTGACTTTAGCGCAAATATATGAAAACTCTCAAAGCATGGTGAAGTGAGTGTCATTACCAGGGGCGTATAAGTGGGGAGGGAAATGTCTACCCTGTCAGTCATAGTAAATTGTCAGCTCTGAGGTTCAATAACACAAAATGAAGTCCTTTTGTTGAAGTAGTAGAGCTTTTAAAGGTCTTCCCTTTCTTGTTTATTTAGGCATGTTATCCCATTAATTGGGAGAGAAGAATTGAGGAGTTCACAGAAATTCATACAACAAGCGCAAAGAGGAGTTACCAACCCTGGGTGATCTGTGGCCAGCTGGGACTCTCAGAGGGGAGGTGTTTTGTGGAACATCCTTAAACACACTTCTGTAAAATGTTAAATATGTTTGTGCATAATATAATAATACTTTAAAGGATTTACTAAGCAGATATTTCCTCATTTGTAGTGTGACAAACATACAAAACAATGGAGAAAATCTTAGAAGCTTTAAACATATAAATTTGTGTCCATTGCTTCTACGTCAAATCTGTGATTTTCTTAAAATCAATACCAGATGCATAAGAGTACTTAATAAATTTTAGCTAAATGTGATAATTCTTACTTATATTCATCACACTTTTCTTCTTTCAAGTATTTATGGTATTATGTTACATAAATTCTAACCTTATTTTGCCAGTCTTTCCTTCAAGTTTTAATTCTAAGCTTCCTTTTCATTTATTTCCAACATAAATGAAGGTTCAGGTTTTGCTGCAGGAATTTACATTAATTCTTTTTGTCACTTACTCAGTTTTGGTTTTGTTCTGTTTTGATTTTTTTTTTCACTCTTCCTTGTCAGTGCTTGTTGCTTATGCAAGAGAGCTTACCTTAATTTTTATTTTAAATAGCTTAAAATTTTCTCCAAAATTATTTGGGTATTATTTTAAGATTTATATTTTATTATATAATTGCTTATAGAAATTAGAGGTTGAACAATGTGTGTTATTAGAACACTCGCCATTTTCTTTCTTTTTTGGGGGGACCGAGTTTCACTCTTGTTGCCTAGGCTGGAGTGCAATGGCACAATCTCAGTTCACTGCAACGTCCGCCTCCTGTGTTCAAGCAATTCTCCTGCTTCAGCCTCCCAAGTAGCTGGGATTACAGGTATGCACCACCACGCCTAGACAATTTTTTGTATTTTTAGTAGAAATGGGGTTTCACTATGTTTGTCAGGCTGGTCTCGAACTCCTGACCTCAGGTGATCCACCCGCTCAGCCTCCCAAAGTGCTGGGATTACAGGTGTGAGTCAACACACCTGGCCTCATTTGCCATTTTCTATACAATGAATGACACAACTATTTTGAAGTTGTGCCATTCATTGCTTAAAGTCAATCTTCCATTAGTTGGGAAATAATTCTCATACATGATGGCAGATGCTGTGTAAAATCTGACATATAGTAATACGTTAAGTTAATGAAAGTTATGTTCTGTTATCTGATATGCTTTAGATCCTGGGAAATAATTTCCCTCAAGGATTAATCCTTTCATACCAGGAAGAACATTTCACTTGGGTCAAGTTGTCAGGAAAACAAGGCAGACCTCCCATTCCTCTTGTGGGTCAGTTTATCTATCTTTTAGGCTAATAATCGGCTTCAGAGTATTTAGAGCAACGTGTTGGTCTTTTAATATAGCCAAATTAACAACCACCAGCAAGCACAAGAAAATTTTTCTAACTTAATTCTATTAGATTAACCTACCTTAGATATTTGAAGATTATGCGTGAGAAACCTCATGTATGATGCTTCTAAATGCAGACTGAAGCAAATTGTTTTTAGTGAATATCTCAAGCATCACAGATTGTACTAGGTTATTATTCATCTGATGTTTTCAGTTGTCTTAACAATTGATCTGGAACATCACATGCTCCATATGGTGGTAGCAGCCATCAAAATACCCCAAATTACTATACCTGCATGCCAGGCCCAGTCTAGAAGTAACATATAAACATGATGATCATTAGAAAATATGGGCCAGATGTTTGTTTCCTAAGAATCTATGGAAATGATTACTTATGTTTTGGTGTGTAGTCAGTCTTGACATGAAAAAGACAAACTCAATTTGGCATAGAAGAAAGTACAAAATTTTGAATGATCCTACTGTACCTCTGGAAGGAAAAATAAGTTGAGATTTTTTTGCTTGTTTTTTTCTTTAGATATTGATGCCAAAGAAGTTGTCCAAATATAGTAATCTTCCCATCTATTCCTAACTGTGTACCTGATCTACTTTATTAGAATGGCCTAATTTTAAAGAGCTAGATTTTAAACTAGGTAAACCTTCTTTCTTTCAGTTATTCTAACTTTAATTAGTAGATGGTGATCTACTAACCTTGCTAAGGGAGACAGGCCCATTGAGACTCACTATTTAAATAGTTTTTCATTTTTCAAAATTATTGTTTTGTTCACATGTCTACACTGTCACATCAACTGGCTTTAAGACAAAACTTCGTTTATAACTCGGTAGAACATGTTATTTGTTGTATTGTGGTCTATTTTGTTTGCTCTTGATAAACATGAAGGCCAGAGCTGATTGACACTTTTTGTTTTTTTTCTTCCAGTTTCTGGAAGACTTTGAAGTATCTTTCATCAAAGTAGAAAGAGAAACATAGTACTATCTATTAAAATGTGGCTACAAAAGTAAAAGAATACAGTTGCTTCTTCTACAGAGGGAAAGATTTTCAAACCTGTTATAGTGAGGTACTTCGTTGAGTCATGAGAGTTACTACCACAGGTCATTACTTAGGGGACATTACATTAGTTAAAACCTTACTTCAAGGGCATGCATGCTTTTTAATGTTTTCCAATTCCCTGTGTGAATTTAATCCTAGTATATTTGAAGTAAATATAATGTTTTCGGTGAAGTAATGTTTTTGGTGAAGCTGGATATGAATTGTCTATAGAAAACACACTAACAAAAATTTCAGGACTCTATTAGACAGTTTATACTTTCAAAGACATTCCACTGATACACTCATCACAACCTACACAACTGTGCTGTCTGTCATAGTCGTACGCTTATTACCTTTCTAGAGTCCATGCACATAAAGGCGTATCTGAAGATCACTAAATAGGATTAACTAGGCATTGTAATTCCAATGCCTCACCTGAAAGCAATTTGAAGTAAGCTGAACATTATCTATGAACTGTGTAAGTTACAGAGCTATGTCATTGGCGGATATCAAAATTGTTATAACATCGCTTTAATGTAATATCAACTCTAGAATCCTGTAGCTAATGAACAAAAGTGTTTTATTTTTAAGTATTGTTATTTTGGGATTATATAAAAATTCTCCACTGACAGTCTAGTAATTGCCTTTCAGATTCTAATAATACAATATTTAAAAGATTTCTAAAACCAAGCATTATTTTATTCAAAGATGCTTTATAACTACTATTCATCTTTAGTCTAATTGATCAGACATTTATTAATGCCTGCTCTGCACTAAGGATGATGCAAAGTTTTCCCTGGAGTTGTTCTATTTATGTACATCAGAGACTTAAGTTGTTACTCAATTGTAGCCAAAAAATTAGCTACAAGCCCTAAGGTCACGTAAAGTAGTCACAGGTGTTAACAAACTAAACATTAGCACTGACACAAACTCTTTTTAATTTGTTTTTCAATCATTATTAGGTTAATGGTTGTCTACATATTTGGATTTCTTTTACAAATTCATTTTCTGAATTTAAGGTCTTTTTCTGTAGTCTCTGAATAGTCCTACTCCTTCTTCCTTTAACTTCCATCTCAAATTCTGACATCCCGCAAAAATGCCACTTAACTTTTTGGGCTTACATTTATCTCTTCCTGTCTGTAGTATGTTTTTGCACTTAGTTACTTACTATGATTTAATATGTTTTTCCTAATAACTTCATGTGCCTAACTCCTGATATCAGATTCTCACATACCCCACAGGAATGTTTCCTTTGTATCTTCCTCCCTTTCTTTTTGTAGCATCTAGTACACTATAGAGCATATAATATTGTACACAACTACTGATTAAATTGAATTTTTTTTTTTTTTTTTGAGACAGGTTGTTGCTCTGTCACCCAGCACCCAGGCTGGGATACAGTGGTGCAATCACAGCTCACTGCAGTCCTGAACACCTGGGCTGAAGTGATTTTTCCACCTCAGCCTTCCGAGTAGCTGGGACCACAGGCGTGTGCTACCATGCCTGGCTACTTTTTATTTTTTAATTTTTTTAGAGATAGGGTCTCACCTTATTGCCCAAGCTGTTCTAGAACCCCTGGGCTTAAGCGATGCTTCTGGCTTGGGCTCCTAAAGTGCTGGGATTACAGGTGTGAGCCACCACGCTCAGCAAAGACAAAATTTGTATGAAAATGTTAATGGATTCTCATAAATCAATGAATTTCTATACATATATAAACATATATACATGTATACATATATGCGTATACATATATATAAGATTATCTGCATGAGATAACAAATTCACAAGAAAAGAATGTGAAAAATTATACAACTGTTAGTAGATAACACTAATTTAACAAAAAAGAAAAGAACATTTCACATCGTGAAACTTTAGAATTAAAATAAACTACAGTCTTACTCTTCTCATGTCAGGTCTTTCACTCCAAGTGCCCTAACTTTTTTTCCTATCAGGCTGAAGTGTTGCAACAAAACAAGTTTCAATTATTTTTGAACAATTTTCTTTATGTACATTTGCAATTTGAGTTCCTAAAGATTAATACACACACTCTCTCTCTCTCCTCTCTCTCTCTCTAACACACACACAGTGTGGGAATTTCGAAATGCTTTTAACTTTTAAAATATTCGGACATGATATAAATTACCTATGAAACAAAGAGTCAATGATACCATGAAAGGAACAATGGTTCATTTATCAGACAGGTTATTTCGAAATAATTCAACCTGGAAAGAAACTTGCTTCAAAATGACTACTTTAATTTAGTAATTTACTTTTCTCCATAAGGTTTGTGTATTTACATATCTCTTTCTCTTTCTCTCTCTCTCTCTCTTTTTTATTATACTTTAAGTTCTAGGGTACATGTGCATAGCGTGCAGGTTTGCTACATATGTATACTTGTGCCATGTTGGTGTGCTGCACCCATCATCTCGTCAGCATCCATCAATTCATCATTTACATCAGGTATAACTCCCAATGAGATCCCTCTTCCCTCCCCACTCCCCGTGATAGGCCCCGGTGTGTGATGTTCCCCTTCCCGAGTCCAAGTGATCTCATTGTTCAGTTCCCACCTAGGAGTGAGAACATGCAGTGTTTGGTGTTCTGTTCTTGCGATACTTTGCTCAGAATGATGGTTTCCAGCTGCATCCATGTCCCTACAAAGGACACAAACTCATCCTTTTTTATGGCTGCATAGTATTCCATGGTGTATATGTGCCACATTTTCTTTTCTTTTTTTTTTAATTAATTAATTAATTTATTTTTTATTATACTTTAAGTTCTAGGGTACATGTGCATAATGTGCAGGTTTGTTACATATGTATATTTGTGCCATGTTGGTGTGCTGCACCCATCGACTCGTCAGCTCCCATCAATTCATCATTTATATCATGTATAACTCCCCAATGCAATCCCTCCCCCCTCCCCACTACCCATGATAGGCCCCAGGGTGTGATGTTCCCCTTCCCGAGTACAAGTGATCTCATTGTTTAGTTCCCACCTATGAGTGAGAACATGCGGTGTTTGGTTCTCTGTTCTTGTGATAGTTTGCTAAGAATGATGGTTTCCAGCTGCATCCATGTCCCTACAAAGGACGCAAACTCATCCTTTTTGATGGCTGCATAGTATTCCATGGTGTATATGTGCCACATTTTCTTAATCCAGTCTGTCACAGATGGACATTTGGGTTGATTCCAAGTCTTTGCTATTGTGAATAGTGCCGCAATAAACATACATGTGCATGTGTCTTTATAGCAGCATGATTTATAATCCTTTGGGTATATACCCAGTAGTGGGATGGCTGGGTCATATGGTACTTCTAGTTCTAGCTCCTTGAGGAATCGCCATACTGTTTTCCATAATGGTTGAACTAGTTTACAATCCCACCAACAGTGTAAAAGTGTTCCTATTTCTCCACATCCTCTCCAACACCTGTTGTTTCCTGACTTTTTAATGATTGCCGTTCTAACTGGTGTGAGATGGTATCTCATTGTGGCTTTGATTTGCATTTCTCTGAAGGCCAGTGATGATGAGCATTTTTTCATGTGTCTGTTGGCTGTATGAATGTCTTCTTTTGCGAAATGTCTGTTCATATACTTTGTTCACTTTTTGATGGGGTTGTTTGTTTTTTTCTTGTAAATTTGTTTGAGTTCTTTGTAGGTTCTGGATATTAGCCCTTTATCAGATGAGTAGATTGCAAAAATTTTCTCCCATTCTGTAGGTTGCCTGTTCACTCTGATGGTAGTTTCTTTTGCTGTGCAGAAGCTCTTTAGTTTAATTAGATCCCATTTGTCAATTTTGGCTTTTGTTGCCATTGCTTTTGTTGTTTTAGACATGAAGTCCTTGCCCATGCCGATGTCCTGAATGGTATTACTTAGGTTTTCTTCCAGGGTTTTTATGGTATTAGGTCTAACATTTAAGTCTCTAATCCATCTTGAATTAATTTTCGTATAAGGAGTAAGAAAGAAGGATCCAGTTTCAGCTTTCTACTTATGGCTAGCCAATTTTCCCAGCACCATTTATTAAATAGGGAATCCTTCCCCATTTCTTATTTTTCTCAGGTTTGTCAAAGATCAGATGGCTGTAGATGTGTGGTATTATTTCTGAGGACTCTGTTCTGTTCCATTGGTCTATATCTCTGTTTTGGTACCAGTACCATGCTGTTTTGGTTACTGTAGCCTTGTAGTATAGTTTGAAGTCAGGTAGCGTGACGCCTCCAGCTTTGTTCTTTTGACTTAGGATTGTCTTGGTAATGTAGGCTCTTTTTTGGTTCCATATGAACTTTAAAGCCGCTTTTTCCAATTTGGTGAAGAAACTCATTGGTAGCTTTATGGGAATGGCATTGAATCTATAAATGACCTTCGGCAGTATGGCCATTTTCACGATATTGATTCTTCCTATCCATGAGCATGGTATGTTCTTCCATTTGTTTGTGTCCTCTTTGATTTCACTGAGCAGTGGTTTGTAGTTCTCCTTGAAGAAGTCCTTTACATCCCTTGTAATTTGGATTCCCAGGTATTTTATTCTCTTTGAAGTAATTGTGAATGGAAGTTCATTCCTGATTTGGCTCTCTGTTTGTCTGTTACTGCTGTGTAAGAATGCTTGTGATTTTTGCACATTAATTTTGTATCCTGAGACTTTGCTGAAGTTGCTTATCAGCTTAAGGAGATTTTGGGCTGAGACAGTGGGGTTTTCTAAATATACAATCATGTCATCTGCAAACAGGGACAATTTAACTTCTTCTTTTCCTAACTGAATACCCTTGATTTCCTTCTCTTGCCTGATTGCCCTAGCCAGAACTTCCAACACTATGTTGAATAGGAGTGGTGAGAGAGGGCATCCCTGTCTTGTGCCAGTTTTCAAAGGGAATTTTTCCAGTTTTTGCCCATTCAGTATGATATTGGCTGTGGGTTTGTCATAAATAGCTCTTATTATTTTGAGATACGTTCCATCAATACCGAATTTATTGAGCGTTTTTAGCATGAAGGGCTGTTGAATTTTGTCAAAGGCCTTTTCTGCATCTATTGAGATAATCATGTGGTTTTTGTCTTTGGTTCTGTTTATATGCTGGATTACGTTGATTGATTTGTGTATGTTGAACCAGCTTTGCATCCCAGGGATGAAACCCACTTGATCATGGTGGATAAGCTTTTTGATGTGCTGCTGGATTCGGTTTGCCAGTATTTTATTGAGAATTTTTGCATCGATGTTCATCAGGGATATTGGTCTAAAATTCTCTTTTTTTGTTGTGTCTCTGCCAGGCTTTGGTATCAGGTTGATGTTGGCCTCATAAAATGAGTTAGGGAGGATTCCCTCTTTTTCTATTGATTGGAATAGTTTCAGAAGGAATGGTACCAGCTCCTCCTTGTACGTCTGGTAGAATTCGTCTGTGAATTCATCTGGTCCTGGACTTTTTTTGGTTAGTAGGCTGTTAATTATTGCCTCAATTTCAGAGCCTGCTATTGGTCTATTCAGGGATTCAGCTTATTCCTGGTTTAGTCTTGGGAGAGTGTAAGTGTCCAGGAAATTATCCATTTCTTCTAGATTTTCTAGTTGATTTGTGTAGAGGTGTTTATAGTATTCTCTGATGGTAGTTTGTATTTCTGTGGGGTCGGTGGTGATATCCCTTTTATCATTTTTTATTGCATCTATTTTATTCTTTTCTCTTTTCTTCTTTATTAGTCTTGCTCGCGGTTGATCAATTTTGTTGATCTTTTCAAAAAACCAACTCCTGGATTCATTGTTTTTTTTTGGAGGGTTTTTTGTGTCTCTATCTCCTTCAGTTCTGCTCTGATCTTAGTTATTTCTTACCTTTGCTAGCTTTTGAATGTGTTTGCTCTTTCTTCTCCAGTTCTTTTAATTGTGATGCTAGAGTGTCCATTTTAGATCTTTCCTGCTTTCTCTTATGAGCATTTAGTGCTATAAATTTCCCTCTACACACTGCTTTAAATGTGTCCCAGAGGTTCTGGTATGTTGTATCTTTGTTCTCATTGGTTTCAAAAAACATCTTTCTTTCTGCCTTCATTTCGTTATGTACCTAGTAGTCATTCAGGAGCAGAATATTCAGTTTCCATGTAGTTGAGCAGTTTTGATTGAGTTTCTTAGTCCTGAGTTCTAGTTTGATTGCATTGTGGTCTGAGAGACAGTTTGTTATAATTTCTGTTCTTGTACATTTGCTGAGGAGTGCTTTACTTTCGATTATGTGGTCAATTTTGGAATAAGTGTGATGTGGTGCTGAGAAGAATGTATATTCTGTTGATTTGGGGTGGAGAGTTCTGTAGATGTCTATTAGGTCCGCTTGGTGCAGAGATGAGTTCAATTCCTGGATATCCTTGTTGACTTTCTGTCGCGTTGATCTGTCTAATGTTGACAGTGGAGTGTTGAAGTCTCCCATTATTATTGTATGGGAGTCTAAGTCTCTTTGTAAGTCTCTAAGGACTTGCTTTATGAATCTGGGTGCCCCTGTATTGGGTGCATATATATTTAGGATAGTTAGCTCTTCTTGTTGAATTGATCCCTTTACCGTTGTGTAATGGCCTTCTTTGTCTCTTTTGATCTTTGATGGTTTAAAGTCTGTTTTATCAGAGACTAGGATTGCAACCCCTGCTTTTTTTGTTCTCTATTTGCTTGGTAGATCTTCCTCCATCCCTTTATTTTGAGCCTATGTATGTCTCTGCATGTGAGATGGGTCTCCTGAATACAGCAGACTGATGGATCTTTTCTCTTTATCCAATTTGCCAGTCTGTGTCTTTTCATTGGAGCATTTAGTCCATTCACATTTATGGTTAATATTGTTATGTGTGAACTTGATCCTGCCATTATGATATTAACCGGTTATTTTGCTCGTTAGTTTATGCAGTTTCTTCCTAGCCTCGATGGTCTTTACATTTTGGCATGTTTTTGCAATGGTTGATACCGGTTGTTCCTTTCCATGTTTAGGGCTTCCTTCAGGGTCTCTTGTAAGGCAAGCCTGGTGGTGACAAAATTTCTAAGCATTTGCTTATCTGTAATGGATTTTATTTTTCTTTCACTTATGAAACTTAGTTTGGCTGGATTTGAAATTCTGGGTTTAAAATTCTTTTCTTTAAGAACGTTGAATATTGGCCCCCACTCTCTCCTGGCTTGTAGAGTTTCTGCCGAGAGACCTGCTGTTAATCTGATGGGTTTTTCTTTGTGGGTAACCCGACCTTTCTCTCTGGCTACACTTAACAGTTTTTCCTTCATTTCAGCCAGAACGTAAGGAATGGCAGATAACTACTAGACTACTAGGATCATGGAAACTACAATAAACACCAAGACCAGCAGAGATTAGAATGGTAGGACCTATGAGGACATTTAGTGGTGGCTGTATTGATCATAGGATCCCTGATGTGGACATAGAAATGAATAAATTCTAGATGTAGTAAGTAGAAAACTTTGTCAAGAAACCAAAATTTATATTTCCTCACTCAGTTTCTAGACCTAGGTCAATTCAAATATCTAGTGGTCCTTGAACTGAGAGAAGAATACATAATCTGAGTTTGGACTCTAATAGCATCACCAGTCTGTACTGTGGCCCTCCCTCTTAATGCTTTCCCTAAGACAACTGTGTCTGTTTATCAGAATAGTTATGTATTTGGGAAACACAATGACTTCTAACTTTCAGAGATTTTTAGACACTGGGTCCAAGCTGGATCCTGGAAAGACATATCACTGTATCTGCCATAAAGGGACTTAGGAGAGTCAGGAGATAAATGAAAATCTCACCCATGTTCATCTTATATTAGGCTTAGCAAAACCCCCAACCTAACCTAGTTTTTATTCTCCACTTTTCAAATGGTGTTAATGTTGTAAGCAACTGGCAGACTTTCCATTTTTACTCATAAAATAAGAATTAATTATAATAGAAAATGCTAATGAGAAACCCTGGAACCTCCCCCATTCCATACCAAAACAGTAAAACAAAAGCAATACAGAAGCTCAGAAAAAATAGTAGAAATTGAACCTGCTATTGAAGACCTAAAAGTTTAGGCATTGGTGACTGCCACTGTGTCCACATTAAACTCATCTACTTGTCTGGTACAGAAAATAACAGTTGAATTATCCTTTAGTTTTAGTAATAAGTAATTCCAACTGTGGCTGCAGTTCCAGATGTGATTCCTATCCTGGGTCATATCAACATAATTCTAGCAACATGTATAATCTGGAAATTTTATATCTATATCTATATTTACACACACACACACTCATATAGTTTTTATCTGGCATAGAAAGAATACCTTCAATATCTTGCCAAAGAGATATGCTGTCTCTGATTACATACACTACAATTTAGTTTGCAGAGGACTTGATCTTTTCACTATCTCTCAAAATATCATGTTGGCCCACTATCTTCACAAAATGATACTGATAGTACCAGGAAAGTATAAACTTGTTAGTATTTGCCAGAAGACAGTAGATAAATACAGGAAAATACAGAATTCTGTCATTTTGGTTAAGTGTGCTTGGTGAAGACCCAGGGATTTTCAAGATGATCAAGATACTCTCTGCAAAATGGCAGAGCAATAGCTGAACTTTGCATTCCCCAGCACTAGGTAGGGATATAGTATTTGACGAGTGAGTTTGGATTTAGGGGCAACAAACAAACCTCTTTTCTATGTGACCCAAAAGGCTAGCCACTTTGAGTAAGGCCCAAAGGAAGGAAACTCTGCCATGTGGCCCTCCAGTGGAGCCAGTGGTTCATGAAATGTTTGTGGGATGCACATGGAGCCAGAAGCAAGCTCTAATAAGGGAATTGCAATAGAGACTCCCCCGGGAAGACACGTTCTAGCCTCTGCCAAAGACATCACAGATTTGAATCTGAAGTTAATGACACCCAAAGATAAGAGCAGATATGATGATGGCAATTCTGTCCCATCTCCACAGGCAATGGTAATCACGCAGGGTCAAGTATGTGATGTCACTGTTTTGGGTAAAGTTGACTCCTAGTCACACTGGCAGCAACAGCAGAGGAGTTTTCCCTTTGATTAATTATACAGCATTATTTTGGGATTTTTTTTCTAGCTGTGTGTCCTCTCTTTGGTCATCTTGGACAGTCTATGAAATATCCAATGTTTTGATCACAAGTCATTTTCTACTTAATGTGTCCAGTGCTGGTTTCTTTTGCTTGGAACTGAGAATAACAACAGATCGCATGCTATATTATTAAAATACTTCATATTGAGTATATGCTGGAAGAAAGAGGAGGCTTACAGAGCTCTAGTATGTATTTTTCATGGAAAAGAACTCTGAAAAAACTGGTACTATTGAAAAAATTTATCAGCTGATAGATTTGAAACTGTGTGTGACTCTAAACTAAGGATTTCTCATAAGATTATGAACAGTTACTTTTATAAGGTGAAATCAACAGTGGTAGACTGCTAATCCCTTTAAATAAAATCTAAGCCCTTCCTTACATACATAAAACAGAGATTTGGCTTTTATTTTTTATGTTTTTAAATCATGTGCCTTTCCTACTTAGAAACACACAGTGACTCTCTACTGAAATATCTGCATGACTTTAACATGTCATTGCTCTTTGTTTAGTTTCATGATGTTTTATGCACATATTTTTTAAAAGTACTCAATAAAAATAATATTGTCTTCAGAATTTCCCAACACGTTTTAATGTTTAAAAGCAGAACTAGAGGCCGGAGGCAGTGGCTCATGCCTGTAATCACAACACTTCGAGAGGCCGAGGTGGGTGGATCACGAAGTCAGGCATTTGAGACTAGCCTGACTAACCTAGTGAAACCCCGTCTCAACTAAAAATATGAAAATATAAATACAAATAAAAATAAATAAATAAATATATAAAAGCAGAACTAGAAAAAGTTGGGCTTCCTTTAACTGGTCCTTCCTTCCTTACACCCAATCCAGATCTTAGCCAATCAAATACATTTAACATCACTTACAGATACACACGCTTCCCACACACCTTCTTACATGCCGTTGCACCCATATAAGATTTATTTCTTTTCCACTTTTAAAAATCCTCCATTGATTTCAAAACCTGAATTTAAAAAATATTTTTCTAGATGAGTACTACTTTAGGGACACTTCTCATTTGGACCACCGATATCGTGGGGTCAACTGGGGTATAAAGAAACAGAGCATTGAATTAAGAATCAGATGTTCTTAATTTTATTCACTATTAACTCGTTCATCCAACCAACATTTTTTTTGAGGGCATTCTAAATGCTGCCACTTTTGCAAGTGTGGGAGATGTAAAGATGAGTATCTGACCTCAAGGTATTGATCCGATAGGGCAATGAATCCTACTTTTACCAGGCATTAAGCATTAAACCTTAGAAAAATCATTTTGTTTCTTTGAATCATATTTTATTTTTCATTAACAAAGGAGAATTTATGGGTTTATCACTGCCCAGAGACTGTGAATTTAACTGGATATTTAGAAAGACTGAAGTGGGACTCAGGGTTGACTATATGACCCCATTTGCACCTACTGACTTACATTAAAAAATTGGTACAGTATATGAGAAAAAGAATGTGGGCTGTGGAGTTTGACTACCTAGGTTTGAGTTTCAGCTCCCCTCTCCACTTACTGACAGAATGAATGTGGGTAAGTTTTTAATTCCCTGTGCATTCACTATTTCTATAAATCACTGATTTTGGTGTGCTTACTATTTAGTGCACCCTCAATAATGAAGATGATGATCATAGTAGATTATACATATGTATTTATTTACTTTTAAAGAGATGGGGGTCTTACTCTGTTGCCCAGGCTGGAGTACAGTGGCCTAATCTTAGCTCAATGCAGCCTCAGTGTCCTGGGCCCAAGTAATCATCCAACCTCGGCCTCCTGAATAGCTGGGACTATAGGCAGGAGCTGACATGCTTTGCTAGATTTTCTTTTTCTGGAGAAAGAAGGATGAGGTTTTTTTTTAGGCCAGGGGTTTACAAAAACGCAAGGGGCAAAAAGGTAAGGATGAAGGAGCATAAATAAGAATAATCCTCCTACATAATCTTATCAAAAGGATTTTAGCCATAATATTTAGAGAGAGAGGGCCAGAAGGTAGAGTAGAAAATTTAAGATTGTAAACTCTAAGTAAAAGCAGTGCTGGTTTGTTGTCCAGGTGAGAAAGCATGGCTGAGGATTTTAGAAATAGTAATTTTCATTTCTTTTCATGACCCTAGAATCAATTTGATCATATTTAAAAAGGCAGATTAGGAGGACTACAAGAAATCATTGCTTGTCTGGATACCCCAAACATGACAAGAAACACCTTAAGATACTATGTAACCCACAAGAGTTGAAAAACAGGAGCCAAATCAGAAATAAAAGATCACAAAGACATGTATCAAATGGTGACTGTGACTGATCGACTGGGTTGAGGGTGAGGCAACTTTCGGGGAACTTCTCAAAATAGTTGGAGTGGACATTGTCAATAGAATTAGGAAATTACATGAGCGATGCAAGAGTAGGAATTTGTGCTTGTTAGAATTCATATGACTTCATTTGTACTACAAGTCAGGCTTGATGGTATTTGGTTTATTCAAAAGGAGCATTTATATTATAAAGTGCTACACTGATGTATGCTATAATGGTTAATACACATGCTAATTTCTATATTACTTTTAACACATTTCTAATTTTCTTTTATGTGCATTCTTAATTATTTCACAAACCCATTAGTTAATCTCGTTTCAAGGAGCAATTAAAGAGTGTGTTTTAGTGTTTAAGCACTGTAGCAGTGCTTAAAATTGCTCAATTTACAATGCTTGATAAATATTAATTGATTATTTCAGAAAAAAATTAAGAGAATATATGAAGATACCTGTTGAATCATGAGATTAAAAAAAAAACAGAGAAGTTCAAAGTGAAAAAGAAAATACTGGTAAGAAAATAAATAAAATTAGAGTAAAGATTGTACCCCAAATGTCTTTGTATTTCCTAGGTGTAGGTTATAAATTTACTTGTATGCTTCCTGGTGGCTAAGACAAAACCAGAATCTTCATCTGTTGTATGAGTCAACATCCATATGATACGAACTAATTTTCTTTCTTTTTTTTTTTTTTTTTGAGACGGAGTCTCGCTCTGTCACCCAGGCTGGAGTGCTGTGGCCGGATCTCAGCTCACTGCAAGCTCCGCCTCCCGGGTTCATGCCATTCTCCTGCCTCAGCCTCCCGAGTAGCTGGGACTACAGGCGCCGCCACCTCGCCCGGCTAGTTTTTTGTAGTTTTTAGTAGAGACGGGGTTTCACCGTGTTAGCCAGGATGGTCTCGATCTCCTGACATCGTGATCCGCCCGTCTCGGCCTCCCAAAGTGCTGGGATTACAGGCTTGAGCCACCGCGCCCGGCCACGAACTAATTTTCTACAAGACATACAGTTATTCCTTCTACTGAAACCTGAGGCAAATTTTTCTTCTTTTTCTTCCTTCCTTCCTTCCCTTTTTCCTCTCCTTCTCCTTCTCCTTTTTCCTTCCTTCTTTCCTTCCTTCCTTCCTTCCTTCCTTCCTTCCTCCCTCCCTCCCTCCCTCCCTCCCTTCTTTCTTCTTTCTTTCTTTCTTCTTTCTTTCTTTCTTTCTTTCTTTCTCTCTCTCTCTCTCTCTCTCTCTCTCTCTTTCATTCTTTCTTTCTTTCTTTCTTTCTTTCTTTCTTCTTTCTTTCTTTCTTCTTTCTCTCTTTCTCTCTTTCTTCTTTCTTTCTTTCTTTCCTTTCTTTCCTTTTTTCTTTCTTCTTTCTTTCTTTCTTTTCCTCCTTTCTTCCTTTCCTTTCTCTCTCTTTTATTTCTCTCTCTCTCCCTTTCTCTGTTTCTTTCAAGACAGGGTCTCACTATGTTGTCCAGACTGGGGTGCAGTAACTATTCACAAGTGTGATCCTACTATTGATGAGAATGGGAATTTTGACTTGCTCCATTTCTGACCTGGGCCAGTTCACCTCTCCTTCGGCAACTGATGGACCCCACTCCCAGGAGGTTATCATATTGATGCTGAACTTAGTGTGGACATCCAATTGGCATAGGGCACTGTGGTCCAGAACTCCTGGGCTCAAGTGATTCTCCTGCCTCAGCCTCCCAAGTAGCTGGGACTACAGGGATGCACCACAGTGCCTGGTACAAATCTCTTTATAAAGATGTTACCATATTATATAGTGAGCATCAACTGTATCACAAACATTATGATGCCATTCTCAGGAATGTTTTTTCTAAGCAATGAAGGCTGAGAGGTAATAGGAAAGTGAAGAATAATAAATTCAAAACTTTGAGGGACCAAGCAATGTGCTGTATGTGTCTTAACTCCCAAACAATCTTGCTTCAAGATAATGTTTAGAATATCAAGAGCAATCAGGTAATCTTCATAAATATAGCTTACTATCATGACGGTTAGATGTTTTCAGCAAAAGTTTCCCGTTATATTTCTTGCAATGCCCTGAAGAGTTGAGGTCATTTTCAAGTAGACTCCAGTAAAATAAGAACCGTAACATCAACAACAATATCAGCACTGTCTTAATTATCAGTTTTTTAAAAAAATTAGAGTATGTTAGAATTCTAAGATAGCCATATGATTCCTGCCCTATATCACTCATGCCCTTGAGTTATCTCCTCCACTTGACTCTGGGCAAAACACATGAATCTGGCAAATATTATTCCCGTGATTAGGTTATGTTCATTAAAGGTGAAAGGATATGCAAATGTAATCAGGTATTGTTAACATAATCAGAAGAAAAATTATCTGTGGTAGGCTTCACCTGATCAAGTGAGTTTTTTTTTTTTTTTGAAAGACTTGAGATAGAAGCTGCAGATGCTTTTGTCAACTGAAGAATGAAG
Source organism: Trachypithecus francoisi (assembly GCF_009764315.1). Lineage (NCBI taxonomy): Eukaryota > Metazoa > Chordata > Mammalia > Primates > Cercopithecidae > Trachypithecus > Trachypithecus francoisi. The sequence continues at coordinate 79,620,060 of NW_022681465.1, forward strand.
TGGTTCATAAATTTAGAAAAAAGAGTACTATTTCTCATAAAGAGCTGTAGCCTGCAGTGTGGCTATCTCCCAGGCTAGGAAGCACAGCCTCTGGCAAAAGCAGAGAGGAGCACTTTGAGGGAGGGACAAATGAGACAGGAATGTATGCTGAATGGGTTGGCTAACATACATACTCAACAGGTTATAGGAGGATCTCTGAATATTCATGAAGAGGAGGTGCACACATGCGAAGTAGGCTAACATGTATGCAACATGTGCCCCATGTTCACTTTGGGTGGATATTTAACATTTAAATGTATTGCAGTCAGGCTCTATACATCAAATGGTGGAGCAGAGGCCTGTAAGGCCCTCTGTGTGCAGCTTTTGCAGAATGGGCAGAGCCACTCCCTGGTCAGTGGTTTTTATCAGGAAGGAATGCTGGTCAGTGGTTGTGTCCAAACCACAAAAAAGAGGGGCAACAGTCAGGCTGTTGGCTGAAATCACCTGTGAACGGCGGTTAGTAAGGGAGGAGATATAAGGAGGCCGTTCCACCTTCCATCCTGTCAGGACCAGGAACTCAGGTTTTAAGTTTTTTCAGGGGTTCTTTGCCAAGAAGGTATCCGTTGAGTTGGTTGGGGAGCTTATAATTTTTATTTCTCACTGTCTTCGGCTTTCAAGAAGCAATTTGCTGTGTTGTGAAGAGAGTTATTTTAGACATAAAGGTGGCCTGTCGAGATGAGAACAACTCTAGTCAACAGCCAGCAAGAAAATGGGACCTGACTCCTACATCCACAAGCAGCTGGATTCTGTCAATACCTTGAAATGGCGTGGAAATGGATTATTCCCTCATCAAGATTCTAAGTGAGAACATAGCTCATCCATGACTTCAGCTTTATAAGACCTTGAGTGGAGAACCCAGTTGAGCTGGGACCAGATTTTTAGCTTACAGAACTCTGGGATAATAAATGGATGTTGTTTTATGTAATTTGTTACAGAGCAGCAGAAAATGAATATAAGGGTACTTAAATTAAAATTATAACTCAACAGCAATTCTGTGCTCAGTTCTATATAAGTGAATAAAAGCTTGTTTCCAAATTTATTTAGATACCTTACTAATCAAAACCTGATATAGATTATAAACAATAGGCTAACAGAAGATTCAATGATTGTTAAGTAGTTATGTTTGGAATTTTACAATAACATTTTCTTGAAATAAATCTATAGATTTAGTGATATGTGGCAATGATAAAATATCTGAGATGCTTCCAGATTTTGAAAATTAAAACAGAACAGCAGTGGATTCTGAGGTTTCTGCTTAAGTTTTCAGCAGTTGCTATCTCTAATAACTGCTTGGAATGGATGAAACATTGATTGAAAAAGGAATGAGGAGTTGCTGGAGGTCATCTAAACATTTGAAAAACAGTTTAACCTGATTTAGGGTATAAGTAAAGCATAATATGCATAACCCTTAACATTTAAATGCATGCAATTAATATATATGGTGATAACAGCATGAACATTTTGAAGGACTCTTGAGGGAAGAATACCCAGGAAGAATGAAAATAATTGAATAATTTTCTGAAATATCCCAGGGTTATTTAAAAAGGTGAGGGGGATTGCACAGCAGTAGTTGCTTAATGTAAAAATCAGACCGACTCAACTAATTGTTTCGGAAATGTTGATCAGAATGAGACTTTTATTCATAATGGTTAATTAGTACCTAATTAAGTCAGTTAGGAAGACCTATTGACCCTAGACCTCCCTACAGCCTTTGTGTAACCCCTTGCCTGCTCCTAGGGAGTATACAGCATTTGCCCTGTGGACAACGGTCAAATGTTAATGGGCCATATGCATTGATGAGTAATGTTTCATGTAAGGAGGATGCTTAGAGTGCATACAAATACAAAACAAACCCTTTAGTTGCAGGGAGTCTTAAAGTATGATTGTGAACAGTTACTCTCACCAACAATAAGAACCCTCTAATGGGAGCTCTGCCATAGTTCCCTTGAGCTAGCCAGGCTGCTTGTGGCTTTGGGGTTTACTCCTCCTCTGACAGCTAACGTAAACATTCTAATGCAGTTATGGAAAGAAAGAAAATTCAGAAGATAAGCTTGCTATAAAGGTGATCAAGCCTAAAACAGGGGAAAAAAAGGTATATTTTCTTTCAGCCTTCTAGATGCTACAGTTCATTTGACAAGAATAAATTAGAACGCAATGACCATGCATTTTCTGCTACAAAATATCAAACATATATTATTCTTTTAATAATTAATTGATCTAAAGTTTCCATTGTGCAAAAATTGGCAGAAGAGCTGCCTGTTTTCACAAAACCAATACTTACATACTAATATTTTAAAATAATCATTGCTTTTAACCTGGAAAAAATGGATTAAATCTATAAGGGCTAGTATTTTTACATTGATTTCTCATTTTTTCATAAAAAAACTCTATGAGGTAAATAGTGCTAGAATCATTATTTGTATTTGAGAGACAGGAAAATTAATGACTGAAGTTAAGGGATTTAGCTGAGGTGGTAGAGCAGTGCTACTGGGAGAAGCCAAGTTTACTCCCAAAATATGCTTTTTGTCACAAGACTATATTTTCTTGCTTAAAAGAGGATAAAATATTATTATTATGGTCAAGAGAGCCAATTCCTTGGAATATTGTTGATTTCATTTCTAACTTTAATGATGTTATTGTGGTATTGGAGATAAAACAATTTAGCTTTGTTAGAAAAAGTAGGAAGAAAATTATAGGCCTATGAAAGCATTCCATTAGGTTAATAGTTGTAGATTTCTAACTTACTCTCCACATTTTTCCAACCACAGTTAACTCTTTAGGGTACTGAGTTTGGTGAATCATATAGTCTTTTTAATATGAAGTGCATATTGGACAAAACGAATGATAATGCAGTGAGTTACATTAAAGCTAAAACAGCATGCTTGATCTTGGCATTTACAGATTTTTGATACTTACTTTTGACTATTTGTTGGGAGTGAGCTTGAAGATTTACGACGTGGAATTTGTCATTACATTAGGTACCCCTTTATATAATCTACATTGATAACATACTAAAAGGGTCATTGTGTATAGTGCTATATTCCACTAACATTTTTATTATGTAAAATCACTTTAAGTATCTTAGGACTCCTGTTATAAACCCCTTTTTATAGAGCTGCAGTTGTGTTGAGGTATTGAGTAATACTGCAAATGCCAGACAAACTAGCCTTTTGTCTTTCAGAGAGAAACAGAAACAACATTTTAAATGTTAGTGTAAATCAAATTTTGTGCTTTTTAGTATGCAGTTTAAAAAACTTCACCATGTGTGTCCTTTCTAGGTCACCAATGACGTACATGTATGTGTTTTTGTTTTTTTTTTTTTTTTTTCTGTGTGTGTGTGTGTGTGTGATTGCAAACCCCACGGCCCTTTTCTTTGTTCTCATTCTCTTTGATGATTCTGTAGCATCTGAAATTGGTGACTCCACCCTTCCTGAACTGTCTTACTCCATTGGCTTCCACAAAATAATATCCTAATGTCCTGTTTGGCTTCCTGCTTCTCTGATTAGTGCTTTTTTCCCCCCTTAGCTAGCTCCTCTTCTTTAATCACTGATACTACTGAATTCCAGTTTTGGGACCTCAGTCCTGGTTTTTTTTTTTTTTTTCTATGTACTTCCTTTTCAACTATGCTGATGAGTTTCACATCTCCATTTCCAGATAATTCTCATCTAAGTTCTGGTTCTATATATGTATACACACACACATACACACACACACATCTATATACACGTTTCCTGAGTTTTTAACAAGAGCTCACTGCTGTAACCACCAAGTCAGTGTGTTTGCAAGTGAACTCACAATCTTCTCCATCTTGCATATCTTCATCAGTTCTGCTTACCTGGGATTGAGTATCAGAAGTTATCTTTTATTCATACATTTCTTTGGCACTCACAATAGTAAGTAAAGAAAATTAACATTAATTAAAAATTTAAATCCAATTTTACTTCCATCTAGATAATAATGCTATAATAAAATTATTTAGAGGAATTATCTCTTGCAAAATCAGAGCCAACCTGATCTTGACCTACCACTTTGATGAGGTCTCTCTTCTACTCTGAAACCTTCCATATACCCTATTTCTTATCAAGGTAAGTTTAGGCTCTTCAGCCTGGATTTAAGGCTTCTATTAACCGGATCCTACTCTACTTGTCCTACCTACTTTCCTCTATTCTTTTATGAACATCTTTCTCTTATATCAGAAAATACTTTTTTAAATCAGTCAGCATATCACAATCCTCAGTCTGAACCCTCTGCTATTGGCTTGATGGTTGACTTGCCTGGCATTCTTCTTTATCCTCTTCACCTCTGAATCTCCCAGGCATCTTTCAAGTTCCAGTTCCATTCTCATTTCCTTATGATAGTAGTCCCCCATAAATATGATTACTATACTTACTCACCATTTAATCAGACATAGAGAGTGTATCCCACAAAATACCACTGATGCTTGTTATTTCATATATTTTAGTTTAGATTAGAAATCTCCTGAGACAGGAGACATATTTAGTAAATAGTGTGTTGGACTCTGGCTCCTAGAGTCATATATACAAAATAGATGGTCAATAATTAACAGTTGATTGAAAATTCTGGTTTATCAGTTTCCTAGTTTACATTATTTCATTATCCACCTGGTTATTTGGAAAAATAAAGTGGTACTTCAAAGCTTGAAGGATAAATGAAATTACATTCTCTTCTTTAGCAGAGAACACAGTTTTCCAGATCACTTTGGGAAAAGAAAGTAAACATTAAACCCTTGATTTTTTCAATTAAGAAAAATTATTTCGCAAGTCTGGCCGTACGTTTATCCTAGTTTATTAACAGAAAACACCTGAGACTAATTACTTTCTGGCTTACAGAAACCTCATTTGTTTTTAGATCTGCCATTTAAATATAGATATAGCTTTGATAAACATAATTACTTAGACCATCTAACATTCTTTGTTTCTATGGCTGGCTGAAATTCTATCATTAAAGGTGATTTTAATTTGGAAATTCAAGATGTTATGTATTAAATTCTACAGATCTTAGAACAGAAGGAAAATATTTGAAGTGCTGTTCTGGTTGTTCTATAAACTGTGGAAAAACTGCCCACTGTAATCTTAATATGTTCATTAAGCTGAAACTTCTTTTGCGGATTTACAGTAGTAAATTTTTACTGTGTGACTGTCTAGCTGAATAGTTTGTTCTTTCAGATTTTTGATATTAAAATTGTTTTATTTAATCTTTTACATATTTCAGGCCTGTCACAGATTAAGTAGCATATCTTTTATACAGCAAAATGAGTTCAAGTTGATATTTTTGTTTAGTTATTATTAATTTGACCCTGCCCATTATTTCAGAGTTTTGGGTGGGGAAGGTGGAAGGAGCTGGAGCAGGTGAAGATAAAATAAGTAAGTCAGGTACGATGGAAGCAACTTTCTTAGCTTGCTCATAAACTAGAACAACACTCCCCATATAATGCACAGCTGAATATAAGTGGAGTGAGTGTAACATGGGCTGTGGGCTGCCACCTTACATTACGGGAAAATCAAGTTGCTGCTGAGTAGAAGGGTAGCATTTTGGGTAGCACTTTAGTGCACTTCTCAAGCTTTCTACTTTAGGCTGGGAGCAGTGATTCATGCCTGCAATCCAGCACTTTGGGAGACTGAGGCGGGTGGATCATTTGAGGTCAGGAGTTCAAGACCAGCCTGACCAACACGGTGAAACCCTATCTTTACTAAAATACAAAAATTATCCGGGCATGGTGGTGGGAACCTGCAATCCCAGCTACTGAGGAGACTGAGGCAGGAGAATCGCTTGAACCCAGGAGGTGGAAGTTGCAGTGAGCCAAGATAGTGCCACTGCACTCCAGCCTGGGTGACAAAGAGAGATTCTCTCCCCACCATCCCTTCCAAAAAAGATTTCTACTTTGCACTTGACAGGAATACCTTTCTGACACCCAGTTTTTCTGCAAGATTTGGTGGTGAGACATTTGAGTGGGAAGAGGGATGGAGAAATCTGAACTTCACTTTACTGAAGTCTTTCAATAGATCTGATGCAGAAAAACCCTCTATTAGGCAAATAACTTGAGAATCAGTTATCAATTACACTAATAGTACTCAAATACATAATACTTAAAGATTGAAATAAGTATACAGCTAAAATCTATTTTATGAATGTTGTTAATTCTGTCCCCTCTTCTTCCTCAGATACATCATTATAAACTTGGTGTGTAAGCTTTTTCAGTTAATTTATGTGCATCTATATGTCCTTACAGAAAATATGTAACATTGTTTTAGATTATATTTTAATTAGTGTTATTAGGGTATAATTCATATCACACAATTCACCCGTTTAAAGTGCACAATTGAATAGTTTTTAGTATATATACGAAGTTGTGAGTCTATCACCACAACCGATATTAGAACATTACCCTGTTCCCATTACTTTCTTCTATAATATAGTAGCCATAGTTCTAGGTGGTGGAAATCCAGTTAAAAATGTGACCGAGTTGCTGCTACCACGAAGCATTTATGCTAGCCAATATTTTTCAGTGCCATTTATTGAACTTGACTTCCTTTCTTCACTAATTTGAAAAGCAACTTTTATTTCATAAACACACACATGTGCAAATGTGCGCACATGCACACACACACACACATATTATGTGGCAGCCATGGGAACACACACTCAGATCTCCTGCTGCAGAGAGCCCAACTGATTGAAACTCTCAGTGCCAACTCTCAGGATCCACTCTGATTCACCTGGGCAAATGCTATCAGTTTCAATCAGTGCCTAATAACACCTCTGTAAAAAATGTTTTGCTGGTTGTCCTAGATTCTGCAATTTATATTTTTAATGAATCTAAATCTACCCTCAGATAACACTATTTTCATGTGTAGTACCTGTACCTTATAACAGAATACTCCCAATTCCTCCTTCCCATCTCTTAGAGTATTGTCATTTATTTTACTTACCTATATGTTATAATCATTCAATAGATTGTTATTTTAAAAATAATCTGTAATTTTAGATTAATTAAAAATAAAACAATTTACCTTACCTTCATTTATTCTTTCTGACACTGTCTTTTTTTTTTTTTTTTACATAGATCTGAATTTCTAACCTATATAATATATTTTATGTCTGAAAAATTTCTTTGTAAATTACTTTTAGATCAGGCCTGTTGGTAAGGTAATAAATTCCATGAGTTTTTGTTTATCTGGTAGAGCCCTTATTTCCTTCTCTCTGAAGGTTAATTTCACTGAATATCAAATTTTAGTCAGATATTTGTTTTTTTCTTCTTTCTAACACTTTAGATATTTCACTCCATTCTTTTTTTGCTTGCATAGTTTCTTAGGAGAAACTCATTATAATTCTCATGCTTGTTCCTCTATAGTAGTGGTCCCCAGCCTTTTTGCCACCAGAGACAGGTTTTGTGGAAGATAATTTTTCCATAGACAGGGAGGTGGTGCAGGGAATGGTTTGGGGGTGAAACTGTTCCACGTCAGATCATCAGGCATTAGATTCTCATAAGAAGCACACAACCTAGATCTCTTGCATGTGCAGGGTTTGTGCTCTTATGAGAATCTAATGCCGCCACTGATCTGACAGGAGGGAGCTCAGGTGGTAATGCTCTAGCTCTTCCGCGGCCTGGGAGTTGGAGACCATTGTTCTATAGGTAAGATTCTCTTTGGCTTATTTTAAGATTTTCTCTTCGTCTTTGTCTTTCTGCAGTTTGAATATATATGCCTATGTGTAGATTTCTTGGTATTTATCTTGTTTGCTGTCCTCTAATCTTCCTGGAACTCGTTTGGTGTCTGTAATCAATTTTAGAAAATTCTTAACCATTATTACTTCAAATATTTCGTTTGCTTTATTCTTTTATGCTTTTCTTCCTTTACCTATCTTTTTTATTTTGTTATAAATGTCTTTTGTTTATTCATTTGGCTTCAAGTTGACAATTCAACTTGATATGTATATGATGCAGTTCAACGGATTCTTTTAAAAATATTTATACTATGATTTTAGCTTCTAGCTTGTTGAATTGATTAAATACTTTAATAAAATATAATAGAAACAATTATAGGATACACACTTAGAAAAGCATAAGGAAATTCTGCTTATTATTGCTAGAAAAAAGACAGATGTTAAAATTCATCTTTTAAAATTACAGAGGTACAAATATAACCTTTTTTTTTTTTTTTTTTTTGACAGAGTCTCGCTCTGTCCCTCAGGCTGGAGTGCAGTGGCACTATGTCCGCTCACTGCGGCTCTGCTCCCCAGGTTCACGCCATTCTCCTGCCTCAGCTTCCCGAGTAGCTGGGACTACAGGCGCCCGCCACTATGCCAGGCTAATGTTTTTGTATTTCTAGTAGAGACGGGGTTTCACCGTATTAGACAGGATGGTCTCGATCTCCTGACCTAGTGATCCACCTCGGCCTCCCAATGTGCTGGGATTACAGGCATGAGCCACCGCCCGTGGTCAAATATAACGAAAGAAAGAAAGAAAGGAAAGAAAGAAAGAAAGAAAGAAAGAAAGAAAGAAAGAAAGAAAGAAAGAAAGAAAAGAAAAGAAGAGAAAGACTTCCCTTGTGTTATTTAGTGCAATTGAATACCATTATTTCTTCAGTCTAAAACTTAATAATCTCAAGTAAATAATGAATTAGTATTTAAAATTAAAAATAGCAGTATGAACTAATTATTTAGAAAAAAATGCAACCATTGGTTGTAAAAACAGCAATAGGTTTTAGAGATTGGAACTATGGACAGGGGTATGTTTTTACATTCTCAAGAGTCATTTGGTATTTTTAGTTAAAAAACTGCATATATTACTTCAATATAAAGTGTTTTTTTTTTAACAAGATTTTAAGAAGGTTATTTTAATTAATGCAGAAAAGGTACTTGGAAAAAGTTGACATTCTTCGTAATAAAAACTCTCATCAAATTAGGAATAGAAGGAAACTACCTGAACAAAATAAAAATAGTATATAAAAATCACATCGTGAACATCATACATAGTGGTGAATGAATCAAAGTTTTTTCCCTAAGATCAGAGATAAGGCAATAATGCTTATTTTGCTACTGCTATTTAACATAGTGTTGGAAGTATTAGCTGAGCAGTTTGGCAAGAAAAAGAAATAAAAGGCAACCAAATTGGAAAGAATGGAATAAAATTATTTCTGATCTTGTATGTACAAAAACTATTGAGTATACATACACACATGCAAAAAATATTATAAGTGTATTCAGCAAAGTAGCAGGATTCAGTTGCATTTTATTTTATTTATTTATTTTTTTGGAAATAGTAATGTGGGTATTTATGTATCTTTTTAAAAATTTTTTTTTTATTTTTTATTTATTTTTATTTTTTATTTTATTTTATTTTTTTTATTATACTTTAAGTTCTAGGGTACATGTGCATAACGTGCAGGTTTGTTACATATGTATACTTGTGCCATGTTGGTGTGCTGCACCCATCAACTCATCAGCACCCATCAACTTGTCATTTACATCAGGTATAACTCCCAATGCAATCCCTCCCCCCCACCATGATAGGCCCCGATGTGTGATGTTCCCCTTCCCGAATCCAAGTCATCTCATTGTTCAGTTCCCACCTATGAGTGAGAACATGTGGTGTTTGGTTTTCTGTTCTTGTGATAGTTTGCTAAGAATGATGGTTTCCAGCTGCATCCATGTCCCTACCAAGGACACAAAAGCCAAAATTGACAAATGGGACCTAATTAAACTAAAGAGCTTCTGCACAGCAAAAGAAACTACCATCAGAGTGAACAGGCAACCTACAGAATGGGAGAAAATTTTTGCAATCTACTCATCTGACAAAGGGCTAATATCCAGAATCTACAAAGAACTCAAACAAATTTGTAAGAAAAAAACAAACAACCCCATCAAAAAGTGGGCAAAGGATATGAACAGACATTTCTCAAAAGAAGACATTCATACAGCCAACAGACACATGAAAAAATGCTCATCATCACTGGCCATCAGAGAAATGCAAATCAAAACCACAATGAGATACCATCTCACACCAGTGAGAATGGCAATCATTAAAAAGTCAGGAAACAACAGGTGCTGGAGAGGATGTGGAGAAATAGGAACACTTTTACACTGTTGGTGGGATTGGAAACTAGTTCAACCATTATGGAAAACAGTATGGCGATTCCTCAAGGATCTAGAACTAGATGTATCATATGACCCAGCCATCCCACTACTGGGTATATACCCAAAGGATCATAAATCATGCTGCTATAAAGACACATGCACACGGATGTTTATTGCGGCACTATTCACAATAGCAAAGACTGGGACTCAACCCAAATGTCCATCAGTGACAGACTGGATTAAGAAAATGTGGCACATATACACCATGGAATACTATGCAGCCATAAAAAGGGATGAGTTTGTGTCGTTTGTAGGGACATGGATGCAGCTGGAAATATAAAGTTTTAAAATTAGATTATTCTATAGTAAATTTCATTGTAGCTAAATCTGCATATTATGTCTATCATTGTTTTTTCAGTTACAATTCTAGGAACTGAATTTCTATGTGAAAGGCATATTCAATATTAAACATTTTCACACTATTACCAAAATGCTTTTCTAAAGATTTAAACATCTTTCCATGAGCTTTCTTCACAGCTTTCCCATTCAACTACTGTTCGTAAAGTTTTTGCAGTTATGGCTTGATGATAAACTAGAAATATTTTCATTGTATGTGAGCAAGTCTAATAAAGATAACTGCTCCACAGAAAAATAATTCATGAATACATACATTAGTTTACAAAAAGGATGAGTTCACGAAGACCATAAAATACAGCTTTTTTTTGTCTATTTGGGTTGTTGATTTTGCATTTACTTCAATCTCAACTCTACCTTAGTATCTCAATTTTTATTCCCTGAAAGATAATTTTTTAAAAAGGTCAACAGAAATTCCATACAAAACAAACAAAAAATCTACATGTATCTATTTTTCACTAAACCTGTATGCAGCAAAATAGCATTTTTAGCTTATAACTTCTTTGAGCAATGGTCAGTTGGGCTGTAAGATGGAAGTAGTTGCTTTTTCTGTGCTGCGTTCTTTCCATAGTCAATAAAAAGCATCGTACATTTGACTGACATTTCTATATCAACATGTCTAAAATAATCTAATTTTGACAATGGAAACACTACACATCTGATCTTTCAAATATGAATCTACTTTTATTACTTCTCTTACCCCGTTTGTTCACAAAATCACAATAAGAGTGCTCCTAAATATTTTTCCCCCTCAATGGGAACCACCTTCATTCACACACTTCTTTCATACCTTCACTAAAAATAAATCCCCAAACTGATATACTTGATTACAGTATATTTCCCTTGTAATCTTTTCTCCTCCTTTTATGTGGAGTCCTCTTTCAGAAATAACTAATCTGAGTTTGTTTCTTCCTTCAGTGGCACCCTACCTAAGTTATAAAGCCCAAACTCCACTGGACATGCTAACGATAATTGCTGACCTGGCCCATGCCTTGTTCTCCATCCTCTTTTCACATACTGTTTTCTCAGGTCAAGTATTTCAACACGACAAACTCTTTATATTTCCCTGACCACAATATACGGTTTCATTCTCACTGTTTTGCACATGAAATCTTTACCTCGTGATACAATCTTCAAATGTCCAATAATGATATAATATTTAGAATAGATATATGCATTAGACTAAATCAAGATGGGATGAACAATGCATATAACAAAGTAAGCAATGGTGGTTTCTCCTTTAATAAACTGAATTACTTGGCGTTCTTGCATTTGGATGACTAAAAATTACTTCAATATAAATTATTAGTATTTACCTACACATTAGGTGTGGAAATATGAAACAAGACAATGTATATTTAGGATATATAGGGCATAGACATATATTATTCCATAGCAAGGAACATTATTTAAAGTGTTTATCTTTTTACTTGTTTCAGAAAGTCTTTGAATATCGTAACTTTGTGCTTAATTCAACTATTTAATATCGACCCTTGCTATTCTAAGTTTGCTCTTCAAATCAGCACCAGTATCACCTGGAAATGTGTGAAGATGCAGAGTCTCAGGCATTGCTAGTATTCCTAAATCAAAACTTACATTTTAATGACATTTCCAGATGGTTTGTATAGATGTTAAAATGTAAGAATGTGCAGACGATTTTCGAGTATGTGTCTTATACACCTCCTACTTTGTTTGCACGTGTTACTCCTGCTAACACATACAACAGTGAACTGTTCGCCGCATACTTTCCTGGCATGCACTATATTACAGTTGTAGTAATAGATTTAATTATCCCAAAATACTGTCATTGAAAATTATGTGTAGATTGTAGAAATCCTGGCAATATCAGTGGTTAATGGTTCATTTGCCACATCTCACTGTGTAAGATGTTAGCGTCACCATCTGATGCTGCTCTGTTTGCACATTCATTGTTCAGGCTTTATAGTCTCCTTGATTTTTGAGCTATCTAATAATTTCACTAATTTCAGACTCTTCCTAGACCAGTGATGTATATGTCTTCATTAGCACACACTACTTTCACACATCTTAGTACTTGTCCTTTAAAAAAGTCATGCGCTTAGTTACTTTGAGGCAACAGCTTGGTACAGGCAAATACATTTTAAAGGTAAAATTATTCTTCATTTTCAACATTGTTTTGGTATTTAAGTACTGTGCATTCTCATATATACTTAAGGCCAGTTTTTTTTTTTTTTTTTTTTAAGCCAGCTGGGATATTGGTTAGAATTGCAGCAGATCTCTGTGGAGGCAATTGATCTCTTAATAATATTGATCTTTCCAATCAACAAACATGGTATATTTCTCCACTTGTTTAGGTTTTATTTCTCTCTTAACAATGTTTATAGTTTTTAGTTAGAAATCCCATATGCCTTTTGTATATTTTTATGCTAATACAGAAATATTTTGATGTTACCTTTTGTTTTGTGGAGTGGTATATAAATGTGATTTTTTTCTTTGTATTTACCTCATACACTGTGTCATTGTTAAATTCACTTATTAGTTCCATGAGTTTTGTGCAGATTATTTGAAATTATCTATGCAAACAATCATGCTGCCTGTGAATAAAGACAGTTTATTTCTTCTTTTCTAATCTGCATGCCTTTCATATCTATTTCTTGCTTTATTAAACTGGCTAGAACTGAGAACAATGGAGATGGTCATGTAGAAAAGGTGATACTTGGGTGTCCTGGGTTTTTTTTTTCTATATTAAGGGAAAGTAGTCAATGTTCATTGAATATTCAATGTATTCAATGAAAGTATTCAATGATGATACTTTCAATGATGATAATTGCAGGCTTTACGTAAGTACCATTAAATTAATTGTAGGCTTTACATAAATGCCATTAAATTAAGAATTTTTTCTTGTATTCCTATTTTCTTATTTTGCTGAATTTTTTCATGAAAGTTAGTTAAATTTTGTTAAATGTGTTTTTCTACACTTATTGAGGTGCTTCTATGGCTTTCTCCTTCATTCTGTTAATATAATGAATTATATTAAATAGAATGTAATTTAATTTGAATGTTCAATCAATCTTCCATTCCTGCGATAAACTTTATTTGATCATGAGATACTTATATATACTTACATATATTTAGGCTTTGATTAGCTAATATTTTGTTAAACATTTTTAACACTAATATTTATTAGGAGTATCAGTCAGTAGGATTTTGTTCCTTGAAATTTTAGGATTTGATGCCAGGGTTATTTTGAACCCATAAAATGAGTTGGTATGTTTTCCTTACTTCTCTGTTCCCTGAAAGAATTAGTATAGGATTAATATTATTTCTTCCTTATGTGTTTGATAAAATTCACCAAAGAAACATTTAAGTTTGGAATCTTTGTCATGGGAAGGTTTATATGTGCAAATTAAATTTCTGAAAAAGGAAAAAATTTGAAATATTCTATATTTCTTTCTTAATTTTGAAAGATTTTAAATGTAATATAGAATTCTGAATTGGCAGTTATTCTTTCATCATTTTAAAGATGTCATTGTTTTATGACCTTAACTATTAATGATAAGAAGTCAACCATTATTTCATTATTATTGTTCCTCTGTGTGAAATATATGTTTTCTCTAGTTGCTTTTAAGGTTTTTCTTTTTATCTTCGGTTTCAGCAGTGTGACTGTGTTGTGACTTTGTGTTTTTTTGATTTGTATTAATTTGCAGGCTTTTTTCTGATTTTGTTGGACCTGTTGATATATTCTACTGAATTTGTAAAATTTGGCCATTGTGTTTGAAATATTTTTGTCTGCCCAATTCACCTTTCCCAATTACCTTGATGATTTGCCAGAGGTAATTAAAAATTTGTCATTATTTTCAATTTTTTTCATCTTTTCTTCAGTTTGGAAGATGTTTGTTGATTCATCTACAAGCTTATTGATCTTTCTATCCTTTCCAATTTGTTGCTAAGTCTATGTAGTAAAATTTCCATTTCATAAATTGTAGTTTTTAGCTCTAGAATTTCCCTTTGGTTCTTTTATGCCATTTGCATTATTCTCTGCTGAGATCCTCATATGTTCACTTGCTATATTTCCTTTACATTTAGTCCATATACATATTCATAATAGCTATTAATTTCAATATCTGGATTATTTCCGGATTTGTTTTTATTGATTTTTTTTTCTTGATATTAGATCACATGTCCATGCTTCTTCAAATGCCTAGTAATGTTTGAATGTATGGTAAACTTTGTGGATATTAAATTGTAGAAAGTTTGCATTATGTTGTACTACTGTAAAGGGTACTGAATTTTCTTTCACCTGGTTGATTTTATCATTTACTCTGTTAGGTCTGTTTCAATTTTGTCCACTGTTAAAGGGTGAAATTCTTACATTAGAGTATGGTCCTTACTCCTACAGTATGCCCTTTCTCAAGTCTAAACTGAATGTCCAATAAACTCTGTGGAATATCTCCACTGTGCCTAGGCCAAAAGTTTAGCATCCCTTGGCACTACAAGAACTCTGATATATTCATTCAATTCTCAGCACCGGTGCAGTTGCTTTCTGTTTTTCAATGTTTTTTGGTTTCTTATTTCCTTAACAATCCTAAGTATTCAGGCATTTCACTTTTTAGGTTAACACCAACCAGAGTCTCTCTAGTATTTCCTCATGACCAACTCAGGCTCTACACTTTCGATATAAATCTTCACAATCTATACATCTGACAGGACTAAGCTACAATGAACTCAAACAAACTAGAAAAGAAAACCAATTTCATCAAATGTGAGCTAAGGATATGAATAGACAGTTCTCAAAAGAAGATATACAAATGGCCAACAAACCTATGAAAAAATGCTCAACATCACTAATGACCAGGAAAATGAAAATCAGAACCACAATGCAATACCACCTTACTCTTTCAAGAATGGCCATAATAAAAATAAATAAATAAATCATAGATGTTGGCATGGATTCGGTGAACAGGGAACACTTCTACACTGCTGGTGGGAATCTAAACTAGTACGACCACTGTGGAAAACAGTGTGGAGATTACTTAAAGAACTAAAAGTAGAACCACAATTTGATCCAGTGATCCCACTACTGAGTATCTACCCAGAGGAAAGTAAGTCATTATACAAAAAAGATACCTTCACACACATATTTATAGCAGCACAATTTGCAATTGCAAAAATGTGGAACAAACCAAAATGCCCATCAATCAATGAGTGGAGAAAGAAACTGTGATGTTTATATATACAATGGAATACTACTCAGCCATAAAAAGGAGTGAATTAATGGCATTCACAGAGTCTTGGATGAGATTGGAGACTATTATTCTAAGTGAAGTAACTCAGGAATGGAAAACCAAACATTTTATGTTCTCACTCATAAGTGGGAGCTATGCTATGAAGATGCAAAGGCATAAGAATGACACAATTGACTTTGGAGACTCAGAGGCAAAGGATGGGAAGGGGGCGAGAGATAAACGACTACAAATTGGGTGCTGTATATATTGCTTAGGTGATAGGTGCACCAAAATCTTACAAATCACCACTAAAGAACTTACTCATGTAACCAAACATCACCTGTTCCCCAATATCCTACCGAAATGATAAAAAAAATTTTAAAAAAGAAATACCACAGAAAAGATGCTGCTTTTTGTGAATCATCGTATCTCAGAACATTCCAACATATCACCTCAGTAGTGACGGTAACCTTGATCACCTAGTCAAGTTGATGCCTGACGGATCTCTGCAATGTAAAGTCATCATTTTCTTTCCCGTGTTTTGGATTGCTATTTTGTGGGAAGACATTAAGACATTTTGCTAACATCCTGTTCTTCATCAAACCTTCATCCTACAGTTTTAGCATTCAATCTACATCCATAGCATCCATGGACTGTTTGTCACTGCTTGTATTAACTGACTCGGTGATGGTTGCCCAAGAGTAAATATCCATTTCCACCATAACTTCTACATACTAGAAACTAGCATTTTGCTGTAAGAAAGGTCCTTCCTTTTCCCTCATTTATATATTTACCCAATTATTTATATCAGTGCATAGTCATGGATTTCTATTTTATATGATGGGCTGTAATCTGATACTCTCATTTTTTATTTTGTTATCCACATTGTCCTAGATATGACCAGAGGAAACTCCTTCAATCTGCCACATCTCTTTCATTGTTTGAGCATTTTCTTACTTTCTGACAAAAGAAAATATTTCAAGGTCATCTTGAATTTTTCTGGCAGCAGCCCTTCCTTGTACAACCACTATGCCAAGGAACTCTTTTATTGGAAGATGGTGAGATGGTGTTTGGATTGCTTGACATCTTATTGAACTGTAAGGGCTCTCCCCATATTCTGGGTATAAACATTTTTGGAAATATATATATGACAATTTCTCCCAGTCTGTTGATTGCCATTCCATTTTCTTATTGGTGTACTTGAAGAGTACACGTTGTAATTTTGGTGATATAGAATTTATCACTTTTTTTCCTTTTTTGGGAATAAGGGAATTGGTTTTATATGATCCTGTGTATGTAGTCTCTGCCTACCCAAAGATTATAAAGATTGTATTCTATGCTTTCTTCTGGGTTTTACAGAATCAACATTTTGTTTACATTGAGGCCTGGGATTGATTTCAAAATTTTGTGTGTGTATTATATGAGGTAGATGTAGAGGTTATGTTTTATTACATGGCTATTTAATGGATCAAACATCTTAGATCTAAAAGTTTATGCTCTTAATTTTATTTTGCTTCACTTCTACAACACAACTTGTTTCTTCTTTTCATGTCTTTAGACTGACTATTTATATAGAAAAGATAATTTTTTCAGCTTTATTTATTCCATCCTAAATGGAATGCTTTTGTCTTCTTTTCATGCATTTGATCTCCTTGTTTCATTTGCTTTCTAGATTTGGGATTCTGCTTTCCAGAAAACTTCACAGATTTTCCTGTCCACTTAAATTTCATTTCTATTCTAACTTTATGGCTGACACATTTAACATAGTTCTGATACTCTTTCTTGACTCTACCCCTTCTTATCTTTTCTTACTTTTTCCTATTTTCTTACATTTTAACAGTATTACATAAAGTCCAGTTATGGATAGACACTTACAGGTACCTGTCGGTTACCACTTCTTTTAGCCCCAGTCCTGATACTTTAAGAAGATCATCATAAATGAATTTGAAGAGTAATACTTAGTCCACATATGTAGCAATTGAGGTTACTATGTTAAAATTATATCATAGGATGCAGAGGGGTGTGCAGAACTAAACCTAAGCATCCTAAGACTATGTTAATTTAACTTATTCTGAAGATGCATGTAGACATAATGAAGAATCATTAAAGGTGCAATAATGATGATAGCAATCATATCGTAACTATGATATAAATTATAATTATAAATTATAAAATATCTTTTGGAGTCTAGCTGATGGAGAATGTATTCTTAACCCAGACATGGTTTGTGATTAAGTTTTTTGATCTTGAATAAAGCATAGTAGTGTTGACAAGAGATTATGACAAATAATTTTTTAATTGAAGATATTTTATTCATCTAGAAACAGTCATTTATATTCTATGCTTTGAAAAATTAGTCACCCAATCAAAAGCCTTAAAGAGCTTTATTACATAACAAAATTATATTTAAACTGAACATCTTTGAAACTTTTATAGCAACAAAGTCTTTTTTCAAAGTATTCTGTCATAATTTAAA
The DNA here is from genome assembly GCF_009764315.1 of Trachypithecus francoisi. Lineage (NCBI taxonomy): Eukaryota > Metazoa > Chordata > Mammalia > Primates > Cercopithecidae > Trachypithecus > Trachypithecus francoisi. The sequence continues at coordinate 79,638,288 of NW_022681465.1, forward strand.
TTCTAATAATTGAGTTGTTTTCTTCAACTTATTATATGTTTTCTTCAAGTTAATGCACATTTTCATATTCCCCTCATAAATTAGCATTTATAAAATGTATTTTCTGTTGTTATTTATCTTTGGTAACACAGATTTTTATGGAACCAGAGGCAAAACATACGTTAGGGATTAAGGTGTGCACATGGTATCCATTTCTTCTGATTTTTGTAATTAAAATTGTATTTTGAGGAGATCATGTGGGATGAGAGACTGAAGGAAGATGATAGAGCATGGTCCATATAGCCATTTAAAAATTATTTCAAATACTACAATGGTGCCTTCCGGTGGAACTACATTTTTTGCAGCACCTGTAGTCTGGGCAAACTGTTCTAGGTTAGCCAATTAGGATGACCATTTTTTGAAAGACCCAATGAGAATGTGCCTGAGGTGGCCACTGAGCATCCCATGTGCTTGCTTGTTTCTCTTTGACCCTACATCTCTGTTGCTTTGGTTTAAGATCAAGCAGTTCTCAGTAACAAGATAATGTTTTCTGATGTCTCTGTAACTTGCTGCAATTTATGTTTCTTAGGTTGAAGTCTGGAAGTGCCTTTTCTCAGTGAGTGTCCTGTTTATGTTGGGAATGGGTAAAAGATGTGGGGAGCAAGCAGCTGTGACTCAACTCGCCCAGAACAATGCCAACTGAACTTGGACTCTGAAAAGTTACTTAGAATGAACCAGGGATATAATTTATACCTGATCTTGACCTCACATCTTAAGGGTGAGAAGAGGATGTTTGTTATAAACAATAAGCTTTCCCATTCTGAAATTACTCCTTAGTATCTCTACTGTAAACAGGTGGAAGACACTTTGCATTCACAAACACTCCTCTGTGACCACCTAGAAATAGATAAGCACATATTATTTCTTTAATTATATAAGACTATGTTTCCAAATAAACTACTCAACGTATATAAAAAGTAAAGAATGAAAAGTAATTTCATTATAAGTTGTATAACACATTTTGGAAAGAGTACTGACCATTCCAAATGAAGCAAGATTAAGGATACTGAGAGGAAGATATTACAGAACCAAATATTTGTTTTTATTGAACAACGTTGTTCAGCACAGAGACTAAGTAAATACTTAAAATTAAAATCAAACAATCCATAAATCAACAATCTTTTCCCTGAAAAGGTTTATATATTTTACAGTTCCTTACTCATTCTTTACATCTCCAATTTGTTCATAAGTATAATCACAGAGTAGATATACTTTTACCTGGGCTTTTCTTATTTATCATCTTTCATAAGATATTCTCCAGGTTACTGCTATTATATTCACATGTACTTTTATGTCTATCACCGAGGTTGGCAAGCGACAGCCTAGGGACCAGCCACACATTTTTGTAAATAAAGTTTTGTTGGAACACAGTTACTCTCATTTGTTTCTATATTTTCTGTGGCTGCTTTTGTTATACAGTAGCACATAGCACAGCTGCATATATGGTCTGCAACCTTGTAATAATAAAAATAGTAAAAATTAAATTATGCAAAAACTAAATATGCATTACACATCCATAATATCAAATTATATTAAAAAGCTTGAAAGAGCAATGTACATTTATGCAAAGTAATTCAGAAACTCTGTGACATATGTTGTCATGCTACCAAAGCAAATTATAAAACAGTAGTTAGAATATGATTCTACTTACATAAGGCACATATGTAACAAAATTACATATTTATATTATGTAGGTATATTACAGGAGTTATTCTAATCATTTCCATTTATTGATGCATATATGTACATACATATATATTTGTAATTGAAACATTGCTTCAGTTGCTTGCCACTTACAGAGCCCAGTTATCAAAAGCGAGGTCTGGTGTAAAGAAGGTAACTCTTTATTCCAAAGCTAGCTTAAGGGAAGAAGTAAAGGTTTGTACTTGAAGGGTACTGCTTTGCTTTTGAAGCAGAAGGTGAGCACACAGACTGGAGGGAAGTAAGCTGGTGGGAAGTCTGTGTGTTAGCTAGGTGCCTTATCAACTGGGTGGTCAAGCTGGTGACTGCTGCCTTCTTCACAGGCAGGCATACTTTGGGTTGGAAATGGACTGTTATCTCTCAAGGCAACCTCCTTGTGGGTTAGTGGTCCTTTCTGGAGCAGATAGCTAGATGCACATAGTTCGATGAACTTTCACTGTAAGGAGGATCTGGTGAAGAGGAGGTAAAAGGCTATATTTGCATTTTTGAAGGACTAAGTAGGAAGTGGGAAAAAGTGATTTGCTTTAATGCGACCCCCAGAGCAAATGCCAGAGAAAAGGCAAGTAGGCAAGGCAAAAAAAAACTTTATTTACAAGCCAATTTGAGGGAGGGGCGAGGTTCACCGGCCTCTGGCGGTGGAGGCCGACAAGTCACTCCCGCATTCTCCGGCGAGGTTCCTGGGTCCCGTGCACGAGGAGGGGCCGAGGAAGCTCGCTCTGGCGTTCTCGGACGAGGTTCCTGGGTCCCACACAGGAGGAGGGGCCGAGAAAGTTCGCTCCAGCGGTCCCGCGCAGGAGGAGGGGCCGAGGAAGTTCGCACCGCGGCCGCGGGAGCAGCTTTTATGTCCTGGGCCCGGGAGTGGGCGGGCAGTGGGCGGGACATAGGCGGGTTGGGGGCGGGTCGGTAGGCGTGGCTAGGCGGGTTCCTGTTTCTCGCCATCGGAGGTCGGGTTGCGCCTGCGCAGTCCACCCGTGTCTCTCCCTGGCGCGGGAAAGTTGATGGTGAAGAACCCGGAACTGTGCCATCTTGCCTCCGTTTGTCCAAACAAAAAGGAGGAAAGAGAAAAGAAGAAAGCGAAAAATAAACTATCTCCTAGAAAAACGGGGGTTCTTCATTACCTATCAATAATCACAAATAACGCTGTTTCAAATGGATTTGTAAAGGCAATTCCAATTCTTTGGGACTGAATATGGAAAAGTGCTGGAAATATTCCAGGTTTGGAAGACTGGAACATAGAAGGAATATAAGATGAACAGACAATGTCTGTTCCTCCCACATGATACCTGCAACTAGTACACTTTAATAAACAGCATTCTTTTTGTTTTTCTACCCTACAAACTTAAAATTCCAGGGAACCAATGAAAACCTTTTCTGTCCTATTGATTATCAACTATAAAAATTCCTGACACAGGAATGGCTCCATCAATATTGGCAGAACAGGTGTCATACCATATTTGCTCTGTAAATGACTAACATTAAATTATGTTTAGGGGCAGGGTTTACAAAAGTAAGCTGAAGTTCAGGCACTGCGCTAATTTCTCCATCAATCCATTTGTTCAACTAATATGAATTTTGTATACATGTATATATTTATCACGTCCTTACTATATTTAAGTCAATCATAGTTTCCACTCTCAGAACACTTATACCATATTGAGAGATATAAACAATAGTTTGATAAATCATTAAGAAAATATTAGGTAATCTAAGTACTTTGTGACACACAGTGACTTGTTTGTTACCTTTGATGGAGAAATGACACAATACCCTGTGAAAAGTGACAGGAAGTCAGTGGTTCTCAATGGCGTGTATATGCCAGTGGGCAATGGAAGGTGAGAAGTGATTGTGCCTCCTAGGGTACATCTGGCAATGTCTGGAAACATTTTCCTTGGTACAATTTGGGAGAGTGTGGTAGGGAAGGGTGCTCCTGTCATCTAGTGGGTGGAGTCCAGGGATGCTGCTGAACAGTCTGAATAAGATTCACCACCACCCCCACCTTTGCCAACAAAGAATTGCTCAGCACAAGATGTTAATAGTGTAGAGGTTGAGAAGCTCTGCATTAAGCTACAATTGACATGGCAGAAATTAACCAACCTTGAATTGCCTGCTGGAAGAGCATTCCAGGCAGAGGAAATGGCCGTAGGAAATATTCTCAAACAAGAACATACTTAATGGGCTTGAGGAGTGGGAAGAAACCTATCTTGAGCAAGTAAAAGAAAAGGTGAGAAAGGATGTCAGTACACAAAGTGTAGGCCATTTTAAGGGGTTTAGGTATATTATGAGTGCAATGGGAAGACAGGAATAGCATGATCTATTTTTGCATTTTTAAAGATCAATTTGGCTACTGTTTGTGTGGCAGGAGAAAAGTGTCTGGAGGCAGGGAACATAAGACTGAGTCATGCTGACTTCCTAGAACTAAATCAAATGGAAATACTACAGCTATGACAGGAAATACCCTCTCAATTTACATACACGAGTAAATGACTTTGTAACTTTACTTCATCCTCTTCATTTACATAGGGCAAACACCACACAACCAATGGAAACCTCTAAAGGGTATATTTAAACCCCAGGACATTCTTTAACGGAGCTTTTGAGGCCCTATGCTACAGCCCACTCCCACCCTGTGGAGTGTATTTTCATTTTCAATAAATCTCCACTTTTGTTGCTTCATTTTTCCTTGCTTTATTTGTGCATTTTGTCCAATTCTTTGTTCAAGATGCCAAGAACCTGGACACCCTACACTGGTAACAGTAGGGGAAAAGGAAATAGAGACCCACATGTTACAAAAGTCAAGAGAATAAATCATTTCAAGATTAAAAATATTGTCACTTGGGTACAATGCTGCTAAAAGTTTAATGATTTTGTGACATTAATATTTTTACTTTTTAATTTGCATTATCTTTAATGCCATTATATACTAAGCTCAGTCTAGCATTGAATATTGTATTAAAAGTTACATTTATCGTGTAACAGAATCTTGGTAACAGTCCTACAAAGAAGGTATTATGATATGATTAACAGATGAGAAGAATGAGGTAAAACAAATTTTAAATTTACCCATCTTTAATCAGTTAATAAATGTTAGAGCAGAAGCAAACTCATCTACCTGTCTTCATTTCATGTGCTTAAACACTGTATGTGAATTTCTAAGTGAGTTAATTATACATAAGAATAACTCTAAGTGAGTTAATCAGACACAAAATCCTAGAATATTTTATGGCATTTCAATCTCAAACAAACCCGCATAATAACAATTTTTAGCATTTTAGTTTTCAGTAAATCAGACACTGAAAAAAAACTGTATTTTATGATAATCATTTGGTTTCTAAGCTCCCCAGAAGTTTCTCTTTTTCTGTATCTTGAGTGCTACAGGTATTGCTTTTAAGTAGCTGTTACTTTTGATAACATATCTTGGCACTCCTTGTCTCCCAATGTCCTGAAATAGGAGAGCTTCCTGACCCCCTTGCAAAATGTGCAACAGGGGTGTCACTTGTCTGTTCAGTTGCCATTGCTGGTCAAACCCCTTACAGGAGGGGGAGCATGCAGACAGACAGGTGCAGAAGCCAGAGTGAGCACCCCTGGACTCCAACCCCACAGTGGCATCCAGCAGTGGCATCCAGCGGTGGGATCCTGAAACTCCCAAAGCCTAAATGGGCATGTGTTATAGTGTGCTCTTTTAGCCTTGCCATCCTCAGATGACTTCATTGTTAACCAGCCCAGTGGACCTTCTGCCTTTTTGCAAGGGCAGGGGGCCAGTGTGACAGCTTTCTGTATCCGGAGCTTTTGTCTAGCATCCCAGAAGAATCAGGTCACACACAGACTTGAAGGATGAATGCAGGGGTTTTATTGAGTGGTGGAGGTGGCTTTTAGTTGGATGGATGGAGAGCTGAAAAGGGGATAGAGTGGGAAATGTGGCTGTCCAGTGGTTGATCTCCTCTCCAATCATCCCCAGACGAACCCCTCTCAGCATTCAGATCGTCCTTCTCTTCTCTCCTTCTCAGCTGTACTATTCTGCCATTCATCTGCTCATCTCCTTGTCTCCTCATTTCCTTGTCTGTTTCTGAAGGCTGGGGTCTGGGGTTTATAGGGGTACAGAGTACAGAACAGGGGTGTGACAGGCCAAAAGGCAACTTTTGGGGCACAAAAGCAGGAATGTCCTCATTCAGAGCCTTGGATATCCAGGCTTGAGGGTGGGGACTTTGCATAGGAATCACCCTCTTCTACCAGTATTTGCCTATCTCCTGTCAGTATCAATCCCACTTTATTATTTTTATTATTGTTCTCTGGGGTCCTCATGATACCTAGAGTAAAGTCCTTATCCTTTTCCTCTCATGATATTGTATCTCAGGTCACCATGCCTTAAGTAGCTACAGCTCACTAGAATGGTCTGCCCTTTGTGAGCACAGCTCTGCTTAGGCTACAAATAGAGCTGGACCCTGACAATGCCATTTCAACATCTGAAATGCATCATTTCAAGTTTTGACTAACTTATGACAAGTTCCCCCAGAAATTGGGAAATGAGAAGGGGAGGGAGATCACCCAGTGCCATTAATAATTTTTTTTTACCTTGTTAAATGCAAAGAAGCCAATCGCTTCTGATTATCTTTTACATCCAGAGAAGTTCCTTGCTATCTCTAACACCATTTTCCTTTCTCCACCCAGTTGTACCCTACCCTTTGTCAAAGTAGCTTTCATGGTGTTTATTTTATTTATGTTCATGAATCTTTTTCCCAGTGTCCCTGAGATCTGGGACATGCATGCATGTCCCATAATGCAGCATGCACGCATTTGTTATTATTCTATTTCCTCATTTCTGCCAAAGTTCTAATAAGTATGCATGAATTTTTGTGACCTCCTAATAGTAAGATGAATGAAAATTAGATCCTCTGTGCTATGTATAGCTCACCAGTGATGACCACTGAAAAATAACATGAATGTTAAAAATGTTGTTGTTAAAATATAGGATATTATTAATCAATACAATTAAACTATATTCCAACCTTTTCCATTTCTATAGCTGTTGGTTTTTATAATAAACAAATACATAAATTGTTGTTATTCAAGAAATGAAAGTATAGATAGTAAATATTCTGGACAAATTAACAAACACTCCAAATTCTGTTTCTGATGTTGCCGTGTTTACTGAATATGAGATTCAGAAAGAGTCTCTAAGACACTCATGGTCTGTTTCTTCTTTTTGTTTTCATTTTGATTTGAAGCATATACCTAACTATCCCATAGAACTGTTGTAGTAATTAAAAGAGATAACGCAGTTAAAGATTCTTTGAAAACTACAAAAAGGAAAATAAAGGTTATTAAAAATAATATATAGAAGTTAATAAAAAAATCTCACATTTTCAGGCGAACTATAAGCAGTTAAGACAAGGTAGGGTATGTGTTTGTAGATGCTTTTAAATTTTGTAAGATAGTCACCATCAGATCTGAAAAGACAAAAGATATCACCTTTTCCAGTAAGCATCTTCACCCAGCAGGGATCAAATTCTATTCCAACTAGTTTGGCAGCCATAGTAGTCTTTATATTTGATGGTGACATTTTGTTGTAAGCAGCAAAATATTATAGGAATGAAAAAAAAAAAAAAAAAAAGACATTGGTTTACCTGAGACTGAGGCATGTATAAATAAGGTCAACTCACAGTCTAATAAAAAAAGGTTAATGCTTTGTTCTCAAAAGCATTCATGACAAGTTTCCTCCTTTCTCTAATGCTGAAATGAACAGAGGGACTATTGAGGGAAATCAGAGAGATTAAAGCGCTTTATTTCTATATTGTTAAATTATAGCAGCTTGAGCATATCATTCAGTTATCAACTAATTGAGAAGCTTATTCAATGGAAGTAATAAAATTCACCTTGACACCTGATTTGTCATGGAGATGAAAAACCTAATGTTGTTTTGATCAGTTTTAAAAACATGGCTAAAAAGAATTTCTGTCATCCTTTTTGATCCTTCCTTGCTTACAAAATTATACTCTGTTATAGTTTGGTGAGTAATGATGATAGCATATGAAATTTCTTTCCTCACAAACCTGATTATCCAGTTTTTCCCAAAGGAATTTCTTTGATGTTGCATCATACAGAGGGTGGCTAGCAAGGTTAAATACATTAAGAAAGTTCTTAACATTTTTGCAACTTGGAAAACAATCTGATTCAAAATTTTGTATTAAAATCTTTAAACCTAGAAAAGCAATGTAGTGATTTGCAACTCTTGTTCATATTTTTAAGTGAAATCTCCTATTTCTTCAATATTGAAAGAACAGTGAGTAGATTAGCTCTTCTGTCTTCATTTATAAGTTAAATTCAATGGTTCAATCCATTGTCTATGGACTAGTAGAGGATTTTTGACCCAGATATATGATACAAAATAGGAATATGCAACTGTAACTCTTCAACAGCTGTATCATATAATGTGGGACAATGGGTTTAACAAAAGTCATTTTAATGCTGTCATTGATGGACTAGTGCCAGCTGTATAATTACATTATGAAACAATTGTGGCTTATTCTAATTTAAAGCTGCCTGGCTTAGTGAATTTGGGTATGGCTATAAGAATGTGCTCAATAAAAGTACTTGCCTAATTAACACATTAAGTTTATCCTGCCAGCTATAAAACATTTTAATATACAGTAGCCAATGTGAACCACTATTCAGCCAACCATGAGGTCACCTGAACAATGGATGAAGAAACCTTGGCTCAGAGTTGCAAGGTTTTAGGTTATGAGCCTAGAAAAAAAGATAAGGCAGCCTATACCCTTCCAGTCTAATTTAATGTACATACAGTATTGGTTGTTTATTTTTCCTCAAGATACTGTGATTGAAAATTCTCTTTCTCAATATTTTGCCTCATATTAAAACTATACAGTTTTCTTCCCAACAAAGGCAACTTCTTTCTCTTACATTTCTATCCGCGTCCCTTCCTTTACCACCCTACTTTTGCTCACTGGGGGCTGGAACACCCTTTTGAAGCTCTGGAGCCCTGGTTTAGAACTTTAGTCTGAAAATAGCCCCTCACTGAGCATCAGTCACTTTCTGTACTTAGAGGATGTGGTTAATACCTTTCTATGGTTTGAATGTATGTGTCTCTCCAAAAATTCACTAGGCCCAGTGGCTGATGCCCGTAATCCCAGCACTTTCCGAGGCCAGGCAGGCAGATCACTTGAGCCCAGGAGTTCAGCCTGTGAAACCCAATACTGTGAAACCCAAAAAATACAAAAATACAAAAAATACAAAAATTAGCCCGGCATGGCACAGTGCATACTTATAGTCCCAGTTACTAAGGAAGCTGATGTGGAAGAACCACTTGAGCCCAGGAGATTGACCTGTGACCATGCCACTGCACTCCAGCCTGGGAAACAGTGAGACCCTAGCTCAAAAAAAAAAGAAAGAAAGAAAGAAAAAAAGGTGCTTTTGGTAAATGATTAAATCCTAAGGGCTGCACCATCATGAATGAATTAGTGCTCAAATAAAAGAGGTTGAAGGGAACACAGTAATACCTTTTTGTCCTTCCTCCATGTGAGGACACAGCAAGTGGCTCCATCCCGAAAGCAGAGAGCAGTCCTCAACAGACAAGAATCTTCCCATGTCTTGATCTTAAAGTTTCCAGCCCCCAGAACTGTGAGGAAATAAATGTCTGTTTTTTATACTTACTCTCAGATATTTTGTTATAGTAGCAGGAAGGAACTAAGAAAACCTTCCTCTATAGGATTGTTGTGAGAATTTAAAAAGTTAAATTAAGTGTATAGCTCACAGATAGAATATAGAAGATTCAGCAAAAAAAGAAAAAAATCACTCTTCATACTGATGTACAGAACTTATATTATTATTGTAACTTTCCTTGCCAAAAAGCTTAGTTTCATCTTATATAAATGTCCTGTAATGCCAGGTTGATTGCATGGTCAGAGTGAATCTGTGCTGTACCCATATTCAGTACCCTTCTCCTATCCAACAAAGTGTTTTGTATAGAGGAAGTCAATGAATGAGTGGATGGATGGAGGGATGAATGAATGGAATGTTCTTGCTCTTGATCTCTGTCTTAACAGCGACTTGGTTGTGGAAGACACACTGTACATTTGTGGATGAATCCATTTTAAGAATAGTAATATAGAGTTGAACTAACTGTGTTTAGAACATACACAGACAAAGTAAAGATGTTTTGTATGGGGATGACAGGGCATATGAGTACCTGGAAAGGTTTGGGGTATTTTGAACTAAATCTATGATGTATATCTTAACTCTCTTACTTCACAGTCTGTTTCCAGTTAATTAGCTACCAGCCCCACTTAAAAACATCAGGGAAAACAATTTCCTAAGTTAAGTAATAATCTCGATCAGATTCAAAAATATCACTTTTCTTTTTTTTTTAATTACTATACTTTAAGTTCTAGGGTACATGTGCATAACTGCAGGTTTGTTACATATGTATACTTGTGCCATGTTGGTGTGCTGCACCCATCAACTCGTCAGCAACCACCAACTCGTCATTTATATCAGGTATAACTCCCAATGCAATCCCTCCCCCCCCATGATAGGTCCCGATGTGTGATGTTCCCCTTCCCGAATCCAAGTCATCTCATTGTTCAGTTCCCACCTATGAGTGAGAACATGTGGTGTTTGGTTTTCTGTTCTTGTGAAAGTTTGCTAAGAATGATGGTTTCCAGCTGCATCCATGTCCCTACAAAGGATGAAAACTCATCTTTTTTATGGCTGCATAGTATTCCATGGTGTATATGTGCCACATTTTCTTAATCCACTCTGTCACAGATGGACATTTGGGTTGATTCCAAGTCTTTGCTACTGTGAATAGTGCCACAATAAACATCCGTGTGCATGTGTCTTTAGAGCCGCATGATTTATAATCCTTTGGGTATATACCCAGTAGTGGGATGGCTGGGTCATATGGTACATCTAGTTTTAGATCCTTGAGGAATTGCTATACTGTTTTCCATAATGCTTGAACTAGTTTACAATCCCACCAACAGTGTAAAAGTGTTCCTGTTTCTCCACAATCTCTCCAGCACCTGTTGTTTCCTGACTTTTTAATGATTGCCATTCTAACTGGTGTGAGATGGTATCTCATTGGGGTTTTGATTTACATTTCTCTGAAGGCCAGTGATGATGAGCATTTTTTCATGTGTCTGTTGGCTGTATGAATGTCTTCTTTTGAGAAACGTCTGTTCATATCCTTTGCCCACTTTTTGATGGGGTTGTTTGTTTTTTTCTTATAAATTTGTTTTAGTTCTTTGTAGGTTCTGGATATCAGCCCTTTGTCAGATGAGCAGATGGCAAAAATTTTCTCCCATTCTGTAGGTTGCCTGTTCACTCTGATGGTAGTTTCTTTTGCTGTGCAGAAGCTCTTTAGTTTAATTAGATCCCTTTTGTCAATTTTGGCTTTTGTTGCCGTTGCTTTTGGGGTTTTAGACATGAAGTCCTTGCCCATGCCTATGTCCTGAATGGTACTACCTAGGTTTTCTTGTAGGGCTTTTATGGTATTAGGTCTAACATTTAAGTCTTTAATCAATCTTGAATTAATCTCCGTATAACGGGTAAGGAAAGGATCCATTTTCAGCTTTCTACTTATGGCTAGCCAATTTTCCCAGCACCATTTATTAAATAGGGAATCCTTTCCCCATTTCTTGTTTCTCTCAGGTTTGTCAAAGATCAGATGGCTGTAGATGTGTGGTATTATTTCTGAGGACTCTGTTCTGTTCCATTGGTCTATATCTCTGTTTTGGTACCAGTACCATGCTGTTTTGGTTACTGTAGCCTTGTAGTATAGTTTGAAGTCAGGTAGCTTGATTCCTCTAGCTTTGTTCTTTTGACTTAGGATTGTCTTGGCAATGCGGGCTGTTTTTTGGTTCCATAGGAACTTTAAAGCCGTTTTTTCCAATTCTGTGAAGAAAGTCATTGGTAGCTTGATGGGGATGGCATTGAATCTATAAATAACCTTGGGCAGTATGGCCATTTTCACAATATTGATTCTTCCTATCCATGAGCATGGTATGTTCTTCCATTTGTTTGTGTCCTCTTTGATTTCACTGAGCAGTGGTTTGTAGTTCTCCTTGAAGAGTTCCTTGACATCCCTTGTAAGTTGGATTCCTAGGTATTTTATTCTCTTTGAAGCAATTGTGAATGGAAGTTCATTCCTGATTTGGCTCTCTGCTTGTCTGTTACTGGTGTATAAGAATGCTTGTGATTTTTGCACATTAATTCTGTATCCTGAGACTTTGCTGAAGTTGCTTATCAGCTTAAGGAGATTTTGGGCTGAGACAATGGGGTTTTCTAAATATACAATCATGTCATCTGCAAACAGGGACAATTGGACTTCTTCTTTTGCTAACTGAATACCCTTGATTTCTTTCTCTTGCCTGGTTGCCCTAGGCAGAACTTCCAACACTATGTTGAATAGGAGTGGTGAGAGAGGGCATCCCTGTCTTGTGCCAGTTTTCAAAGGTAATTTTTCCAGCTTTTGCCCATTCAGTATGATATTAACTGTGGGTTTGTCATAAATAGCTCTTATTATTTTGAGGTACGTTCCATCAATACCGAATTTATTGAGCGTGTTGAACATAAAGGGCTGTTGAATTTTGTCAAAAGCCTTTTCTGCATCTATTGAGATAATCATGTGGTTCTTGTCTTTGGTTCTGTTTATATGCTGGATTACGTTTATTGATTTGCGAATGTTGAACCAGCCTTGCATCCCAGGGATGAAGCCCACTTGATCATGGTGGATAAGCTTTTTGATGTGCTGCTGAATCCGGTTTGCCAGTATTTTATTGAGGATTTTTGCATCGATGTTCATCAGGGATATTGGTCTAAAATTCTCTTTTTTTGTTGTGTCTCTGCCAGGCTTTGGTATCAGGATGATGTTGGCCTCATAAAATGAGTTAGGGAGGATTCTCTCTTTTTCTATTGATTGGAATAGTTTCAGAAGGAATGGTACCAGCTCCTCCTTGTACCTCTGGTAGAATTCAGCTGTGAATCCATCTGGTCCTGGACCTTTTTTGGTTGGTAGGCTATTAATTATTGCTTCAATTTCACAGCCTGCTATTGGTCTATTTAGGGATTCAACTTCTTCCTGGTTTAGTCTTGGGAGAGTGTAAGTGTCCAGGAAATTATCCATTTCTTCTAGATTTTCTAGTTTGTTTGTGTAGAGGTGTTTGTATTATTCTCTGATGGTAGTTTGTATTTCTGTGGGGTCAGTGGTGATATCCCCTTTATCATTTTTTATTGCATCTATTTGATTCTTCTCTCTTTTCTTCTTTATTAGTTAATTTTCTTTGAGACAGAGTCTTGCTTTGTCACCCAGGTTGGAGTGCAGTGGGCTGATCTTAGCTCACTGCAACCTCCACCTCCAGGGTCCAAGTGAGTCTCCTGCCTCAGCCTCCCAAGTAGCTGAGACTACAGGTGCCTGCCACCACATCTGGCTAATTTTTGTATTTTTAGTAGAGACAGGGTTTCACCATGTTGACCAGGCTGTTTTCAAATTCTTGACCTCAAGTGATGTGCCAGTCTTGGCCTTCGAAAGTGCTGGGAATACAGGCATGAGTCACTGTGTCCAGCCTACTTTTATATAACTTATAAATAGAGATTTTTAAAAAAATTCTGCATTTTGGCCAGGCGCGGTGGCTCAAGCCTGTAATCCCAGCACTTTGGGAGGCCGAGCCAGGTGGATCACGAGGTCAGGAGATCGAGACCATCCTGGCTAACACGGTGAAACCCTGTCTCTAGTAAAAAAAAAAAAATACAAAAAACTAGCCGGGTGAGGTGGCGGGCGCCTGTAGTCCCAGGTACTCGGCAGGCTGAGGCAGGAGAATGGCATAAACCCAGGAGGCAGAGCTTGCAGTGAGCTGAGATCCAGCCACTGCACTCCAGCTGAATGACAGAGTGAGAGTCTGTCTCAAAAAAAAAAAAGAAAAAAAAGAATTCAGCATTTCAAATTTGCAATGCAAGTTCATATTCAATTGTCTTTTTATTTTACCTAAAATAGATTCATAGCCAGGTTACTGATATCATAAAGAAAGAATGGGAAGATCTGTGCTTTCCTTGCTGACAACACAAACTTAAGATTTATATGTGGATTTTTTTCCTTCAATTGATTGCATGCATTATATCAGGTTGTTTCTTTTTCCCTCCCTTCCTTCCTTCCCTCCTTCCCTCTCTCCCTCCCTCAATCCCTCTCTCTCTCTCTTTCCTTCCTTCCTTCCTTCCTTCCTTCCTTCCTTCCTTCCTTCTTTTTTCTTTTCCCTTTTCTTTTCTTTTCTTTTTCCTTTCCTTTTCTTTTCTTTCTTTTCTTTTCCTTCCTTCCTTCCTTCCTTCCTTCCTTCCTTCCTTCCTTCCTTCCTTCCTTCCTTCCTTTCTTTCTTTCTTTCTTTCCTTCTTTCTTTCTTTTCTTTTTTTCTCTCTCTCTTTCTTTGTTTTTCTTCTTTCTTTTCTTTGTCTCTTCATTTCCTATTCAGAATATCCCTGAGCCAATTTCCCAACTAGCATTTGGTCAATTTAGCATTGTGATCCATTCTGTTGCTCTTCTGCTGAGTATCTCATGGCAAAAACAGCAACAAGAAAGAAGCAACAACAATAAATAATTCCATACCTTCCGAGGGCCAACAGAGAGGATTTGGGGATTATCTACTATTTAGAATAATCTTCATTCTTGATTTCCTCCATTATTAACGTGCGTAATTGAGAATTCCCAGCATGTAACCTGACTTCTCTGCAAAAGAGCCATAAAAATATCTGGCCCTTAGAGCAGTTTCAATGAATAAAATTAATTAAGAAAAAGAATGTGACGTCCTGGGATAGAAATCATTGCTAAGTACTTTTAAATTACAGTGTCATGATTGGATATTGGAGTAAATATTTGATCTCCTTTTTCGTTAACAAGGTGATATGATATTTTTAAGGCAATCATTCCATTTTGAAGGTCAGCTGACTTCACAAACAATCAGAGCACAGTATAGAAATAAGATACCCACTTCTCTCTGCTTCATCTTACTGATTTCATGCAATGACCTTGCAGTTATTAAATATAGGCCAACTTGCACTCTTAGACCTTAGGTAACCTCTTTTTAAGTGATCACTTACTCCCCAACATTTCTACTAGAATTTGATGCTTAGAGATCACTTAATGGAGGCAACCAATTTATCCCTGTCCCTTGGGTGGTCCCCAAGGGCAGTTTTCGCTGTTTCAATACAATTACAAAATGCTTCCAGGCTCTGTGAACTTGGTTATACAAGAAGGTTATGGCAACAAAGACTGTTTTCTTTGGAAAATTGCTACAAAGTGCTGACCTTCCTAAAGTATACAGCATTCTGAAAAGCCTAAAAGTCCAGATGCTCAACACTGTGAGAAGCAGCACCAAATTCTAGAACCAGAGGCATGAGTTAAAACACAGGATTCATTGAACCAAGAAAAGAAGAAGAGAACTTGCTTTCAGGAACACTTCTTTCATATTCTGCAGTCCAGATTCAAACAAAATTCTTTTGTTCACTCTAAAATGTGTTCAGGAGAATCTGACCTAGGAATGGCTTTTCAGTCTCATACATGGAGCTCAGAGTTGGAGCAAAGCCAGGATGATTTTAGACACTGCAATGAGAAGCAAGAGCTCATTTGATTTCAGTAAGGTCCCAGCTGACTTCACGGTAAATATCAAGAGTCTGACTCAAATGAGTAAGTACACAATCCAGGTAAAATAACAGATAAATAAGATTTTTTAAAAAATTGATTATAGTCACAGGTTTTATCCATATTCATTATGAGACATGTTCATGGAAGTCACATATCATTTACTGAAAAGGCACATTTCCTAACCACGCAGATAGGTGTTAGGGAGGGGGTTCACTGTGGGTGGGAAGGGACTGGGAAGGATGGGAGCTTCAGTGAGAGTCCCCCTCAACCCACAGAAGCAATTACCATGACAGCAGCAGGCTTCCTCCAAGGGCAAAATACCAAAGATGCACTGGACACTCATATCCAAATCCACAGGAATCTCCTATTTCCATTTAGTTTATTTAGTTTTTTTGTATCATGAAGTGAGGATGCATAAATGAGTAAGATACCAGGACTCTCCTTGAGACCTAGAGATTTCATAAAACACATTGATAGGAACAAATAGCTTGGGCAATGCGACAAGCAACAATCTTAAAGCTAGAAAGTCAATATTATAGTGTGATTATTTCATTATAGGTGGATTTTAATGGAATTTTAAGATGCATTCATGGCAGTTTAGTAAGTGGTTACAGTGTGGTCATCAAACTAGGTCTGTATGAAGTTAAAACTCCACAATTTTCTTAACCATTTTCTTATAAAGAGAGTTACATTAACTTCTATATTGTATTTTTCTTACATTTTATTATGTATAGTGTGAATTGCATCATTCTCCATAAAACATTTTTTCATGTATATACTGTTGTAGGATAAATCTCTAGGACAGGGATTATGGATGCAAAGCACACAATTACTTTTATGGTTCATGGATATATCTGGATAGTCTAATGATAAAGAATAATAAAAAGGAAGTAAATTGACTCTCTTTTTCAATTGCTTTAATTTCTCTCTTGACTAAAATTTTCTTCATGCTGAAAAACATAAAAAAAAAAACATTGGTAAGAGAGCACGACCATTTTAGTACTTCTGGTGATAATTATCTATCCTTTAAGTGAGGCCAAGTTCTCAAGATACTTAGACAATTGCAAAATAGATTGCTAAATAACTGTCGGTTAGACTGGAAAATTTGTGGAAAGATAATCGAAACAGGAAATAAAGTGAATATCTTTATTGTCAAAAAGTGAGACATTATAACTTTTTAATTGGAATCAAGTAATTTGGTAATTAAGCAGACATGCTTTAGCAATTAACTCATTAGTTAGTTTTGCTGCATTATACACTGTATATACACACATATACATTTACATATATATGTGTGTATGTATATATAGGTGTATGTGCTTGTGTGTGCATATATATACACACACACATATATATAAAATCTTACATCTATTATAACAGCAGTCTGGGATCTGGTGCAGCTCCTGTCTGGGATAGGTTGCAGGTCCTTTTTATTCCAGGATCCAAACACAAGAGCAATCTCTACTGGGATATGCCAGACATGTGGCTGGGAGAAAGAGCAAGAGAGCTGATGGAACCAGGCAAGGCCTCTGAAACCTCTGCTGAGAAATGACACGTGCACTGCATTAATGGTCAGGGATAAATCCCATCACAGAAGGCACTGAAGTCAAGTGGCGACAAGGGGATGTGCAACTTTCTCACAGCAAGGAGGATTAAGTATATGGAAAAAAATATAATCCACCTCACTTCGTTTATTTTATTTAACAATATGTTTTGAGTATAGCCACTGTCTTAAGAGTTGGGAATTTAATTGTGATCTAAAGAGACATAGGAGTTAGGGGCATGAGACTTCAGGAGTTACCGTCCAGAGTGGTGAATATATATATGGTAAACCAATAAATTTTGTGAATAGCTCTATAATTACCAACACAATCCATGTTAGAATCCAATAAAGATAACTAAAGAGGACATAGATTTGTTTTAAAATATTTGAAAAACTGTCACTTGGAAAGCACTAAGATTCTAGGTCTGCAGGCCCGTAAAGCCATAACAAGTACAAATATAGATGGAAAACACTAGGAAATAAATTTTGCTCAATAGAAAGAAGAGTTTTCAAGCAATTCTAAAGGTGATATGGGATATTTAAAGAGGCAATGAGTTCCCTATCATTTTAAACAGGTAATGCCTTCTTAATGACATCATACAGGATACTCAAGCTCTGGGCCAAACAATTAAAATGGATATTTTCAAGACCTTTAAACTCCGTAAGTTGATATAAAAAGTACCACTTTTTAAGTCAATAAATTTTTATTGGAGTTCTCTATTAAAAAGAATAACGCGATATAATGCACTAGAGTTTCTATGTTAAAATTAAGCTATCAGATTTTTTTTGTATTGCACACTATAGGGAGGAAAATTACTGGATTTTTGACTTAATCTTCTCAATCACCAATGTATTCATCTAGCAGATAAGAACAAGAACATTTAATTCTCATGGATAGTTAGGAATTTAAATAAAAAAAGTAATCAACAGGAAAATATTTTGGTATGGAGCTTGACATCATCATTCCATAAAAATGCCATAAATAAAATAGATTTATTTATATTTTAAATAAAAAATATAAATAAGTAGTAGGAATACATTTTTTTCTTTTCTTTTTTTTGATTTTTTTTTTTATTATACTTTAAGTTCTAGGGTACATGTGCATAACGTGCAGGTTTGTTACATATGTATACTTGTACCATGTTGGTGTGCTGTACCTATCAACTCGTCAGCACCCATCAAGCCATCATTTATATCATGTATAACTCCCCAATGCAATCCCTCCCCCCTCCCCCTCCCCATGATAGGCCCCAGTGTGTGATGTTCCCCTTCCCGAGTATAAGTTTCCTCATTGTTCAGTTCCCACCTATGAGTGAGAACATGCGGTGTTTGGTTGTCTGTTCTTGTGATAGTTTGCTAAGAATGAAGGTTTTCAGCTGCATCCATGTCCCTACAAAGGACGCAAACTCATCCTTTTTGATGGCTGCATAGTATTCCATGGTGTATATGTGCCACATTTTCTTAATCCACTCTGTCACAGATGGACATTTGGGTTGATTCCAAGTATTTGCTATTGTGAATAGTGCCGCAATAAACATACGTGTGTATGTGTCTTTGTAGTAGAATAATTTATAATCTTTGGGTATACATCCAGTAGTGGGATGGCTGGGTCATATGGTACATCTAGTTCTAGATCCTTGAGGAATTGCCATACTGTTTTCCATAATGGTTGAACTAGTTTACAATCCCACCAACAGTGTAAAAGTGTTCCTATTTCTCCACATCCTCTCCAACACCTGTTGTTCCTGACTTCTTAATGATTGCCATTCTAACTGGTGTGAGATGGTATCTCATTGTGGTTTTGATTTGCATTTCTCTGATGGCCAGTGATGATGAGCATTTTTTCATGTGTCTGTTGGCTGTATGAATGTCTTCTTTTGAGAAATGTCTGTTCATATCCTTTGCCCACTTTTTGATGGGGTTGTTTGTTTTTTTCTTGTATATTTGTTTGAGTTCTTTGTAGATTCTGGATATTAGCCCTTTGTCAGATGAGTAGGTTGCAAAAACTTCTCCCATTCTGTAGGTTGCCTGTTCCTCTGATGGTAGTTTCTTTTGCTGTGCACAAGCTCTTTAGTTAATTAGATCCCATTTGTCAATTTTGGCTTTTGTTGCCGTTGCTTTTGGTGTTTTAGACATGAAGTCCTTGCCCATGCCTATGTCCTGAATGGTACTACCTAGGTTTTCTTCTAGGGTTTTTATGGTATTAGGTCTAACATTTAAGTCTCTAATCCATCTTGAATTAATTTTCATAAAAGGAGTAAGGAAAGGATCCAGTTTCAGCTTTTTACTTATGGCTAGCCAATTTTCCCAGCACCATTTATTAAATAGGGAATCCTTTCCCCATTTCTTGTTTCTCTCAGGTTTGTCAAAGATCAGATGTCTGTAGATGTGTGGTATTATTTCTGAGAGCTCTGTTCTGTTCCATTTGTCTATATCTCTGTTTTGGTACCAGTACCATGCTGTTTTGGTTACTGTAGCCTTGTAGTATAGTTTGAAGTCAGGTAGCGTGACGCCTCCAGCTTTGTCCTTTTGACTTAGAATTGTCTTGGCAATGGGGGCTATTTTTTGGTTCCATAGGAACTTTAAAGCCGTTTTTTCCAATTCTGTGAAGAAAGTCATTGGTAGCTTGATGGGGATGGCATTGAATCTATAAATAACCTTGGGCAGTATGGCCATTTTCATGATATTGATTCTTCCTATCCATGAGCATGATATGTTCTTCCATTTGTTTGTGTCCTGTTTTATTTCACTGAGCAGTGGTTTGTAGTTCTCCTTGAAGAGGTCCTTGACATCCCTTGTAAGTTGGATTCCTAGGTATTTTATTCTCTTTGAAGCAATTGTGAATGGAAGTTCATTCCTGATTTGGCTCTCTGTTTGTCTGTTACTGGTGTATAAGAATGCTTGTGAATTTTGCACATTAATTCTGTATCCTGAGACTTTGCTGAAGTTGCTTATCAGCTTAAGGAGATTTGGGGCTGAGACGATGGGGTTTTCTAAATATACAATCATGTCATCTGCAAACAGGGACAATTTAACTTCTTCTTTTCCTAACTGAATACCCTTGATTTCTTTCTCTTGCCTGGTTGCCCTAGGCAGAACTTCCAACACTATGTTGAATAGGAGTGGTAAGAGAGGGCATCCCTGTCTTGTGCCAGTTTTCAAAGGGAATTTTTCCAGCTTTTGCCCATTCAGTATGATATTAGCTGTGGGTTTGTCATAAATAGCTCTTATTATTTTGAGGTACATTCCATCAATACCGAATTTATTGAGCATGTTGAGCATGAAGGGCTGTTGAATTTTGTCAAAAGCCTTTTCTGCATCTATTGAGATAATCATGTGGTTCTTGTCTTTGGTTCTGTTTATATGCTGGATTACGTTTATCGATTTGCAAATGTTGAACCAGCCTTGCATCCCAGGGATGAAGCCCACTTGATCATGGTGGATAAGCTTTTTGATGTGCTGCTGAATCCGGTTGGCCAGTATTTTATTGAGAATTTTTGCATCGATATTCATCAGGGATATTGGTCTAAAATTCTCTTTTTTTGTTGTGTCTCTGCCAGGCTTTGGTATCAGGATGATGTTGGCCTCATAAAATGAGTTAGGGAGGATTCCCTCTTTTTCTGTTGATTGGAATAGTTTCAGAAGGAATGGTACCAGCTCCTCCTTGTACCTCTGGTAGAATTCAGCTGTGAATCCATCTGGTCTGGACTTTTTTTTTTGGCTATTAATTGTTGCCTCGATTTCAGAGCCTGCTATTGGTCTATTCAGGGATTCAACTTCTTCCTGGTTTAGTCTTGGGAGAGTGTAAGTGTCCAGGAAATTATCCATTTCTTCTAGATTTTCTAGTTGATTTGCATAGAGGTGTTTCTAGTATACTCTGATGGTAGTTTGTATTCTGTGGGGTCGGTGGTGATATCCCCTTTATCATTTTTATTGCGTCTATTTGACTCCTCTCTCTTTCTTCTATTAGTCTTGCTAGCGGTCTGTCAATTTTGTTGATCTTTTCAAAAAACCAACTCCTGGATTCATTGATTTTTTGGAGGGTTTTTTGTGTCTCTATCTCCTTCAGTTCTGCTCTGATCTTAGTTATTTCTTGCCTTCTGCTAGCTTTTGAATGTGTTTGCTCTTGCCTCTCTAGTTCCTTTAATTGTGATGTTAGAGTGTCAATTTTAGATCTTTCCTGCTTTCTCTTGTGGGCATTTAGTGCTATAAATTTCCCTCTACACACTGCTTTAAATGTGTCCCAGAGATTCTGGTATGTTGTATCTTTGTTCTCATTGGTTTCAAAGAACATCTTTATTTCTGCTTTCATTTCCTTATGTACCCAGTAGTCATTTAGGAGCAGGTTGTTCAGTTTCCATGTAGTTGAGCGGTTTTGATTGAGTTTCTTAGTCCTGAGTTCTAGTTTGATTGCACTGTGGTCTGAGAGACTGTTTGTTATAATGTCTGTTCTTTTACCTTTGCTGAGGAGTGCTTTACTTCCAATTATGTGGTCAATTTTGGAATAAGTGCGATATGGTGCTGAGAGGAATGTATATTCTGTTGATTTGGGGTGGAGAGTTCCATAGATGTCTATTAGGTCCGCTTGGTGCAGAGATGAGTTCAATTCCTGGATATCCTTGTTAACTTTCTGTCTTGTTGATCTGTCTAATGTTGACAGTGGAGTGTTGAAGTCTCCCATTATTATTATTTTTTATTCAGTATTTTTTTTTTTAATTATACTTTAAGTTCTAGGGTACACGTGCATACCGTGCAGGTTTGTTACATATGTATACTTATGCCATGTTGATGTGCTGCACCCATCAACTCGTCAGCACCCATAACTTCATCATTTATATCATGTATAACTCCCCAATGCAATCCCTCCCCCCTCCCCCTCCCCATGATAGGCCCCAGTGTGTGATGTTCCCCTTCCTGAGTCCAAGTGATCTCATTGTTCAGTTCCCACCTATGAGTGAGAACATGCGGTGTTTGGTTCTCTGTTCTTGTGATAGTTTGCTAAGAATGATAGATTCCAGCTGCATCCATGTCCCTACAAAGGACGCAAACTCATCCTTTTTGATGGCTGCATAGTATTCCATGGTGTATATGTGCCACATTTTCTTAATCCACTCTGTCACAGATGGACATTTGGGTTGATTCCAAGTATTTGCTATTGTGAATAGTGCCACAATAAACATACCTGTGCATGTGTCTTTGTAGTAGAATAATTTATAATCCTTTGGGTATATACCCAGTAGTGGGATGGCTGGGTCATATGGTACATCTAGTTCTAGATCCTTGAGGAATTGCCATACTGTTTTCCATAATGGTTGAACTAGTTTACAATCCCACCAACAGTGTAAAAGTGTACCTATTTCTCCACATCCTCTCCAACACCTGTTGTTTCCTGACTTCTTAATGATTGCCATTCTAACTGGTGTGAGATGGTATCTCATTGTGGTTTTGATTTGCATTTCTCTGATGGCCAGTGATGATGAGCATTTTTTCATGTGTCTGTTGGCTGTATGAATGTCTTCTTTGAGAGAAATGTCTGTTCATATCCTTTGCCCACTTTTGATGGGGTTTGTTGTTTTTTTCTGTATATTTGTTTGAGTTCTTTGTAGATTCTGGATATTAGCCCTTTGTCAGATGAGTAGGTTGCAAAACTTTTCTCCCATTCTGTAGGTTGCCTGTTCCCTCTGATGGTAGTTTCTTTTGCTGTGCACAAGTTCTTTAGTTTAATTAGATCCCATTTGTCAATTTTGGCTTTTGTTGCCATTGCTTTTGGTGTTTTAGACATGAAGTCCTTGCCCATGCCTATGTCCTGAATGGTACTACCTAGGTTTACTTCTAGGGTTTTTATGGTATTAGGTCTAACATTTAAGTCTCTAATCCATCTTGAATTAATTTTCATATAAGGAGTAAGGAAAGGATCCAGTTTCAGCTTTTAACTTATGGCTAGCCAATTTTCCCAGCACCATTTATTAAATAGGGAATCCTTTCCCCATTTCTTGTTTTTGTCAGATTTATCAAAGATGAGATGGCTGTAGATGTGTGGTATTATTTCTGAGAGCTCTGTTCTGTTCCATTGGTCTATATATCTGTTTTGGTACCAGTACCATGCTGTTTTGGTTACTGTAACCTTGTAGTATTGTTTGAAGTCAGGTAGCCTGTTGTGGTACCAGTACCGTGCTGTTTTGGTTACTGTAGCCTTGTAGATAGTTTGAAGTCAGTGACGCCTCCAGCTTTGTCCTTTTGACTTAGGATTGTCTTGGCAATGCGGGCTCTTTTTTGGTTCCATAGGAACTTTAAAGCAGTTTTTTTCCAATTCTGTGAAAAAGTCATTGGTAGCTTGATGGGGATGGCATTGAATCTATAAATAACCTTGGGCACTATGGCCATTTTCACGATATTGATTCTTCCTATCCATGAGCATGGTATGTTCTTCCATTTGTTTGTGTCCTGTTTTATTTCACTGAGCAGTGGTTTGTAGTTCTCCTTGAAGAAGTTCTTGACATCCCTTGTAAGCTGGATTCCTAGGTATTTTATTCTCTTTGAAGGAATTGTGAATGGAAGTTCATTCCTGATTTGCTCTCTGCTTGTCTGTTACTGGTGTATAAGAATGCTTGTGAATTTTGCACATTAATTCTGTCTCCTGAGAATTTGCTGAAGTTGCTTATCAGCTTAAGGAGATTTTGGGCTGAGATGATGGGGTTTTCTAAATATACAATCATGTCATCTGCAAACAGGGACAATTGGACTTCTTCTTTTCCTAACTGAATACCCTTGATTTCTTTCTCTTGCCTGGTTGCCCTAGCCAGAACTTCCAACACTATGTTGAATAGGAGTGGTAAGAGAGGGCATCCCTGTCTTGTGCCAGTTTTCAAAGGGAATTTTTCCAGTTTTTGCCCATTCAGTATGATACTAGCTGTGGGTTTGTCATAAATAGCTCTTATTATTTTGAGGTACGTTCCATCAACATCGAATTCATTGAGCCTGTTGAGCATAAAGGGCTGTTGAATTTTGTCAAAAGCCTTTTCTGCATCTATTGAGATAATCATGTGGTTCTTGTCTTTGGTTCTGTTTATATGCTGGATTACGTTTATCGATTTGCGAATGTTGAACCAGCCTTGCATCCCAGGGATGAAGCCCACTTGATCATGGTGGATAAGCTTTTTGATGTGCTGCTGAATCCGGTTGGCCAGTATTTTATTGAGAATTTTTGCATCGATGTTCATCAGGGATATTGGTCTAAAATTCTCTTTTTTTGTGTGTCTCTGCCAGGCTTTGGTATCAGGATGATGCTGGCCTCATAAAATGAGTTAGGGAGGATTCCCTCTTTTTCTGTTGATTGGAATAGTTTCAGAAGGACTGGTACCAGCTCCTCCTTGTACCTCTGGTAGAATTCAGCTGTGAATCCATCTGGTCCTGGACTTTTTTTGGTGGTAGGCTATTAATTGTTGCCTCGATTTCAGAGCCTGCTATTGGTCTATTCAGGGATTCAACTTCTTCCTGGTTTAGTCTTGGGAGAGTGTAAGTGTCCAGGAAATTATCCATTTCTTCTGATTTTCTAGTTGATTTGCGTAGAGGCATTTATAGTATTCTGTGATGGTGTTTGTATTTCTGTGGGGTCGGTGGTGATATCCCCTTTATCATTTTTATTGCATCTTTTTGATTCCTCTCTCTTTTCTTCTTTATTAGTCTTGCTAGTGATCTGTCAATTTTGTTGATCTTTTCAAAAAACCAACTCCTGGATTCATTGATTTTTGGAGGGTTTTTTGTGTCTCTATCTCCTTCAGTTCTGCTCTGATCTTAGTTATTTCTTGCCTTCTGCTAGCTTTTGAATGTGTTTGCTCTTGCCTCTCTAGTTCTTTTAATTGTGATGTTAGAGTGTCCATTTTAGATCTTTCCTGCTTTCTCTTGTGGGCATTTAGTGCTATAAATTTCCCTCTACACACTGCTTTAAATGTGTCCCAGAGATTCTGGTATGTTGTATCTTTGTTCTCATTGGTTTCAAAGAACATCTTTATTTCTGCTTTCATTTCGTTATGTACCCAGTAGTCATTCAGAAGCAGGTTGTTCAGTTTCCATGTAGTTGAGTGGTTTTGTTTGAGTTTCTTAGTCCTGAGTTCTAGTTTGATTGCACTGTGGTCTGAGAGACTGTTTGTTATAATTTCTGTTCTTTTACATTTACTGAGGAGTGCTTTACTTCCAATTATGTGGTCAATTTTGGAATAAGTGAGATGTGGTGCTGAGAAGAATGTATATTCTGTTGATTTGGGGTGGAGAGTTCTATAGATGTCTATTAGGTCCGCTTGGTGCAGAGATGAGTTCAATTCCTGGATATCCTTGTTAAGTTTCTGTCTCGTTGATCTGTCTAATGTTGACAGTGGAGTGTTGAAGTCTCCCATTGTTATTGTATGGGAGTCTAAGTCTCTTTGTAAGTCTCTAAGGACTTGCTTTATGAATCTGGGTGCTCCTGTATTGGGTGCATATATATTTAGGAGAGTTAGCTCTTCCTGTTGAATTGATCCCTTTACCATTATGTAATGGCCTTTGTCTCTTTTGATATTTGATGGTTTAAAGTATATTTTATCAGAGACTAGGATTGCAACCCCTGCTTTTTTTTGTTCTCCATTTGCTTGGTAGATCTTCCTCCATCCCTTTATTTTGAGCCTATGTATGTCTCTGCATGTGAGATGGGTCTCCTGAATACAGCAGACTGATGAGTCTTGACCCTTTATCAAGTTTGCCAGTCTGTGTCTTTTAATTGGAGCATTTCGTCCATTTACATTTAAAGTTAATATTGTTATGTGTGAACTTGATCCAGTCATTATGATATTAACTGGTTATTTTGCTTGTTAGTTGATGCAGTTTCTTCCTAGCCTCGATGGTCTTTACATTTTGGCATGTTTTTGCAATGGCTGGTACTGGTTGTTCCTTTCCATGTTTAGGGCTTCCTTCAGGGTCTCTTGTAAGGCAGGCCTGGTGGTGACAAAATCTCTAAGCATTTGCTTATCTGTAAAGGATTTTATTTCTCCTTCACTGATGAAACTTAATTTGGCTGGGTATGAAATTCTGGGTTGAAAATTCTTTTCTTTAATAACGTTGAATATTGGCCCCCACTCTCTTCTGGCTTGTAGAGTTTCTGCTGAGAGGTCTGCTGTTAGTCTGATGGGCTTCCCTTTGTGGCTAACCCAACCTTTCTCTCTGGCTGCCCTTAAGATTTTTTCCTTCATTTCAACTTTGGTGAATCTGGCAATTATGTGTCTTGGAGTTGCTCTTCTGGAGGAGTATCTTTGTGGCATTCTCTGTATTTCCTGAATTTGAATGTTGGCCTGCCCTACTAGGTTGGGGAAGTTCCCCTGGATGATATCCTGAAGAGTGTTTTCCATCTTGATTCCATTTTCCCCCTCACTTTCAGGCACCCCAATCAGACGTAGATTTGGTCTTTTTACATAATCCCATACTTCTTGCAAACTTTGTTCATTTCTTTTTCTTCTTTTTTCTTTTGGTTTCTCTTCTCACTTCATTTCATTCATTTGATCCTCAATCGCTGATACTCTTTCTTCCAGTAGATGAAATCCGTTACTGAAACTTGTATATTTGTCACGTATTTCTCGTGTCATGGTTTTCATCTCTGTCATTTTGTTTATGATCTTCTCTGCATTAATTAGTCTAGCTGTCAATTCTTCCACTCTTTTTTCAAGATTTTTAGTTTCTTTGCACTGGGTACATAATTCCTCCTTTAGCTCTGAGAAGTTTGATGGACTGAAGCCTTCTTCTCTCATCTCGTCAAAGTCATTCTCTGACCAGCTTTGATCCGTTGCTGGCGATGAGCTGCGCTCCTTTGCAGGGGGAGATGCGCTCTTGTTTTTTGAATTTCCAGCTTTTCTGCCCTGCTTCTTCACCATCTTTGTGGTTTTATCTGTCTCTGGTCTTGGTGATGGTGACGTACTGATGGGGTTTTGGTATAGGTGTCCTTCCTGTTTGATAGTTTTCCTTCTGACAGTCAGGACCCTCAGCTATAGGTCTGTTGGAGATTGCTTGAGGTCCACTCCAGACCCTGTTTGCCTGGGTATCAGCAGCAGAGGTTGCAGAAGATAGAATATTGCTGAACAGCAATTGTACCTGTCTGATTCTTCCTTTGGAAGTTTCCTCTCAGGGGTGACTCCACCCTGTGAGGTGTGGGGTGTCAGACTGCCCCTAGTGGGGGATGTCTCCCAGTTAGGCTACTCAGGGGTCAGGGACCCACTTGAGCAGGCAGTCTGTCCGTTCTCAGATCTCAACCTCCATGTTGGGAGATCCACTGGTCTCTTCAAAGCTGTCAGACAGAGTCGTTCGTGGCTGCACAGGCCTCTGCTGCTTTCCCTGTTTTTTTTTTAGCTGTGCCCTTCCCCCAGAGGTGGAGTCTACAGAGACAGGCAGGTTTCCTTGAGCTGCTGTGAGCTCCACCCAGTTGGAGCTTCCCAGCGGCTTTGTTTACCTACTTAAGCCTCAGCAATGGCGGGCGCCCATTCCCTAGCCTCGCTGCTGCCTTGTGGATAGATCGCCACAGACTGCTGTGTTAGTAATGAGGGAGGCTCTGTGGGCGTCGGACCCTCCCAGCCAGGTGTGGGATATATTCTCCTGGTGTGCTCGTTGCTTAAAGTGCAGTATTAGGGTGGGAGTTACCCGATTTTCCAGGTGTTGTGTGTCTCAGTTCCCCTGGCTAGGAAAAGGGATTCCCTTCCCCCTTGCACTTCCCAGGTGAGGTGATGCCTCGCCCTGCTTCAGCTCTCGCTGGTCAGGCTGCAGCAGCTGACCAGCACCAATTGTCCGGCACTCCCTTGTTAGATGACCCTAGTACCTCAGTTGAAAATGCAGAAATCACCGGTCTTCTGTGTCGCTTGCGCTGGGAGTTGGAGACTGGAGCTGTTCCTATTCGGCCATCTTGCTCCGCCCCCTAGGAATATATTTTTGATATGGAGTTTGACATAATTATTACATAAAAATGCCATATTTGGCCGGGTGCAATGGCTCAAGCCTGTAATCCCAGCACTTTGGGAGGCCGAGATGG
Source organism: Trachypithecus francoisi (assembly GCF_009764315.1). Taxonomy (NCBI): domain Eukaryota; kingdom Metazoa; phylum Chordata; class Mammalia; order Primates; family Cercopithecidae; genus Trachypithecus; species Trachypithecus francoisi. The sequence goes on from NW_022681465.1 coordinate 79,666,254, forward strand.
GCAGATCACGAGGTCAGGAGATCGAGACCATCCTGGCTAACACGGTGAAACCCCCTCTCTACTAAAAAATACAAAAAACTAGCCGGGCGAGGTGGCAGGCGCCTGTAGTCCCAGCTGCTTGGGAGGCTGAGGCAGGAGAATGGCGTGAACCTGGGAGGCAGAGCTTGCAGTGAGCTGAGATCCGGCCACTGCACTCCAGCCTGGGCGACAGTGCGAGACTCCGTCTCAAAAAAAAAAAAAAAAAAAAAAGCCATATTTAAGGTGTCATCATGGCATCTTAATTAATTATTTTCTTATTAAAATTAGCAAACCTATTAAAAATGGTGTGGTAAACTCTTAGCTTCCTGAAACAGAAGATGATGAGAATTCATAACCACCAAGCTGCCTAGTAGAAAATGCTGCCAATGAAATGTCAGGTTTTCAGCAGAAAAATTTGGTTAACTTATTCCCTCTAAAAAAGCATTAGGAAACAAATGGCAGGAAGCCATTGACAATGGATTATCCTATATATAATACTTAAATATTATGCTTCTAATATTTGAATCTAACTTGAGCTTTTAGTCCTGAAATTTAAATCCTAACAGATTTCACAGGAGTTTGCATTTATTTAGTGAATGCCAGTCCTTTTCTCTCTTTAAGAAAAAAAAAAAAAAAAGAATGTTTAGAGTAATCCCAAATAGATTCTACCACTGACATAATTTTATGTGGGATGTACATATAGATATAGTGTTAATTAATTAAAATAATGGGAAATCAGAAAGCACTCTGCCAAATGCAAAATATTGAGTAATAGTGTAGTTTGTTACTGCCTCCCCTAAATTTCAAAGCAGCAGTCTACACTGTGATTGAACATTACAATCACCTGGGGAATTTTTGAAATTTCGCCAGTCCCAGACCACACCCAAACCGCTTGGAAGATGCATCAGCGATCTTTAAACTCCCCAGCTGATTGCAATTTATATACAATGCTGAGAAACTCTGGCTTCAGATAATTTAGTCCCTGACACAGACTTGTTTTACCATAAGCACATGAGTATAACGTGTTTAAAAAAAAAAAAAAAAAAAAGACAAAGCATTTTTTAAGAAGAAAAACCCCCAGTTGAATATTTTTAGAATTGGCCCCTTCAGAAAAACTTATGTAAATTTCTAAAAGCATTAATTTTTTTCAAGAAATAATTGTTGGACGGTAAGGTAGTTTAAATCCAGACCTTACATGATATCAGTATCACCTCATACCACTACTTTAAAAGATGATTTAATTAATTTCATTCTTCCACTGATAATAACCTCGTGTCATAAGTGGGGCCTGATGACTTAAGCCTTATTTAGCCATAAACGTGGGAAGTGTCAGTCCATTCCGATAGATGTTTAAGAGAAGACTAAGCCACTATGTACAGCCTTCTTTGGCCTCAGTGCAAATAAATGAGGATTTTCTTGTGCTTCATTGGTATCTGATGGGCCACTATAGAAGTCTCTCAAAATTTGTGTAGTGCTAAGTACTGTGTCTGCCACCAGTTAGCTCCGTTGGTTGGAGCAGAGTATTAATGAAGCCAAGGCTGTGGGTTTGACCAGTTTGAATTCCTCTCTTATATGGCCACAGACTTTACCACTAGCTTCAGTGAGCTATCCCTAAAATATGTGTCTTTGGTCACAAAACAGAGTGGATGAGAAAGTGCAGAGGAATCAGTTCAAATCTATCACCACAACTAGAAAAACAACTCAAAGTACATGCCCAACTGACTGTAGCTGCATTGCATCATCTTCATGAATGATGCCCAGACTTCAAACTTGATCCAATTTTGATTTTGTTGGAAGCCATTTCAGTAAATTGAGAGAATAAGGTCACACTTTCTACACTGGGAGTCTGTAGGCATTTTATATGTATATGTACTGGATATATATATATTTTTAGAATATGATTATACATAGTCACTATAGTTATTTAGCAAAGCTCACAGAAAACATATTTTATAAAATCAGAGGAATAACATTTGCTCTTACTTGATTTTTTTATTAGGATTCAGAGATTAAATGGTTCCAAGACTACCTTCCAAAATGAGTCTTGCACTATCCACTACTGGTACTTGCACTGTCTACAACTTGCACTAGCTACTTTCAGTGTTTTTTTTTTTTTTTTTTTTTTAAAGGACTCATGCACGAATTATTAGTAACCCAGGAAATAAACATAGTAGCCAGTAGGTACTTTTTCAGTCCTCATCCTTCAACTTTAAGTAGGTCCCGGTGTCTCATGTTCCCTTCTTTGTGTTCATAAGTTCTCATCATTAGGTTCCACTCATAATTGAAAACATGCAGTATTTGGGTTTCTGCTTCTCTGTTAATTTGCTAAAGATAATAGCCTCTAGCTCCATCCATGTTCCCACAAAAGACATGATCTCATTCTTTTTTTATAGCTATATAATATTCCATGGTATATATGTACAATATTTTCTTTATCCAGTCTACTGTTGATGGCTATTTAGGTTGATTTCATGTCTTTGCTATTGTGAATAGTGCTGCAATTAACATATGCATGCATGTGTCTTTATGGTAGAATGAGATATATTCCTTAAGGTATATACTCAATAATGGGATTGGTGAGGTAAAGGGTAATACTGTTTTAAGTGCTTTGAGAAATTGCTAAATTGCTTTTCAAAGTGGTTGAACTAATTTACATTTTCACCAGCTATATATAAGCATTCCCTTTCCTCTGCAACCATGACAGCATCTGTTATTTTTGACTCTTAATAATAACCATTCTGACAGGTGTGAGATGGTATCACATTATGGTTTTTGTATGCATTTCTCTAATGCTTAGTGATGTTGAGCATTTTTACATATGCTTTTTGGCTGTGTGTATATCTTCTTTTGAAAAGTGTCTGTTCATGTCCTCTGCCTACCTTTTAATGGGGTTGTTTTTCTCTTGTAAATTTGTGTAAATTCCTTATAGATGCTGGATATTAGACCTTTTTTGGATGTGTAAGTTTGCAAATATTTTCTCCCATTCATTAGGTTGTCTTTGTGCTCTATTGATCATTTCTTTTGCAGTGCAGAAACTCTTTAGCTTAATTAGGTGCCCTTTGTCAATTTTTGTTTTTGTTGAAATTGCTTTTGACATCTCCTTTATGAAATCTTTGCCAGGGCATTTGTCCAGATCTGTATTTCCTAGGTTTTCTTCAAGAGTTTTTATGGTTTCACACTTAGGTCTTTGATCCATCTTGAGTTGATTTTTGTATATGGTGTAAGGAAGGGTTCTGGTTTCAATTTTCTGCATATGGCTAGCCTGTTATCCAAGTGCCATTTATTGAATAAAATGTCCTTTTCCCATTGTTTGTTTTTGTCAACTTTGTCGAATATCATATGGTTGTAGGTGTGGGTGCTGCTTTATTTCTGGGATGTCTATATTGATTCATTTGTCAGTGTGTCTGTTTTTCTACCAGTAGCATGCTATTTTGGTTACTGTAGCCTTGTAATATAGTTTGAAGTCCGGTAATGTGATACTCCTCACTTTGTTCTTTTTGCTTAGGATAGCATTGGCTATTTGGGCTCTTTTTTTGTTCCACGTGAATTTCAAAATAGTCTTTTTTCTAGTTCAGTGAAGAATGTCATTGGTAGTTTGATAGGAACAGCATTGAATCTGTAAATTGCTTTGGGTAGCATAGACCTTTCAATGATATTGATTTTTCTTATCCATGAGCATGGAATGTTTTTCTATTAATTTGTGTCATCTCTGGTTTCTTTCAACAATGTTTTGCAATTCTTTTTGTAGAGCTCTTTCACTTCCTTGATTGGCTGTATTCCTAGAAGATTTATTCTTTTTGTGGCTTTTGTGAATTGGATTGCATTCTTGATTTGGCTGTCAGCTTGGATGTTGTTGGTGTATAGAAATGCTACTGATTTTTGTACATTGACTTTGTAGCCTGAAAAATTGCTGAAGTTATTTTTTATATCTAGGAGCTATTATGCAGAGACTATGGGGTTTTCTAGGTATAAAATCATATCATCTACAGAAAGAGGTGGTTTGACTTCTTCTCTTTTTAGTTGGGTGTCTTTTATTTCTTTCTCTTCCCTGATTGCTCTGGCTAGGACTTCCAGTGCTATGCTGAATGGGAGTGGTGAAAGTGGGCATCTTTGTCTTGTTCTATTTCTCAGAAGGAATGCTTCTAGTATTTGCCTTTTCAGCATGATGTTGACTCTGGGTTTGTCATAGATGGTTCTTATTATTTAGACGTATTTCCCTTTAATGCCTAGTTTGTGGAGAGTTTTTAACATGAAAATATGTTGAATTTTATCAAAAGACTTTTCTGCGTCTGTTGAAATGATCATAAGGTTTTTGTTTTAGTTTCTGTTTATGTGATGAATCATAATTATTGATTTGTATATGTTGAACCAACTTTGCATCCTATGGATAAAGCCTACTTTATGGTGGCAGATTAGCTTTTTGATGTACTGTTGGATGTGATTTGCTAGTATTTTGTCCAGGATTTTTGCATCTATGTTCATCAAGGATATTGACCTGAAGTTTTCTTGTGTCTCTGCCAGGTTCTGGTGTCAGGATGATGCTGGCCTCATGGAATAAGTCAGGGAGGAGTCCCTCCTCCTCAATTTTTTGGAGTAGTTTCAGCAGGAATGGTATCAGTTCTTCTTTACACATCTAGTAGAATTTGGCTGTGAATCTGTCTGGTCCTGGGCATTTTCTGGTTGGTAGTCTTTTCATTACTGATCAACTTCAGAATTTGTTATTTGTCTGTTGGGAAATTCAATTTCTTTCTGGTTCATTCTTAGGAGGTGGTATGTTTCCAGGAGTTTATCCATTTCTTCTAGATTTTCTAGTTTGTGTGCATAAAGGTAGTTTTTCATAGTAGTCTCTGAGAAGTTTTTTTGTATTTCTGTGGGGTTGATAGTAACATCCCATTTGTCATTGTTGATTGAGTTTATTTGGATCTTCTCTCTCTCTTTTTTTTTTTATATTAGTCTAGTTAGTAGTCTAGCTAGTGATCTTTTGCACCAGAGATGGTAGTGCAGCAGGGTGCCTGCATGTATGTGTTTCAGGGGAATGTGATCACACTATTATGCCAGCAATGCGTACACATGTGCACTGGTGAGGTAGGGGAGGTGAGTTCCACCTATTGGCAAAGCAGTGTGTTGGGAGGCACCATAGGTAAGTGCATGCTGGCAAAATGGTGAAGAGGGGAACCCATGGTGGAGGGAGGCTGCATGTGGACTGGTGTGTCTGCAGGGGCTGTTCTGCTGGAACACTGTGACAGCCAGGTGCCGTCTACTGGTGAATGAGCTATGAATACAGTCCCTGGGAAGCATTCTGGTTGGGCTGAGGCTGTACTGCAATGAGGCACACCCAGGCTGGGGCCCAGTGGAGGCCAATAGACAGTGGGAAATTTAGATTGTACTGGCCCATCCCATAGACATGACTTTCCTGCTGTGTCCAGGTCTGACAGTCACCCTAAGGCTAATGTCTCCTAGAGGAGCATGGCAAGCCTTGCGGGATGAGTGTCCCTGGCTGTGCTGTACTGGAGACATTTCCATATCATACCCTGTGGGCTCCACAAAGGCTGGAGGCCTGCCCCTGTCACCTCTTTAAGCAGGTCTTCCTGACAGCTCAAGTGTCCACAGAGGTCATGGGGTCTCTTGCTGTTAGGATTCTGCAGTTTCATGGTGAGAGCAGGCCACTCCTCATCTATTCAACTCACTCCTTCCCCAGGAGTTACTGGGGGCTAGTAAGGAGCGCTACTGCTTGGAAGCCCTGTGGGGGGTTCTGAGATTCCTGTCCCCTCAGCCCAGCCTCTGTGTCCTCCCTTCATCCACTCTCAATGTCTTCCCTCTGAAGATCTGCTCAGAGTGTGCCAGTCTTCCCAATCTCCCGGTCTCTCCATGAGAGATGTTATTCCTGGCTGCTTCTAGTTGGCGATCTGGTCTTAAGTCCCCTGTATCCTTTTTACAGGACTCTGTTCCACTTTGGTATGTTAACATTGTGTTGAATTTAATTATCTTCTTTAGGAGCAACTCAACTCTAATATAATGACACAAAATCTCACAAAGCAAGTTACGTATCAGTGAGTGATTTGCTAGTACTGAGGGTATTTATTTACAGGGGGTTATTGGCATTACTGTAAAGCCCAATTTACATTAACATTTTCATGTTTTATAATCTATATGGTCAGTGCCCTGAAGGAATACAGTTAGATTTATGCTTCCAGAAGAGAAAAATGATCAGGCAATTTTAAGACATTAGTATCAGCTATAATTCACAGCTGATTTCTAAAGAACTTTAATATGCACACACATATGTATATGATAATTTAAGAATTAATATCTATAGTGATTTTGATAATATTTCTAAAAACGAGTGAAAATTATATGCTTTATGCTTCTTTATAGGTGAGCATATTGGTCTTTTGCAAATTTTCACAATAAAATACATATCACCACCAACAAAAAAAATACTGAATTAGTTTTACCCCAAATTAGAAATTAAGAGATGATATTACTGTTATAAACATTAACTTTAAGCAAAGTTAGATTTTATTTCTTTTGCTGTTTTCTAGAATTTTATTTGTAAAAGATGAGGAGATCCAATTAGACAATCTGTTCTTATGCCTGCTTTTCAAAGTCTTCTCTCTTCTGAATTTTGTAGTTTGGCTTTAATGGTGGAAGTGTTAGCAACATACAATGAAAAATGGGAATATGGGGTGAATAATAAGTTTGTGGCTGGGTATATGGTTTAACTTTAAAGTAAGCATAAGTATAAAATATTTTAAGACTAGTTAACATTTTAAGTCGTGGCAAACAGAATGAGATTATAAAAAAACATATTACTCTTAATCCAACATATTTCTTGCAGATCCACTTTTATTATTTACATTTCTTTCAACAAATGTAGAATAACAGAATGGTTGTATGTACTGGGTGCTTTGAAATCAACAAAAGGTAGCTTTATTGCACCTAGTACATACAACCATTTGGTCATGTACAGGAATACAAGCTGATTACAGAATGATCTTTTCTATTCCAAAAGCAGTATTAATGTAAAATAAAATGCAGGGAAGCATGTTGAGTTCTACAATAAAAGTATCTACAGGGGATAGTGATTTCGTAAGAAGTATTATTGTTCCTTCTGAGGGGATGGAGGAAAGGCCCCACATAGCATGATGGTTGAGTAATTTCTAAGAAGGTATTATGGATAGGTGTTTAAAATCAGAGTCAAGACAATGCAGTGGCTCAGAGCCCCAAATATGTCCACCTCTGCCTGTTTACCTGTATCAGATTGTCTGTCTCTCTTTAAGTACAATATTATTCCCATACCTTTATAAATGTGATAAACTCTTCTTTGACCTTCCACATGTAGGGCAGTCTTCTGGGTAGTCTTTGTTGTCACCTTTCTCTCTTCCCCCCACTGTTTTTTGTTTGTTTGATTTTTTTTTTAATTTTTTTAATTTTTTATTTTTTAGACAGGTTCTCACTTTCTCACCCAGGCTGGAGCAAAGTGGTGTGATTTCGGCTCACTGCACCCTCAACCTCCCCGGCTCAAGTGATCCTCCTGCCTCAGCTCCCCAAGTGCTGGGACTACAGGTGCACACCAGCATGTCCAGCTAATTTTTGTATTATTTGTAAATAAGGGGTTTTCCTGTGTTGCCCAGGCTGGTTTCGAAATTCTGAGCTCAAGGGATCTGCCTGCCTCTGCCTCCCAAAGTGCTGGGATTATAGGCGTGAACCACCATACCCAGCCGAATCAACTGGGTTAAGTTTCACTTCCGCAGCTCATACATGACTGTAATTAAGTTTTTTTTTCCTAATTCCCCTACCAGATTGCAAGCAATATATATGCATTACTGGTATAAATATCTACAGCAATAAACACTGTGCTTAGTTCATAGTAACAACTTAATAAACATTTACTGAAGCAAAGTCAAAGACAACTCATTTTGTTTCCTAATTGGTCACTGTAATATGGGCTCTTTTCCTTCCAAGCCTCTTCTTTGGTTTATCTCCCCTCTCCCTCATATCTTAACCAATTCCACCAGCTATATTCTCCTAAACAACACTTTTCTAACACAAAGCCTCTTCTTTTTCCCTTTGTCTCCATCAATCCTTCTCAAGTGGGGATGCTTTTGCTCCTAGGGGACACTTAGAAATACCTGAAGACATTGGCTGTCACAACTTGGATGAGTGGTGGTACTAGCACTTAGTGCAGAGAGATCTAGAATGTTGCTAAATATCCTGCAATGCAGAGGACATTCCTCCAAGAGTAAATAATTACCAAGTCCAAAATGTCAGTAGTGCAAGATTGGAAAGTGCTATTCTATACTAACTGAACATATATGCTAACTATCAACCTCCATGTGTATAAGGTATACCATCAAGCAATGTGGAAAACATGGCTGCCAAAAACCAACTACATCTGGCTAGCTGCTCATCTGCTAGGCTGTAAAAAACAGAGCTGCTGCATTGGTCTCAGACCTCAGGATAATTTTGTGCAGACCAGGAGGCCATGCTACAAATAGGCACTGGAAGTACATAGGACAGAATGAACAGATTTCACATGGGCAAAGTGTAGAAAAAAATGCATCCACACACCAATTAGGCTTCCTATAACAATGTCTTTGAACACAGACATTGATGGTTTTATGGTGTTTGCTATATGTGAAATAGTGTCTCTATTGTGGGAAAGAACAAACAAACCTCTAAGACTGTCTCACCATGGAACAACTCAGGCACTGTAGAATATTATTCTCAGTAGTCTCAGAAAAACTGTTAGAATTGATTAGCTAATATCTGTATAATTCAAAATTTACTACCAAACTTGGAATCCAAATTATTTATTGACCTGACTCTGTTTTCCCTCCTGTTTCTGCTGAAAACATTTTAAAGTAAAAGGAAGTGACTATGGGCTAAACATATAAGATTTTACATTTCAATTAAATCTAACCAATGTGAATTTAATGGCAAATTGGGCTACATATTTTCATGTGAATTTTCCAGTATTAAATTTGGACTGATTATTTTCTGGAAGAAAGAAAAGATATATATACTGCTCTTACTTGGCAGCAAAGCAATAGTGGGCAGCCTGTTCCACACTGTAAAATACGGTAATAACAAAAACATTAGGATATCGTAATAATATATATATGTTTATTCTGGGAACAGTGTAGTTGTCAAAACTCACACTGAGAAAAAAAAATTGGCACATAAAGTTTTAGGTCAAGCAATGTTACCTTGCAGAGGATTAAGTCTCTTGGGAGTTTTCCAGAGTGTCAATTTAGTAACATCTGCTTTTCATTTCTATATGTTCTGTTTCCCTGGAAACTTAAAATGCTCTAAATTCAACATAAACTCACCTTTTTGTAGCTCATTTTATTTTTAACAACTCTAAGATAGACTTTGATGTCAAACAGACTTTCAAAAATTTTTTCCTTTTTCTGAATGACAATGAATTACAATGTAACTCTACAGTTTCATAAAGTTAAACTTCATAATTCAACTTACTTTATTTCTTTAGTTGTGCTAACTTGGAAATCATCTAGGTAAATCTTTTATCAGGAGAACCCCTGATATAGAAAGATGTAGTTATTTGAGCCCCCATCTCAAAAGCTAACAAAAACTCCTCCAAACAATAGTTCATTGCTTCTCTAAGATACAAAAAATATTCCAAGAATAATAAGCAATACTGTCTAATGTCAACAAAGGAACAGATCCAAGATTTCATTTAAGTTCCCAAGTTTATTTTGAATATCAGTCAAAAATCTGTTGCCAACTACACTGCCCTCTTCCTCTGTTAGCAATTTCTTGGACAAATGTTGATTTCTCATAATAGTACCATTACCACTTTTCCCCTGCCCACCTTCACACATTCACATGCCCTACCATTGATGGGTTGGATGCCACTGGCACTCATCTCACGAAGGATTTTCAAACACTGATAATGTCTATTGAAGAAGTCATGTGTTTTCTGTCAATCACCTTCTCTGCACCTAACAGAGAATTTTCCAGACCTCCTTGGTGCCACCAAAAATAAAACTTTGGAGTTCCTGTTGGACTACCCAGTTCTAGCTCTTTCAATAGATTCTACGTCTTTCCATGGAATAGTGAAACATCTTTGAAAGGTTATTGCTTTATTATTTTTATTTTATCAATACAACAATGCTACACTCACCATAACTCAGAGGGTAGGATATATTGTCTTCCTTAGTCACATTCTCGTACACTCTACAATTCTCCCTCAGAACCTGCTTAAAATATATGGTGACTCTCAATTTTATAAAAGTCAAAACCAGCTTTTACAGATTGTCCTAGACTTTAGATTATCCTGAAAAGCACTTGGATATGTTATGCAAATTGAGTTTCATGTACAACTAGAAAGTGTTAAATATATGTGGATATCACCATTAATGAATTTCTAAATTTTTTTTCTAGTATGAATTCAAGGTTTTAAAAATCCTTGAGTCTAAAAATCATTACTGTATTTAAAGTTAGGATTAAAAAATTCAGCCTCCCACAAAAGATTAATAGCTAGTCTTTGTAAAATTATTACACCTTAACAAAGTCCAATTCTGAATTGAAATTTCATTGAGCACCTTTACTTAAGCAAATCATTTCAGTTAAAGTAATTTACATTGACCATTATTTTTAATTAATATGTTTGTGCTTTTGTCTGTGACAATTACATTTAATTCTTTGAAACTTTCTAGCAAAGGCTGGCTAAAGAGAGGTCTTGCTGGGAAGTTCCCAGATCTAGAGAGATTGTGTGACTCTGTTACCTATGTTTATTGGAGGTAGAAATGATAGCAAGTGCATGATTATAAAGGCAGAAGTGAACTTCTATGGCAAACCATGCCCAGGTGTATTATGTTCTATAGAAATGCCTAGGCGAAATCCAAGAAGTAAAACTGGAGCATTAATTTAAGTAACTGAAACTAGAATTTAAATTATACAGCAAAAGTTATGTCTACACAACTAAAGATTTAGAAAAGGAGTAAGAAGTAATGGAAGAGAGAAATGAAAGAAAGCTGTAATTCATTTTAGAAATGGAGTTTGGATATTTGTAATGGCATTTCAACAATTCTCATATAAGCATGATGTATTCATTGGGTGGGGATGGGACCAGTAATACACCTTGTTCTCTGTCGTAATGTCCTTGCTAGACCTGTGTATAATAAATTTAACACATTGATTTTGTTAATTATAATGTATAATTATGTGAAATTATTATGAGATATGTTTTGAAATTTTATTTTTTTTCTATTCAATTTACAAAGATTTAAGTGCCTGCTCTATGTCAGACCTTACACTGTCTGATACAGGTATAGTGATAAATAAGAAAACAATCTGCTCACAAGGGTCAATCATTCTAGTGCTGAAATAGAAAATAATATGGACTGCGAAAATGTTTGTGAAGCATATACACAAAAAGATATGAAAGGAGATAAGGAGTTTATTTTAGATGGGACAGTCAGAGAAGACTGAAAAGATAACATTTGAAATAAGACACAAAAGATAAAAATTAAATAACCTACAATAAACTGGAAGAAGATAGTCTGATGGATTTGGCTTGCTTACTTGGATCAATGGTGATGGCATTAACTGAAATGAGGAAGATTGTATGAGAAACAGATATTGAAGGTTTGTACATTTTGGACATGACTTTGAGGGGTCCATCATATAGACGGTTGTATATATAAATATGTACCTCAATGAATGATCTGGCCTAGCAATATCAACATAAAATGTAAAAATTATCAGCATTTGATTGTATTTAAAGTCAAAAAGGTGAAAACGCCTAGAGACAGAGTATAGATGAAAAAAATAATAGATTTCAGGAAAGGTAGTTTAGGAATTCCAGCATAAAGAGCTGTAGAAGATATTGGAGGAGTAAGATAAATTGTGTAAGAGATGGAAGGGAGAAGCTTGAGATATTTTTTAAAAAAGAGAAAACAGGAGTCAGTGGTGTCAAGAGTGAGAAGAAAGGAGAGTGTTTTAAGAAATAGGGACGAGTTGCTGTGTGTAAAATCATTGAGAAATCAAAGGAGAGGAAGACAGAGATATAGTCCAATGGAATTGGTAGCGGGATGATTTTGGTGACCTTGAGAATAAAAGTTTCAGTAGTGTGGTGGGGATGAAAGTGAGATTTGAAAGGATGAGAGTCTGAATGGGAGGTGAGGATGTGGATATGACAATTGTAGATTATTTATTTAAGAGATTTTGCTATTGTCACATGATCCTTAGGGTGTCACTTTGCAAGCCAGAAACCTCTGTGGCCAGCAGTGCATCTGCTTGGGTCTTTGCTTGTGCATGCTGAGGTCATTCCACCCACTCAGCTTGGCAGGCTGCAGTTGGCTCATGCTACCAGCCTGGATCCTATGCCTGCCAAGGGCAAGCCAGGCCCAGAGTGGTGAGGGTTGTGTGGGTGATCCAGTATGGGGTCTGGTCACTGTCCGCAGCCAGACACACTGGCTGCTGTGGTGAGGAGGGCAACTCCAGGCTCTGGCACAGGTGTCAGCTCCATGTGAGGCTGTGGCTGGACCAGACATACCTCATGCAGCCTCTGCTGCAGGCTCCAGCCTCTGGAGGTGGTGCTTGAGAGCTGGGAGACAGGAGGAACCTCCGAGCCCCAAAGAGGGTATTACAGTGTGTCACAGCCCTGACTTGAGGAACATCAAGGTCTGGCCTCCCAGAAGAGCTGCCATTCTTTACTCCCTAAGTCAGAGAGCACGTCATCACCCACAGCTTGGTGAGCCACTCAGTAATAGTTTACAGTTCTTTTGGCTCTTCAACAGGTCCTGAGTTCTTGTCCCACTTCTGGGAAGAATGAGATTATGCAGACAACTGGAGGGTGAGTAAGGCAGAGAGAAGCTTTACTGAGCAACAGAACAACTCCCTAGAGACCCAAAGTGGGTAACTCCTCTCCACAGCCAGGTCGTCCTGAAGAGTGAGTCTAGCTGAATCTGGCTTTTTTATGGGCTCAGAAGGGAGGAAGTGGGTGCTGATTGGTCCATGGGTGGCCATGGGCAGGCCTGGAAAAGGAACCACAAATTATCACTCTAGGTCACAGACTACACCCAGAACTGACAGCCTGGCCCCCAGGCTTCAGGCCATCCCTGGCTTGGCTTAAAAGTGGGGTTTTGCTGGGTACCTGCCCCTTCCTGCCTAGGAACCTGTCTGCCTCCCACTGCCATCAACAAGCTGTCCACGCACCCACGCTGTCCATGCTGAGAGGCGCCCGCAGGTCCACACCAAGCCGCCCTCAGGTCCCACCCAACCTCCCTCTCTGAGCTTGTTGGTACCCAAAGCTTCAGAGGGGGCTGAGGCGGCAGGGCACACCTAGCAGGTTCGCAACAACCTGGGCTCAGCTACAACTTTGCTCTGCGCTGGATCAGGTGCCGGGGAACAGGAGAGGCCAGGGAAGGGGAGCAGGCACTTCCAAGCATGCAGGGGTAGAAGACTTCATGTGCTCCCTTGAGCGCAGGGATGCCTGAATCCGGAGCGGTGGCTGCGCAGCCGCAGTTGCACCTGGGAGCATGGGGCTCTTTTTTTTTTTTTTTGAGACGGAGTCTGGCTCTGTCGCCCAGGCTGGAGTGCGGTGGCCGGATCTCAGCTCACTGCAAGCTCCGCCTCCCGGGTTTACGCCATTCTCCTGCCTCCGCCTCCCAAGTAGCTGGGAGTACAGGCGCCCGCCTCGTCGCCCGGCTAGTTTTTTGTATTCTTTAGTAGAGACGGGGTTTCACCGTATTAGCCAGGGTGGTCTCCATCTCCTGACCGTGTGATCCGCCCGACTCGGCCTCCCAAAGTGCTGGGATTACAGGCTTGAGCCACTACTGTCAACTCAATATGGGGCCCGGCTCCCGCTTGTTCCCAACCCCCACGGGCTCCAGCCCCAGCCACACCTCCCCCGCTGCAGGTGACATCTCCACAGCAGGTACTTCAGATGGGCCTCTGCTGCCATTACTGTGAAACTAAACAGAGTAATGAGCAGTATCTTGTGAGAAATGAAGATTTTTTTTTTAAAATGGGGCATAGTAAACACATTTTAGACACTAGTGAGGATAGTACAATAAAAAGGAAAGCAATATGGATAAAGAAGATATAAGATGATTATAGAAGCAAAATCCTTGCAAGGACAAGGGAGAACGGGATCTGGAGCACCAATGGAGGGTACTGTCCTGGTTGACTGGAGCAAGGATAGTTTTTTTTTTTTTTTTTTTTTTTTTTTTTTATTGACTAGGAGAAGCACCAGATCCATATACCTGCAAGCAGGACAATTTGGTAGTGTGAAAATAAGACAGTTTCCTTCCAATAAAATTTGTTGAGTTAATTTAAACTAAATAATAATTTCTAGTTTTTCAATGAAATATGAGAGTATGAAGATTATTAGGTAGGATATGTGTGTATGTGTGTGTTTGTGTGGTGAAGGGAATTGTGAAGGGTTTGAAAAAGAAAGAAGGTTTAAAATTGTTTCCTTGGAAAGGGAGATACAATTTACTATGAAAAGATAGCAAAATCACACAACATTATAAAGTATGCTTTTAAATGCACAATAGATAATTTAAAATAAAACCAATCAACACATTTATATCATTTTATTCCATAAACTTCATAGGCATAAAGAAGGTGGAAAACTGGATCCCAGGAGGATTTAAATGTATTAGGTAAAGCAACCTAGTGTGCTTAGAAGTGTATGATTGAAATAGTGCATCAAGAAATAGGAGCAAGAAAGTAAAGACAGGAAGGAATAATGAATAAAAAAAAAAGTGGTGGAACAAGTGAATTGGATTAGAGTTTTTAATAGGGTAGAAGAATTATTTCTGTTAACTGAAAGTAAAGAAAACAGAGAAAAATTGGAAAGTACTTGAAATCAGGATTTCAGACATGGGTGTATTTACTCATGATGATGTGCATGATCCAGGCATGATTTGGGAATGAGTGGCTAAGGCTATTGAAATTAAAGATTGCCATATGTGTCGCAGGTAAAGAAACCATAGGCCAGTGCTGTATGTATCACTTCCTTGGATGCTCAAGTCATCAGAAATACAACAGGGCTAGAGGTAGAGGTATGTGAGTTTTCAGTGTATGAGGGACAGTGACCAGGAAGTTCAGAGAGCAGCAATAAAGGGCAGAGTGTAGCATGAAATGAAAGTTGAAAGACCTTGCATTTGGGAAGAATGAAGGGAAGAAGGAAATGAAATGAAGGAATTTAAATGAAATTTAAAAGCAGCAGTGGGAAGCAAGGGATCTCCTAACGCAATACCTGGTCCTGGGACAGATGAGAAAGAAATAGAAAAAGCAGCCTCCGTTTGAGAAGTCCTCCAGGGAAGAATCATGACCTGGTTTTAGTCAAGGTAAAGATAACAAGGATAAAGGAGACTGTTGATCACAGATGAGTGTTTCAGAGAGCAAAGAAAAAGGGTCTGAGAGGGAAGGAAGACATATAGGATGTGTCAGATTAGAGGATGATGGATGATGATTAGATTAAGACATCTCAAATCAAACCATACACTGCAAAGCTTGGATTTCTTGTGCTGCTACAGGGAAAATAAAAATGTGAGTTATGGTGGCATTGGTTCCTGTAGACTCTAGGAAATGGAGAGAAATCAACAAAAGGTAGTCCATGATGCTATGAGGACCTGATTATTATTACTTCTTATAGTTCCATATATCCTAAGATCTTTGGGTGCATCAATTTTATATTACAGGGCCAGGTGCGTGGTTTATGCCTGTAATCCCAATGCTTTGGGAGGCCAAGGTGGGAAATTCGTTTGAGGCCAAAAGTTCTAGACTAGCCTGGGTAACATTGTAAGATGTTGCCTCTGCAAAAAATTTTTTAAAAAATTAGCTGGATATGGTGGCTCATGCCTTTAGTCCTAGCTACTCAAGTCTAAGACAGGAGGATCACTTGAGCCCAGGAGTTCAAGGTCACAGTGAGCTATGATTGTGCCATTGTACTCCAGTCTGGGTGACAGAGTGAGAGCCTGTCTAGAAAAACATTATTACATGTTGTAGAGTTATGCAATGCTGAGACAAGCACATCAGTTGGAAGCAATTTGAAAATGTATTTTGTTATATGTTATACATGCTAAATTTCTCCTCTTCTTTCCCAGAACAGGGGAGACTTAAATTTCATCAGAGTTTAGACCCCAAGTTTTATATTTTATCATTACTCATTTTCGTTTTCCAAATGAAAACACCTATAACATAATCTTGCCTTCACTGATGTACTTTAGAATCCTCAAAAAACGTAATATTGTCATTATTCCTCTTATACTCAATCACCTCCTCTTATATTAAATCACCTCACACTAATTCCACGCTTATTATGTAGGTTTGGAATTGCGAATCTGCAATTTCATCAGTAATGCCCTCCTAAACCTGTTAATTCCTTTCAGGAAATGTAAATCTCTGAACAGCAAGTGATGGTGCTAGGATGAATTGCACAGTCAGTAATACTATAAGTTCCTCAAATGTTTGAGTCATAGTACAGGCTTGTTTTTCACTCTAATGCAGAGTTTTTTTACTCATCTGATATTAGATCAGACATACTACCTTAATGAACTGTGCTTCTTCCCATCTGTAGCATGGGACATAGGTAGAAGCCAATTTCATTGTTGTGCCTTGAAAGCAGCAAAAGATTTCATGACAAATAGTTAACTCCAATGAACTCCCAAAAATTATATATTTCAGATCAGAAATCTCTCTTTGTTTAATTCAATATAGAGTGAAAATGGCTATTCATGGGAATCAATAGCAAGCAGAAACTGATATCAAAACCTGCAGATGGTGACATTTGAACTGGGTCTTACAACATGGACAGGTCTCTGAGACTATAAGAAAAGGCTGAGGACTAAGTGTTTTCAAACATACGCCTGCTTGAAAAAGATGACACATTCAGGAATAAACTGCAGAGTTCAATGTGGTCATAATTAGTGGTGTGTGTGTATGTGTGTGTGTGTGTGTGTGTTTCAGAGACAGGAGTTAACACATAAAAAATCATATCCACATGAGCAATTTGTCTTTCCAGTAAATTGCATATTGCAATAAAAGTGATGACTCTCAATTCTCACATATTTTTTATAATGTTAAGTGTAATACTGTAAACCTTGAATAACACCATGGGACCTATATGACTAGTGATGCTGGAAGTGCTCCCAAGAAGCAGAGAAAAGCCATAACATTACAAGAACAGTTGAATTGCTTGATATGTACCATAGGTTGAGATCTGCAGCTATGATTACCCACCATTTCAAATAAATAAATCCATCATTAGGTCCATTGTTAAAAAAGAAAAGGAAATGCGTGTAGCCATTGCTGCAGCAATACCAGCAGGTAAAAATCCCTTGTAAAATAGCTTTTAATCTTGTATTGAAAATGCTGCTTTTATGTGGATGCAGGATTGGTCTAAGAAAGGCATGGCAATAGACTCTAATATAGTTCAAGGAAATACAAGATCGTTATCTGACACTTTAAAGCAAAAAGAAGGTGAATGATCTAAAGCTAGAGAAGTTAATGTCAGCAAAAGATAGTTTGATAATTTTAGGAAGAGGTTTGGTTTTTAAAAAAATGTCAAGATAACAGGAGAAGCAGCTTCTGTCAAACAAGAGGCAGCAGACAAGTTCCCAGATGCCATTTAGAAAATCATTGAGGAGAAAGAATGTCTGCTGACAGAATATTTAATGCAGATGAACATGCCTCATGCTGGAAAAAAATACCACAAAGGGCGTTTATTAATCAAAAAGGGAAGAGAGCACCAGGATTTAAGGTAGGAAGGGATAGGCTAACTTTACTATTTTCTGGAAATGCAGTGGGGTTTATAATCAGGACTGCCCTTGTCTATAAAGCTGCTAACTCTGGAACCTTGAAGGGAAAGACAAACACCAGTTGCCAATATTTTGGCTATACAACAAGAAGGCTTGGATAACGTGAACACTTTTTCTGAATTGGTTTCATCAATGCTTTGTTCTTAGAGTCAGGAAGTACCTTACCAGTAAGGGACGCCTTTTAAAGTGCTTTGAATATTGGCAATGCCTCTGTCCATCTAGAACCCCATGAGTTCAACACCAAAGATGTGGAAGTGGTCTACTTGCCACTAAACACAATGTTTAATTCTGCCTCTGCATGAGAGGGTCA
The DNA here is from genome assembly GCF_009764315.1 of Trachypithecus francoisi. Taxonomy (NCBI): domain Eukaryota; kingdom Metazoa; phylum Chordata; class Mammalia; order Primates; family Cercopithecidae; genus Trachypithecus; species Trachypithecus francoisi. Next base: position 79,684,380 of record NW_022681465.1, read on the forward strand.
CAAGGACTTTAAAGACTCGTTACACACAGCACTCTATGGAAAGAATTGTCAGTTCTGTGGGATAGAACCTCAATAGGGAGAGCATTATGAAAGTCTGGAAGGAAGAATGCCACCATTGAAGATGGCATTCTTGTTATAGAAAAAGCCGTGAAAGCCATCAAGCCTGAAACAATAAATTCCTGCTGGAGAAAACTGTGTCCAGATGTTGTGTATGACTTCACAGGATTTATGACAGAGCCAATCAAGGATATAATAAAATAAATTGTGGATATAGCAAAAAGGTAGGGGGTAAAAGTTTCAAATTATGGATGTTGGAGAAATTCAAGAACTAATAGACACCACACCAGAGGATTTAATAGAAGATGACTTGCTGGAGATGAGTGTTTCCAAACCAGAGCCAGACAATGAGAAAGAAGATGTACAAGAATATGCCAGAAACAAATTGGCATTAGACAATCTGGCAAAAGTGTTCTAATTATTCAAGACTGCTTTGAGTTTTTTATTTTATTTTTTTTTTATTTCAAGGACCCTTCTATGATACAGGCACTGAAACTAACCCAGCGGTGGAAGTAGAACTGGTATCATGTAGAAATATTTTTAGAGAAATTTAAAAGCAAAAAAAGTAACGTTGAAGTTATGATGTATTTCCATAAATTTATACTGACTGTCACTTTCTCCTGATTCCCCTTCCACCTCCTGCATCTTTTCCACCTCTGCCACTCCTGAGACAGCAAGACAAGACTTTGCCCTTCCTCCTCTAAGCCCACTCAACATGAATATAATGAGGATGAAGAGCTTTATAATGACCTTTTCCTACATAAATAATAGTAAGTTTATTTTCTGTTTCTTATGATTTTCTTAATAACATTTTATTTTTCCCAGATTACTTTATTGTAAGAACATAGGACATAATGCATATAACATACAATATTTTGTTAATCAACTCTGTATATCAGTAAGACTTCTGGTCAACAGTAAGCTATTAGTAGGTAAGTTTTTGAGGAGTTATTGTAGGGGTCAGTGCCTCTAACCTCATTTTGCTCAAGGTCAACCATATTTTAGGGGTTACTAAAGAGCCACTAAACACTTTCATATTAGCTTTCTGCTTATCCAGATTTTTCTTAGCATATAAAAAATAATGATTCTAACACTTAAAAATCTTAAAGGTCTTACATTGCATTTTGAAGTAGTGAATATTTCTTTAGAATTGAGGTAGGAATATATTTAAACTAAGTCGTTTTCTGTCAAAATTTGAAAAAAAAATTATCTAAAATTGTATCAGAAATCCTAAATGTTATTTTTGTTTCCTGTGAATAAATGATATAATAAAATTGCCTTAAAATAATTTTGGAAAATTTTGCTTTCCAAAACAACTCCAAAATAGATGAGAAAGCAAGAGATCATGAAGTCTGTAAAGCAATAGAAAAATGAGATCAAAGAGCACAATGTATTTGAAGGCTGTGGCTATGAGCAGGTTTGTGACAGGTGAAGATGAGAAGCTGGTGCTTCATGACAACAATACTAATGAAATAGGTCCAAGTTTAGGACAAGAGACAAACAAGGAATCTAGTGCAATTCTGCTCCTTGATCACCCTCAACAATCTGAACACCAAAAGGCAACAAGCGAGAAAAGTAGAACAGGCCAGCATACCAGTTACAGAGCTCCCTGCCTGGTTTCAAATCCTCACACTACGATTGACTGGCTTTGTGGTTAGTAAGCAAGTTACTTAGGCTCTCCAAACTCCTCAGTTGTTGTGTGTAAACATGATACAAAACAACCAGAAAATAATAAACAAAATGGCAGTAGTAGGTTTTTACCTATTGTATTAGTCTGTTCTCATGCTGATAATAAAGATATACCTGAGACTTGGTAATTTACAAAGAAAAGAGGTTTAGCTGATTAACAGTTCCACATGGCTGGGGAGGCCTCACAATCATGGTGGAAGGTAAATGAGGAGGAAAGGCATATCTTGCATGCAGCAGGCAGGAGAGCTTCTTCAGGGGAACTCTCATTTATAAAATCATCAGATCTCATGAGACACCTTCACTATCATGAGAACAGAATGAGGGAAACTGCCCCTATGATTCAATTACCTCCACCTGGTCCCACCCTTGAGATGTGGGGATTATTACTATTCAAGGTGAGATTTGGGTGGGGGACAGCCAAACCATATCATTCCACTGCTGGCCCCTCCCAAATCTGATGTCCTCACATTTCAAAAGTAATCATGTTTTCCCAACAGTCCCCCCAAATATGGGCCCTTATCTCACTCTTTATAGAAGAATCACCTCAAAATGGATTAAAGCCTTATATGTAATACCTGATATTATAAAACTGCTAGAAGAAAATGTTGGAGAAAATTTCATGATCTGGACAGTGATTTCTTGAATATGATCCCCAAAGCACAGGCAATGAAAGCAAAAATAGACAGATGGGATTGCCTCAAACTAAAATGCTTGTGCACAGAGAGGAAACAATCAAGAGTGAAGATACCATCCACAGATTGAGAGAAAATATTTGCAAGCCATCCATCAAATAAGGGATAATAAAATAACAATCTACTCAATAACAAAAAACAAATAACTATTAAAAATGGAGAAAGGATTTGAATAGACATTTCTCAAGAGAAGACATACAAATCATTAACAGAGAGATGAAAAAAAGGTCAACATCTGTAATCTGCAGAGAAATGTAAATTAAAACCAAAATGAGATATTGTTTCATATTTGTCAGATTGGCTATTAACAAAAAGATGAAAGATAAGTGTTGGTGAAGATAGAGAGAAAAGATGAACTCCATACACTGTTGGCAGTATTATAATTTAGTACAGCCATTTTGGAAAACAGTATGGAGCTTCTTCAAAACACTAAAAATAGAACTGCCATATGAACCAGCAATCCCACTACTTGATGTATGCCCAAAGGAATTGAAATTAGTATGCCAAAGATATGTCTGGGAACAACAAATGGGAGCAGAGACTCTGAGGCACTGGTGCATACTCCATTGTTCCACCAGAATTCAATTATAAAACACAAATTCGAAGACAAGATAATTAAGCATTTCAAGACAGTAACCACAGAGTATTACCAAGCACCAGGTCCTTCCGAGGGTGGTGCTAGCCCTGTGCATTTCTTTGTTTTGAGGGGGAAACTTTGAAGGATAATACTATATTAAAATACTTGAAAGACAAATGGTTCCAAAGTCTAGGGTTTTTGTTAGACTGTGTTTTACCTCAGCATCAAAATTGACATCCTGTGACTCTGCTAGGACTGTGAAGACCAGCTATTCCTTCAGTAGTGTCACCACTCAGGAACAGGAGCCAAAGTCAAAGACAGGATTTTCTCGTGATTTGAACATTATAGGCATTTACGTATATGTGAATAAAATATTTTAAAATTGTGACATATGTCGTACCTATGACTGCTGCATAAATCTGTATGTATAGTTTAAAAATATTGAACACTTATGTGATCCCCACCCATATAATATGTAGAAAAATTCCAGCACTCCAACTCCAATATGTGACCTTTTCTAATCACAAATCCATCCCTCTTCCAGAAGTAAGCATACTCCTATCTTCCTTTTCAGTCATAATGTAAGGAACTAATCAAATATGACTAGGCATGTGTAAAAGCAAGAAAATCTTTCATATAAACAGTGGAAATGTCAGTAAATAGAAACAGATTCAGAAGTATTAGAAATAATGGAATTAGTAAACCAAGCCTTTCAAATAGGTATTTTGCATGTGCCTAAAGATTTTAACAAAAACTAGAATATAGTGAAGAGATAATTTTAAAAGATATTTTAAAAACACATAATGAAACTTCTAAAGGTGAAAAATTAAAAGGGGAATTAGACATACCACAATTATAGTTGGGTATTTCAACACTTGTCTCAGGAAGTAAAAAAATAAGGAGGCACAAAAATTAGTAAGATCGTTGAATAACACTATTAGCAAATTGACCTAATTGGCATTTGTACAACACTACACATACCAGTGGTGAAAAACATACTCTTTTTAAAATTTTTTAATTTCAAGCTTTATTTTAGATACAGAAGGTACATGTGCAGGATTTCTATGAACGTATTGCTCCCAGGCAGTGAGCATGATATCCAATAGGAAGTTTTTCAACCCACAACCCCCTCCCTCCCTCTTCACTCCAGTAGTCTGCAGTATCTATTGTTCCCATGTTTATGTCCACGTGTGCCCAAGGATTAGCTCCCACTTATATGTGAGAACAAAAAAGATGCATTTTACAAGTGCACATGAAATATAGACCAATATAAACTATGTGGTAGAACATATATTTAGAAGTATCAATAAATTCAAAATTTGAAAACACACAGAATATGTTCTCTTACTATAATGTAATATATTCATAAATCAATTAAAAATCAGGAAACCCCAAAATATTTTGAAATTAAACAACATACCTTTAAATAACGTGTGGGTCAAATAAAGAAATCAAAAGACAATTGGAAAATATTTTAATTAATTTCGAATGGAAAAAAAGGATATCAAAATTCTGGGTATGTAGCCAAGGTAGTACTGGAATACATTTTATAAATTTAAATGCACATATTCAAAAAGAAAAAAATAATTATCTAAGCTTCAAACTTAAGAAACTGAAAAAAAATGAAAAAATTAACCCGAAGTCAGTAAGAAAAAGAGAATAACAAAAAATAAGTGTGGAAATTAAAAAGTAAACAACAAAATTAGAAAGAGTTTTGAATATTTATCCTGAATTTCAAAGAATTTAAAAAGAGAGAGGAACCCAAATTACCAATATCAGGCATTAGAAAAAGGTTTATCACCACAGATGCTAGACATAGTAAAAAGATAATAAGGGAATATAATAACTTTTTGCCAATAAATCCAAGTTGAAGTGGACAAATTCCTTGAGAGACATTAATTTCTAAACTGACACAAGAATACAATATATTTAATGATCTGAATAGCCTCATATACATAAAAGGAATAAAATTTGCAATTATAAATCTTCCTTTATAGAAAATTGCAGGCCCTGTTGGCTTTATTTGAAATTCTGTGAAACATTTAATATGAAGAATATCCATTTTATACAAACCCTTTCAGAATATATAAGACTACTGAATGCCTCCAAACTCATTTTATAAAGTTGGCATTGTTTTGAAACCAAATCCAACAAAGACATTAGGAAACAAAATTACAAAGATTCCTCATGAATGGAATCAAACACATCCTTAACAAAATATTAACAAACTGACTCCAACATCATATAGAAAAAAAAGATAAAGTTTATCCCAGAAATGCAAGGATGGTTTGTCATTAAAAAAAATAAGTCAATGTAATTGGTTAGCAGACTAACCAAGTAATTATGTGATCATCTAAATACATGCAGAAAAACAATTTGACAAAATTCAATATCCATTCATAATAAAAACTTTCAACAAAGTAGGAATAATAGGAAACTCTCTAAATTTGATAATGAAATCTGAAAAAAAAAAAAACAACATGCAATTAATGGTACAAGAACGAACACTTCTCCATTAAGATTAGGAAAAAGGCAAGACTTTTTACCCTCATCATCATTATTCAACATTATACTAGAGGTCCTGACCAGTGAAATAATGCAAGAAAAGTTAATTAAAATGTGGATAAGAAGATACAGATTTGAGTTTAAAAAATAGAATTGTTTTTATTAATAGATAGTATGATTGTATGTGTTGAACATCCTAAGAATCTTCAAAATCCTATTACAACTAATAGGTTAAATTAAGAAATAAAGAGAACAATGTACCATGGTTAAATATTAAAAAATGAAACATTTGAAACTCTAATGTCTTCCAAATTTAACAGGTTGCCCTATCAAAATAAAATACTATCTGGTTGTTTCCATAGAAATTGATAAAATGGTTTCAAAATTTATGTGGAAATGCAAAAGACCTAGAATAGCTGGGACAATTAAAAAAATTAGAGAAATTTCACTATCTTATTTCAAGGCATAACATAAAAGTACAGTAATTAAGACAGTGTCAAAATTGCATTACATTGATTAAATAGAAGAGAAAGTCCAGCAATTGACTATAAATATATGGTCATTCTTTTACAAAGGTGTTATTGTAGCTCTAAATTCAAAGGATAATCTTTTCAAAAAATAATACTAGAATAAACAATTGGATATCCATAGACAAAAATAATAAAACTCAATTCTACATCACATGATATAAAAATGTTAATTTGAAATTTATCCTAAATTTTAATGTAGGGGCTAAAATTATAAACTTCTAGGAGTAAACATAGCAGACAATCTTTGTGACCTTGGAGTGGGCAAATATTTTTAAATAGGAAACCAAAAGCATTAATTGTTAAAATTGGATAAATTAAATTTTTATTAAAACTGAATAGGCTGCTCTTTGAAAGTCATCATCAAAAAAGAATAGTCATAAATTGAAATAAATTATTCACAATACAATTTTACAATGTGATATAATTTGACTGTGTCCTCACCCAAATCTCATCTTGAATTGTAGCTCCCATAATTCCCACATGTTGTAGAATAGTCCCCATGGGAGTTAACCGAATCATGGATGCAATTTCTCCCATACTGTTCTTGTGATAGTGAATAAGTTTCATGAGATCTGATGATTTCATAACGGGTTTGCCCTTTCACTTGTCTCTCATTTCTTTCTTGTTGGCAGCCATGTAAGAAATATCTTTCAGGCTGGGTGTGGTGGCTCACGCCTGTAATCCCAGCACTTAGGGAGGCGGAGGCGTGGATCACCTGAGATCAGGAGTTCAAGACCAGCCTGGCCAACATGGTGAAACCTTGTCTCTACCAAAAATACAAAAATTAGCTGGGCGTGGTGGCAGGCGCATCTAATCCCAACTACTCGGGAGGCTGAGGCAGGAGAATCACTTGAACCTGGGAGGCAGAGGTTGCAGTGAGCCAAGATCGTGCCATTGCACTCCAGGCTGGGGACAAAGGCGAGACTTCATCTCAAAAAAAAAAAAGAAAAAAGAAAAAGAAAAAAAGATGTGTCTTTCACCTTCTGCCATGACTGTGAAGCCTCACCAGCCACGTGGAACTGTGAGTCCATTAAACCTCTTTTTTTAAAAAATAAATTACCCAGTCTTGAGTATATCTTTATCAGCAGTATGAAAATGGACTAATCCACAATGTGTTAAAATAATAATTCAAATAATTACAAAGGGCAAAACATTTGAACAGACACTTTACTAAAGAATATATACAAATGAAACATAAGAAAAAATACTCAACATCATTATTTATGAGAGAAAAATGTAAATTTAAACCTTCTTGAGTTGCCGTTGCACACCTAGTAAAATGGCTAAAATGTAAAAGGCTGGAAATACCAAGTGTTGGTGAGGATGCGGAACAATTTAAACTCTTATATGCATATATATATGACTGCTGAGAAAGTAAAGTGATAAAACTATTCTGGAAAACAATCTGTTAGTTTCTTGTGTAATTAAAAATTTGCATATTGTGTGACCCAGTAAATCCTCTCCTAGTGATTTACCCTAAAAAATAAAAAGATATGTCCACAAAAAGATGTGTACACTTACAGTAGTTGTACTCATAATAGTAAGAAGCTGGAAACAACTAGTATGTACTAGAGTGAATCTGTAAACAAGTTGTGCAACCTCCATACAATGGGATTAACGCTCAGCAATCCAAATGAAATAAACTACTAATTACAAAACATGGATAATGTTAGAAAACATACTGAGTAAAACAAGTCAGACACAAAAGAGAACACATTGGATACTTTTATTTGTGTGAAATCTAGAAGTGGCAAATTTAATAATTTAGTGAAACCAAGCTGATAAGTATTTACCTGCAGCCAGGGATAAAGGAGTGAGATTGAGTTCATAAAGGCATAAGAGAATTTGAAGGGATCATGGACTTACGCTGTATACTTACCAGGATGTTGTTTATATAGGGATATATGTGCTTTGAAAATTCAGCCAACTGTACACTTAAAATACATGCCTTTATTTTTATGAAATTTATACCTTAATAATGCTCATGTAAGAAGTTTTAAAATATTCTAATAGATAAATTAAGAAGATAATCAACCAGAAAGACTTTTTCAAGTTTTACTAAACCAGAAAGGAGTCTGACCTACTATATCCACATTAAAAATAAGTCTAAATTGCACAGTAACTTGAATTTACCAAGTAAATATACTCTTTGGACAGATGCCTCAAGTTTTAGGCATGTAGCCTTTACCTTTCCTTTATTGTTATTTTCCAACTTCTTTCTTTGTGTTAAAGAAGCTATTTTAAGATAAGCCACAGGCCTCAAACTGTCTATTTCTTTCAGTATAGTGACAGAGAAATAAACATTTCCCGTTCTTCTTCTACTAATGCCAGGTCACAGTCAGCAATCTCTTTGGTTACTGTCATGGGTAGCAGCCTGTCTTTTTCAATGGTAAGAATGCATTAATCCATCTGATAAAGGGCAGTTTGAGGAAGGTGAGCACAGCTCAGAACTCTTTAATCTGTCAAGTCCTATTTTCTTTTACCTTTGAAATGCTCCAGAATCCTCTTTCCAATCAGTCATAAGTAAGCCTAACATCTCACCCTAGAGTTTACATTAACCTTTAATAATATTATTGGTAGACATAAGGATAATTTACCAAAAAAGTGGTCTATGAATTTTTGTATTATTAGTGTCTATATTGTATTATGAATTTACTTTTCTTGTCTTTGTTAATACACATATACACTATATTTCTAGACTGTGAAGAGAAAATATTAAAGACATTGCTGAGTAAATAAAATGATGTTTAAGTTATTTTCTATATGAAAACAACTTATGGGTTATTTATAATAAGACTTCGATTGTGAGGCAGAGAGCTTGTTAAGGAATAAATACCATTACGAAATAAATAAATCTTCTCAATACATTTGGAAAGTCATAAATTACATGCTTTATTATATAGATTAGAAGTTATCGTCTTTAAAACCCTATGGTATAAAACCAAGAGAAAAATGTGTGCAACTGATATAATTGTTTCAGTGAATTAGAAAATTTTTAATTTCCTCTACATAATTCCTATCAGAGAAATCCCTAGTGACAATTTCATCCCAACATCCCTGGCAGCATCTCCAATTGTGTGTGACATAATTATCCACACAAGCAGATGAAAGCCCATTACTGGAAATGGCAATATTTCTAACTCACTTAGAGGGTATGCACTAATGCAGCTTAAAACATTTTCCAGTTTAACAACTACTTAATTAGTTATTTCTTCCTTGTAGCCATAACTTTTATCCTCTCTACCCCAATGTAGTTACAATTAGAGATGTCATTTTCATGGGCAACTCTTAATTACTCATGCTAATGAGCACACATCCGGGTGCAGTTTTATATCAAAAGTATTAGTTTTAAGAAGTCTTGACGTATGTCAGGCAATCAGTAAACAGGTGTGTTCAACATTTACCATGCACCCAACACTACTCAATACTCTGTTAATATGACATGGTAAGCAAAAAGAAATATAAACTTCTATCTTCAAAAATTTTATTCATAAATAAATAAAATACAAACACACAAAGCAGAGATTACTAAACTTTTAATATCAAGCACAAAAAGTGATAATCGTTATAAATATCATGTATCTGACTGACTGTGGAAGTGGGGAGGACAACCACTGAGAAATTTCTATGTGGCAGATATTGTTAGAACTTTTGTCATATTTAATATAGCAATATATGAGGTCAGAATTATGCCCATGTAGCAAGACAAGGAAGCTGAAGCTTAGCAACGTTAAGATACTGGCCCAAGGCTCATGCCTAGAATTTACAATACTAGATTCTATCCAGTCCTAGATTTCAACAGATATTTATTGGTATTGACACTGTGAAGACATTTAACCAAACGAAATGCTGATCCTGCTTCCTTATGGGTTTTCTCACCCATTAGAAAAGAAATGCTAAATGACATGTATAATTAAGCCAATGAGATCTACAGAGCCATGTATTAATGAGGCCCTTCTTATGTCAAGAAATTTAAGAAAAGGTGCAAGGTACAGATAAGATAGAAAAGTAAGAGTGTGAAGAATAATAAGATCTCATTCCCAGTATAAGATGTTTAACACTCAGCAAGTGGGTTATGATCAGATTCAGTGACACAAAGTCTGTGAAAGTATCCTCTGGGTATAAACTGCTGAGATTGGATGCTCAAAGGTTATAGCCAAAAGGAGAATCCTCTAACTCTAAGGACAGACATTGGCTTTCTGATCCATATGTATTCTCTTTTTTTTCTATATCATAATTGTTACTTTTCACTAGGCAGTCTTCTGAGAATAACAGAATATCTGTAAAGTTGATGCATGCTTGTCAACATAATTTACATAAGTGGTTATGATATAAATAATTTGATACAAACAATCTTGTCTCTTGAAATTGCAAAGTTAAAGTCCTCTTCTGTATCTATTTTCATAAATATTAGTAAATATATAAAATTACAATCAACATAGTCACATGTCTTCCATTACAAACTATGTCTCGGTGAAATATCAGCATCTCAGATTTGATTAAGAAAGACATAAAAAGATTTGAACTTTTTGTTTTTTTACTGTTAAACAGCTTGAGATTTTAGACTAGAAAGATTTGCGTTTGAATATCTCAAAAGATACACATCTGCCTTTTGAAATCCATATTTTATGGACTGTTTTGCCCTCCCCAATCCTTTTCCTAAAAATTACAAAATGAAGAAATATCTACTGCTTAAAATAAAGAACATTAAGAGAAGTCATCAAAAGCACAGACATAATTGCTATCATCAGAAATGAAGAAAATGTAAATTTTTATTTCAGTCAGCAACTTGGGGAAAGGTGGTGCAAGTTACATAAAATTTCTGAAAGTAAGTGTTCAAAAGTATTTCCTATATTATATTCCAAATTTTACTCTTCGGTTAAATTGCTCTTTGAGTCAGAACTCCAAAAGTAAGATTCTATACCCAAACATTTATCACTCTTGCTCAGCAACACAAATGTGCTGAGAATTCAAATTCCAAATGGATTCAAACTCCAAATGGATTCAAACTCCAAATGGATTACACAGGATTACACAAAAGTACCGACCTAAAATTAAAATATTTGTAAGAACGTGATAAATAAGAGGTGAAACGTCTTGATAACAAAGATTTGACATATTTAGTGAATTTCTTAAAATATATCTCCAGACTCCTTTTGTTTTACACAGTTGTTATCTAAATGCCTACCATGAATATCAAAATACACTGTTATAATTTTATCCAATTATCATTTAATAGTTTATTTTGTACAATTTTCTTACCCTATTTATTTGCGTACTAGGATATAAGTACTGAAATTATTTCTATTACTAGTAATTGCTGTATAATGGTAACACATTTTAAAATGGCAGATTTATTTGGTTTCTCTACTTACTAACAGCCAGAAAACATAGGATTAGCACATGAGAAAAAAATACCAATAGAGCTAAACAAGAGACAATTAAATTTGTGTATGGTACTCACATTTCACTGCCTAAGTTCCAGGCACAGAATTCCCCTCCAAGTGGGGCTTGGTATCATTTGGAAGGAGTTCTAGTGTTCAATCAATAGATCTTGGCCATCTCTGGTAGCTTTGCCCTCCCAACCAAAACATGTTGTCATCAATTTTCACACAGTGTAAGTCTTTTGATTGAATAGTTCTGCTCAATGAAAGTTGGAGACATAAATCTTGAGGGAGCTGAGAGACCTTTCACTATGTGGAATTTGCAGGATTCAAGCAACTTGGCATTATTGGGAACTAAAGAGAAGCCTTGATTTGACAAGACATGTAAGTTAAGTCTAGAAAAAATGCTTAAGCTAATAAATTGAGATGGCTGGATAACTATGCCATAAATCAATCAAGAAATCCAGATGACATTATAAACCACAGTCATAATGCTCTTGTGGAGAAGTACTGCTCTTGTGGTTTACGAAAACATTCTGAGCCTTTGAGAGATTTCAAGGGTGGAAATCTATTTCTAGTCAACCAGTACTATTTATAAAAGGGGGAGGGACTGTTTTTGTTGTTCTTATGGTTCAAATTTTCAGTATAAGACAGCAGTTTAAAAACATCACTTAAGAAATTTAAAATTTTTAGAAAAAAACCTCCCAGGAAAAGAAGTAATGAACACGTCCAGGGGCTGTTTGATATTATATGACACTGGGCTTCCAAATTATAAGGCTAGTTTTACTATAAGGCCATGCAGTGATTCTGAAATCTCACCACACCTGCTTCCATCACAAAAAGAACGTCTACCCCCCTGAAAATGGTATGGAAGATCACAAAGGACAGATGCACAAAAATGTGTATGTTTCTTCAAATGACAGCAAAGCAAATTGAAAAGAAAATTGTTTACTATCACACAGTAACCTCCATTGTGTCTTCTACACGTATTTTCCCCCTCTCAAACTCTTCTTTTTAAATACCAGCTTTATATAATTTGCTTTGTCCTAAAATTAAGCTATTATTTAATTTCTTTATATTTGTGTGCAATTCGATTAGTAGAATAAATAAAAATGTGTACTTATTTTTATGTACTTTACCCTTCTCCAGAAGGAAGATCATGCAGCTTCCATCAATTCATTAAATTACAAAAGATTACATAAATTAAATGGGAGACAAGAAATGTAATGGCAGAGACAAAAAGTTGGGCCAGTGACGAACCTAAAGGTGCTCCCTTCCTAATTATAGTTCAACCACAAACTTGCCTTCAAATCTACTTTCATTCAATGTGAAGAGAGAAAGCTGATGAACTGATTTTCAAAATTCATAATATTAAGACTAACCACAAATAATAATAATAGCAAATAATAATAATAATAGCAAATATCTAGTACAGTATTTTTTTTTTTTTTTTTTTTGAGAAGGAGTCTCGCTCTGTCTCCCAGGCTGGAGTGCAGTGGCCGGATCTCAGCTCACTGCAAGCTCCTCCTTCCGGATTTAGGACATTCTCCTGCCTCAGCCTCCCAAGTAGCAGGGACTACAGGCGCCCGCCACCTCGCCCAGCTAGTTTTTTGTATTTTTTAGTAGAGACGGAGTTTCACCGGGTTAGCCAGGATGGTCTCGATCTCCTGACCTTGTGATCCACCTGTCTCGGCCTCCCAAAGTGCTGGGATTACAGGCTTGAGCCACTGCGCCCGGCCCTAGTACAGTAATTTTAAAATGTCAAGTAGTAATGTTATCAAGAAAATCTTTACAATAGACTCCACAATAATTTCAAAGGCACATTTCTCAAATAGACACACATATCCTACCAAAATGCAAATTATTAAAATTAAGTCTGTGGAAGAATAATTTCTGTGTAAAAAGGGATTACTTTCAGCTATAATAATGATGAATGGCCACTTGAAGGTGGTGGTATTTGCATCTATGTAAAAGAACAAGCAGCTTTCTAGAGGTAGGTAGTGTGGAGAACATGGAAATTATTTTTAGACAGTATTTTTTTTAAACCAAAACTAGCACCTGCATGAAGTGGAAGAGTCAAAACCATTAGGAAACTAGAACTGCACATTAAATCAATCATGTTTCAGTTCATAAATGAGTCCACTAAACACATATTACACCCTGGCAAAGGTTTGATTGGCAGATTTCCCAGTTATATATCTGGCCCTTATACAGATTCCCAGGCTCCTCCAGACCTACTGAGTCTGATTCTCTGGGTAAAATCTGTGAATTCAAAAAATTCAAATAATGCTCTTAATGTCTACAAGTCAAGGAATTGAACCCCAGGATTTCAAATTGCAATAAAATTCCTTAGGTCTGTGTCACCACAAAAACTTTGAGAATCAGCCTATGACTGTTAACATGTTTTAAAGCAGTACATTCTCTAATAAAGAAATAACACATTATGTAGCTTGCCTTCCAAACTTCATATTCAGATTGGTGCTTCATTTCTGTTTGAAAGAAGAGCTCTTCTTTCAGTAAGAAAGCATTTGTCACGTTTTTAAAGCACTCATTTGGAAAAAATATGTACAACTCAATCAAAATATGCCTACCTCCATTCTGGTTTGAAATAAAATCATTGTGCTAATGTAATGGGGTTTTGAAGAGGCGTATTTTGTACGGTTTTTTTTTTTTTTGAGCTTTCATATTTGCCAGTATGTATTGCTGTGTACTATGAAAAACATGCCTGCTGAAAACAGCTAATGATGCTTATAAACTTCCTTTTGTTAAACATACTAACAAGATGATAAAATAACAGTAAATATTAAGAGGACAAAACAAATGAGTGAAGGTAAGAATTTGAAGAAGAGGAAAATTCAAGAATTTTTTTTTTTTTTTTTTTTTTTTTACTCTTCAATAGATATTATTCTTTTCAGGCAGTTTTAAGTTCACAGAAAAATTTAGCAGAAAGTACAGAGATTTTCCATCCTTCTTTCACATATGCATAGCCTCTTCTATTATCAACATCCCCCATCAGAGTAGTGTACTTGTAACAGCTGATAAAACTACATTAATACATCCTTATCTCTCAAAGTCCACAGTTGACATTAGGATTCACTCTTGGTATTGTACATTCTGTGGGTTTGGACAAATGTATAATGGCATGTGTCTACCATTATAGCGTCATATAGAATAGTTTCACTGCCCTAAAAACCCTCTGTGCTCCACTTTTTCATCCCTTCTGCTGCAACAACCTCTGAAAACCACTGATCTTTTTACTTTTATTTATTTATTTATTTTTATTATATTTTATGTTCTAGGGTACATGTGCACAATGTGCAGGTTTGTTACATGTGCCATGTTGGTGTGCTGCACCCATTAACTTGTCATTTACATAAAGTGAAAGTCTATCTTAAAAAGATGTCGCTGACATATAATTTGCCTTAAATCTCAGATAAAATTGTCTTGTTAGTCTTTAGACTCATGGAATTGTCTAAAACAAAGAGGCCAGACCATTTATTTTATTGCTGAGCACTTGAATAGCAAATGGTCGATGAAATAGCAAACATAATTTGAGTTTTATTTAACTCATCCACCAAATTAGCCTACCTGTTGGGTTTTTTCAAACAAATACTTTTAGCTGATTCCATTTTGGATGCAACAAGATATTCTCATACACTCACATCTATAAAATAGGCCCACAAATCTTCCCCCACTTTTTTTCCCTGACTTGGGCTAAGGCATAAGTCTAAAAACAGATCATGTTTTACAGTTTATCATTCAAAGTGCTTAAGAATGAAAAGACGGCAACAGATGCAAAAGTGGGCAAGTCGTTTAGAGGAAGGATTTTCTGGGCTCATAAAATCTCCAGAGTAAGATTTTCCTTTGGTATTTTGGATAATTTTGCCAGCATCCTTTTCAGGCAGTACTACCCAGGAGCCAGCTTTCTCAGGATAAAAATCCTAGGCAATATGCCTGATCCAGAGCTCAATTGTTTATTATTATTATTATTATTATTATTTTATTTTTTAAATTATACTTTAAGTTCTAGGGTACATGTGCATAACGTGTAGGTTTGTCACATATGTATACTTGTGCCATGTTGGTGTGCTGCACCCATCAACTCGTCAGCACCCATCAATTCATCATTTATATCAGGTATAACTCCCAATGCAATCCCTCCCCCATCCCCCCTCCCTATGATAGGCCCCGGTGTGTGATGTTCCCCAGAGCTCAATTCTTTTAATTATTAGGTATAAATGAAAAAAATTATAGTGTTTTATATAAGAAATGACTAGGAAACTCAGTTTTCACCAAAGAAAACTTTAGATAGAAAGAAATAACCAGATGGAAGGATATGTGTTGGAGGAATGGATAAGTGGATGGATAGATAGATAAATAAGTAGATAGGAGATTATAACAATATAAAATTGTTTTTTATATTGTTCTCTGTAATTCTAAGTCTGAATCCAAAAAGTAAATAATAATAACCATTACTTAAAATTCCATATGTGCAACTAAAATTTTTGAGATTTTAAAATGTATTACTCTCTTACCCTAAATACCTATTTGTATTTATTCTGTTCATTTCCGTAACTGTAATTCACGAGGTCATTAATTACTCATGAATTAGTTTGCTAATCTAAAGGAAAATTGAGGACCAAGGTATGTTGATTTATTTCAATTACATGTCTTCTTAGAGTTACGTTCATTACTCCCTTTAAAAATGAAACACAACAAGCTAATACATTGAGTCCATGCCTTTTTTTTTTTTAACATTTGAAAAGCACACAGCACCTTGTCAGGCATATAGTAGGTGTTTAAAATAAATGTGCTAAATTAAACTAACTATTGCCCACACTACACATAAATTGCAGCCTAAGAGCAGCAGTGTGTGAAAGCACACTCTGTAATGACCCAGTTCAGCGGGACAGATTAAAGTCTGGGGCATAGCATTTCAGTGGCTTGATCCATCTGCCACCAGTCACTTGTGGGAAGAGGCTTCTGTTTCTTGTCAGCCAGCAATAGGAAGCACAGGAGGATTTAGTAGCTGCTGAAGCTCCAAAGGAAAGGGCATGGTACACACTATTCATGTCAAGTCCGTTACGAGATCCTGGTTTCCTTATCCTCCCCATCTGGTAAATAAACACTCTCCATGCTGTTTTGCCTCAGATAATACCTCACTTACTAGGTCAGAAAAAAATACACTCAGTAAGGAGTTCAATAAACCTATTTATAAGAATAAAAGCACACATAATTTATATTTGATCTCACAGAGACTATGTAAAGATTGAGAGCATTAGTTATTCGGCTTGCTCAAATTTCTCTTCAACCACCCATGGTTATTTGATACAGTCAGGTAAAGTGAGATTTTAAAGCAATATTAACAAGATACTATTTCAATGTTCAACTTCACATTCTGTACACAGATGAAGTCACAGTGAAAGAAAAAAAGCAGTCCCTTCAGTGAAATTACAAATAATCTGTATTTCTTATCAAAAGTGGAATACTTAAGAAATTCATTTGTTTCAGCTCTTGTGGTCTGCCAAATGGGAAAATCTTTGTACATAGGCAATGGGCGTAATTTGAAGGTACGAGGCCACATTAACAATGTTTTTGTTGTTGTAGTTGCTTGGGTTTTAACCTTAAGAGCAGTCCCTTTGCTCAATACCTCACATCCTCTTTTCTGACTTAAAGAGCAGAACAGCAAAGTATTAATAATGTGATGGGTAATCACTGAGTTCAATTGCGATACTGTTCTAAAATTAAAAGCCAATTGATAATGTTCCACCAAATAGAATTTCAGCAGTAAAATTTCTTCAGTCAACAGATCAACATAGACCACAGCTATGCTGCTGGGGAGCGGGGTTGAGTGTTTTGGGCAAGAGGTGTCATTTATCAGTGCACCTGGGAGGAGGGGTAAGATACTAAGTTAAAGATATTGGTGTGCACCAGAGATCTCCCAGGAACTACATATTTTCTTTTTCCTTTTTTTTTTTTTTTAACCATGACCCATTTTTTGAGTACAAAGACACAGCACTCTGCTTTTGGGAAACAACTGAAAAAAACTACGGGAATAGATAAGAAAGTTGTTTTATTTGTCTTATTTGTTTCTGTGTTTTTTTCATATTAAAGTAAAATTTCACTCACTAATAAAGCTTTTTTTTAAAGAATAAATTGCTTAATGGATGTAGTGAGGTAATAAAAGATTTCCTTTATATGAAGCAATATAGGATATTAGCTTTATGAGTCACTTACCAGTAAAAAAATAGATGAATGTGTGTTAGTTAAGAATAAAGGGACATGAGGACATGAGGATACTCCCATGATCAGGTAACTTTCAGTTATCTAAGTGGAAACAACAGGCCTGGTTATTTTCTCTTTCTATAATTACCCATGTTCAAATGGTCAGCCTGCCTGGAAGAAAGGACTTTTATGTACTGTATTTGGCACCGGGTCTTAGAATGAACATCATAATTTTCTTTAGAGATTGTCCAATCTTCTTTGGGTAAATCAAAACAAATCAGCAGCAGTGCTAGGACAAAGTTACATAGGACACATTTTTTTAGATAAGGACAATTATGGGGTAACTGTTAAACTCTTAAGCCCAGGTTCCTTTTTTTCTCCCTCCCCACACTGCACCCTGGTTCTGGCCCTCAGCAGCTCTTGCTCAAACTCCTGCATGTCCTTTGCTGCTTTCTGTCTTCTCATCAAGTATTTGAACAGCCGAGCCATAATTTTAATAAAGTTCTATACAGCACCCACAATTTTTTTTTAAAAAAGAGATATTTTAGTAACATAATTCCACAAAAGGTTTAAATTTATAATTGACTCATTCCTATATTAATCAGTGTTATGGGTGACAACTGTCACCTCAACTTTCTAAATCTTACTTCAGTACACGGTATCAAGAAAATTCTGAATTATGCAGATAAATCATGCAATAAAATAGACTCATAAGTGTAAAAGAATATATGGAGGTCAAGTTTGGTTCTAATTCATATTACAAGGTTAATAAGTGCAACCATTTCTCTAGTAAGTATTTAATTTGGAGAGAATGGATGAATAGGTTCCTTGGCCAGAAAATAAATTTCAAATGCATTTTGTAGCAGTATGAAATAGTCAATGGTATATACTTTCAAATATTAAAACTTTACCATTTATCCATGGATATTTATCAGCTATCCATTCAATGTCTCAAAGCAGCCACATTTATTTTGTTTTAATGTTAGATTCAGATGTTTTAATTTCATTTCTGAAACTTTATCTGAAGCTGAAGTCAAATTCATTCAACTCTTTAACATATTCAGGTGTTCAAAATGACACAGCTTTGCTTAAGAGGTAGTTGGCTAAAGAATTTACTTCTTGTCTTTAAAAGGTAGCATTTTCCCATCTCATTTTAGATACTTGATTCAGTACTTTGCCCAAAGACATTTATCTAATTAGCATAAAGAGGAAAATTTCTGGAACTCACCGCCAATACAGGTAACTAATTTAGTTACAGGTAACTAAAAAAATCTGAAACTTAAAATTGTACATACTAAATCAAGAATTTATGTGGAATTATCTGACACTGTTTTGAAAGACACTGTCATCTTCTTAACAGTTAGCTCATCTCCAGGACTTACATACATTTTTAAAGTATCGTTATACTACATCTTTTGGCATCACTACACTTTTGCCAATCTACTGGATACTGTTTTAAAAGTAAGTTTTTCTTCTTCTGTTGTAAATTACTGTGTGATTTATTAAAAAAAAAAAAAAGAAATTCACACTTTGGTCTATCACATGGCTATGTTTTTAAAAAATAAATCAAAATAGAAAAACCAGCAATTCTATGCTCTCATAGAGGTAAATTATAAAGATTCCACATCATTCTTTCCTTTAAAGAGATGCATCTAGTATGTTGCACATTGTTTGATTCTTCTCTGAAACATAATTATTAGGCAATGATTTATTTAGCAATTTATGTATGCAGAAGACTCATTACAATGTCAAAAGTAGATTTCATAAATCTGTATGTAGGATAATGCCTACTTCATTGCAATGCAATTTACTTTGAATAGATCTACAAATTTTATTGAGACATTTGAATTTTGCTTATATGTGTATATGTATGTGTTGATAACATTAAGCTGTTCAGTAAATGGTGAAATAGAAGAGCCTTTTTTATGTGCTGCATGTTTTCTTACAAAATGACATTATAACATCAGGGGCTATAAAAACATCAGTTTTACAGCATAAAATATATTATGGACTTAGGTAATTTTTATTACCATAAAAGGTGAATCAATAAATTACTGGCATCTGCTTTCTTGTTGTCCAGGAATTTTCCGTGAGAAGTTTTGGTGCAGTGTTTTGGGAAGCAGCACAGTACAGTAGTTAAGATACCTTAGGATGTCAACACCAGCCTTCTTCAAAACCTTGTTCACTGCTGTGTGGCCACAGATAGCTATGCAGTTATATTGTGTCTTCGTTCTCTCTTCTAAAGTACAGAAAACAGTAGTGTCTACCTATAGGATTATTATAAGAATAATATGAATTTTATCTCATACAGAAAAACCTTTGATATTTGCAGGACCTAGAACGAGAATATAAATGAAGACTCCCATACCATAATGAAAATGTTCTGTCTCTTATTGATGGTGGTGGCCTGTCTGGAGCAGTCACTGCAGGGACACCAGCTCCAGAAGGGGTGGTGGAGCTGGTGGAGGCCAGGAACACTCAGGAGCCCTGTCCCCTACCAAGTTAAAGGGGCGGGAGCCCTGCACTCCCAAGCCCAGTTGCAGTTTCCCAGCCGTGACTCTAGACCTGGGCATCCCTGAACTCTCAGGGGCTCAGAAAGCAGCCCCCTACCCTTGCAGGCTTAGAAGTGCCTGCTCCTGCTCCCTGGTCTCTCTCTACTCCTGGCACTCACTTTGATTTTGGAGCAAAGTTGAAGTTGAGCCCAGGCACTGTTGCCATCTAGCCAGGTATGTGCACACTTGGGGCAGTCCTGACATGCCAGCCCATCCTTACTCTCCCTTGGCCACCTCTGAAGCTATGGGCACTGATGAGCTCAGGGAGGGAGGCCAGGAGCAGGGCTGAAGGGTGGCTTGGCACTGAACTGCAGGTGTTCCTCCACATGAACAGACTGGGCATAGTGGATGGCATGTTGATGGCAGGAAGTAGGCAGGTTCTTGGGCTGAAAGGGGCGGGTCCCTGGTGAAACCCCACTTTCAAGCCAAGGACAGCCTGAACCCTGGAGGCTGAGCTGCCAGTTCTGGATGGAGTTTATGGCCCAGAGTAGAATTTATGGTGCTTCTCTCAGGCCCACTCATGGCTGCCCATGGACCCATCAGCACACACTTCCTCCCTTCTGAGACCATAAAAACCCTGGACTCAGCTAGACCCCAACAGACATTGGAACAGCCTGCCTGCAAAAAGGAGTCACTCACTCTAGGCCTTCTCTCCAATGAGAGCAGGACACTCGTCAGGACGACCTGCTGCGGAAAGGAGCTACCCACTTTGGGTCTCCTGAGAGCTGTTCTGTCACTCAACGAAGTTCCTCTCCACTTTTCTAACCCTCCAGTTGTCGTGTACCTCAATCTTCCTGGAGGTAGGACAAGAACTCAGGACCCACGACATGGCTGGACTGAAACACACCCCAGCCCCTCTTGGCATGTTGTGGGTGACAGGAAGGAGAGAAGAGCTGTGGGCCTCTGGGGAGCCCTGACTTAGGGGCTACCCGAGCCAGGGCTGTGACACCCTCTTTGGGGCTCCATAGTTCCTGGCATCTCCAAGCTTCCAGGTCCCACCGTGATCCCCTTGTCCAAACACAGGTGCCCGTAGTGGAAGCCACGTGTGGTACATCTGGTCCAGCTGCAGCCTTGCATAGAGCTGGCACCTGTGCTGGCACCTAGAGCTGCCTGCTCTGCTATAGAAGCCAGCATGCCTGGCTGTGCACAATGGCAAGACCCCACACATGCTTACCCACATACCCCTTGCCACTCCGCGCCTCACTTGCCCTTGGCAGGTGTGGGATCTGAGCAAGTAGTGTGAGCTGAATGCAGCCTGCCAGGCAAAGTGGGCAGAAAAAGCTTATTGGGTGCAAGCAATACTCAGGCAGAAGGCACCACGAGCCACATAGATTTCCAGCTGTGAAGGGACACCCCAAGTATCCCGTGACACTACCTTGAGAAATATACCTCCATAAGGATGTGGATGACTAGATTTGAACTTAGGATTCTAGACTCTACAGAGTCCTGTTGTGGGATATGGTGGCATCATATCAATTGGCCCCAGTCTGAAGTCTGATCAGCTTTTCTCCTTGCCTCTGGCCTCATTTTACACCTTGAGGTGCTTTTCATGCATGTAAGTAGTCATCTTGGCCACATGTCAAAGCTCCGGAAATAATCAATAAAAAGACACCCCTTGGCCACTCTTTAGTCCTGGGGGTATACAAATCAGCAGCATAGATGTTTCAGGGAGATGTACCCAGGTAAGATCTCCATGTAGACCTTGGAAGTAGACTTGTGGGCAGAGAATTCTGGAATACAGACACCAAGAATATGGCCTGGAAAAGAGTTAGGGTTATTCTTTAATTTAATGAATTTGTTTGCTTTATGGAAAAGGATGCAGCTATAAAGAACAAAATAGAACCCTCTAAAGCATGGGACCCAGAGCAGAGGTTCCTCATGCCTAGGTCTAAAGGCAGTGTGATTCATATCACAACTTAGGGCAACGTATATAATACAGCAAGTTGTCAAAAAAAACAAAAAACAAAACAAAAAAAAACAACCAAACAACAAAAAATCAAAACCATGAACTCTCATTGTTATGTTCTATTCTGTTTTCATGGTATTTACCATTAGTTGTGAAATTAGTTCGTGCTACAACTTACATGTTATTTTCAGCCAAGTCATTTTCATTATGGCTATCAATTTTTAAATGCTAGTTTAAAACTTATTTTTAACTAAAAATTCACTTCTAGTTCCAAGGGTAATTATGTTACCTCTCCAATAAAACATCAATACATATGTTATTGATAAATGTTAGGCAAAAAGGAGGCCACTGAAATGTCCAGTGAGATTGCAAATATAAAATGGACAAATATTAAATAGAGCTTCATGTAAGTGCAAAAGGTAGTACAATATAATATTACCTCCATTCTAGGCATTAAGCATTTGTTTGTTACTGTACAACTGACAAAGTGTGGTGAGAGCCTGTATCCAGCTGATGTGCCTGCCTTTGCCAGATGTGTGATTTCAAACCATGGATCTGGAAACAATATTTTTACTTGAATATTCTCAGAGGGCAAAATGGGTTAAATACACAAACATCTACATAAACAAAGAGCCCAAAATCAAAACCAATGTGGAGCAGTAAACTCTCTAATCAAATATATTTTTATAAGTGCCTCAGATAAATGTGCAAAAGCAGCCAGGGGAGATTTACCCCAAGTTCAGCACATTCAACAAAGGAGTTAAGCCAGCAGCACCTCTCAATACCATGAGGTCTCCAACATTCAAAAATTCTTATTCTGTGCATGGCTTTTAATCTGTTTGAAAATGTTAAATTATCTTTTAAAAACTGCATTGGAATTATGTGGTTGAAGAATGCCTATAACACCTCCAATAAACTCTTTGGCTCCACTGAACACTTGAAAACTTGGCTCCCACCCATCCTCCACATGGCTAGAGGATGACCTGACTATAAATCAGACACCCTTTCTTAAAATGTTGGCTTGGAAATACAGCACAAACTGCTCAGAGGAAACTGATGTTTAATATGGTCTTACCCTATCTCTCCAACACTATATTCTTCTATTTTCTGCAAGAAACTCTGTTCTCACATTAACAGATCTCTCATAATGGACTCTCATCTCCCAAACCTCTGCTTAATATGTTGTGCCTTGATTATTCTCAGCATTGGTTGAATGAGAGTAGAGCAAGGATGATAATAGAACTTAAGGCTAGGAGTTTCAGGCTCTAACACAACTGAGGCAAAAGACTTCCATGCTCTTGGGAAGGAGATCTAAGTCAACACATTACAAGGAAGTGATTATCTGTAATGAATCCCCCCACCCGACCTTCTTCCTATCTCCACCTCCACCTCACATTCTCTGCCCTGAAGGTCTACCTCAAATGCTACCTTCTCTCATAATATAATCAATTAACTACACATATTAAGAACTTTATGTATATAGAATTGAGTTATACACAATACAACAATGCAGCTGTCTATGACAGCCAGGAAGGCAAAATCAACCAGTGAAGGAGACTGAACATGAATGTGAAGAACTGGCAAGCAAGTTCCCTCTCTAAAGACACAGCTACTACTAAGCTCCATTCATTTAGACAATCTCCTACTCATTCATTTGTGAAGATGGGAGTTCCTGCCCTCAACAGGATGATACAGCCAAATACATGACACCTGACACTGGGTAGATGTGATTGACAGCAGTCTATTAGTTGCAATACTGATAGCCTGGGGGAGGAGTGCCACACAGGGTTGCACTTGTAGCAGAGTGAGCCATCAGGGACTGTGAGAGACAGGCTTTGCCGTCACAGAAGGAACCACCTGGTTCCCACAGGTGGATGTGATTGACTTCATTGAGCCATCTAGCAGGCTGGTATGTAGGTGAAACCTGGTAAATGAAGAGCTGGGTGAAGCGTAGCTAGACCAGCTTATAGAAGGGCTCGCCAGTTGGGGATCCTTTGCTGCTCGGCTGGGCGCCTATCTGGTGAGACCAAAGGAATCTACAGATAGGTTGAGCAGCTCAAGCTTGACAAGAAAGTACTTAACATTTTAGGCCTTTCAATATACACACATTTGTTGCCTCCAAGAGTGTAGGCTCACTGATGGCACATCTTCTGAATTTTTAAGAAAAATCAGAAATCTTCAGTTTTATATAAAATTCTCTCAATTTCAGATATTGGCTGAGATTATCTTTAAATCAGCATACATGCCAAACAAAATGTTCTGTGGACCAGATTTAACGGAGCCTTTCAGCTTGCACCCTCTGTTCTACATACATAATTACATTTCATCACAATAAATAAATGAAGTAGCTATGACAACTCCAGTTCTGCAGACAGAAAAAAAGTAAATGTTAAGCTTCAAGTGTTCAGAAACTTGCCCAAAGTCACAGATTATATTTAATTAATTCTCGTACATAACTATTTAATAAGTTAAAGTTAGTAAATAAATGTTTCTCGGTGAGATGATTAGCGCATGGAATCTTTCATTCCAGCATATGATCAAATTCATGGTCAGAGATTCATAGTGCATGAAGCAAATTTCTGTCAATTTACTTTTTAGCTGTTTCACTGATAGGGCTGACATTTAAGTAATTAATTCCAGTTACAAAATATTGCTTGTGAGCTATCCCTCAAAGGAAATCAGCATTATGAAAACAATTGATATGTTTTATATTTACAATAATTTTCTTTTAATAACATGATTTCTTAACTCCACATTGAATTTTAAAGAATGTTCATGTGGAGACGTTTTTGATTTTTCTTATATGCCTTGATTAGTGTAATTATTAATATTACACAATTTTAAATATTATATAATTATGTGGGAAATCTCTTTATTCACTGTGAATTAATAAATATGGATTGATTTTACCCTTTGCAACAGTGCATGGTATCAAAAAATATTAAACTTACTAAATTCATCTCATGAAGATCTTCTTTGTATTAATTTTAATGGGCCAGATTAATCAACAAGGCAATTGGCTAATTAGGTATCTACCAGTTTGATGAAACAGTTTATAACCAGCACACACAAAAATTAAAGAAAAGGAGAAAATTATAAGACTTTTGCACTTTCTATGTGCCAAAGTAAGGAAATAGCTTGAAATTATTAAAAAGTTAAATAAAACTATGTATTCGCTACAAGTAAATTAGGTAGGCTGACTTTCTTCTATGAAAAAAAACATTTTTTGCCTTTTACCCAGAAATTGCTTTGGGATGAAGTAGGCTCAGAAACAAGCCCAGTTTAAATTAAATGTGCAAAATACAAAGAGTAGACCTTCACTAAATGTGAACTCCTTTTACAAAAATTGCCAATTTTTATAATATTAATACCAGTGGTATGTGGCTAGAGTGGGGGGTGGCTCACGCCTGTGATCCTAGCACTTTGAGATGCCTGAGTTCGGGAGTTCAAGACCAGCCTGGCCAGCATAGTGAAACCCCATCTCTACTGAAAATACAAAAATTAGCTGGGCGTGGTGGCACATGCCTGTAGTCCCAGCTACTCGGGAGGTTGAGGCAGGAGAATTGCTTGAACTCAGGAGGCGGAGGTTGCAGTGAGCTGATATCTCACCACTGCATTCCAGCCTGGGTGACAGAGCAAAATTTGGTCTAAAAAAAAAAAAAAGAAAGAAAAAGAAAAAAAAAACTAGTGGTATACAAAGGACTATTAGGAACAGATGAACTCACCAAACACACAAACTTTAATTCTTTTAAGGTATAATATTCTAGAATGGAAATGCCTCATAAACAATAAACTATTGTTAAATCTTTATATCATTTACCTAAAAAAATCAGGAGATAAGAAAAATCAAGGGTGCATATGCATGCACACTCACACTCACACACACACTGAGAGCCAGACAGAATGAATAGTTGTTCACTTTTAAGTGGTTTCCAAAAGATACATATTAAAAAAGTAAGAAACTTGAATACTTACAAAAAAGTTCTTGCATAACTAATTTAAAAGCAATAGCTAGGAAAGTAGAATTCTCCTTGATCTGCAAAAAGGCTTTGCTTTATGAAAGAATGAGCTTTGATATGCTGGAGGATGGCCCACCTGAGGTTGCCTCAACTCTAAAGTCTTTAATGTGTTCTTAGTCTCATAGAGCAATAAACTGCACATAATTATAAATTAATTATGGGACTTATTCATGAATAATCTCACAGCTATTAAGAAGTCAAGCATTTGCTAGGTCATATTTGTTTTGGCCAATAAGAGAAACAGTCAGGTGCTCACTAAAAGAGCAAAGCGCCCTTCTGCAACTGCTGCTGGTTTATGTCCTGCCACCGTACTCAAATCTCTGCCTCAGGAAAACATCCAACTTTCAAAGTGTCTGGTAAGGGTTGTAAAGGAAGCAATCAGTGTCATTAGAAAGAACTATCCATGTCACTATACCAAAGGAGAAAAGAGGTAGCAAAAATGAC
Organism: Trachypithecus francoisi; assembly: GCF_009764315.1. Lineage (NCBI taxonomy): Eukaryota > Metazoa > Chordata > Mammalia > Primates > Cercopithecidae > Trachypithecus > Trachypithecus francoisi. The sequence goes on from NW_022681465.1 coordinate 79,710,960, forward strand.
AAAGAAGGCATGAAGCATAGACATTGAAAACTAACCTGTATTTAAGCTTATTTTATTTTCACTTTACCTCTACTCCAAGTGGGGAGTTTTCACTGCAGGCACTACAAACCACAGGTATGACAATGACATAAGAACCAGGGAAGTGGCTGGAAAGGGAAAGCTACGTAGTTAGACTGGCCTGCCTTTGAGTCTTGCCCTGCCATTTGTACCACTGTTGTCTTGGATTACTTTATCTCTGAAGCCCCAGTTTCTTAAACTGTAAAAGAAGATTTCATAAGATTTTTGTGAGGATTGCATTGAGAACGTTTAAAGGCTGTCACATACACAGAATGCAGAGCACGTGGAAAAGAGAAAGACTCTGCATGTTGGGTGCTGAGGCACTCCAACATTAAAGGGCAGGACAAGGAAGAAGATCCAGCAGGGGAGACTGATAAGGAGGGCTCAAAGATGCAGAAAGAAAACCACGCATAGGTGCTACTCTTTGATATAGTTTGAATGTCCCACCTAAATCTCATGTTGAATTGTAATCTCTAGCGTTAAAGGCAGGGCCTGGTGAGAGGTGTTTGGCTCCTTAGGGCGGATCCTTCATGGTTTGGTGCTGTCCTCAAGATATTGAGTGATTTTTCTGAGATCTGGTTGTTATAAAGTGTGGCACCTCCCCCCCGCCTTCACTCTCTCTTGCTCTTACTCTGCCATGTGAGATGCCTGCTCCCTCATTGGCTTCTGTCATGAGCAAAAACTCCCTGAGGCCTCCCCAGAAGCTGAGCAGATGCTGATGCCTTGTTTCCAGTACAGCCTGCAGAACGGTGAACCAATTAAATCTCTTCTTTATAAATTACCCAGCCTCAGGTATTTCTTTATAGAAATGCTAGAACAAACTAAACATCGGGGAAACCAAGTGAAAAAGTGTTTTAGAAATAAAGGAGAGAATATTTGCTGTCAAGATAAAGAGATAGGGATAGTTCATATAGACAATTATTTGAGAAGTTTTATTAAAAGGGGAGAAGTGAGAAATAATAAAGGTGAATAGTAGGATAATGTTTATTTAGTTTTCTTTTTTAGTTGAGAGACATCATAGTATGTTTGTGTGCTAAGATATCTCAGTAGGGGAGGAAACATTAAAGATTTGGAATTAAGGGTGCTATGAATTTTAATAAGATTTATAACATAATAGAGCAGGAGAGACAGTGAATAATTACATGAATAAAGAACTTGGGTAATACACAGGAAGAAATATTGACCTCATATAGGAACAAAGCCACCATTACATATGAGCAGATGCAAGTGGGTAGGTAGATTTAGTGCTAGTTACATAAAGTTCTTTCTTAATTGCTTTCTTAACTTGAAAAATGAGAGGTGGGAATATTGATGTGTTGAGGACAGAAAAAATGTAGTTATAAAAAATGTAACAGAATTAGTGGCAAAGCTTAAGAACCAATAGATATTTATGATCATGTATTTCAAGTGAATCCAGTCAGCAGGATGATGTGTTATTTTCCAGTTATGAGAATAAGTCAAATGGCTAAGACTTGATGTGGATTTGAGCTTTGTCATGGCAGTATTGTGGAGGGAGAAATAAGTGAGGGAGTTGAGGATTTATCAAATGACATGATATAATGATGGAACATTGTTTTAATCTAGGATGGTAAACCCAAAGTGAGGGCATGATGAGGTGATAGATGGTAAAACGTAGGTCAATAAACCAAATCTGAGGCAGCTCAGGAGGTTATTAGAATAAAAGTACTGGAGAAAGTGAAATAGAATGATATGTGAAAAGTGTTTGAGAGTAAAAAGCCTTAAATTGAGAATCTGGAAGTACTTTTGTTACTATTTCTGATAAGGTTTTTGGTATGACTCTAAGATTGGAGTTGGAGGAGGCAGAAGAAAAGATCTTTGAATATAAGAAGGTCAAGAAATTTCAATATCAGAGTGGAAGGTGTATCATACACTGATGTGGATGTCAGCATAAAGGATAATAAAAAAGATGGTGGAAAGACAGTGAGAAGAGAGCAGATACTTTTAATGAATGAAATGAAATAATGAGAGGGTTGGCAGATGACAGCAATAAGGAGTGGCAGATGGTTTAGCCTGATGGCACATACCTCAAAGGAGCTAGGGGTCTTTAAGAGGGTTGAGGACTATGGTCTGGAAGTAACAAAGATAAGCAAGAAAGACATCTGTGTTGGTTTCTTATTGTTGTTGTAACAGATTACCATAAATTTAGTGTCTTAAAACAACACATATTTATTACTTTACAGTTCTCAAGGTCAAAAGTCTGCAGCATGCTTCACTGGCTAAAATCAAGGTGTCAGCAGGACTGTATTCCTTCTGGAGGCTTCAGAGAAAAAATCTGTTTCCTTGCATTTTCCAGCTTCTTAGAGGCTGCTTGCATTTCTTGGCTCCTGACCCCTTCCATCTTCAAAGCTAGCGGTTAGCACCTTCAGTCAGTCTCTCCCTGACTCCAACACTTCTGTCTCCCTCTTATAAGAATCCAAATGATTACAATGGACTTACCTAGATAACTCAAAATAATCTTCCCATTTCACGTTTCTTAAGCACATCTACAAAGTCCATTTTGCCATGTAAGGGGACATATTCACAGATTCTAAGGTTTAAATGTGGACATCCTTGGGGACAGGGGGAGGAGTTACTCTGCTTACCAGAATAACTCCAGGCCTAGTGAAGTATGGTATGAAAGAGGGGTAAGCCACACTTGAGTGTCCCTGAGAGAATCTAGTTAGTGAAGAAAAAAAAAAAGAGAGTGAGAGAAAAATGTTTACAAGAGAGTTTGATAAAATAGGAGATTTTGCTGACTTTAGACTATGATATCCAGTAGATACATTGGAGGAATTTAGAGATTAGGGAGGACTGAGGATTGGGTCAGGTCAGGGGATACGCAGAGTCATGTGTGGTAAGAATTTACAGAGTGATGGAAGACCTTGGAGGCTGCCGTTTCTGGTGTTAACTGAGAGCAAAAGGAAATGTAAGACACAGTGGGATTTATTCTGAGGACAAGGTGACTATTTAATTCTAATTATAGATTATTTATTGGATTTTGTCCCTTATTCAGTTTTTAGTGAGGAGACTGACAGTATCAAAGGTTAGGGGAAAATGGTAAGGCTGGCAGTCTTACCTGGGGCACACAGTCGATACGTCTTTTTCCCTAAAATATGTTATTTCATTTCCATCTGTTCCATGTCTATAAACTATTCCCTAACACTAGGAATTGTTATAAACAAAAAATGAAATCCAACTTGATGATTCTATGAAATGAATATGAATGTGTTGAGAACAACAGAACCTTTTCTTCTTAGCATGCATCTATAATTTAATTTACCACGTTACTATTTATGTTAAAAATATTTAGCAGATGCTGCCATCCCCTTCCCTGCTATGGGAAAAACACAAGATACCTTGTTTAAGGAAGACAATTGATGGCAAAATTTATCAGCGTATCCTGAGTCCTCTGGGAATTTGAGGTTAGTAAGTACTTACATGATCTTGAGCAATCCCTTTCCTTCCTAGAAGATGAATATCCTAATAGGGCTCAGCTCATAAGATTACTGGGAAGATTACCTTTTAAAATGCAAGCATCAGCACACAGTAATGGTTCAAATTTTTAGAATTATTAATATTATTATTGAAACAGAGTCTCACTCTGTCATTCAGGCTAGAGTGCAGTGGTGTGATCTCGGCTCACTGCAACCACCGCCTCCTGGGTTCAAGCGATTCTCCTGCCTCAGCCTCCTGAGAATTATGTTAGCCTCCCAAAATCCTAGATGATATCTATTATTTTAATAATTGTGTCAAAACCTACTTCAAGTCTTGAGTCCTATAAGTTATGTGGAGTAAATAAATACTCACAATAAATGTAATGTTTAAGATGTGACACATGAATTCGTCTTAAAAAGAAAATTGTCTTTGTAAGCTCCTAGATTATAAAAGATGAGACCCAGAGGGCACATGTGAACACCTTAATTTATTCATTCCTTCATTCATTTGCTCATGCATTTATTAATTAAGTGCTTACTATTGGGCATTGAAATTATAGCAATAGATAAAACATTGATCTTATAGAGTTAATGTTCTAGCAGGGAAAACACACCCACACAGGCAAACACAATATGTAATTTAAAGGAATAACACCTGAAATGAAGCAGGTGAAACAGGGTTAGAGAATGATGACTAGGTGGATTAGGGAACTTAGGGTAAACAGGATGGTCACAGAAGGTATCTTTTGAAGAGGTGACATTTAAATAGAGACTCAAATGTAGTAAGGCAGCTGGAGAAGAGAATTCCAAGCTAAGCAGAGGAAAGAGCAAGTGCAAAGGCTCTAGTCTGAGAATAGACTTGGCAAATTCACAAGGCAGGGAGAAAGCCAGGGTGGCCAGAGCTTAGAGTGTGAAGTGGAGAAGAGGATGTTAGGTTTTTGGGATTTTATTGTAGTAGAACTCTTTTTCTAATAATCATAAAAGAGTGGTTAAGCTATTCTGAATGAGATAATAAGGTAATGTATCTAAATTAAATCAAGTATTATTAATTAATTTAAAATAATATAAATTAAATTTTATTAAACAATACTAAGTTATAAAACAGAAAAAAAAACCCATTCCATCTAACCCAGAACCTCCCCTTAAAAGAAACTGTGATAATAAATTTTGATATCCTTCCAATTCCAAACATGTTTATATATTTCCAAAAATGGGAACATACCACATTCATCATTTTGCACCTTGATTTTTTTTTCAATTCATAATACATTTTGGAGACTTTTAAGACTGTGTAGATTTTCATTCTTTTTAAGTGACTGCTCAAAATTATACTGTATGGATTATCTTGATTGATTTAACCATGCTATTGTATAAGGAAACAATCATCTCTTATTTTAACCATTACAAACAATGTGGTCATTTAAATATCAGTGTATACAGAGGCATAGCTTGGAAATATCACAGGTTTGGTTCCAAACCATAGCAGTAAAGGAAGTATCACAATAAAGTGAGTCTCATTTTTGGGGGGTGTTTTCAGTCCATATAAAAGGTATGTTTATACTATTCTGTACTCTGCTTAGTGTGCAATAATATTATGTCTAAAATTATACATACTTTAAAAATATTTTGTAGCTTAAAAACACAAACAATTGTCTAGGTCTTCAGAGCATCCTAATTCTGTTGCTGATGGAGGATCTTGCCTGATGGCTGCTGACCGATCAGGGTGGTGTTTGTTCGAGATTGGGGTGGTGTAGCAATTTCTTAAATAAGGCAACAACAAAATCTCCCACATCAATTGACTCTTCATACACAAAATATTTCTCTGTAGCATGTAATGTTGTTTGATAGCATCTTACACGTGATAGAACTTCTTTCAAAATTGAAGTCAGTCCTCTCAAACCCTGCCACTGCTTTATCAACTAAGTATATGTAATATTATTGTCATTTCAACAATATTCACAGCTGCTTCACCAGTAGATTCTATCTCAACAAACAATAACTTTGCTCATCCATAAGAAGTAACTTCTCACCCTTTCAAATTTTATCCTGAGAGTGTAGAAATTAAGTCACATCTTCTCTATTTCTAATTATACTATTCTTGGTATTTCTGGACTATCTGCAGTTACTTCTTCCACTGGAAGTTTTGAACCCCTCAAAGTCATCCATAGGATTTGGAATCAACTTCTTCCAAACTTCTGCTTAGTATTGTGACCTCCTCCCATGAATCATGAATGTTCTTAATGGCATCGAGAATGATTAATTCTTTCCAGAAGATTTTCAATTGATTTTGCCCAAATCCATCAGAGGAATGACTATATATGGCAGCCATAGCTTTATGAAATGTGCTTCTTAAATAATAAGACTTGAACTTTGAAACTACTCCTTGATCTGTGGGCTGCAGAATGGATGTTGTGCCAGTGGACATGAAAACATTAATCTCCTTGGATATCTACATCAGAGCTTTCTGGTGACCAGTTGTATTGTCAATAAAAAGCAGTATTTTGAAAGAAGTATTTTTATTCTGAGAATTAGGTCTCAACCATAGGCTTAAAATATTCAGCAAACTATGCTGTAAACTGATATGCTATCATCCAGGCTTTGTTGTTTCATTTCGAGAACATAGGCAAAGTGCACTTGGCATAATTCTTAAAGGCCCTAACATTTTTGGAGTGGTCAGTGAGCACTGGCTTCAACTTGAAGTCACCAGTGGGATTAGCTCCTAACAAGAGGGTCAACCTGTCTCTTGAACCTTTGAAGCCAGGCATTGAGTTCTCCTCTCTAGCTACAAAAATCTTAGGTAATATCTTCTTATGATACAAGGCTGTTTCTTCTACATTGAAAATCTGTTTAGTGTACCATCTTGACTAGACCTTCTAGATAATTTGCTGTATTAGCACTTGCTGCTTTACCTTATACTTTTGTATTATGGAGATGGCTTCTTTCCTTATACCTTGTGAAACAACCACCGCTAGCTTTCAACTTTTTTCTGCAGCTTCCTGCCCTCTCTTAGCCTTCGTAGAATTGAATAGAGTTACAGCTTTGCTCTGGATTAGGTTTTGGATTAAGGGAATGTTATAGCTCATTTGGTCTCCTTTCTAGACCACTCAAACTTTCTCCATGTTAACAATAAGCTGTTTTGCTTTCCTATCATTTGTATGTTCACTGAAGTAGCACTTTTAACTTAAGAACTTTTCCTTTGCATTCATAATTTGGCTGTTTGACAAGATAGGCCTAGCTTTTGACCAGTCTCAGTTTTTGAGATGCTTTCCTCACTAAGCTTGATCATTTCTAGCTTTAAATTTAAAGTGAGAGACATGCAACTCTTCTTTCACTTGAACACTTAGAGGCCATTATCGCATTGCAAATTGGCCTAAACTCAATATAGTTGTGTGGCAGGGAATAGGGAGACCCAAGGAGAGGAAGAGAGACAGGGAAATGGCCAGTGGGTGGAACAGTAAGAAGGCATACAACATTTATCAACTAACTTCACCCTCTTATATGAGTGAGGTTTATGGTGCTCCAAAATAATTACAATAGTAACATCAGAGATCACTGATCACAGATCACCCTAGCAAATATAATAATAATATACAAGTTTGAAATGTTGTGTTAATTTTCAAAATGTAATGCAGAGACATGAAGTGAGCACATGCTGTTGGAAAAATGGTGCCAACAGAGGCTTGCTGACACAGGATTGCCACAAACTTTCAGTTGGTCAAAAGTTCAGTATCTGTGGGGCACAATAAAATCAGGTATAACTGTATATATAAACACATCAATGTATCCCATAGCACAATTCCAGAAGGGCTAAAGGGCCAGTGCAAATTCTCATCCAGAAGGATGGCTGAAGAAATCAGAATGACTTTTACTAACTTTGAAGTTACTTTTCTTGCAACCGTGTAAATGCTCTTTCCTCTTAATCTCCCCTTGTCACAACCTTCTAAAAGGATTTCTATGCTTACAAATGCTTCATGTGAGTGAGCTACTTTTTGTTGTTGTTGTTTTGTGAACATTTTTTTAAAAGTTCAGAGTCTAAATCTGAAATCATGTAGTGGATGAAAGAGACAGGAAACAAACACAGAAAGAGAAGGCTGAAGGAAGAGGAGGCATTGGAACTCAAGCTCCCTGAATCTCACATATTTTGTAAGGGTTTCAGCCTTCCACAAAGTGTTATCATGATTCAAGCCAATCTTACCTATATCTCAAGGAGGACAAGGTGGTCCTAGCTGACATCTGGGTTACATATTTAATGCCCAAACATCTAGGGATAGGGGTATCAGTCAAATTAACTCTTCTGATTTTTTGTAAACAAAATAACCAATTGATGAACTGATTGCTTCACGTTTTGGATTTCTATATACACAATCACATGCCAGTGATTTTAAAAAAGCATCATCTTCAAATTCAGAACAATGCACAGAGTTTTTCATAGCAATCTATGTTATGAAGGACTTCTAAAGTACCAAGAAAACAACAGTAATTAAGAGCAAATAATGATATTTTACACAGAATACAAATAACATTTCATTCATAATTTTATCTTTTTGTTTCCTTTCTTCTGCCAATAGCACAACATTTTATTATTCTTATTTTCATAATATGCTTGGCTGAGAAAAAAAAAAGAAACTCATATTGACATTTTTCAGCTGTGTTTAAGAATGGGGGTAATACTAATATTTTGATTAAAGAAATTAGGGCTCTCTGTATCTTTTCTATTCCTACATGTTTTCATTTACTTTCTTGAAAATTAATACTAAGTTTTAACCATAAAAAAGAACCAATCGTTATCTATTTCCTTACATAGAAAGTTTAGAAGTATATTTACTAGCATTTTCTTGTCTCTTTTAAGAAAAAGTATTCTGCATCCATTTGGTGTGTGAGGTGTGTGTGTGTGGTGTGCGTGTATAAGAAGAAAAACCTGGCTGACTTTCCTCTGCTTACCTGTGATTTACACATTTCTGTATTATTTTGGAAAATGAGATCTTAATCACACATATGTTAAGCTAAAACCTGGATTATGAAAGTAATTTATAAAATCGACTTACAGATATTCTTTAATAATTATTATAGTTCTAAGATTGTACAACTATACAGCTATAGCACTACATAAAACCAGAAAAATGACTAATTTTCCTTTCTGTTTTTCAAATTTAGGATTATAAAAATTATTTCAGGAGCTATTGCTATGTCTAATACTGCTTTCTAACCTTTCAGTATATCAATCAGTTTCCTAAAAGCTCACTCTGTCTGGTAGCTGTGTCTCATACCAGTTTGTATTCTCCTCCTCTTATGTTCATCTTTCAATTACTGCTGATCTTCAGGGTATGCTAAGCCCTTTTCTGATCTCAGTCTACGTGTTCTCTCTTGCCATTATGCTTCAACTCCCATGGCTTCAATGACTATCCTTTCAAAATATATACCTTAATCCAAATTCTTCTCTTGAATTGCAAACCTTCATATATAACTGTCTACTAGAACCAGCCACTAGAGTTCCCATGTATACCTCAAAGTCAACAAGTTCAAACTACCTCAAGTCAACCTGAAACTGACTCCTCTTCTGTGTTTAGCACTATCCACCCACGCAATTGTTCAAGCAAAAGTCTCTTTTTCTCTTTTACTCCACTATCCAATCACCAACTTCTTTTTTTTTTTTTTTATTTATTTTTTTTTTTTATTTTTTTTTTTGAGACGGAGTCTCGCTCTGTCGCCCAGGCTGGAGTGCAGTGGCCGGATCTCAGCTCACTGCAAGCTCCGCCTCCCGGGTTTACGCCATTCTCTCGCCTCAGCCTCCCGAGTAGCTGGGACTACAGGCGCCCGCCATCTCGCCCGGCTAATTTTTTGTATTTTTTTTTTAGTAGAGACGGGGTTTCACCTTGTTAGCCAGGATGGTCTCGATCTCCTGACCTCGTGATCCGCCCGTCTCGGCCTCCCAAAGTGCTGGGATTACAGGCTTGAGCCACCGCGCCCGGCCCCAATCACCAACTTCTGTTTAATTTATCTCCTAGATAGTTCTTTCCATCCTCACTGTTTCTATTCTAACTTAGATCCTGACTTCTTTCACCTGGTGGCATAGTGTATACAATTAGTGCTTCTGGAATTGTAGAGTACACAACACTTGGGGCCTGCAATGGCTTGAACATTTGTCCTCTCTAAAACTCATGTTGAAATGCAATTGCCATTGTAACAGTAGTCAGTGTTGGGAGTTTTAAGAGGTTATTAGGCCTGTAGAGCTCCATCCTCACAGGTGGAATTAGCACCATCATGAAAGGGTAGGTTCAGCCCCCTCTTGCCCTCTTTTGCCCTCTTGCTTACCACCATGTGATCACACAGTAAGAAAGCTCTCGTGAGGTGATAGCACCTTGATATGGGACTTCCCGGTCTTCAAAATCGTCAGCCAATAAGTTTCTGTTTCTGATAAATTACCTTGTCTCAGACATTGTTATAAAAACACAAAACAGACCAAGACAGAGCCCCTCCAGCCTTGTCTCATTATCCTCCACTCAAACTCTGCTCACTCTGCTCTCTAGTATAATCAACATCTTTTAACACCTTAAACATTTCATACTCTTTTTCCTTGGACCTTTCAGACAGCTGTACTCTTTGTGTAGCTTTTATGGCATATATATATATATACACACATACACACACATACACACACACATGTACATATATGTGATTTGCTTTAATGTGACCCCCAGAGCAAATGCCAGAGAAAAGGCAAGTAGGCAAGGCAAAAAAACTTTATTTACAAGCCAATGTGAAGGAGGGGCGAGGTTCACCGGTCTCCGGCGGTGGAGGCTGACAAAGTCACTCCGGCGTTCTCGGGCAACGTTCCTGTGTCCCGCACACGAGGAGGGGCCGAGGAAGTTCGCTCTGGCATTCTCGGACGAGGTTCCTGGGTCCCGCATACAAGGAGAGGCCAAGGAAGTTCACACCGGCGTGCCCGCCAGGAGCGGCTTTTATGTCCTGGGCCCGGGAGTGGGAGGGCAGTGGGCGGGACATAGGCGGGTCAGGGGCGGGGCAGTAGGCGTGGCTAGGTGGGTTTCAGTTTCTCTCTGTCGGAAGTTGGGTTGAGCCTGCGCAGTCGATCCGTGTCTTTCCCGGGCGTGGGAAAATTGACAGTGAAGAACCCGGAACTGCGCCATCTTGCCTCCGTTCATCCAGACAGTCCAACCTTTTATTGATAATAGTGATAAGGGGCACCATGGTCTGTCTGGCTACTTCCTGCTGTTAAGGGACATCATTGAGGTTGGGGTCTACGGTTGGTATTTGGACGTACGGATGAAGAAGCATCTGGTTGAAGGTGACGTGCGTGATCTCTTGAACTTTGGCTCAGAGAAATTTGATTAAAACAGGAGCGAGACATAAGACAAAACAGAGGATTAGTATGGGAATTAGGAACGGGAGCATCTGCTGTATTATGGGCAGCAGCCATACCAGTGGTCCGGGGATGAAGGGGGTATTGTAGGTTTTTAGTTCTGCTTTAATCCTGTTTAGGGTTTGGATGTTAGTATCTACTAGGCCTGACTCATTTACATAATAGCAGCATTCTTCTCCTAAGAAGAGACATGTTCCTCCTTTTTCAGCAGTAAGTAAATCTAATGCTCGCCTATTTTGTGCTGCTACCTGGGTCACTGAGGTAATTTGACGCTGCAGAGAGGCCAGGCTTTCAGCTGAAGCCTCTATGGCCTCTCAGATTTGAGCTGCTAGAGATTGGGTAGACTGTACCGAGTGGGCAAGTGCCCCAGTTCCAAGCCCTGATGCCACTAAGGAGGTGGCCAGGGAGACTCCGATGACTAGGGGAAGGAAGACAGCCCATTTTTGGAGATCATTAGGAGGAGGGTTAAATTGTATGACAAGTTCAGCTACCTCTGCTTTGCTATATAAGGTTAAACTAGGTACTAGGGACACTGGGACACAAAGGGATTGACCAGTGGATGTGTGATTAAGGACCTTAAAGAGGGTTTTGTTGCACCAGAAATAACCTCCGATGGGAGTCGTCTGGGTCTTAGCGGGTGGCTGGATATAGTTACACCAGGAGGTGTTTGGGGTAGAGTAGCAGAAAGGAAGGATTGAACTTTCTGGGCTTTGGTATAGTGGGACTTGGAGTAAGAACGGTTTTTGGGAGGTGCCTATGGAGTTAGTTGTAGCCCTGAAAGCAGTAGGTAAGGGGACTGCCACTAAGGGGGCTCTTTCAAGGGCCGCACAGAGGAAACAGTGGGAGAGATTTGTTAGGTTGGCTGCCCATGTTAGGTTTAACCCTTGATGGACTAGTTTTAACCATGAGAAGGGGTCCTTATTGGAGGAGTGTAATTGATCTTGTAAAGCCTGTTCTTGTGCTTGTATGGCTAAGGTTAAATTCTGTAGGGCTTGTATGTTTTGAGGAAGGGATTTTTGCTGGACAAGTGTTCTTTTTATCAGGAGAGTAGCCATGGGATATGAACTAAGGATTGTGTAGCCTGTGTAGAGTCCACCTTTGACTCCGTCTGCCTATCAGGGGTCCCATGGGTCTTTGATATTTAATTGGTATTGAAGGGGGGTTCGTTGATTCGCAATGGTGAAGAGAGCAGTGGGTTTCTTCTGTCTCAAGGTTGCATAATGGGTCTTACAATAAATATAAGGGCATCCTAGGTTCTTTTGTTTCCAGTAAGTCTTACAATTGTAATGTGTCTGATTGTGCAGGAAGCAGAGAGCCTTAGCTCCAGCCACACTGCAACACGATAGGGTGAAATTTATAATAAGATGGGGTTGGCAGCCTGAAGGGAGGCAGTCAGCAGTGCCTTGTAGCTGTGAGTGCTGTTTATTTTTGTGTGACCAAGTTTCAACTATAGAGAATCTCCATATGAAAGTTGGGTTAGTAATAGAGATTGAAATGCAAGAAAAAGATAGTAATATAAGTATGAAATAGTATTTCATCTTCAGTGTAATCACAGGGTACACCTTGTCACTGAAGATGTTCTATAAAGGTAAGCAGGAGAACCACTGTGATGGGCTATTATCTGGAGGCAAGTAGGGATCTGGGGTAAGACGTTGGAATTCTGTTATGTTTATATAGAGTATGGTGAGAAATCGGGATAAGCACAAGGGGTCAGGGAACATGTGGTGGTTGGGAGAGTTTGGTGAATTTGAGACGGGTAGGGGTAAGTCTAGTAGATGGCCACTGATTGTCTTCTGTGGGGGCCTTTTTAAATTGTGATATATGGACCCAGTGCGTGTGTCCTAGAAGTTTGGCTGCTTTGTATGTGGATAGGAGGACAGTATAGGGGCCTTTCCACCTAGGCTGAAGATCTTTGGCTTGGATATCTTTTAAGTATACTTGGTCTCCTGGGCTGAGAGAGAGATGTGGGCTATAGGTATCTGTTGGAGGGGGTGTGCTAGTTCTGCATGTTGTCTCAGGAGTTGTCTCAAGAGGGTGAGGTATGGGAGATAAGTTGCCAGTGGGGAAGAAAGGGTGGGTAACTGCTGGAGGGTGAGGGGCCGGCCGTAAACTAATTCAAACGGACTGAGGCCTGTTGGACTCCATGGGGCTGCTCGCAGCTGGGTTAGGGCCAGGGGAAGGAGAGTTACCCACGATTGTCGAGTCTCGAGGGAGAGTTTGGTGAGTTGCTGCTTAATGAGCCCGTTGGCCTTCTCTACTTTACCAGAAGACTGAGGTCTATAAGGGATGTGGAGTTTCCAGGTGATGTGTAGGAGGGCTGCCACCTGTTGGACTACCTTGGAGATGAATGCTGGGCCGTTGTCAGACTGAAGAGTGAGTGGGAGGCCAAACCTAGGAATAATGTGTTCAGTGAGTATGGAGGCAACTATATTGACGGTTTCTCCTGTAGTAGGATAGGCTTCTATCCATCCTGAAAAAGTATAAACGAGGGTTAAGAGATATTTGAATTTTTTATGCCTTGGCATGTGGGTAAAGTCAATTTGCCAATCTTCACCTGCTTGGTGCCCTCTGAGTTGATGGCTCAGATGGGGGTTGCGCAATGCGCCTTGAGGGTTTGACTTGAGACATGTGGAACACTGTCAGTTGATTATAATTAGGTGTTTCATGAGTGTGGGGCAGTGAATGAGGGGGCTTAGGAGGTTATATAAAGCTTTGGGTCCTATGTGTAGGGAATTATGTATGTCTTTTAGAATGGTGTGGAGTTGAGTTTCAGGAATAACTAATCTATTATTGAGGTAAATCCAATTGTCTGCGGCTAGTTTGGCTGTTGAATCTTGTAATAGTTTGATCTTTTCCTCTTGGGTATAAGTAGGGGTATATTGAGGAGAGAGAAAACAAATAGAGGGAAGCGTGGAGTGGAGAATCCCACTGCCGACTTGGCAGTGGTGCCGGCAAAGTTATTGCCAGCCGCCACTGAGTTGGATGGAGTCTGATGACCTTTACAGTGTATGCTGGCTGCTCTGGAAGGTGCTGATAAAGCGTCTAGCAGTTTGAATATCTGTTTTTTTGTTGACTATAGAGGTACCACTGGTGGTTAGGAACCTTCTCTCTTTCCAGATGACAGAGTGGGTATGTGCAATCAAGAAGGCATACTTGGAGTCTGTGTATATGTTTACCATTTTTCCTCTGGATAGGAGGAGAGCCCTAGTTAGTGCGATAAGTTCTGCCTGCTGTGATGTTGTTCCTTGTGGTAAAGGCTTAGCTTCTAGGACAGCAGAAGATGTAACTACCACGTATCCTGCCTGTCTGTTTCCTAGAGAATTTATAAAAGAACTGCCATCTACAAATAGGGTTAACTGTGAACCTTCCAATGGCTGGTCATGTAAATGTAAGTGACTAGGTGGTTGGGCCTCTAAAAGTTCTGGACAGGAGTGTTCAATACTAGGTTACTTGAGAGGGTCAGGAAGTAGGGTTGCTGGATTCAGAGAGGAACAGACTCCTAGGGCAATGGTGGAGTCTTCTATGAATAAGAGGTGAAAGATTTGGAGTCTGGACGGGGTTAGATGGCAATACTTCTGTGGGCAATAAGATCTTGAAGGCAGTGAGTAGAGAAGACTGTTAGGTTACCACCCATAATGAGTTTCTTTGCTTCTTGGGTTAGACAGGCTGCTGCTGCTAGGGACCGAAGACAGGGCTGCCACCCTTGTACGGTGTGGTCTAATTGTTTAGATAGATATGCCACGGGGCAGTAGGTGGCACCTATAGATTGGGCTAGAAGACCCACTGCAACTTTTTGTCTTTCATCTGTGAAAAGCTGGAAGGGGCGTTGGAAGTCTGGGAGTGAGAGAGTAGGATGTGAGAGAAGGCAGTTTTTCAGGTGTGTGAAATGTTTATAGATTAACTTTGGGTTAGACAAAGGTCCTTGGGGAGTCTCCTTGACAGCTGCATATAGAGGCTTAGCCAAGATTCCGAAATTAGGAATCCAGTGTCTGAAAAATCCTACTAGGCCTAGGAAGGATTGAATTTCCTTAGCGTCTTGAGGAAGAGAAAGATTTTGCATTAGAGTTAAGCGGTCTGTAGTAAGTGAGCACGTCGTAGGAGTGATCTCAATACCTAAATATATGACACATTGTTGTGCGAGTTGAGCTTTGTGTTTGGATATTCGGTAACCTTTGGATCCTAGATGATTAAGGAGGATCGCGGTGTCTAAAAGAGAGTCCTGTCCCATGGGACTACAGAGTAAAAGGTCATCTACATATTGGAGAATTTTACTATTGGTAAGAGGACAGGAAGCTAAGTCTTTTGCTAGGGACTGCCCAAAGAAATGGGGGCTGTCTCGGAACCCTTGGGGAAGCACTGTCCATGTCAGTTGGGTGGAGGTATGGGTGTCTGGGTCTTCCCATGTAAAAGCAAAAGAAACTGACAATCTGGGTGCAGGGGAATAGTGAAAAATGCATCTTTTAGATCCAGTACAGTAAAGTGTGTTGTATTAGGTGGAATGAGAGAAAGAAGAGTATAGGGGTTGGGAACTACTGGATGGGTGGGACAAACAACTTCATTGATAAGACGAAGATCCTGCACTAACCGAAAAGTTCCATCTACCTTCTTTACAGGTAGGATTGGGGTGTTACAGGGAGAATGAATGGGGATGAGGATGTGTTGGCTGAGTAACCTAGTAATGATTGGTTTTAGTCCTCGTAAGTGCTGTGGAGAGAGAGAGAACTGTGGGCGGGTTGGAAACTGAGATGGTTTTTTAAGTTTTATAAGTATTGGTGGATGATGGTCCGCCACGACAGGAGTGGAGGTGTCCCACACTTGGGGGTCGATAGGAATGGGGAAATCGGGGAAAGGGTTAGTAGGATTGTTGGAGTCATTTGAGTTAGTCAATACTAGAAGCAGATGGCAGGTAGGGTGGGGGGGCGCTAGTAGGGATGGAGGTACAGGCTTTCAGTTGACTTAAAACATCTTGGCCCAGTAGGGGAGTGGGGCATGAGGGGATAATGAGGAACGAGTGTGCAAAATAGTTGTTGGCCAGGCAGCAATTAAGGGGTGGGGTTTTTCGAGGGCTGGACGGGGAGCCATTGACTCCTACAACAGAAATATTGGAGGGAAGGCTAGGCCCTTCGAAAGACGGCAAAACAGAGTAGGTAGCCCCACTGTCGATTAAAAAATTAATTGTCTTACCTGCTACCAGGAGAGTTACCTCTGGCTCAGCGAGGGTGATGGGGGTCACTGAGTCCCGGCACCTTCAGTCGTCATCCAGATGTAAGAGCTGGAAGGAGCTCCCAGGGTCCTGAGAAGGGACATCACGTTGAGGCGCCATACCCATTTTCAGGGTGGGGCAGTCAGACTTCCAGTGCCCTTCCTCATGGCATGCTGGACAAGGAAGGAGTTGTTGGCAGACGAGGGTTAGGACACTTTTTAGCCCAGTGTCCAGCTCCTCTGCACTTGTAGCATGGCCACACTGGCTCAGACGGTTGGGGACTCTGGGGACATCTATTAGCCCAATGCCCTGGGTTACCGCATTTATAGCAAGCCCCTTTTATTGTCTTTGAGCCTCCGGGGGTTTTGCTCTCCAGTTTTGGGTTACAGCTAGGCTGCAAAGCAGCAACTAAGGCTTGAGTCTGGAGCTGTACCTTCTGCTTTAGGCGGGCCTATTTTGTTGGGCCTCAACCATTTCCTCCCTTGAATTATAGACCTTGAAGGCCAACTTGACTAGGTCTTGAATAGGAGTTTGAGGTCCATCCTCTGCCTTTTGGAGTTTTTTCCGAATATCCGAGGCCAATTGTGAAATAAAATATGATGCTAGAATAGTGGCCCTGGCTGGGGAAGCTGGGTCTAACCAAGTGTATTGAATTAAAGCCTCAGTTAGCCTGTTTAAAAATGTGGCCGGGTTCTCATCTGGACCTTGAATAATTTCTTTTAATTTATTGAAATTTACTACCTTATTTGAGGCCGCCTGTATACCAGCCAGAAGACATTGAGTCATCATATCTCGTCTTCGGCGGCCTGGCTGGCCTACTTGATAGTTCCAGTCTGGGTCTATAGAGGGGACTGCTTGTTCCCCTAGTGGGAACGCAGGGTCTGTTAAGTGTAACTGGTTGACATGCTGCCTGGCGGCCACTAGGATGAGCTCTTGCTCCTCAGGGTTTAGAGTAGAGGTAAGAATAACCTGGAGATCATGCCAGGTTAAATCATAGGCCTGGCAAAGGTATCTAAATTCTTTGGTATAAATTGTAGGGTTGGCAGAAAAATCTCCTAGGCACCTTTCAATCTTTGAAAGATCTGCTAATGAAAAGGGAACATGAACTCTAACTACGCCCTCTGCTCCGGCCACCTCATGCAAGGGTGCTAAGATCGCAGGGGGGTTGGATAGGGTGGGAGTAGGAGCGGGGGCAGTTAGGCAATCTTTAGAGGGGGTATGGGCAGAGATAGGCGAACTAGGATGACCAGGCGGAAGTGCCGAGGGGTCGGAGGTAAGTGTAGCCTCAACAATGGTGGGAGGGGCTGAGGAGGGAGGCGGAACAACCACCAGAGTGGGAGGGGGAGGTGGAGCCGAAAGAGGAGGTGGGGCCGAAGCGGGATGGGGAGGTGGAGTATACGGCGGGAGTGGAAGGGAGGGAGGGGAAGTAAGGTCTTCAGGCAACTCAGACAGGATGAAGACTCCTCTTTTTCAGACTTTGTTAGGCCTGCATCCTTAGCCAACATGACTTGAGCCAAGGAACAGTGGCTACACAGGTCCGGACGAGAACGCAAGGCCCAAAATCCTTGTATATAATTAATTTCGGACCACTTGCCTAAGCGTTGACAAAAACTACTGAGGTCGGTTAAAATGTTACAGTCTAGAGTGCCCTCAGGCGGCCATTGAGACTGATTGTCTAAGTTATATTGTGGCCATGCCACAGTGGAGAGGAACACCAGTCGCTTTCGCCTGAGATCTTGTTCTAATTGCAAAGTTTTGAGGTTTTTGAGAAGACACCCTAAAGGGGAGTCTCTAGGTATTTTGGATTGGGGGTTTCCCATTGCCTTCCTCTTGCCAATAGGCGGAAACGGAAACCGAACTCTACCTGGCTACAAAGCGTCCTTTGGAGCCACTAGAGACCGGTGAGAGGCTCCTGGAGCCGGAATGGAGATTACCTCCAGGCAGACATCTCCGTCCTGGATGGGTCTCCCACGGAACGGAATGGAGATTACCTCTGGGCGGACGTCTCCGTCCTGGACGGGTCTCCCACGGAACGGAATGGAATTCCTTTGGGCAGACGTCTCTGCCTTTGGGAACTTCCCTGGGTCACCTGGTGACTGGAAAAAAAAAGCTTTCGGCCTGCGCAGGACTTCTGGCCAAGGAATATGAGAGAGAGGCAAAGGGTACTCACCCCTAGGAGACTTGGAGGTGGGGAAAGCGATGTCCAGGTCCTGATCCGTCTGGGGCGTGGAAGGAGGAGGCTCCTCGGACCTTGGGGGGCCCTGAGGAGGGGTCTCCTCCTGGGTTTCGGCACCAGCTGATTTGCTTTAATGCGACCCCCAGAGCAAATGCCAGAGAAAAGGCAAGTAGGCAAGGCAAAAAAACTTTATTTACAAGCCAATGTGAAGGAGGGGCGAAGTTCACCGGTCTCCGGCAGTGGAGGCCGACGAAGTCACTCCGGCATTCTCCGGCGAGGTTCCTGGGTCCCGCGCATGAGGAGGGGCCAAGGAAGTTCGCACTGGCGTGCCCACCGGGAGCGGCTTGTATGTCCTGGGCCTGGGAGTGGGAGGGCAGTGTGCGGGACATAGGCGGGTCGGGGGCGGGGCGGTAGGCGTGGCTAGGCGGGATCCGGTTTCTCTCTGTCGGTAGTCGGGTTGCGCCTGCGCAGTCGACCCCTGTCTTTCCCAGGCGTGGGAAAGTTGACGGTGAAGAACCTGGAACTGCGCCATCTTGCCTCCATTCGTCCAGACAATATGTACTATGCATACACACACACACACTCATAATTTGTTCTGAGATACAATTCATCATCACCTTTATGATCAACAAGCCTGGGTTGGATGTCTCTTCAATCTAACTCCAAAACATTTTACTTTCTAATCTTATAAATATTATTTGTATTGTTAATTGTTCATTGTCTTGGCCTGTTTGGGCTGCTATAACAAATACAATAAATTAGGTGGCTTAAACAATAGAAATTTATTTCTCACAATTCTGGATGTTGGGAAGTCAAATATCAAGGTGCTGGCAGATTCAGCATCTTGTGAGGACTCTACTTTCTCTATAGATGGCACTGCCTTACTCATATGGTGAAAGGGGAAAGAGGTCTCTTTTGAACCTCTTTTATAAGGGCACTAATCCCATTTATGAAAGCTTCACCATCATGACCTAATCAGCATCCAAAGGTCCCACCTCCTAATACCATCACGTTGGGAATTAGGATTTCAGCAAATACATGTTGGGAGTACACAAGCATCAACCATAGTATTCATTTACCTAATTATGCCCTCCAGTGCCATGAAAAATGTATGTCTTTTCATCACTGTGTCTGTAATATATAGCACAGCTAGCAGGATAGACACTTAGGAAACTCATCCTAAGTGAAAGAATTAATGGATTGATGAATATATGCTAATATTTGAGACAAAATTATGGTAAGGCAAGGGTCATAACCTTATTCAAACAAAGAATTATGGTGAAGCAGAAATTTATAGATAGAGTTTATGTCATTATTGCTATTCTATTTGTAAGGTAAGTTGTAGTGCTTGTTTTTCAGCTCCAAAAGCTGAGAATTATTAAAAGTATTGCTGCAGGTAGAATGTTCAAGGAAAGGATAGGATTACATGGTGTGCCATTTCCTAATTTCACCATGTTTGGAGATGACAGCTGGGCTCTAGCTCAACACAGCCAGGCAACTCCTAAGGACATAACTAAAAAACACTCAGGTTGCCAGCAAGTTATTTTCACAAAGAATGATTATTAGGACAACAAAATTATGTAAATAAGAAATGGAAAAGGCATGACAGGTCATCTAATCTCTCCTATGAGAATACTCTCTTAAATGTTGGCGTCAGTGCTCATCAGGGTGAATTTTGAGTACAACCAGTGATGTAAATCTCATCTTTACCCTTCGGAGGCTGTTGTGCAAACAAACGGTTTTTTTGTGTGTGTGCTTCTGCTTGTATAAAATGTTTTTAAATATGCTTTGTACTTAATTTGTGCATTTTACTCTACTACATCAAGCCCCTGTCTTCTTTGGTTATATAAAATAATACATAAATGATAATAAAATCTTGGAGCAATAGTTCTTATTCAACTGAATTGAATTACAAGCAACAAATTTACTCTTTCCATTTAAAGTTATACCTAATCATGACAATAATCCTGATTATTGTATGTTTTATATGCTTTTATTTTATTCTATCAACATTTAAAAATTGGAAGGGAGAGAGATTCAGAATATGTCACTTCAATAAGTTAAATATTAGTAAACGTCAAGATACTCTTTAGGTTCTTTTGCTGTGATACAGAAACAATTAATAGAATATTGCTTAAATAAATGAATTATCTGCTGAAGCTATAAAATTTTTGCACCATTTCGAATGTTATGTAGGTTATTTTTGTTTGCTTATCATTTTAATTTTATTTTTTATTGGGATCTTACCTGTACCATTTCAATGTTACCCATTCATGTCATTAAAAATCGTTCTGGCTCAATATAAGGCAATAATGACCTTTCATCTGCAACATTTCCCAAATATTAGTCTTGTTTACCAATTACTTGAAGTTGGCCATATTTTATATCCTTATATACTTTATATTGATAAATATTAAGTGAACAAATTTTTCCTTAATATTTTCTTGAGATGACTTATTTTAACTGAAATACATTTTAAATAAATATGTCATGGATTAAATTGCTTATTTTTCCTACTCATATACACAAATACATATAATTTAAAACACTATTACATAACTCCTAAAATACCGCATGGTTCACATTTTAGAAAAACTGTTCTACTATACTTTATTATAAATCCATAGGTAATTTCTTTCTTTTTTTCATGAAGAAGACTTTCAGAGCTATTTTCTGACAGTTTCCTGCAAATTGAAAATATGTCTATAGATATCATATTTTCAATCTTTTATACTTAACACTGTTCTGTTGTTACTGTAAAATCTATTTAATTTGAACAAATATGTGAAAATATAAGCACAAATTTGTAAAAATTAGAAAATGTCATTTTATTTCTTTGCTATGTTTCTAATAAGGAGCTATTGAACCTTCTTAAACCTAATAACCTACTTTAATAAGCAGATAAAATATATAATTAATGGTACCTAAATAGCAAGTGGTACTCTGAAATACTTTGTTCTCTTAAGGCATCAGCTGTTACCTGAATATTATGATGCATGCTTTTCACATGACAAAGATTTTCAAAGTTTGATGTAAGCCAAACTCATAAATTCTAAATTAGTTATTAATTCATACGAAACATCATACTCATGTCTAATTTCTTTATTTGGTTATTATACTGGGTACCCCCCAAAATATTTCTACCTCAACATTATTGAGGAAGAATATTCTTCAACAACCAGTAAATAGAGATTTACAAAACTTTTTGACCATTTTGAAAACCCACTGTATGTGGTTATCCTCCAAGTGGATTCATTGCAATCTACTATTTTTGTTTATGATGTTTCAACCAGTTCTCAATCCATGTGACTCTATTTTCATCCAAAGCAATTATAATTAATTTGTAAGTAAAAGTACATAATTCACTATTTCAAATGCTTCACTGGAGCCCAAATACATGACGTCAGTTGTATCCTCTTTATCAAATTAGTTTTGCAACTCTATCAAACAAGCCTATTATTATGGTCTGGCATGATTTGTTCAATATGGACCCAGCTGCTGAAGGCTCAAGATGCTATTGTCTTCTAACTACTTACAGATTGGCCTTCAATATTTTCTCCCTTACTAAACTCCATATTAATATATTGTTTGATTGCATGCAAGCATTTTTCTTGTTTGGGCATGTCAGTGAAAAGTAAAACCTGAAAGACAGTAACTTGTAAAATCACTTTATTTTATTATTTTTTTCTTTTTGTATGCCACATATTTAAATGAGGTGCTTTGGGATCTTTATTATTTTCTTTATATTTCTTTATTTTAACACAAAACCTTTTCTGTAAGAATTAATAAGGATTTTAGGATTATTAAGTTGTGGGTACTTGCATTTTCAAGAAATGATAAAACTAGCCTAACTAAAGAAAGGATGTTACCTCAGAAAGTTTACACAATAAGGTGATGAATCTCATCATGACTCATAGAAAATAATCTAATTGTAGGGCATGGTGGAGTAAATTGATAGGATCTAAGGATATCCATATGAGGCATGGTAAAGTTAATTTATGCCATTTATTTATATCACATATTAAGCACAAATAACTAAATTGTTATAAACAAGTAAATGGCTGTAATATGAAACTTGTTGTAAAGGTAAAAATTTACCACCTCAAGATTTCATAGTGCACAGGCAGCCCATTCATGGCAATTATTGGTAAGATCTACAATAAGTAATAGTCTTAATATACCAAATGTACTGTTCTCATTTCTACAGTAGTTACATGGCTTGACTATGTATGAATAATCCTATAATGTAAAAAAGTTTTTTCCTTTAGTGTTCCTCCTGGAAATCTGTTGACACTTGCAATTGTATAGAAAATGTGTTTTTCAAAAAAAAATTACAACACAGAACTTGTTTACAACCTTCAAAATTGTGAAAGTCTGAGAAATCAGAGATTCTCCTATTATATTTCCTTTCAGTTCAAGGTAGTTAAAAACATGTTTGGGAATGGGTACACATGGGTATAACGATGGGAATAACAGACACTGGGGACTCCAAAAGTGGGGAGGGTTGGGAGAGGCAAGGGTTGAAAAGGTACTCATTGAACACTATGTTCACTATTTGGGTGATGGGTTCACTAGAAGCCCAAACTGCAGTATTATGCAATATACCCATTTAACAAGCATACACATGTACCCCTTAAATCTATAATAACATTGCTTTAAACAACATGTCTGTGGAAAGTTAAATTTAAAAAAACGATTTCAAATTGGTCGTCCACGTTTAAAATGCTTTTGCAAACATCTTGCTTTCTCAGTCACCAAAGCTATTGTTTCTAAGTAAAAACATGTATATACTTTGTTTTTCCCTACCCAATTCAGTAAGTAAGCATTTTCAATTGTAATTGAAGAAAACTGTTATTTTTTCAATCTGAGTAACATCTGACAAATTCTAGGCTAAGAATTGGCTACTAAAGGACTTGGCAATTTGAAATTGAAGGAGACATGTAAAATGGCCCTGTAAATTGCTTTTGGGGCGAGAGTTGGGAGTGAGAGGACAACCAAAGAAAGGGGAACATTCATTTGATTATTTTCCAATAAAATAGCTAATTTCTGAAGAATTTTATGAAATTATAAATGAGAAGCAATAATGAATTTTGTGAGCTTAAATATTCATGATTTAAAGGCTTACTAGACTATAATATTGGAACAGTGTAGAAGCAACTGAAAATAACGTTTTTAATAGAAAAATTAGATGTAACACTTTCTATTTCAAGGATTGCATTCCCTTGATATTTGCTTATGGATAACATTTGCTTATTTCCTTCAAGATTTAAACGAAAAGCATATGCAAAAGTGTGTCCTCAAATCTCAACATATTAATACTTATTTTCAACGTTTAATAACTCTGTTTTTCCAAAGCCTCCTTTTATTGTTCTGAAAACATATTTCACAATTAAATATTTCCCACTAAAAGTTTTAAGAGGCCTATGTTACAGTCATGTGAATGAGCATTCCATGTTAGCTACATGACAATATAATTTGAAAAATATAATGGCAATGATGATCACTGAGGCAACAATAATAGGTTCTAAAGCAAGTAAAATGGACCTTCTCTGTCTTATTCACCTCGGTTTCCTGTACTTAGAAGCACTCAGTTAATATTTGTTCAATGAATGCATGAAACTCAGAAAATGTAATATTTATGCTTTTCCACATAGAGAAAAATCTATACTTGCACATAACAGAAAATCTAGATTCACAGAAGCAAAACGATTGTTGAATTAAAGTATAATTGAAATTCAAGAGAAAAAAATTTAGCTGTTTCTATATGAAAACTAAAAAAGCTAATATGGAAATAAAGTTCCATGTATTTGTAATTCTACTTCAAAGTATTACTAATTATTTTAAGTGAATAATTATCTTTATAAAAATTTGTATAAGGAAGTATCCTCTATTAGTTCAAATGATGATTGGGACAATATCTAGTTTGTTCTTTATAGCATCCTTGGTAACTAGAACAATTCTTAGTACACAAAAAACCTTTCCTATTTGCTGAATGAATTCATGCTTGGGTTTTGTATTAGTCAAGGTTCAAGCAAAGATACAGAATCAGTGGGAGATATATATTCAAAGATTTACTGTAAAGAATTGGCCTATGCAACTCTGGGGATTGGTTAGGCAATCAAAATCCATATGACAGGCAGTCGGGAAGGGCAGGCTGAAACCCCTGGTTAGGAGCTGATACTGCCTGCCATCTACAGGAATTTCTTCATCAGGAAAGTCTCAATCAGCGCTGCTTTTAAGGCCTTTCCCTGGATTGAAACAGGCCCACCTAGGTTACATAGGATAATTTAACTGAAAGCAGCTGATTATGGGCCTTAATCGCATCTACAAAATACTCTCCTAAAAACATGTAGATCAGTGTTTGATTGAAAAACTATGGGTTGTAGAACAGTCAAGTCAGCAGAGCAAAAAGCCCTGAACAAATGGGATGTGCACTGACTTTTCTGGTGGTGGATAATTCATCACCAAGAATTTGAACAGAGGTAGACTGTCCATCTTAGAAGTTCCATTTACTGAGAGCTTATTTGGCTCTAAAGTCTGTTTGATTTTAAGCTCTTCATTTACCTTATAATTTTCAATAATTTTAAGAATGCTGTGTTTTTGTCCTTATTTTGCAGAAAAGAAACTTGAGACTAAAAATAGGCTTAATCACTTTTGATCTAAACCAGCTAGTGTGGATTAAAAACTAAAATATATTAATTTCAAAGCCCTAACTCTTCAAAACTATAATGCTAGTATGACATTGTCAAATAGATATTGGCATAAAAAGGGAAAAATAATAGAAATATTCAGATGTGTCATTTTAGTCAAGAAATTCATCTCATTGTAATACATTGTTCTTAACTCACCCTCTCCATTAATGTGCTCGTCTATGTCACTCCTCAGTATTCCTGAGAAAGTGCTGAAAGAGAAGATACAATGATTGAGATAATGATTATAAAGATATTTATTATCAGTTGTGTCTTATTACAACAGAACATTTTGAAAGCCACTAAAATACTTTTTTAGCCAACAACAGTAGGAAAAACAAACTTTTCTCATGTGCAACTGTCAAAGCTTATGTTAAAATTATTATTGCTTTTTATTTAACTTTTATTCAATGTCTGAGTCTGGTTCTTAGAAATTTCTGTAACTGAGAAGAACAAGATTTCAATTTTTTAGCTTGTGATAAATGATTTATCCATGACAGTTTTTTATTCTACTTTCTCTTATTCTGTCTTACCACTGAGTTTTCTTATTTACTTAGCTAAGTCCTCAACTACTGTTATATACTAATTTATCTTAAGTACAGTCTGGTCTTCTGAATCAGATAGAAATAATGATGAGAGATAAAAATGAATTTATGTATGTGTAATCAAATATAGTATTGTTTATTACAAATTTTAGTAAGTATCATCCAGTTTAAATTTATAGGAGTTGGCACATGACAGTAAATTCAATTTGTGAATTTGATAGTGAATTTAATAATTAATATAAATCTAATGCCTATTTCTTTGCAAACTGAAAAGTTGTAATAATATGATTATATCTTAAGAAATGAAGTTAGTAACTCTTATAGCTTTTTTCATAACAAAAGTTAACTCTTTATGGTATTAAACATTATTTTCTTCTATTTTGTGTTAGTGCTAGAATGCTAGCTATGAGTTCTGTAACTGCCCAAAAGATAGAGAGAACCTGCAGAAAAGTCCAAATACAGTGCAAAAAGAAGAAAGTCCTCCCAAAAGAAAGAAAAATGAAAACAGCTGCAATGTCATCCTCCATTATGTTAGCTCATGCTTGGTTCTTGCTAAAGAACAGACATTCAATCTGCTTTGAATTATTTGTCACTTGGCTTCTTTGTATTTCCATGCCCTATTTTGCATTTTTTCACTACTCATTCTGTTATGCAATCTACATTCTGCAAAAAAATGTTGATATATATTCTTACCAAGGATTGAACTATGCGTAACCAAGTTTAGAACCTTCACAAACCTTGATGTTTTAGACTTTGCAACCAAACGTCATCATTTTAAGATCTGAGTTCACTTGCTCTTGGGTTGAATGTAAAAACTCAAAGCACAGGACTTTAAAAGGCTTATAAAATATTCAAAAAGCTCCTCGAACATCAAATAGCTCTTAAGACAGAACATTTTGATGAGTTTAGTGTAAATGAATCAGAAGCATATGGATTAAATTTACCTTAAAATACTCCTGGGTTTAAGAATTAAGGGAAAATGTGCTTGGCAAAACACATTTTGGGTTTTGCCTAACCCAGAACATTGGAAAAGTAGTTCAAGATGTTTGACGAACCCAAAACAAGGCTGGGTTCACCCATCCTTTATTCCCTGTGGTAATAGCAAAGGACAGGCAGAGGCAGATTTTAGGTGCATAAATCTAGTTCAGGTTTTATCGTGGTCATCCTAAACTATTAGATAACTTGAGAATGCCTTACCTCTACTAAATTAAATTTGTGCTATGTGCTTTTTATAATTTCTATTTAAAGGCTATAAAATGTGTGTTTTATATGAAGAGTGTGCTTCTGCATACTTACCATATAGCAGTTTCTATGTACCCACTCAGTAAAGAAGAGAAATCAAGAGCTTTGCCACCTAGGGTATATCAAGAGATGCACACAGACATCATCATTAACCTCAGTAACTATTCAGTTGAATAGAAATAGAATGAGAAGTTTATCAATTATTTTTACTTCTAAAACTAACAAAAATGTGCTAAAGAAGAATCTGTTTTGGAAAAAACCAGCATGCACAGTAATCAATATTATAAAATTTTATTTTCTATTTCTAATTTAACTTTTCTGTCTACACAAGAAATGAACAGAATGTATGAGCTGGTCATTATCTGAGTACAACAGTATACTAAAAAACAACCATTTATTCCTGATTTAGGGAACTACCATTAGTACCTGAATTATCTTCCACTTGAATTTATGATAAATTCTTTCCTTGTAAGTACACAAATGTGGAGAAAAAAATACTTATATATCATCTTCCTTCTTCTCTTCCAATAGACAAATAACCAGGGAGAGACACAAATCATTGACTCACATGAAAGTAAATAGATTCCCACAATGGTAGCTCATAGGATTTCAAATTACAGCCCCAAATATTCATAGTATAAAATCTAGCTAACGTCTTCAGTTAAGATAGTTTGCTAAAGATAGCATCTAAAATGTCAATTTTTGGAACAAATAAAATATAAATGTAAAATATTTTCTTGAAACAGTATATTTGAATGATAGTTTACCATGTCAACCTTGAATATTAGAAAGTGCTTTACACAAGAAAAAAGTTTATTATTTTGTGGAGTAATGATAGGCTATTTTCTGCAATGTGACAAGAAATTAGTAAGAGTGTATAAAGACATATTTTTACACATATGTATTCAAAGAAGTTAGGTTTTTAGAAATTGGCTTAGTTTATTTGCTTACCTAATTGGTAGATTACAAATGAATAATGTTTCTTTCAAATAATGAGTTGAGAGATAATTTATAAAATAAAAAATGTTTACATAAAATATGCTCAATATCAGAAAACGGCTCTTCTTAACAATTTCTCTTAGTAATTTGGCTACATGCAGTCCTTGGAACACATATTTAAATAGCTAATTTTTCAGTTTATCTATTATATGGAGCATACATATATTTTTAGAGCCAAAACATACAACAACAACACTTCACAGTAATTTACTCTTCCATCAACCTTAATTTTCTGGACCTCAGTATCACCAAAGATGTTCTTAGCAGCCTAAAGAAATGTCATAAAATTCATGTACTAAGGATATGCACTTTAATTCTAGCCCTTCATTTATAGTCTTTTGGATTCTTATTTATCATACAATTCACTCAATTATTCCAGAGGTTTTTAGTGGGAACCTATTAGGAGCAAAACGATGCTGGGTACAAGAAAAGTATAAATTATTTATTCAGAATTGTTTTTACTCAAAAAGTTTATCGTATAGTGACTGAATTAAGACATGTAAAAATAGCTATTATTAAATTGAAAAGTGATATAAAATCACTATAGAAAATGTTCTATGGGTTCTCAAAAGAGAGTTAAGAGTCCATAATGCAAGCATAATGTCAGCAGAAACAGCAACTGCTAACAGTTTTGCATTAAGGGAGGACACAGAAAAATGTAAAAAAATAAAAATAAAAAATTAGACAAAAAGTATATTGTCTAACAGTGTAAAAATGGATGTTGAGAGAAGTCTTTTCAAAATTATGTTCAGTATATTTTGTCTAAAAGGGTAAGGATGTGTTAATACATTTTCAATCAACTTGAATCTAGTGTGTTTTTTTAATCATTTGGAGACAACTGTACAAATGTTATGTAAAAGGCATTATAATGTGTATATAAATGAAATAACACAAATAAGTGTAGAGTGCATAATTTTGCAAAACAGAATAGGCCTGGAATAGGTGCTAGGTCTTCACAGAAGATCATTTCAAAGGAGTCCATGAGGAAATCTTTCAACTAGTTTAGAAAACCTGATGACAGATGTGTAGTAACTATAAGAAATATATTTGGCCTGCTTCTGGGTAAGCTGATGGAGAGAAATAGAAAATATTCACCATTTAGATGTGTGTTCCAAGGACTGCATGTAGTCCAATTACTAGGAGAATTTGTTTAACAAGAGCAGTTTTCTGATGTTGAACTTCTGAGAGTAGGGCTTCTGTTTTAATTGTTGACAAGCCTTCCAAATGATTCTTAAGCACTTTAACTTTTGAAAATCACAATTCAAAATTCTGTCAGGAATCTTGTTGGAAAGATGACAGGAAAAGTTTCGGCAGATAGCCAGTGAGAAGATTTCTAAGAACATCCCCATCTTATGCTGCAAAAAGATACTTCAATGGAAATAACAATGACTTGTAAGACTTGGGGGACAAAACTTTTGCCATATGGGCATTTCATATTAGACTCATTCATTAGTTATCTATTCCCATTCATTATAAATAATGGCTTAATTTTATGTATAGACCAAATGTGTTTCTATCTTGTTATTTAATGTATCAGCTTCACCAAAGTCCTAAAATGGCAAGTATGCTCAGCCATCTGAACACCTGGCATTTCACAGTAGTATTTATTAGGAAATTCAGAAAAGAATGAAGCGCTCAGACAGAAAAATGCATCCCCAAAATTACCAATACATGCGACCAATGTTATGAAACCCTTTAGAACGTTTCCCATCAAAAATGATTTTTTTTCTAGTTTTCTAGTGCAGCATATCAACAGCTATTATTCATTTACACATGTAGAAATGCAGAATAATAACAAACATGTAGAAATACAAAGAGAAATATACAGGAAACAGTAGAGAATGGGAAACGGTGAATCTGAGGTACTGGTAGAAAGGTAGTATCTCTCTTAAGCACCACGCCCTGCCCAAGTCACATACACTATTAGCATTTTCCACTGAAAAAAGAATAGCCTACAGGAATTAATATGCTTAGCTTCCCTCTTCGTCACAATTCACCACTTCATACACACTTACCAAAATCCATACACTTTTTACCTCTTTTATTCTGATCCGAAAGAGGTACCCCTGCTATCTAAGGCTATTTTATCCTTGTTATTCCTACTCTTCTGAATTTACAACTTCTATATTTATGTTTGTCTCATTTCCTACAGCTTTCTTCCCTCCATCCCTCTTGAAGCACCTCCTTAAATATTTCTTCTACTCACAGTTAAGGTTTTATCAAAAATTCTTGAAATTCACTTTCATTTAGGTATCTCTTATCCATTCTTCAACTCACTTATAAGATAATTCTACCCCTACTATGCCAATAAAGTTATTCATACTGTTGTTACCAATGGTTAAAGCTAATTAATGTTATTTCCTTAGCTTTCATAAATTCCTGATTCTAATTTATTAATTTTAATATTGAAAATTCCCAAATGATAAAATCATGTGATTATAATTTAGCTGTCTGAGCTTGGAAAAAAATGTAACTGTCCATTTCTTTCCAGCATGAAGTCTGGCTACATTGATTTATTTTTAATTTTTTAAAAATTTCAGTAAGTTTTGGGGAACAGGTGGATTTTGGTTATATGAATAAATTCTTTAGTGGTGATTTTTGAGATTTTGATGCACCCATTACCTGAGCAGTGTGCACTCGACACATTGTATAGTCTTTTATCCCTTATTCTCCTCCTACACTTTCCCTGGAGTCTGCAAAGCTCACTGTATTATTCTTATGTGTTTGCGACCTTATAGCTTAGCTCTCACTTATGAGTGAGAGCATATATGACGTTTGGTTTTCCATCCCTGAGTCACTTCACTTAGAATAATGGTCCCCAATTCCATTCAGGTTGTGGCAAATGTCATTTCATTCCTTTTCTTGTGGCTTAGAATGTCATTTCATTCCTTTTTATGGTATACAAAATATACACTTTTTTAATCCATTCATTGATTGATGGGCATTGGGGCTTGTTCCATTTTTTTTGTTTTTGCAATTGCAAATTATGCTTCTATAAACATGTGTGTGCAAACATCTTTTTTGTATAATGACTGCTTTTCCTCTGAGTAAATACCCAGGAATAGGATTGCTGTATCAAATTATAGCCTACTTTTAGTCCTTTAAGGAATCTCCACACTGTTTTTCATACTGGTTGCGTTAGTTTACATTCTCTCCAACTCTGTAAAAGTTTTTTGTTCTTTTCAACAATCCATGCCAACATCTATTATTTTTGGATTTTTTGATTATGGCTATTCTTGCAGGAGTAAGGTGTTATCGCATTGTGGTTTTGATTTGCATTTCTCTGACAATAAGTGATGTTGCATACTGTTTCACATATTTGTTGGCTATTTGAATATCTTACTTGGAGAATTGTCTTTTTTTTCTATTGTGCTTCAAGTTCTAGGATACATATGCACAACATGCAGGTTTGTTACATATGTATACATGTGCCATGTTGGTGGGCTGCACCCATTCACTTGTCATTGACATTAGGCATATCTCCTAATGCTATCCCTCCCCCCTCCCCCTTCCACATAGGCCCCTGTGTGTGATGTTCCCCTTCCTGTGTCCAAGTGATCTCATTGTTCAATTCCCACCTATGAGTGAGAACATGTGGTGTTTAGTTTTCTGTTCTTGCGATAGTTTGCTGAGAATGATGGTTTCCAACTGCAACCATGTCCCTACAAAGGATACGAACTCGTCCTTTTTTTATGGCTGCATAGTATTCTATGATGTATATGTGCCACATTTTCCTAATCCAGTCTGTCACTGATGGATATTTGGGTTGATTCCAAGTCTTTGCTATTGTGAATAGTGCCACAATAAACATGTGCGTGCATGTGTCTTTATAGCAGCATGATTTATAATCCATTGGGTATATACCCAGTAATGGGATGGCTGGGTCAAATGGTATTTCTAGTTCTAGATCCTTGAGGAATCGCCACGCTGTTTTTCACAATGGTTGAACTAGTTTACAGTCCCATCAACAGTGTAAAACTGTTGCTATTTCTCCACATCCTCTCCAGAATCTGTTGTTTCCTGATTTTTTAATGATTGCCATTCTAACTGGTATGAGATGGTATCTCATTGTGGTTTTGATTTGCATTTCTCTGATGGCAAATCATGATGAGCATTTTTTTCATGTGTCTATTGGCTGTATGAATGTCTTCTTTTGAGAAGTGTCTGTTCATATGCTTTGCCCACATCTTGATGGGGTTGTTTCCTTTTTTCTTGTAAATTTGTTTGAGTTCTTTGTAGGTTCTGGATATTAGCCCTTTGTCAGATGAGTAGATTGCAAAAATTTTCTCCCATTCTGTAGGTTGCTTGTTCACTCTGATGGTAGTTTCCTTTGTTGTGCAGAAGCTCTTTAGTTTAATTAGATCCCATTTGTCACTTTTGGCTTTTGTTGCCGTTGCTTTTGGTGTTTTAGACATGAAGTCCTTGCCCATGCCGATGTCCTGAATGGTATTACCTAGGTTTTCTTCTAGGGTTTTTATGGTTTTAGGTCTAACATTTAAGTCTCTAATCCATCTTGAATTAATTTTCATGTAAGGAGTAAGGAAAGGATCTAGTTTCAGCTTTCTATTTATGGCTAGCCAATTTTCCCAGCACCATTTATTAAATAAGGAATTCTTTCCCCATTTCTTGTTTTTGTCAGGTTTGTCAAAGATCAGATGGCTGTAGATGTGTGGTATTATTTCTGAGGGCTCTGTTCTGTTCCATTGGTCTATATCTCTGTTTTGGTACCAGTACCATGCTGTTTTGGTTACTGTAGCCTTGTAGTATAGTTTGAAGTCAAGAAATGTGATGCCTCCAGCTTTGTTCTTTTGACTTAGAATTGTCTTGGCAATGTGGGGTCTTTTTTGGTTCCATATAAAGTGTAAGCAGTTTTTTTCAATTCTGTGAAAAAAGTCGTTGGTAGCTTAATGGGGATGGCTTTGAAACTACCTTGGGCCGTATGGTCATTTTCAGGATATTGATTCTTCCTATCCATGGGCATGTTATGTTCTTCCATTTGTTTGTGTCCTCTTTTATTTCACTGAGCAGTGGTTTGTGGTTCTCCTTGAAGTAGTCCTTCACATCCCTTGTAATTGGATTCTTAGGTATTTTTTTTCTCCTTGAAGCAATTGTGAATGGGAGTTCATTCATGATTTGGTTCTGTTTGTCTTTTATTGGTATATAAGGATGCTGGTGATTTTTGCACATTGATTTTGTATCCTGAGACTTTGCTGAAGTTGCTTATCAGATTAAGGAGATTTTGGGCTGAGACGTTGCGATTTTCTAAATATACAAACATGTCATCTGCAAACAGGGACAAATTGACTTCTTCTTTTCCTAAATGAATACCCTTTATTTCTTTCTCTTGCCTGATTGCCCTAGCCAGAATTTCCAACACTATGTTGAATAGGAGTGGTGAGAGAGGGCATCCCTGTCTTGTGCCAGATTTCAAAGGGAATTTTTCCAGCTTTTGCCCATTCAGTATGATATGGGCTGTGGGTCTGCCATAAATAGCTCTTATTATTTTGAGATATATTCCATCAGTACTGAATTTATTGAGCGTTTTTAGCATGAAGGGCTCTTGAATTTTGTCAAAGGCCTTTTCTGCATCTTTTGAGATAATCATGTGGTTTTTGTTCTTGGTTCTGTTTATATGCTGGATTACATTTATTGATTTGTGTATGTTGAACCAGCCTTCCATCCCAGGGATGAAGCCCACTTGATCATGGTGGATAAGCTTTTAGATGTGCTGCTGAATCTGGTTTGCCAGTATTTTATTGAGGATTTTTGCATCCATGTTCATCAGGGATATTGGTCTAAAATTTTCTTTTTTTGTTGTGTCTCTGCCAGGCTTTAGTATCAGGATGATGTTGGCCTCATAAAATGAGTTAGGGAGCATTCCCTCTTTTTCTATTGATTGGAATAGTTTCAGAAGGAATGGTACCAGCTCCTCCTTGTACCTCTGGGAGAATTCAGCTGTGAATCCATCTGGTCCTGGACTTTTTTTGGTTGGTAGGTTATTAATTATTGCCTCAATTTCAGAGCCTGCTATTGGTCTATTCAGGGATTCAACTTCTTCCTGGTTTAGTCTTGGGAGAGTGTAAGTGTCCAGGAAATTATCCATTTCTTCTAGATTTTCTAGTTGATTTGCATAGAGATGTTTATAGTATATTCTGATGGTAGTTTGTATTTCTGTGACATTGCTGGTGATATCCCCTTTATCATTTTTTATTGTATCTATTTGATTCTTCTCTCTTTTCTTCTTTATTAGTCTTGCTAGCGGTCTGTCAATTTTGTTGATCTTTTCAAAAAACCAACTCCTAGATTCATTGATTTTTTGGAGGGTTTTTTTGTGTCTCTATGTCCTTCAGTTCTGCTCTGATCTTAGTTATTTTTGTCTTCTGCTAGTTTTTGAATGTGTTTGCTCTCGCCTCTCCAGTTCTTTTAATTGTGATGTTAGAATGTCAATTTTAGGTCTTTCCTGCTTTCTCTTGTGTGCATTTAGTGCTATAAATTTCCCTCTACACACTGCTTTAAATGTGTCCCAGAGAACATCTTTATTTCTGCCTTTATTTCGTTATGTACCCAGTAGTCATTCAGGAGCAGGTTATTCAGTTTCCATGTAGTTGAGTGGTTTTGATTGAGTTTCTTAGTCCTGATTTCTAGTTTGATTGCATTGTGGTCTGAGAGACAGTTTGTTATAGTTTCTGTTCTTGTACATTTGCTGAGGAGTGCTTTACTGTCAATTATGTGGTCAATTTTGGAATAAGTGTGATGTGGTGCTGAGAAGAATGTATATTGTGATGATTTGGGGTGGAGAATTCTATAGATGTCTATTAGGTCTGCTTGCTGCAGAGCTGAGTTCAATTCCTGGATATCCTTGTTAACTTTCTATCTCGTTGATCTGTCTAATGTTGACAGTGGGGTGTTGAAGTCTCCCATTATTATTGTATGGGAGTCTAAGTCTCTTTGTAAGTCTCTAAGGACTTGCTTTATGAATCTGGGTGCTCCTGTATTGGATGCATATATATTTAGGAGAGTTAGCTCTTCCTGTTGAATTGATGCCTTTACCATTATGTAATGGCCTTCTTTGTCTCTTTTGATCTTTGATGATTTAAAGTCTGTTTTATCAGAGACTAGTATTGCAACACCTGCTTTTTTTGTGTTTTCCATTTGCTTGGTAGATCTTCCTCCATCCCTTTATTTTGAGTCTATGTATGTCTCTGCATGTGAGATGCGTCTCCTGAATACAGCAGACTGATGGATCTTGACTCTTTATCCAGTTTGCCAGTCTGTGTCTTTCAATTGGAGCATTTATTCCTTTACATTTAAGGTTAGTCTTGTTATGTGTGAACTTGATCCTGCCATTATGATATTAAGTGGTTATTTTGCTCATTAGATGATGCAGTTTCTTCCTAGCCTCGATGGTCTTTACATTTTGGCATGTTTTTGCAATGGCTGGTACCGGTTGTTCCTTTCCATGTTTACTGCTTCCTTCAGGAGCGCTTGTAAGCAGGCCTGGTGGTGACAAAATCTCTAAGCATTTGCTTATCTGTAAAGGATTTTATTTCTCCTTCACTGATGAAACTTAGTTTGGCTGGATCTGAAATTCTGGGTTTAAAATTCTTTTCTTTAAGAATGCTGAATATTGGCCCCCACTCTCTTCTGGCTTGTAGAGTTTCTGCCGAGAGGTCTGCTGTTAGTCTGATGGGCTTCCCTTTGTGGCTAACCCGACCTTTCTCTCTGGCTGCCCTTAAGATTTTTTCCTTCATTTCAACTTTGGTGAATCTGACAATTTTGTTTCTTGGAGTTACTCTTCTCAGGGATTATCTTTGGGGCATTCTCTGTATTTCCTGAATTTGAATGTTAGCCTGCCCTACTAGGTTGGGGAAGTTCTCCTGGATGATATTCTGAAGAGTGTTTTCCAATGGTTCCATTTTCCCCCTCACTTTCAGGCAACCCAATCAGATGAAGATTTAGTCTTTTTACATAATCCCATACTTCTTGCAGGCTTTGTTCATTTCTTTTTTTTTATTTTTTCTTTAGATTTCTCTTCTCACTTCATTTCATTCATTTGATCCTCAATCACTGATAGTGTTTCTTCCAGTTGATCGAGTCAGTTACTGAAGCTTGTTCATTTGTCATGTATTTCTCGTGTCATGGTTTTCATCTCTGTCATTTAGTTTATGGCCTTCTCTGCATTAATCATTCTAGTTACCAATTCTTCCACTCTTTTTTCAAGATTTTTAGTTTCTTTGCACTGGGTATGTAATTTCTCCTTTAGCTCTGAGAAGTTTGATGGACTGAAGCCTTCTTCTCTCATCTCGTCAAAGTCATTCTCCGTCCAGCTTTGATCTGTTGCTGGCGATGAGCTGTGTTCCTTTGGAGGGGGAGATGCGCTCTGATTATTTTGAATTTCCAGCTTTTCTGCCCTGCTTTTTCCCCATCTTTGTGGTTTTATCTGCCTCTGGTCTTTGATGATGGTGACGTACTGATGGGGTTTTGGTGTGGGTGTCCTTCCTGTTTGTTAGTTTTCCTTCTAACAGTCAGGACCCTCAGCTGTAGGTCTGTTGGAGATTGCTTGAGGTCCACTCCAGACCCTGTTTGCCTGGGTGTCGGCAGCAGAGGCTGCAGAAGATAGAATATTGCTGAACAGCGAGTGTACCTGTCTGATTCTTGCTTTGGAAGCTTCCTCTCAGGGGTGTACTCCACCGTGTGAAGTGTGGGGTGTAGGTCTGCCACTAGTGGAACATGTCTCCCTGTTAGGTTACTCAGGGGTCAGGGACCCACTTGAGCAGGGAGTCTGTCCGATCTCAGATCTCAGCCTCCATGTTCGGAGATCCACTGCTCTCTTCAAAGCTCTCAGGCAGAGTCGTTTGTTTCTGCAGAAGTTTCTGCTGCTTTTTTATTATTGTTGTTGTTGTTTAGCTGTGCCCTGTCCCCAGAGGTGGAGTCTAGAGAGACAGGCAGGCCTCTTTGAGCTGCTGTGAGCTCCACCCAGTTTGAGCTTCCCAGTGGCTTTGTTTACCTACTTAAGCCTCAGCAATGGTGGGCACCCCTCCCCCAGCCTTGCTGCTGTCCTGCAGTTAGATCACAGACTGCTGTGCTAGCAATGAGGGAGGCTCTGTGGGCATGGGACCCTCCCGGCCAGGTTTGGGATATAATCTCCTGGTATCCCCCTTTGCTAAGACCCTTGGTACAACACAGTATTGGGGTGGGAGTTACCCGATTTTCCAGGTGTTGTGTGTCTCAGTTCCCCTGGCTAGGAAAAGGTATTCCCTTCCCCCTTGGGCTTCCCAGGTGAGGGGATGCCTTGCCCTGCTCCAGCTCTCGCTGGTCGGGCTGCAGCAGCTGACCAGCACTGATTGTCCAGCACTCCCTAGTGAGATGTACCCAGTACCTCAGTTGAAAATGCAGAAATCACCGTCTTGTGTGTGGCTGGCACTGGGAGCTGGAGACTGGAGCTGTTCCTATTTGGCCATCTTGCTCCCTTTAGCTGTATTTTTAAATATTTTATTTTATTTTTGCAGTTATTGTAAAATTGGTTGAGTTCTTGATTTCTCAACTTTATCATTTTTGGTGTATAGCAGTGCTACTGATTTGTGCACATTAATTTTGTATCCTGAAACTTTGCTAAATTAATTTACTAGTTCTAGGAAGTTTTTGGATGAGTCTTTAGGATTTTCCAGGTATACAATTATGTCATCAGCAAACAAACAGTTTTACTTCCTGATCACTGATTTGGATACACTTTATTTCTTTCTCTTGTCTGATTGCTCTGGCTAGGACTTCCAATACTATGATTGAAGAGAAATGGTGAAAGTGGACATTCTCAAGGAGAATGCTTTCAACTTTTCCCTGCTCAGTATAATGTTGACTGTCAGTTTGTCATAGATGGCTTTTATTACCTTAAGGTATGTCTTTCTTATGCCTATTTTGCTGATGGTTTTAATCATAAAAGAATGCTGGTTCTTATCAAATGCTTTTCCTACCTCTATTGAGATGATCACGTGGTTTTTATTTTAAATTCTGTATCTGATGTATCATATTTATTGACTTGCATATGTAAAACCATATCTGCATATTTGGTGTGAAACCCACTTGAACATGGTGTATTATTTTTTGCTATGCTATTGGATTCTGTTAGCTAGTACTTTATTGACAATTTTTGCATTTGTGTTCATTAGGGATATTTATCTGTAGTTTTCTTTTTTTATTATGTCTTTTCCTGGTTTTGGTATTAGGGAGATACTGCCTTCACAGAATGATTTAGGGATGATTCCCTCTTTGTCTATCTTTGGAATAGTGTCAATATGATGGTTACCAATTCTTCTTTGAATGTCTGATAGAATTCAGTTGTGAATCTGTCTGATCCTGGAATTTTTTGTTTTTGTTGATAACTTTTAAATTATCATTTCAATCTTACTGCTTGTTATGGATCTGCTGAGAGTTTTTATTTCTTTTATTTTAATCTAGGAGGGTTGTATATTTCCATGAATGTATCTGTCTCCTCTAGGTTTTCTAGTTTATGCATGTAAAGGTGTTCATACTAGCCTTGAATTGTCTTTTGTATTTCTGTGGCATTGGTTGTAATATCATCTGTTTTATTTCTAATTGAGCTTTTTTTGATTCTCTCTCTTCTTTTCTTGGTTAATCTCACTAATGATCTATCAACTTTATCTTTTCAAAGCACCAGCTTTTTGTTTATTTTTTCTTCTGTATTGTTTTTTGTTGTTGTTTCAATTTCATTTAGTTCAGCTCTGATTGTGGTTATTTCTTTTCTTAAGCTGGGTTTGGATTTGGTTTGTTCTTGTTTCTCCAGTTCTTTGAGGTGTGACCTTAAATTGTCTGTCTGTGTTCTTTCAAACTTTTTGATGTAGGCATGTAATCCTATGAACTTTCTTCTTATCCCCACTTTTGCTGTATCCCACAGGATTTGATATGTTGTGTCACTTTTATCATTCAGTTCAAAGAGTTTTTTTTTTTTTTTATTTTCATCTTGATTTCATTGTTGACCCAGTGATCATTGAGGACCAAGTTATTTAGTTGCCATGTTTTTGCATGATTTTGGGGATTCCTTTTGGAGATTTTTTTCCAATTTTATACTACTGTGATCTGAGAGAGTACTTGATATAACTTCAATTTTCTTAAATTAATTGAGACTTATTTTGTGATATATCACAAAAAAAACCCTTGAAGACTGTTCCATGTATATGATGTATATTCTGCATAGAACAGAATGTTTATTCTGTAGTTATTGGGTAGACTGTTCTGTAAACATCTGCTAAGTCCATTTGTTCTAGGGTGGAGTTTAAGTCTACTGTTTCTTTGTTGACTTTCTGTCTAGATTACCTGTCTAGTGCTGATAAGGGAAGAGACCACCCCTCATATTGTCTTATGCCCAATTTTTGCCTCCAAAGAGAGAAGGAGTAAAAACTAAAAGGCAGAAAAGAAATCCACAGGCAGACAGCCCAGCACCATGCCCTGGGCCTGGTTAAAATCGACCCCTGACCTAACCAATTATGTTATCTATAGATTCCAGACATTGTATGGAAAAGCATTGTGAACATCCCTGTCCTGTTGTCTTCCATTCTGATTACTGGTGCATGTAACCCCCAGTCACGTACCCACTGCTTGCTCAATTGATCACAACCCTCTCACATGGACCTTCCCCCTTAGAGTTGTAAGCCCTTAAAAGGAACAGGAATTGTTCACTCGGGGAGCTTGGCTTTTGAGACACAAGTCTGCCAAGGTTCCTGGCCGAATAAAGCTCCTTCCTTCTTTAACCCAGTGTCTGAGGAGTTTTGTCTGTGGCTTATCCTGCTACACTG
The DNA here is from genome assembly GCF_009764315.1 of Trachypithecus francoisi. Taxonomy (NCBI): domain Eukaryota; kingdom Metazoa; phylum Chordata; class Mammalia; order Primates; family Cercopithecidae; genus Trachypithecus; species Trachypithecus francoisi. The sequence continues at coordinate 79,750,493 of NW_022681465.1, forward strand.
TCAGTGGAGTATTAAAGTCCTCCACTATTATTGTGTTGTTGTCTATCTCATTTCTTAGGTCTAGCAGTAATTATTTTATAAATTTGTGAGCTCCAGTGTTAGGTGATGTATATTTAGGATTGTGATATTTTTCTGTTGGACTAGTCCTTTTATCATTAATGTCATGATAGAGACATTATTTTGTCTTCTTTAACTGCTCTTTGTCTTCTTTAACTACTGTTGCTTTAAAGTCTGTTTTGTCTGATATAAAAATAGCTACTCCTGCTTATTTTTGGTGTACATTTGCATGAAATATCTTTTTCCACCTCTTTACCATAAGTGTATTTGAGTTCTTATGTGTCAGGAGAGTCTCTTGAAAAGAGCAGACACTGTTTGGTGAATTCTTTTCCATTCTGCAATTCTGTGTTTGTTAAGCGGGACATCTAGGCCATTTACATTCAATGTTAGGATTGAGAGGTGAGATACTATTCTAGTCATCCTACTATTTTTTTGCCTGAATGCCTTGGTTTCTTTTCATTGTGTTGTCGTTTTATAGGTCCTGTGAGATTTATGCTTTAAGGAGATTCTATTTTGATGTATTTTGAGGATTTGTTACAAGATTTAGAGCTATTTTAAAGCAGTTCTTGTAGTGCTGGCTTGGTAGTGGCAAATTCTCTCAACATTTGTCAGAAAAAGATGGTGTCTTTCCTTTATTTATGAATGTTAGACTGGATACTAAATAGTACCCCAATTCCTTCTAGCTTGCAGGATTTCTGCTGAGAAATCTGCTGTTCATTTGATAGGTTTTCCTTTCTAGGTCACCTGATGCTTTTGCCTCACAGCTCTTAAGATTCTTTCCTTCAGCTCGACTTTAGATAATCTGGTGACTATGTGCCAAGGGGGTGATCTTTTTGCAATGAATTTCCCAGGTTTTCTTTGCATTTCTTGTATTTGGATGTCTAGATATCTAGCAAGGCCAGATAAGTTTTCTTCAATTATTCCATTAAATATATTTTCCAAAATTTTAGATTTATCTTCCTCCTTGGGAACACTAATTATTCTTACGTTTGGTCACTTAACATAATGCCAAACTTTTTGGAAGCTTTGTTCCTTATTTATTTATTTACTTATTATTATTATTTTGCCTTTGTTGGATTTGGTTAATTCAAAAGCCTTGTCTTCTAGCTCTGAAGTTCTTTCAGGTACTTGTTTGATTCTATTGCTGAGAATTTCCAGTGCATTTTCCATTTATTTAAGTGTGTCTTTGATATCCAGAATTTGTCATTTTTTAAATTTATGCTGTCTATTTCACTGGAGATTTTTCCATTCATATCCAATACCATTTTTTTAAAAAAAATTAAGTTGTACTTCATCTTTCTCTGGTGTCTCCTTGATTAGCTTAATAATCGACCTTCTGAATTCTTTTTCTGGCAATTCAAAGATTTCATCTTAATTTGGATCCATTGCTGGTGAGCTACTGTGATCTTTTGGGGGTGCTGAAGAATCTTGTTTTTTCATATTAACAGAATTGATTTTTTTGGTTCCTTCTCATTTGGGAAGACTATTTCAGAGGGAAGATCTGGGACTCAAGGGCTGTTGTTCAGATTCGTTTGTCCCACAGGGTGCTCCCTTGATATGGTGCTCTCTCCCTTCCCCTAGGGATGGGGCTTCCTGAGAGCCAGACTGCAGTAATTGTTATTTATCTTCTGGATCTAGCCAGCCAGCAGAGCTATGGGGCTCTGATACTGGGGAGTGTCTGCAAAGAGTGTTGTGATGTGATCCTTCTTCAGGTCTCTTAGCTGTAGATACCAGCAACTGCTCCAGTGGAGGTATCAGGGGAGAGAAGTAGAGTCTGTGAGGGTCCTTGGTTGTATTTTTGTTAAGAGCACTGGTTTTGTGTTGGTTGGCCTCTGACCAGAAGGTGGCGCTTTCAAGAGCAGATCAGCTGTGGTAGATTATGACCTTTGTCTTTAGCTACCAGGGTGGGTAGAGAAAGACCCTCAGGTGGGGGCAGGGTTAGGCGTATCTGAGCTCAGACTCTTCTTGGGCAAGGCTTGCTGCGGCTGCTGTGGGGGACGCAGGTGTGATTCCCAGGCTAATGGAATTATGTTCTCGGGAGATTGTGGCTGTCTCTGCTGTGTCACACAGGTCACCAGGGAAGTGAGTAAAAGCTGACAGCAACAGGCCTCATTCAGCTTCTATGCAGCTTGCAGCCCGAAAGGCCAGTCTCACTCCCAGCCTGCACCCACAACAGCATCAGGTTTATTTCTAGGCAGCTTGTGAGCAGAGCTGAGAACTCATTCCAGGCTACAAGCCTCACAGGTGCGAAAGCAAGCAAAAACAGTTCTTCGGCTGCCCCAGGGAGCCTGGAGTAGCAATCCACCACCTTCAAAGGGTGTGTGGATTCTCTCAGCCTTCTTGGTATGTTCCTTGGAGGAAAAGTTCATGATGTCAGTCTCCACACATTGCTCTGTCCATCTGAGTGGGAGCTGCAAATTAGCCCTGCCTCCTATCCGCCATTTTTTCCCATCTCTTCTGCCCTATTGTTTAAAGCAAAATTTTTAAGGGCGCTATTATGCTATTATGAAATGCTAAACTACAAGCATATGCACATCTTGGGGACAGGAACGTCTCCAATAAAGCATATGTGAGCAACAGTCCCACATATTAAGGTATTAGCAATATAATAAGAAATGGCGAAGTAGTCTCAGTGTCATATAACATCTTTTAATATCATGGTATCCTTGACAACATCTCCAATAGCAATAGACTACTCAGGACATATAAATTGCTATGTTTTAAAAATAGTTTACTGATTTTTAAAAGCTTTTATAGAACTGAGAAGTTTCCTGATGTTTTGTTGAATTGGCTTTTAACTGTAGTAAACTATGTACTTTTACTTTATATGTGTCTCAATGTATTTTTAAATTATAGGAGTTTCTGATTTATAGCATTACACTTCTCTGACCTTCATTCATATCAAAGTGAAAAATGAGAAAGTGACCAGTGCTCTAAGCATGGGTCACCATTCCTGGTCAGCTGTCAGTCATCAAGAAAATGGTCATTTCAAACTGTTCTCTGGCTGCTGGAAAATGTTCTGGCTTTCCAGAGATAAACATGGAAGAAATAACTGTCTATTAAAAAACAATACTGACAGTCTCAATTATTTAAGAGTTTATTTCAACATATTTGGCCTTATTCTTCCTCCTACTGTTCATATATTGGTCAACAGCTATGTATTGGTATTAGGTATGTAAATACTGAAAGTTTAATGAAATAGCAACTAGTGCCATGAATGAAAAATATTTGACTTTATGATTCATTACATTATTTGTAATTCTCTTTTTTGTATTTCCATGTAACAATGATGAATCCTTTTAGTCTGGCTCTCTCATTAGTCCCTGGAAGAACATATAGTAGTATAATTTTTGGAATCACTAGGTTTAAATTTAGTCAAAGAGGACTCACATAAAATGGCCCCACCTAAATTTTTAATATATTTTGCTACTTGTCACAGGATGCTCTCAGTGCATTCACAGAAGCTTAAGATTTGGGTGAAGTAATGTATTAGTCCCTTGGGGAGATATTATAACAGAGTGGTTATGAGAGAAGATTGTCTGAGACCACCCAAAGCTTCAGTCCTAGCTGTCATAATCGTTACCTATGTGTCCTTAGAAAAATTGCCTAAGCTCTCAAAGTGTTTGTTTTTTCTGCTAAAGAGAATAATAGTCACACTCACCATGTATTTTAGGATTAATTGAAACACCTGTAAATGCTTATCACCAAGACTGGCACATGGTTCATGTTCAAAAAATCGTGCTTGTAGTAGAAGTAACAATAATCATAGTCTTAATCATGATGATGATAATCATTGTTATTACTCTTTGCTTTGATCAATTATTGGGACGGTATTTTAATATGAAAATTATAACAATAATAAAATAGCTAATAATTATTAATTATTGAACACTTAATAAGTACCAGTACACATATTCTATGCATTTTCAAAGCATTATCTCATTCAATAATCAGGGGTCCCAAATGTATTATCATTAATATTCCCATTTTCAGAGGAGAAAATGGAAGATAGAGAGAACAAATACACTGCCTAGGATCACAGGCATAGTGAATGGCAAAGCCAGGATTTGTACTAAGGTGGTCTCTTTCTGAAGCACACACTCTTAAGGAACATCCAAAGAAAGCTAGAATGATTGAGATTCTGGGAACCGCGTCATGTCAAGCAGCTTACATGGAAAAAGATCTGTATGACATAATTTAATGAAGTTATATGTGTGTTTGAAAATATTTGCAGAAGCAAAGAGGAGGAGGAGAATAAGTTTCTAAAAGGAACAGGGACTCTATGGCTTTATGAAGGTAGACCTTTGAGCTGGCCTTTGAAGAATGAAGAGGGATTTTAGGACAAAGTGAAGAAGGCAATTCTAAGCAAAGGGAGGGCAATGAAAAAGGCACAGATTTGAGAGTTCGTAGCACTTTCAGGACGTCAAAAATTTCCAGAACATATCCCAGAGAGTAGAACTGGGATGACAGGCAGAGGCCAGATCACTGCGGATCTTATACGCAGTACTCAGGAGGTTGTGCTTTTCTAAAGGCAATTGTCATTGCAGGATCTTGAAAAAGGAAGTGATTGTGAAATAATTTGATTTTTAGGAAAATAATTCTGACAAGAAGTACAAAAATTTATTTCAGAGGTATAAGAAGAAATACAAGGTGATTAGTTAGAACATACTTGCAATAATTCAGGCAAACGATAATAATAAGATATTGACACCAGGAATGGAAAAGAAAAAAACAGTTTAAGAAATTTTAAAGGTAGAAAAAACTGATTTGGTCTTCAGTTGGAGTAAGTGGTAATAAAAAGTTAAAATGACTCAAAAATGTCTGCTTGACTGAAAACAAACGCAAAGACTTAGGAGTGAGAATAGAAGAGGTTACCATCATGAGAAGGAAAGGCATTTTCTGAAATTCTGCAAAGAAGCCACAGAACAAATAATATGAACTACTGTGCAGCTATTTTGTATCCAAATAAAAAGGGTCATTAACAATCCCTACCTCTACATATTACTCTTCAAGACCCCCCTTCCTCAATGTTGCATGATAGTTTTAACTTTACTTTTTCAACAAATATTTATTAAATACTTAACTACAATTAATCCAGGGACTATGTGACATGCTGGGTATAAAACAATGACAATTAGAGAAGATGTGTGTCATCACATATTCCATAGTATAGTTGAGGAGCTGGATATTAGCAGAGAGTGTATAGTTTTTACTGTGGTATTAGAGAAAGCCTTCCTGAAGAAGTACACTAAAACTGAAACCTGAATTTTATCATGTTGACTACCTAGCAAAATGAAAAGTATGCGGCAAGTGTTTTCCCAATAGAGGGATGAGAGACTGCAAGGCTCTGAGGCAAGAAGATGACTGCATTATTCAGAGTCTGAAAAGTAGTCAGAGTGTTGTTCCTGTCTCTTCTACTAGATCGTGGGTTCCTTCAGCAGAAGAGCCAAAGGCTGATATCTGAGTCTCACTACCCCAGCTCTCCATTTGAGGCATCTGTATGTTTCTTGAATTTAAGTGGGGTAAACAGGGAGAGAAGGAAAATTTCATTTTGAGTAAAGAAAGGGAAAGGTGGTTTTTAGACATAAAATAAGCCAACTTCACATTTTTAGTTAGGCTCAATGTCTCTCTAGCTATAGGGGAAAGAAGTTCCTATACCCTTCTTTCAAATTGAGGTTACTCTTTCAAACTGATATATTTTGCACCAACTAGTTTAGTAGGTTATTATCAGTATATATAATATAATTTAATAGAATAGAATAGAGAACATAAAGTTGAAAAGAATGGAATAGAGAATATAAAGTTGTATCACACATAGTAATGATGTTTAATTTACATTTTTCTTTCATTATGTATTACATGCGAGTACATATTTTACATATACAAAGTAATATATTTAGGTGTGTATGTATTAGTTTGTAATTACATAAAGTATTTTTATATGGATTATGATCAAAAGTTGAAAAGCCACTCAAATGGATGTAAACCATTCTCTCAGTATATGTGGTGATAGAATATCTTCAATAAAGAGTGTGTGCCTCAAGACAAAGATGCCTTGTCTCACTACTCCTATTCAACATAGTATTGGAAGTCCCGGCCAGGGCAATCAGGCAAAAGAAAGAAATAAAGGGCATCCAAATAGGAAGAGAGGAAATCAAATGATTCCTGTTTGCAGACAACATGATCCTATATCTAGAAAACCCAATAGTCTCAGCCCAAAGGCTTCTTAAGCTGATAAAAAGCTTCAGCAAAGTCTCAGGATATAAAACCAATGTTCAAAAATCACTAGCATTCCTAAACATCAACAGTCAAGCTGAGAGTCAAATCAGGAATGAACTCCCATTCACATGGCCACAAAAAGAATAAAATGCCTAAGAATACAACTAACTAGGGAGGTGAAATATCTCTACAAGTAGATCTACAAACCACTGCTCAAATAAATCAGAAATGACACAAACAAATGGAAAAACATCCATGCTCATGGATAGAAAAAATCAGTATCATTAAAATGGCCACAGTGCCTAAAGCAATCTATATATTGAATGCTATTCCTATTAAGCTGCCACTGAGATTCTTCACAGAACTGGAAAAACTATTTTAAAATTTATATGGAACCAAAATGAGCCTGAATAGCCAGGGCAATCCTAAGCAAAAGGAACAAAGCTGGAGGCATCACGCTACTCAACTTCAAACAATAGTAAAGGGCAACAGTAACCAAAACAACATGGTACTGGTACAAAAACAGGCACACTGAGCAATGGTACTGAATAGAGAGGCCAGAATAATACCACACACCTAAAACTATCTGATTTTCCACAAACCTGATGGAAACAATCAATAGGGAGAAGATTCCCAATTCAACAAATAGTGCTGGCATAAGTGGCTGCCCATATGCAGAAAATTTAAACTGGACCCCTTTCTTACACCATATAATAAAATTAACTCAGGATAGATTAAAGACTTAAATGTAAAACCCAAAACTATAAAAACCCTGGAAGACAACCTAGGCAATACCATTTAGGACATAGGCATGAGCAAAGTTTTCATGACAAAGACACCAAAAGCAATTGCAACAAAAGTAAAAATTGACAAATGGGATCTAATTAAACTAAAGAGCTTCTGCATAAGAAACTATCAATAGAATAAACAGACAGCCTACAGAAAGGGAAAAAAATTTTGCAAACTATGCATCTGACAAAGGTCTAATATCCAATATCTATAAGGAACTTAAATTTACAAGAAAAAAAAAATCAAACAACTCCATGAAAAAGTGTGCAAAGGACATGAACAGACAGTTTTCAAAAGAAGATATACATGTGGCTAACAATTATGTGGAAAAAAGCTCAACATCACTGATCACTAGAGCAATGCAAATAAAAACCACAATGAGATACCATCTCACACCAGTCATAATAGCTATAATTAAAAAGTCAAAACATCAGGACATGGTGCAGTGACTCATGCCTGTAATCCCAGCACTTTGGAAGTCTGAGGTGGATGGATCACGAGGTTGGGAGTTCAAAACCATCCTGACTAACATGGTGAAATCCAAACTCTACTAAAATACAAAATATTAGCCAGGTGTGGTAGTGCACACCTGTAGTCCCAGCTACTTGGGAGGCTGAGGCAGTGCAATTGCTTGAACCTGGGAGGCAGAGGTTGCAGTGAGCTGAGATCATGCCACTGCACTCCAGCCTGGTGTCAGAGTGAGGCTCCATCTCAAAAAAAAAAAAAAAAAAAAGTCATAAAACAAGATTCTGATGAGGTTGGGGAGAAAAATGAAAAATTATACACTGATGGTGGGAGTGTAAATTAGTTCAGTCATTTTTGAAAACAGTGTGGCCATTCCTCAAAGACCTACAGACAGAAATACTGTTTGATCCAGCAATCCCATTACTGGGTATATACCCTATGAAATATAAAAAATTCTATTATAAAGACACATGCATGCATACGTTCATTGTAGCACTATCACAATAGAAAAGACATGGAATCAACCGAAATGTCCATCAATGTAGACTGGATAAAGAAAAATGTGGTGCATATACACCGTGGAATACTATATGCAGCCATAAAAAAGAATGAGATCATGTCCTTTGCAGGGACATGGATGGAGCTGCAGGCCATTATCCTTAACAAACTAATGCGGAAACAGAAAACCAAATACCACATGTTCTCATTTATAAGTGGGAGCTAAATGATGAGAACACATGGACATACAGAGGGAAACAAAACACACTGGGGCCAGTCAGAGGGTGGAGATTGGGAGGAGGGAGAGGATCAGGACAAATAATAGGTACTAGGCTTAATGCCTGAAATATGAAATAATCTGTATGACAAATCCCCATGATACAAGTTTACCTATGTAACAAACTTGCATGTGCCCCTGAACTTAAAACAAATGTTAAAAAATGTGTGCCTAATTAGCCCACCATAATTCATTTTTTAAAAGTGTAGGCAAAAGAAAAACATAAAAAAATAAGAAAAGGAGCATTAATGGACAATGTCTCATGATTCTTTACTCCCCTCTACCAAAGGGTCATTTAGACTTCATATTACTAAGTTTTTTTATGAGCCATTAACTAGCCATCTCAACTAGATTTTTTTGGACTTTTGCCAGGTCTCCTTAATGCAAAATGGTTGATATGGTTTGGCTGGGTCACCACCCAAATCTCATCTTGAAATGTAGTTCCCATAATCCCCATGTGTCATGGGAAGTACCCAATGGGAGGTAATTGAATCATGGGGTCAGTTACCCTCATGATGATGTTCTTGTGATAGTTACTGAGATCTCACGATATCTTATGGTTTTATAAGGGGCTTTTCACCCTTTTGCTCTTTACTTCTCCTTGATGACACCATGTGAAGGACATGTTTGCTTCCCCTTCCACCAAGACTGTAAGTTTCCTGAGGCTTCCCCAACCATGCTGAACTTTGATTCAAGCCTCTTTCCTTTATAAATTACCCAGTCTCAGGTATGTCTTTATGAGCAGCATGAGAACAGAATAATACAGTAAATTGGTACTGGGAGTGGGGTGCTACTGTAAAGGTACCTGAAAATGTGGAAGTGACTTTGGAATTGGGTAACAGGCAGAGTTTGAATCAGTTTGTAGGGCTCAGAAGGAGAGAGGAAGATATGGGAAAGTTTGGAACTCCCTAGAGACTTGTTGAATGGCTTTGACCAAAATGCAGATAGTGATATGGACAATAAAGTCCAGGTTGAGGTGGTTTCAGATGGAAATCAGGAACTTGTTGGGAACTTGAGTAAAGGTGATTCTTGCCATGCAAAGAGACTGGCAGCATTTTTACCCTACCCTAGAGATCTGTGGAACTTTGAACTTGAGAGAAATATTTTAGGGTATCTGGCAAAATAAATTTCTAAGTGGCAAAGCATTCAAGAGAAAGCAGACCATAAAAGTTTGAAAAAATTGCACCTGATGATGCAGTAGAAAAGAGAAACCAGTTTTCTGGGGAGAAATTCAAGCTGGTAGCAGAAATTTGCATAAGTAATGAGGAACCAAATGCTAATCACCAAGACAATGGGGGAAATAACCCCAAGGCATGTCAAGAGACCTCCATGGCTGCCCTCCCTTCACAGGCCCAGAGGCCTACGAAGGAAAAAATGATTTCCTGGGCTATTACAGGGCTCCGCTGCTGTGTGTAGCCTTGGGACTTGACATGCTGCATCCCAGATGATCCAGCCATGGCTAAAAGGGACCAAGGTACAGCTTGGGTTGTGGCTTCAGAGGGTGCAAGCACCAAGCCTTGGTAGCTTCCATGTGGTGTTGAGCCTGCAGGTGCACAGAAATCAAGAGTTGAAGTTTGGGAATCTCCGTCGAGATTTCAGAGACTGTATGGAAACACCTGGATGTCCAGGCAAGAGGTGGGTTGCAGGGGTGGAGCCCTCATGGAGGAACTCTGCTAGGGCAGTGCAGAAGGGAAATGTGGGTTTGGAGCGCCCACACAGAGTCCCCACTGGGGCACTGCCTAGTGGAGCTGTGAAAAGAGTGCCACCATCCTCTAGACCCCAGAATGGTAGATCTGCTGACACCTTGCCCTGTGCACCTGGAAAAGCCCCAGACACTCAACACCAGCCATGAAAGCAGCCAGGTGGGAGTCTGTACCCTACAAAGCCACAGAGGTGGAACTTCCCAAGGCCATGGGAGCCCACCTTTTGCATCAGTGTGACCTGGATATAAGACATGGAGTCAAAAAAGATCATTTTGGAACTTTGAGGTTTAGTGACTGTCCTGTTCAGTTTTGGACTCACCTGGGGCCTGTAGTCTTTTTGTTTTAGCCAATTTTTTCAATGCGGAGTGGTTGTATTTACTCAATGCCTGTACTCTGATTGTATCTAGCAAGTAACTAACTTGCTTTTTATTTTACAAGCTCATAGTGGAAGGGACTTGCCTTGTCTCAGATAAGACTTTGGACATGGACTTTTCCGTTAATGCTGGAATGAGTAAGGACTTTGGGGGACTGTTGGAAGGACATGATTGTGTTTTGAAATGTGAGGAAATGTGGTGTGAAAAGGGCCAGGGACAGAATGATATGATTTGGCTGTGTCCCCACCCAAATCTCATCTTGAATTGCTGTTCCCATAATCCTGACATGTCATGGGAGGGACCCAGTGAAAGGTAATTGAATCAAGGGGACAGTTACCCCCATGCTGCTGTTCTCATGATAGTGACTGAGTTCTCACAAGATCTAATGATTGTATAAGGAGCTTTTCCCCCTTTTGCTCTTAACTTTTCCTTGATGCCAACATGTGAAAGACATGTTTGCTTCCCCTTCCACCATGGTTGTAAGTTTCCTGAGACCTCTTCAGCCATGATGAACTTTGAGTTAATTAAGCCTCTTTCCTTTGTAAATTACCCAATTTCAGGTATGTCTTTATTAGCAGTATGAGAACAGACTAATAGAGTGGTTCTTTCAGAACTGTTCTAGAACAGCCCACTCTGTTGTTCAAGGTTATTGTTTTGGTGACTGAATAAAAATGAAGAATAAGTTACTTGGAATTTTTCCAGGTAATAAAAGAAACCCGAGTTTAATTTGTGATAAACGATGTGAACTAGAACACACTGCCAAAAATATCTTTGTTTTTCCACCACAAAAGTAGAAACAACAAAAATCGATATGATCTTTTATAGTACCATGGAGATTACATCTTACTCAAAAACGGAAATGCAATATAGAACAAATACAAAGTAGCATTAATAAATTCCAAATATTTTATGAGTTTCCAATCAGAGTTAGATAAAGCTCAAGGGGACATTTATTTGCTTCATATTTTAGTGAGAAGTTTTGATTTACTAGCTCAGACACAATAGAAAACATGCTTTCATAAAGTACTGTACAATATTTTAACTTAAAGGTGAAGTAACTTCTTATTTCTGTGCCTAAGAATAAATGAATTGTTTTAATTTCAGTCTGGAGAAAAATGAAAGTATAGATGGACAGGTTGGCATTGATAGGAACAGGGATAGGACATTTCATCCACAGAAACAAGATGGTTGCAGTTATATGTGAGTTGGTTAACGGGTGGTCAGAATATGAAGGAGTTCCTGTTAGATTGTTTTTATTCTCCAATAAATATAAGGCAGGCTAAGGGACAGGAATTTGGAGGAGTAAATGAAGACCATAAAAGGGAGATAGACGAAAATCATCAGCGTCTATGGAGAGAAGAGGTTTAAACTGATCATTTTGGTATAAAAGAAAATATATAAAATGAGTACAATAGGATTGTCTGCCACGTTGTATTTCCACTTTGATGATTTGTTTCATGACCTTAGAGTAAGATAAGTCAGCATGAGAGAGAGAAAGAAAGACAGAGAGATAGTGTGTGTGCACATGCTTGCATGCACCGTGAATATACATAACGATGTTCAGTGTTTGTGTGTAGGCATAGGGTAGACAGATAGTTAGATTTAAATAGAATTCAGGCATTTCCAGGTGAATTTAACAAGAGAAGAGTGGTTAAGGGATTTAATGGGGTATAAAAAGGAGCAATTTCAATAAAAGTCCATGGACTCTTAAGTTGGTAGAAAGAGAGCAGATGACATACATGAAAATGATTTTAATAATGTAAAACTATCACTGGATGGAAGATTGACTGAGGTCACAAAGTAGCATAGTAGGTGAGCTAAAGATTTAGAAGTCAGTAGAACAGACTGGAAAAGAGAGTCAATATTTTGGAGATGATCTTTGGTATTGACAATGTCATGAGTGAGAGCACAGCTGTGGTGGTTGAGGTAAGGTAGAGGTAAATATTAATGGAAAAAGCCACAGCCCTGGCCAGTAATTATTGAGATCCGTAAATATCAGTATGATGTTGATCTTTATCTGACTTTATTCACTTTCACTGGTTCTCTGTAATCCAGATTTCTGGGAAATAGTTTTCTGCATTTTGCTCATTGTAAACATGTTTCTGTAAAGTCCAGTGTCTATATTCCAAGCTCTAAACCCAAGTTCAGATAAGTACCTTCAGTATGGACATGACTATTCTCCCATGGACCTGTGATTTAGCATCTGCTTTCAGACATCCACGTCCATCTTGCCTAGAATAATGAATGTTTGGCATTTTCTCAACCCTGAAGCTTTTCCAGAATCCCAGTCCAAGTCTTCCTTTCTGACTTCCCACTGTTTGCTGAGATTCTATTTTGATAAAAAGAGTAAAAAAGTAGTACAGAACTTCACAAAACACTATGACTTTGAGAGGTAGAGCCAGGACAGGAACAGAAAGGTATGAGATAACCCAAAATAACACAGAACTGTAGAGTCAAGAAAGCGAAAGATTAAAAAAGAACACCAAATATTTTCCATAAGTGAAGCTGAGCAAGGGTAGAAGGGAAAAAAAGACTGTGTGTGTGTGTGTGTGGTGTGTGTGTGTGTGTGTGTGTAAAGCCTTTGGAGAAACTTTATTTTATAGAGAAGAAAAACTAATGCACTGACAGATAAGCAACTTGTTAAAAAACAAAAATCTACAGTGGGACAAAGCAGGACTGAATCTCAGAAGACCTGTGTTCTTTCCCCAACAAAACACTGTCACCCATTTGGCAACTGGAAAAAACCGCTGATATTCTTTAAAACAGCAATGGAGTAGAGTGGGGAAGGAGAAAGAAAATTCTATTGATTATGAAATAAGACACAAGTGGAAATAAAGTGGGCTTGCTTAACAATAAAGGTCTTAATTGAATCAAATATTCTTGAAATCATTTGAGTTTCTTCTATGTGTAAATACATACATTACTAGCAATTAGATGGCAATCTCATTTGAGATGAGGGTTTTTGAAATAGATAATCTTGAAAGGAACTTTCAGACCCCCAAATTTACTATTTTTGCATAAATACAAATTACATGAATGGTTTTAAAAACTAATATGCATAGTATCCCATTAGAAGGATTTGCCTCACTTGGCAAATGAGATGACTGAAGTTTAGAGATGATAAGTGATTTTCATTAGGTTACCTGATATACAGAATGCTCTTATTTACAATTTTCCAGATTCAAAATAGTGCACTTAAGTACAAAACCCAGTGGAATTTCAGACTTGCCCTACAAACCATTAAAAGGTAATAATCTCTAAACAAATAAATAACATTTGGGAATATAAAAGTATGCCAAGATCTCTAAATTCTGTAGCAAAAGTATCATTTTGTCTCTTTTCTGTTTCATATTACAATGTCATATAATATATGATCATTTTAACAAAACTTAACCAAAGGCAATTAGGGAATATGTAAGTGAGTCTGCAAAAGGATTTCATACAATCTCACTTCAAACAAAATAAAACACACTGGGCCTGAAGGGAAACCTAAAGGACCCTGGAAGTAGCATAAATAAAAGAAACAACATGCACACATACTGGCATAAGGGGCTTTTAGTAAAAATGTAGCTGTTATGGTTTTAGGCTGGTTCCAATGGCACAATAGACTCTCCGGTGTTCATGTCTTGATTGCCAGTGAAACTTGTTTTTCTTTTCTGCATCTTGATCACCTTTGATAAAAGATACTTTGGGTTATACATGTGTCTTTGTCCAACAGACAACATTGCTGATGCCAAGGCTTTACTAAAAGTCATTGAATACATACATTTGAGGGGATTTAAAATGTAAAATGTAAAATTTGGAAGCAGCATTTTCCAGGAAAAAGTGTTACTTTAAGTAGAGGTAATATAAAGTAGAAATGTGTTTGTGAGACAAGTTCTATAATAGTGAGTCATTTGATACAGCATCTACAATGTCAATAATACGATTATAAATTATTTTAAAGCACACAAGAAGGGACTAACTAGTCACTAACTTAAAGGAGCTAGAAAAGCCTTATCTTTTTATTAGAGAACTAATTTCCTATCACATCATGGACTTCTACATGATATTTTAGAAATAATGTTGAGACTTTATTTTGAATTACATTTTCTATAAAACCTCAGGTAGTTAATAATATCTGTTAATTTGATAAACTGTAAAGTAAAAATAGTGTTATGGAGGTATATCATGTGCAAAGTGTCTGTTAATGGCCTACTTTTAAATATTAAATGTGAAATATCAATGTAAGTCATTTTAATTAAAAAATTAATGTTAATTAAGGTATTTTTATATTTATTTTTCTTCTAAATGTATGTTTATATCTATTTCTTTATTTCTCAAGTAGAAGTAAAGAATACTGTGCTGACACACAAAAGTAAAAAATATTAGTTTACAAAAAGTTCTCCAAAAGCCTATCTTCAAACGTAACCTTTTTCCTTTGATTAAATGGTTTCATTTTTTCCTCTTCATGAAAACCCATACAACTATCTGTGACTACATTGGTCCAAGGTATGTCATTTTAAGCAAAATCATTCTGTTTCACAATTAGATTCTGTGTTCATGTGTCACGACTACACCAATTGGCTATAATAACAGTATGGTTTTTCTGCTATAAAGGATGACTACTCAGGCTTTTGATATTTTCCTCCTCTCTGTATTCACTGGCACCTTTCTATTCTTTATCTCTGTTGACAAGTTGAGATCTATACACTTCATTTGGTTTCGGTGACCAATTAATTTTATAAACATGTACAAAAGCTCTCGGTATAAGTTGCATTTGGTAGAATTGTTTTGGTTACAAGTGACAGAAAGCTAGCTAGTTCTAGTCTTGGAAATAAAAGGCCACCCAAGGAAGAAATAATTAAGAGAATTACATTCAGTTCATGACACATTATTGTATTTCATCCATGCAAAGTCTCTACTGTGCTTTTAATTAATTATTATACTTTTCCCCTGTGCTCCATTTTTATTTCCTTCCCTCCACTCTCAAAGCAAATGTCCTAACTTATTTAATGTGAATGTTCCCTTTGATGCCTGAAATTTAGTTTATGTAAATAGGGTTATGCATATCAATCTGTTTCTCAACTTTTTTTCTTAGCACTATGACTTTAAAACCCTCCCCTACTAATGTATGTAGAGCACAAAATTTTACTTTTGTAGGACATTAAAATGTTTTGCAGTTCTAGTCCTGTCATTAATTTACTCTGTGACTTGGAGTGCGTCATCTACATTCTTCACGTCTATGGTTCCTCACTGAAAAAAAAAATGGAAGAGATCGAATTAAAATATGTGAAAGATTTTAGCCATAAACTGTAAAAAATTTTTTTGAATGCCATGCATTTTGAGAGCTGCTCAATTGATAAATTCTGTAGATACACTGTCGAAAATATACTGGGAAAAACAGTACATCCTTTCTAGTTGACAAAGTTGGAGAACCATGAGGTTTCAAAGAGGATGAAGAGGAAATATGAGGGCACTTGCCAGCAACTGTTATTAGATTTCATACCGTGTGCTAATGCCCAAAATAGTTGTCTTGACCACACTACCATTGGTCACTCGTGGTTGAGGTTCAGGATGCAAAATATGAAGAGGTGGTATATTAGGTTGTTCTTGCATTGCTGTAAAGGATTACCTGAGACTAGGAATTTATAACAAAGAGAGATTTAATTGGCTTACAGTTCTTCAGGCTGTACCAGTATGGCTCCATCATCTGTTTCTGGTGAAGGCCTCAGGAAGCTTACAATTGTGGTGGAAGGTAAAGTGGGAGCAGGCGTGTCACATGGTAAGAGTGGGAGCAAGACAGAGAGTGGGGAGGTGTTACACACTTTTAAACAACAAGATATCTTGTGAACTCACTCAACACCCAGGGGATGATGCTAAGTCATTCATGAGGGATTTGCCCCCATGATCCAAACACCTCCTACCAGGCCCCACCTGCAACACTGGGGATTACATTACAACATGAGATATGGAGTGGACAAATATCCAAACCATGTCAGGTGGCATGTCTCCCAACTGGAAGCAGAGCCTAAATAGTAGAACTAATAGATCTTCAAGGGTGGATCAGGAGGGTTTTCTTAGTGTGCAAGTAGGGTTTCTCCAGTGTGCAAGTAGATAGCAATGGTGCAGCTTTTTAACCCAGTGAAGGCACATGCTCTATGAATTTGGGAATAGGCAAAAATCAGCATATTTTATAACTAAATTTCGCAGGATATTCTGGAAAAGGAATGATGTGCTAGTAAGTGAGAGGAGATAATTTGTATACCAAAGGTGATCTGAAATTATTAAAGTCTTAATGTGAGATATACATGAATGGCTTGATATTATATTTAGCCTTTGGAGTTAATCTAACACCTTAATATAATTTTATGTTAAATATTGTCTCTTACTAGAGATAAATCTCATAAATATTGGAAAAAAGAGATTCCTTTTCCACAAATTTATCAGAGTAATAAATGTAATACATCTATTCATTAAAACACCTCAGATCATTTTCAGCCATAACATATTATTAGTAAATAACTTTTGCCTTTCTTTTTGCATTTAAGGTGTTACATTTACATTGAATCACAGACACTTCTGGCTCTTGTTAGAGAATATTACTGTAAAATTACAAACATCTTAGGGAGAGGAAATACTTTTAACAAGATTTGTTTAAAAATGGGGGGGTGCACTTTAATTAAAATTAAAATTCCCTTTGAGTATGCAACATTTGTATTATTTGTTACATTCTGTATAATGTCTGAGTTTCTGGTGATATAAATTTCTGTCAAAAAGACTCAGTCATTTCCTGGAAGTGGTTTCTGATGTTTAAAGAAAATGAATTTAGAATAGTTTCCAGGAGTCATCATTTAAGCGAGAAAATCTTGTGTCCTTAAGTAAAAACCACAGCCAATGACTGTCTACACAGCTCAAAGTAAAATGCAGGGACTTGAGTCTAAATAAGCTTACATTGGCTGCTTACACGTAATGATTACTCAATTCTATGTTTTACTAGGCTTATATCAACATTTCCTAAAGGAGAGAGAAGGAATTGGTTGACTACGTCAATATTTATTTAAATAATTATTTCTATGGAGTCACCTCTCTGTAAATCAAATAGTACATAAGTTATTAATATATTAAATAAAATTATTTTGTTCACTATTTAAAATTGGGTATTGTATTAGATGCTGAGAGTCAAAGGTAAGTGATCTATATAACTCAGAGAAGTCCTCTGCATGGACCCCTCAGTGTAGATCGATTTATTTCCTTTCCACCCACCCCACAATCCCCAAGTATGAACTCCCATTACCTCTGGTCTGAACTATTGCTAGTATGTTCTCATGGATCTCAACACATACCCTTAAGTCATTTTTCATACTACTAAGTAATATTTTATAATCCCAATTTGATGATGTTCCTTCTAGTTTCCAATTTTTATTTTTTTATTTTTTATTTATTATTATTATTATTATTTTGAGACGGAGTCTCGCTCTGTCGCCCAGGCTGGAGTGCAGTGGCGCTATGTCCACTCACTGCAAGCTCCGCCTGCTGGATTCACGCCATTCTCCTGCCTTAGCCTCCGGAGTAGCTGGGACTACAGGCGCCCGCAACCACGTCCGACTAATTTTTTTTGTGTGTGTGTGCTTTTGTACTTTTAGTAGAAACGGGGTTTCACCGTATTAGCCAGGATGGTTTCGATCTCTTGACCTCGTGATCCGCCCGCCTCGGCCTCCCAAAGTGCTGGGATTACAGGCTTGAGTCACCGCGCCCGCTCTAGTTTCCTATTTTCGTGACTTCTCATTATCTTTAGTATAAAGACCTAACCCATTTAACATAGAACACACAGTTCTGCATGACTACCTGCCCCCAACTCTCTCCAGCCTCAGTTTTGGCCTCTCTCCTATGGTCTGTAGTCCAAATCCACTGGACTATACTACTTTAATCCTTTAAACATGCTGTGTGCTTTCCTATCTCAGAGCCAGACACATGCTCTACTCCCTGCAAGTACATTAGCAGCACTCTCCCCTTTACCACTTAGTTCCAAATTTTGCTGTGGATCTGAGTTCGATGAGCACTCTTTTAGGGATATTCTCCTCCTCATCAGATCAGAGCTTCCTGTTTCACACTAGCATGGCACTCTGTATACTTCCCTCAAAGAAATTATCATTATGTGTAATAATCATATCTTATGTTATTTGATGCATAACTAGTTCTATTATTAGACTATGTTTCCACAAAAATATCATTGAGTATATTTCACTATTATTTTTGATACCTTGCAGAGTACCTACCACCCTAAATTCAAGGGGTAGAAGGAAGGAAAGAAGAAAAGGAGACAGGCTGGGAAGGAATAACCTCACTTGCCCAGAATTTATTATATTGTTTTCTTCTTCTGTCAGGTAGATGCTTAAACATGGATATGTTTACTTTAAGTGGATTCACTGGTGTCATAAAATCAGAATATACATTAAACATTACTAAAAAGAAATAATTTCCTTGGCTTCTTATTTTCTCAAGTTGCAGACGTGACTGAGGTCTGGCTAAGCAATCGTCAAATCACACCTTTAGAATAACTACATTTTTTATGATAAAAATATCAAAATGTATTAACCTCAGTTTTCTAATATAAGGATTAATGAGTAGAACTGTATAAACTTTGTAAAGCAGAAGTCTTTCATAACTCTTACCATGTTAAAATGATTTTTAAGGGATACATTCCGAGCTCAGACCCCAAAGTCAAAAGCCATTATTTTACAGAGTGCCTGCCACTACTGCTAACCATGGAAGGATCAAAGAACATTACAAATAAAAGGGAATTACACATCATTCAAGCACTACCCTATCTTTGAAGGTGACATAATCTAAGTTGATGACCATCCTATGGCAAAAAGGTATGTCGTGATAGAGCAGCAAGCAATATGTTTTAGCTAGGACTTTCCATTACTAATAGTACAAAACCCACCCAAATACCCTAAAGGGGAGAAAAGAGATATATTGTTTCATGTGAATAAAAAGTTAGGAAGGGGGATGGGTGTGGTGGCTCACGTCTGTGATCCCAGCACTTTGAGAGGCCAAGGCAGGCGGATTATCTGAGATCAGGAGATATAGACCAGCCTGGCCAACATGGCGAAAACCCGTCTCTACTAAAAATACAAAAATTAGCTGTGCATGGTGTTGTGTGCTCGTAATCCCAGCTACTTGGGAAGCTCAGGCAGGCAAATCGCTTGAACCCAGGAGGCAGAGGTTGCAGTGAGCCGGAATCACACCGTTTACACTCCAGCCTGGGCGACAGAGCAAGACTCTTGTCTCGGAAAAAAAAAAAAAAAAATTAGAAGCAACTTGCCTCAAGTACCACTCAATCAGACAATATGAGCAAAACTCAGTTTCTTTCTCTCCATTTCTTGGATCCACTTTATGCTATCTTGGCTCCATTCTCATCTTCTCAGATTTTCAGATTCTCCCCTCATAGTTAAAAAATGACTGAAGCTGTTTCAGCTCAATATGCATTCACGTCCTGCAGGAAAAATAGCATCACTTTCAATTTGCTTAAAATAGATGTCCAGGAATTGAGGCTTAGTGACTCATATAAAAAAAAAGAAAAAATGAGTTATATGTGATCCACAAGACCTGGGTTTGGAGCTTCATCTGGGTGAGTGTGGCTTCTTAGAAACTGATGAGATAGACGCAGATGTGCAAATAATGAGCGCCCACTCTGTGGTGAGACTCTGGGATCCAGGCTCTGTATCAACTGATCTTTTCACAGGACAGATTCACTGTGAAGGCTCAACGGTCATGTTGAACATAGCCCCAGATTATACAGCATGAGGATGAAAGAGACCTAGGAAAAAAATCTCAACTCATACCTCAGGGAAAGTCATTGAAACGAGTATGATCATATCACCCGGTTTAGAGCAATTGGACTAGAATAGCACTGTGTATTTACAGCTGCTCCACAGTCCATTAGGAAATCCTAAAACAATGCTAAGGTGTTTCTCAGATATGTGTGCAGGGATGGATGAGGGAGAGAGAAGGGAAAATCTAAGTAAGCCTTTGTGTCTGTTGGATCTGAGTAAGTGTGGTATGTGGACGAGAAGGGGACATTTTTTTTTTTTTATTTTTTATTTTTTTTATTATACTTTAAGTTCTAGGGTACATGTGCATGACGTTTATATCATGTATAACTCCCCAATGCAATCCCTCCCTCCTCCCCCCTCCCCATGATAGGCCCCAGTGTGTGATGTTCCCCTTCCCGAGTCCAAGTGATCTCATTGTTCAGTTCCCACCTATGAGTGAGAACATGCGGTGTTTGGTTTCTCTTCTTGTGATAGTTTGCTAAGAATGATGGTTTCCAGCTGCATCCATGTCCCTACAAAGGACGCAACTCATCCTTTTTTATGGCTGCATAGTATTCCATGGTGTATATGTGCCATTTTCTTAATCCAGTCTGTCACAGATGGACATTTGGGTTGATTCCAAGTCTTTGCTATTGTGAATAGTGCCGCAATAAACATACGTGTGCATGTGTCTTTGTAGTAGAGTAATTATAATCCTTTGGGTATATACCCAGTAGTGGGATGGCTGGGTCATATGGTACATCTAGTTCTAGATCCTTGAGGAATCGCCATACTGTTTTCCATAATGGTTGAACTAGTTTACAATCCCACCAACAGTGTAAAAGTGTTCCTATTTCTCCACATCCTCTCCAACACCTGTTGTTTCCTGACTTCTTAATGATTGCCATTCTAACTGGGTGAGATGGTATCTCATTGTGGTTTTGATTTGCATTTCTCTGATGGCCAGTGATGATGAGCATTTTTTCATGTGTCTGTTGGCGGTATGGATGTCTTCTTTTGAGAAATGTCTGTTCATATCCTTTCCCCACTTTTTGATGGGGTTGTTTGTTTTTTTCTTGTATAATTGTTTGTTCTTTGTAGATTCTGGATATTAGCCCTTTGTCAGATGAGTAGGTTGCAAAAATTTTCTCCCATTCTGTAGGTTGCCTGTTCACTCTGATGGTAGTTTCTTTTGCTGTGCAAAAGCTCTTTAGTTTAATTAGATCCCATGTGTCAATTTTGGCTTTTGCTGCCGTTGCTTTTGGTGTTTTAGACATGAAGTCCTTGCCCATGCCTATGTCCTGAATGGTACTACCTAGATTTTCTTCTAGGGTTTTTATGGTATTAGGTCTAACATTTAAGTCTAATCCATCTTGAATTAATTTTCGTATAAGGGGTAAGGAAAGGATCCAGTTTCAGCTTTCTACTTATGGCTAGCCAATTTTCCCAGCACCATTTATTAAATAGGGAATCCTTTCCCCATTTCTTGTTTCTCTCAGGTTTGTCAAAGATCAGATGGCTGTAGATGTGTGGTATTATTTCTGAGGACTCTGTTCTGTTCCATTGGTCTATATCTCTGTTGTGGTACCAGTACCATGCTGTTTTGGTTACTGTAGCCTTGTAGTATAGTTTGAAGTCAGGTAGCGTGACGCCTCCAGCTTTGTCCTTTTGACTTAGGATTGTCTTGGCAATGCGGGCTCTTTTTGGTTCCATGTGAACTTTAAAGCGTTTTTTCCAATTCTGTGAAGAAAGTCATTGGTAGCTTGATGGGGATGGCATTGAATCTATAAATCACCTTGGGCAGTATGGCCATTTTCACGATATTGATTCTTCCTATCCATGAGCATGGTATGTTCTTCCATTTGTTTGTGTCCTCTTTGATTTCACTGAGCAGTGGTTTGTAGTTCTCCTTGAAGAGGTCCTTTACATCCCTTGTAAGCTGGATTCCTAGGTATTTTATTCTCTTTGAAGCAATTGTGAATGGAAGTTCATTCCTGATTTGGCTCTCTGCTTGTCTGTTACTGGTGTATAAGAATGCTTGTGATTTTTGCACATTAATTTTGTATCCTGAGACTTTGCTGAAGTTGCTTATCAGTTTAAGGAGATTTTGGGCTGAGACGATGGGGTTTTCTAAATATACAATCATGTCATCTGCAAACAGGGACAATTTGACTTCTTCTTTTCCTAACTGGATACCCTTGATTTCTTTCTCTTGCCTGATTGCCCTAGCCAGAACTTCCAACACTATGTTGAATAGGAGTGGTGAGAGAGGGCATCCCTGTCTTGTGCCAGTTTTCAAAGGGAATTTTTCCAGTTTTTGCCCATTCAGTATGATATTAGCTGTGGGTTTGTCATAAATAGCTCTTATTATTTTGAGGTACATTCCATCAATACCGAATTTATTGAGCGTTTTTAGCATAAAGGGCTGTTGAATTTTGTCAAAAGCCTTTTCTGCATCTATTGAGATAATCATGTGGTTCTTGTCCTTGGTTCTGTTTATATGCTGGATTACGTTTATTGATTTGGAATGTTGAACCAGCCTTGCATCCCAGGGATGAAGCCCACTTGATCATGGTGGATAAGCTTTTTGATGTGCTGCTGAATCCGGTTTGCCAGTATTTTATTGAGGATTTTTGCATCGATGTTCATCAGGGATATTGGTCTAAAATTTTCTTTTTTGTTGTGTCTCTGCCAGGCTTTGGTATCAGGATGATGTTGGCCTCATAAAATGAGTTAGGGAGGATTCCCTCTTTTTCTATTGATTGAAATAGTTTCAGAAGGAATGGTACCAGCTCCTCCTGTACCTCTGGTAGAATTCAGCTGTGAATCCATCTGGTCCTGGACTTTTTTGGTGGGTAGGCTATTAATTGTTGCCTCAATTTCAGAGCCTGCTATTGGTCTATTCAGGGATTCAACTTCTTCCTGGTTAGTCTTGGGAGAGTGTAAGTGTCCAGGAAATTATCCATTTCTTCTAGATTTTCTAGTTGATTTGCGTAGAGGCATTTATAGTACTCTCTGATGGTTGTTTGTATTTCTGTGGGGTCGGTGGTGATATCCCCTTTATCATTTTTTATTGCGTCTATTTGATTCCTCTCTCTTTTCTTCATTAGTCTAGCTAGCGGTCTGTCAATTTTGTTGATCTTTTCAAAAAACAACTCTTGGATTCATTGATTTTTTGGAGGTTTTTGTGTCTCTATCTCCTTCAGTTCTGCTCTGATCTTAGTTATTTCTTGCCTTCTGCTAGCTTTTGAATGTGTTTGCTCTTGCCTCTCTAGTTCTTTTAATTGTGATGTTAGGGTGTCAATTTTAGATGTCTCCTGCTTTCTCTTGTGGGCATTTAGTGCTATAAATTTCCCTCTACACACTGCTTTAAATGTGTCCCAGAGATTCTGGTATGTTGTATCTTTGTTCTCATTGGTTTCAAAGAACATCTTTATTTCTGCTTTCATTCGTTATGTACCCAGTAGTCATTCAGGAGCAGGTTGTTCAGTTTCCATGTAGTTGAGCGGTTTGATTGAGTTTCTTAGTCCTGAGTTCTAGTTTGATTGCACTGTGGTCTGAGAGACAGTTTGTTATAATTTCTGTTCTTGTACATTTGCTGAGGAGTGCTTTACTTCCAATTATGTGGTCAATTTTGGAATAAGTGCGATGTGGTGCTGAGAAGAATGTATATTCTGTTGATTTGGGGTGGAGAGTTCTATAGATGTCTATTAGGTCTGCTTGGTGCAGAGATGAGTTCAATTCCTGGATATCCTTGTTAACTTTCTGTCTCGTTGATCTGTCTAATGTTGACAGTGGAGTGTTGAAGTCTCCCATTATTATTGTATGGGAGTCTAAGTCTCTTTGTAGGTCTCTAAGGACTTGCTTTATGAATCTGGGTGCTCCTGTATTGGGTGCATATATATTTAGGAGAGTTAGCTCTTTCTGTTGAATTGATCCTTTACCATTATGTAATGGCCTTCTTTGTCTCTTTTGATCTTTGATGGTTTAAAGTCTGTTTTATCAGAGACTAGGATTGCAACCCTGCTTTTTTTTTGTTCTCCATTTGCTTGGTAGATCTTCCTCCATCCTTTATTTTGAGCCTATGTATGTCTCTGCATGTGAGATGGGTCTCCTGAATACAGCAGACTGATGGGTCTTGACTCTTTATCCAGTTTGCCAGTCTGTGTCTTTTAATTGGAGCATTTAGTCCATTGACATTTAAGGTTAATATTGTTATGTGTGAACTTGATCCTGTCATTATGATATTAACTGGTTATTTTGCTCGTTAGTTGATGCAGTTTCTTCCTAGCCTCGATGGTCTTTACATTTTGGCATGTTTTTGCAATGGCTGGTACCGGTTGCTCCTTTCCATGTTTAGGGCTTCCTTCAGGGTCTCTTGTAAGGCAGGCCTGGTGGTGACAAAATCTCTAAGCATTTGCTTATCTGTAAAGGATTTTATTTCTCCTTCACTGATGAAACTTAGTTTGGCTGGATATGAAATTCTGGGTTTAAAATTCTTTTCTTTAAGAACGTTGAATATTGGCCCCCATTCTCTTCTGGCTTGTAGAGTTTCTGCCGAGAGATCTGCTGTTATTCTGATGGGCTTCCCTTTGTGGGTAACCCGACCTTTCTTTCTGGCTGCCCTTAGGATTTTTTCCTTCATTTCAACTTTGGTGAATCTGGCAATTATGTGTCTTGGAGTTGCTCTTCTGGAGGAGTATCTTTGTGGGGTTCTCTGTATTTCCTGAATTTGAATGTTGGCCTGCCCTACTAAGTTGGGGAAGTTCTCCTGGATGATATCCTGAAGAGTGTTTTCCAACTTGGTTCCATTTTCCCCCTCACTTTCAGGCACCCCAATCAGACGTAGATTTGGTCTTTTTACATAATCCCATACTTCTTGCAGGCTTTGTTCATTTCTTTTTCTTCTTTTTCTTTTGGTTTCTCTTCTCGCTTCATTTCATTCATTTGATCCTCAATCGCTGATACTCTTTCTTCCAGTTGATCGAGTCGGTTACTGAAGCTTGTGCATTTGTCCCGTATTTCTCGTGTCATGGTTTTCATCTCTGTCATTTCGTTTATGATCTTCTCTGCATTAATTAGTCTAGCTGTCAATTCTTCCACTCTTTTTTCAAGATTTTTAGTTTCTTTGCGCTGGTACATAATTCCTTCTTTAGCTCTGAGAGGTTTGATGGACTGAAGCCTTCTTCTCTCATCTCGTCAAAGTCATTCTCTGACCAGCTTTGATCCGTTGCTGGCGATGGGCTGCGCTCCTTTGCAGGGGGAGATGCGCTCTTATTTTTTGAATTTCCAGCTTTTCTGCCCTGCTTCTTCCCCATCTTTGTGGTTTTATCTGTCTCTGGTCTTTGATGATGGTGACGTACTGATGGGGTTTTGGTATAGGTGTCCTTCCTGTTTGATAGTTTTCCATCTGACAGTCAGAAGGACTGTCTGTTGGTCTGTTGGAGATTGCTTGAGGTCCACTCCAGACCCTGTTTGCCTGGGTATCAGCAGCAGAGGTTGCCGAAGATAGAATATTGCTGAACAGCGAGTGTACCTGTCTGATTCTTCTTTGGAAGTTTCCTCTCAGGGGTGACGCCACCCTGTGAGGTGTGGGGTGTCAGACTGCCCCTAGTGGGGGATGTCTCCCAGCTAGGCTACTCAGGGGTCAGGGACCCACCTGAGCAGGCAGTCTGTCCGTTCTCAGATCTCAACCTCCGCGTTAGGAGATCCACGGCTCTCCCCAAAGCTGTCAGACAGAGTCGTTCGCGTCTGCACCGCCCCGGCTCTTTCCCCTAATGGGCTGCAGCTGTGCGCTGTCCGCAGAGGTAGAGTCTACAGAGACAGGCAGGCTCCTTGAGCTGCTGTGAGCTCCACCCAGTTCGAGCTTCCCAGCGGCTTTGTTTACCTACTTAAGCCTCAGCAATGGCGGGCGCCCCTCCCAGCCTCGCTGCTGCCTTGCGGATAGATCGCCGCAGACGGCTGTGTTAGCAGTGAGGGAGGCTTCGTGGGCGTGGGACCCTCCCGGCCAGGTGTGGGATATATTCTCTGGTGTGCCTGTTTCCTTAAAGCGCAGTATTGGGGTGGGAGTTACCTGATTTTCCAGGTGTTGTGTGTCTCCGTTCCCCTGGCTAGGAAAAGGGATTCCCTTCCCCCTTGCGCTTCCAGGTGAGGCGAGGCCTCGCCCTGCTTCAGCTCACGCTGGTCAGGCTGCAGCAGCTGACCAGCACCGATGTCCGGCACTCCCTAGAGAGATGACCCCAGTACCTCAGTTGAAAATGCAGAAATCACCGGTCTTCTGTGTCGCTCGCGCTGGGAGTTGGAGACTGGAGCTGTTCCTATTCGGCCATCTTGCTCCACCCCCCGAGAAGGGGACATTTTAAATTAGATCTGATAAACCAGGGTTTAGTGTTAAATCTTTCATTATTTTTTGTCTCTTAGCCATATTATCAAATAATTTATGACATGGAAAAGGTAGAAAGAGAAATGTATGATATCACCTTATTTCATCAGCTATCAGGAGATTGAAAAGTAAGTTACAAAACACTTCTAAAAATGAAGAATCATAATGTCACTATGCCAATAGTAACACACATTGTAAATAATTGGTAGTTGGGAGATGTACGGATGATTCTGGATCTTGGCATAAACCAGTGGCACCACCATGAGCCAGCTGCTTAACTTTCCTGGGGATCATATTAGGTCCCTTAATTATATTATTATGAAACAAGTTGGCTTTTCCCAAATTGTGTCTTATAAGATATTAGTGCATGTAGCACAAGAAAAGCTTTCAGTGTTCCATTAGGCTTGAGAAACACTGTATTTTAAAAAATTAAATGTAATTTATGATAGAACTTTTTATTGCCTTTAATATACAAATGAACATTATAGGTCTCCAGGTATATCATATTCACTGACTCTCACATATATTTAATCCAGCAATTTTAATGTACAAGTCGTATTGTGAGCTATCATAAAAAGCTCCTACAAATAACTTAAATGTTAGAATTCATGTAATTATTTTAAAAAAGAGGATTTTCTAAAGTGACTTAGGATCTTCTAGAGATTCTTCTAATGACTAAATTATAATATTTTTTCCATAAGCAGCTATCATTCCTTTAAGATACTGAGATAAGGGATAGTGTGATTATGTTCATATAATGAATAATTAGAAGTAATTACAACTTACTGGAGTAATTCCAATATAAATTTAAATGTGGGCATAATGTCCTACATATTTGTTTCTTCTAGATACATCTGATGAAACAACTGGAATCATATATAAGTAAAACTGTGATTTTTTCTGAAAAATTTATTAACTAACAGATAAAATGTTTGATGTTTAAATAGTCTCAGGCATTGAAAGGTAATTAAAATTTTCATTTTTGGAAACAGCTTTTATGTATTATACACAAGTAATTCTTATAAATAATAAAATATTTAAATTTATTAAATGTATTACTTTGGAGAAATTGCATATAAAAGAAAGGAAAAATACCTGAAAAGTCAAAGAGCAATGATCAGTGAAAACACTAGCCTATTCTTAAAATGATATTAATATTGCTATCTAGCAAACAGCACTACCTCTTTTAGAATACTAACATTAGTTAGAAGGTGATTAAACAGCTAAAATAGCCAAGTGGTTGACAGTCCCCAAGAGCAGATAAAAATAAATCTGTTATTATTTTGGCAAGGAGTCATTGGATTCCATAAGGTGCGTAAATGATTTTCTGACTGCAATGTGATGGCCAGTTTCCCAGTTTTTAAATTTTACCCAGTAAAACATGGGCAGACTACAGTGTGAATTTGAATTTCTTCTCCCCTACTTTCCTTTCCTCACTTTCATTTCCTTTCCCCCTCAATTGCCAAATACATTTCCCATGTCTCACTTCACCAACACCTGCTCTCTTCCAGCAGAGGTTTTCACAGTTAATTTCTCTCCCATTGTTTTGGGGTATGGGCTTTACCTGGTGAAGGTGTGTTCCCTTGAGTCTTTGCTTTTAAATTACCTCATGATATGCTGTACATGAAATTTCATGTAACTTGGGAAGCTTTCCTTTTCTTTTTCTTTCTCTAGTCTTTTATATGTAGGGATTGTGATCTCCAAGCATGTCTAGAATCATGCTAATTTTCTTAGCTAAAAAGCACTCCTTCCATCTAACTCTACCTTTTCACCATCATCCACCATCTTCAAATGCAAATCTAGGAAGACATAGACTTTTTTTTTTCTTCTTGAGGAAAAGTCTCTCTAACTAGGAGAGTCAGTTTCATCACAGAGAATTATTTTTTAAATTTTGGTTTCATCAGATTTATTAGGACAAGAGCAGCACGTTTATTTTGATACCTGGACACATATTTCTATCACTAGCCAAATTCGATGATCTTGAGCCAACAGATTTTCATAGGTAAAAATATTCACAAGTAAAATAAAAAATATTTTTTCATTAAAAGTTTATCTCTGCCTGCTTTGTCTGTTCGTTAGTTTCAAAGCAAAGTGTGAATGTCTGCCTGATGTGTGACTATCCTTTACATCATTCACTGTCACTACTTTGAGAACATTATCACAAGTAAACGCTCTATGGCATCTCCCAAACTGACCTCCTTCCTGTCTCCTGTTCATTGTTGCTTGAGTTTACTATCTGCAATAAAAATTAACCTCACTGGCCGGGCGCGGTGGCTCAAGCCTGTAATCCCAGAACTTTGGGAGGCCGAGACGGGCGGATCACGAGGTCAGGAGATCAAGACCATCCTGGCTAACACGGTGAAAGCCCGTCTCTACTAAAAATACAAAAAAACTAGCCGGGCGAGGTGGCGGCCGCCTGTAGTCCCAGCTACTCCGGAGGCTGAGGCAGGAGAATGGCGTAAACCCGGGAGGCGGAGCTTGCAGTGATCTGAGATCCGGCAACTGCACTCCAGCACGGGCGACAGAGCAAGACTCTGTTTCAAAAAAAAAAAAAAAAAAAATTAACCTCATTTCTATTTTAAAATGTTTCATAGGTTTTTCTTCCCACCTTTCCTGCTTCTTCCTGCTCCATGCCAATTCTATCTTAACTGAGTTTCAGTCACAATAAATATGTCCATGTTCTCTGAGGATGCCTGGTTCTGTGTGTGTGTGTGTGTGTGTGTGTGTGTGTGTGTGTGTGCGCGGGCGCGTGCGCGCGTTGCCATTTCATGTTTGGTTCTTTCCTCCTATATTTCTGTTGCCCTTTTCTCTGTCTGAAGAATTCCTAGTCATTATTCTAGAGTCAAATTTTACTCCATCTGTAAAATCTTTTCTTACTTTCCCTAGGTGTTACCTCCACCCTCATTTATACCTCCTTATGTCTTTTACATGCTGCTGGTTTACACTGTATTGTGTTACATGTATCTACGTGTACCTTTCTTCTGTACACTGCACATGAGAGTGCAAGTCAATGATCGTTAAGGTCAATAAATGGCATCTCTTTTCCCTGTCTGTCAAAACCAATTGGAAAACAGAGACGTCAAGCAGACGGAGGTTAAAATATCACTCCTTCACTTGATAAAAATGATATGAGAATATGTCCTAGGCCAGTGGACTGGGTGGGCTTTTTATTGTTTTGGTCCTCAAATAGAGGTACCACCCAATCATAGGCAGCCTGAGCTGTGGTAGGAACAGAACTTGTCTGAAAAGCTCACCTCTTGGCCAGGAACAGTGGAAACCCATGTTCTTTGCAACCAGGCAGATATGAGGAGAGAAAGGGGATGAGACCACTTTGCCAGTTCCTTCTTTTTAAGTCATCAGTCAAATACATCTCTCCCCACCCTGGAAAAGAGAGAGAGATGGAGGACGGTCCTCCATTGAAATGCAAAGCAAAGGAAAGGAGGTTCCCACATGTGACAGTTTTACAAAATGCCTCCGCGTGTTTTGGTACTCCTCCCTTCCAGAGGCAGAATCTATTATAATTCCCCTCCCTTGAGGGTGGACTGGACCTAGTGACTCACGTCTAGTGAAAACAATAAAGGGAAAGTGATTGTGTGAGACTTCAGAAATTAGCTTGTAAAAGGCACCATGACTTCCTTCTTCCATTGTCTCACTTACTCTGAACAACATTAACTTCTGTGCTATCAGGAAACACAGGGACCCTGTGGTGACAAACTCCGGCCTCCAGTTAACAATGTTTTCCTCTAAATTCTTAATCCAGACATTGCACTCAACAGGAAGGGTCACACCATACTTAAAAATACTGGGTTTGCTCCTGGGTTTTCCAGTGAAGCCACTTCTCATGTGCACCCTACCTACTTGTGCTTCTTGTAACACTGGGTCTTTAACTTGCTGCCTATTAATTTTATTGACTCCACATATGCAGCAGGCTATCCCTAGGTTTTGTTGCACAATGGATATTCTCTCCATGTCCGAGGGTTGTCCTACAAGAAGCCAAGGGTTTCCATGGACTAGAAGGTAAAAAAAAAAGGAGGTTAATCTGTAGCATTCAAGACTACACCAAAATGAAGATGCCAAGAACCGGGAAGATATCAGACCCTATTTATGTCCCATCAATAGAGTCTAAGGACTGGTGATATGGCCAGGAAAATTAGGAGTAATGAGGATTATATAATTTATAAATACTCATATTGCTTATGACTGCAGTTTCCAGCTGCATGGAAGGTAGGGCTTTCTTCCCAGTCAGTCCCCTTCACCTCTCCCTAAAGTGTCTAACGATCTGTCCATCCACCAAGGGAACAATGATGGGGGAAACCAGCCCCTCCATAATCAAGAAAATTTTATTCTGAGTATTCCAAAAGTTAAAACCTCAATCAAAAACCTCAATGCAAAGCTCCTTTTTTTCTTCTGAGCATATACTGTAATTCTCTTTCATTTCAGATGTGTACCTGAATATTCTTTCAGATATATACATTACCTTGTTTACTTTGACTCTGTTGATTTCCAATGTATACCTAAGCTCTTTTCAAATGTCTATTTTACCTCTGGTTATTATTACACTCTTGTAAACTTGAACTGTTTTTTAAATGTGTGTTATAAGTCTGTTTACATTTGAGTACAAGAAACTCCTTTCCTTGTACATAACAAAATAATTTCTGGATTGGAGGAGTTTGGGAGGATTTGGAGCTGTGCTTATGGTATGTGAAGAATCGAGATGACATAGGCACTGGTTGCAAGCTTGGGAAGGCTCTTCTTAGTTATTCCTACCTGTGTCTATTGAGGAAATAATAGAAATCATGTTTCACAACCATGATTAATAAATTTGTACCATTTTTATATTTCCTGAATCTGTTATTCTTTAACTTTATGCTTCATTCTTTTTTTCAGGACTAGTTGTTATTTTAAAAATTTCCTTACAGATGTTATAAAAGACCTAGAATTTGAGTAGAAAAAAAAAGACAGTTGGTTTGAAAGATCAATGTGCCCCAGCTTCACAAAATGCTCCATGGGTGTAGATTCCAAGTTCAAATGAGTTTTGAAAATGATTCATACTCTCTTCTCCTTTTTGGAAGTCAGAATGCAAATTTGCATTTTGAAAAAGCTGAGGCAACCTTCATAAAGAAGACTGATACACTTAATCTAACCCAATATTAGACCCAGGAATCATTTTTCCATCAAGAGCCAGGGCTATACTAAGAGGAATGAAGTGAGTGAGACACTTGCCTGAGGCTCAAAATTTAAGGACACACCAAAAATCTCAGTAGTCAACATAGATAATATTTTGATATGATATTTTTAAAAATCAGAATTAATGAAAAAAATCAATGATGAACAGGTTAGCAAAATTTGAAATAAAGACATTATAAATGTTATGTTACTCTACTAGCATAGCAGGAAATACCCGATGAGAAATACAGAATCAGAGCAGCAGGGTGAAGGATTTGATTCTCTCTTGATCACTTGCTTTATGGTTGGCACTGGTCTAGGCACAGAGGATACAGCAGCAGCCAAACCATTGCAGTACTGTTCTTTGGTGGGATAAATAGAAAACATGATACATATGTAAAATGCATTGGATGTTAGTTATAAGCTCTAAGGTGAAAAACATCAGGAAAAAGGAATAAGAAGAGCTATGTGCATTTTGATAAGGGAACCCAGAGAGGTTTCTCTGAGGCAATGTCACTGAAGTAAAGACCCAAGAGAGATGAGGGAGCAGTCATGGAGAACAAACACTTTTAAGGATAAAGGAATAACAGAGACGAAGACCTAAGACAGGAGTACGCATGATCTATTCCAGGAACAGCAAGAAAACAAGTATGGCTGGAGCAGACAAACGGTCAAGGAAGAAGCGTAGTTCAGGTGAGATGCAATAGATGATGTAGGGCCTCAAGTCATTATGGGGCATGGCTTTTACTCTCAGTGAGATAGGAACCCCTTAGAGGATTTGATCAGGGTAGTGACTCGATCTGACTTGCTTTCTCAGATGTACTGTGTAAATAAAACTGGTATCTATTAAAATTTTATGCTCTTCTATGTGTTTTTCTTGGTTAGAAAAAGAAGGGACAATGAGTTCAGTTTTTTGGTGGGTGTATTAGTCTGTTTTCATGCTGCTAGTATATACATACCTAATACCGAGTAATTTATAAAGGAGAGACGTTTAATGGACTCACAGTTTCACATGGCTGGGGAGACCTCACGAACACAGTGGAAGGCAAATGAGGAGTAAAGTCATGTCTTACATGGTGACAGCAAGGAGCTTGTACAAGGGAACTTCTATTATTAAAACCATCAGATCTCATGGGACTGATTTACAACCAAGAGAACAGTATCGGGGAAACTTCCCCCATGATTCAATTATCGTCTACTGGGTCCCTCCCACAACAGGTGGGTATTAGGGGAGCCACAATTCAAGATGAGATTTGGGTGAGGACACTGCCAAAACTTATAAGTGGCTGGGGATTATATTCCTGGGTTGTGAAAACAGGGTTTGTACATAGTCTCACAAGGGAGGTTAAGGGTAAAGTTGGGATAATATTTTATAAATCCATCTTTATGTCTCATCAATAGAGTCATCAAGAGCTGCATCAATAAATTTGATTTTTAAGTATAAAGATAAATGTAGATAGACATAGAAGTAGCTGTAGATAGAGCTGAAGTGGCAGCTGTAGATGTTGATGTGCAAACGCATATGGATATGGAAATGGATATATATATATATATATATAATGGTATATTCTAATTATTAAAGATTTATTTTCTTATGTTTTTTGACTATTTGGATATATAATTTGTATCCTTCTTAATCAAACATGAGAATGCATGTGGTGTTCAGAACTTAAAAGAGGAGATATCTTTTTGCTTGTGCCTGTGTGTGGGGTGGGGTGTGTGTGTGTGTTTGTGTGTGTGTGATTTCCTATTATTAAGGGTTGGTACAGAATTTTATAATATTTTCTGCTTCTAATATAAACTGGTTTAGTATCCAGAACTTTAATCTCTTTTAAGTTTTCTTACTTAATTTATTTTTGGAATTTGTTAAACAAGAAGCATTTTGCATGTTGGAAGTTGGCCTTATTTGTGAATACTGCTACATCAAATTTTCATCAAGATTGGTAACAGACAGCTGCTG
Source organism: Trachypithecus francoisi (assembly GCF_009764315.1). Taxonomy (NCBI): domain Eukaryota; kingdom Metazoa; phylum Chordata; class Mammalia; order Primates; family Cercopithecidae; genus Trachypithecus; species Trachypithecus francoisi. The sequence continues at coordinate 79,784,183 of NW_022681465.1, forward strand.
ATATGGGGAGTCAGGCTTCTTGGTGCCAAAATCTACTTTCTGGGATATAAAAGCAATTTTTACTGAAATCAACAAAAGCTTTACCCAGAGCTCAATTTCTATCAAAAGCCAAAATCTGACCTTAATTTCTATTATATTTGCTTGGAGAGAATAGAATAGTGGAACAAAATGAGAAGTGCCACTTGCCAAGCTGATATTTAGCCAGTAAGTCTCAGCTTGGCCACAATGGTTGCTTATAACTAGTGCCCCATCTTGAGAGAATGTTGCCCCGGTCTTGCTGGGAGCTAAATGTTTTGATTGTCACCTGAGTTTAGGGACTGAATATGGTTTTTATTTTGTTTGCTTTTAAATCCAGGTCAAAATCGAAGAAATAATAGAAGAAATTTCCAAAAATGACATAGATACTGAGGAATTTGAACTGTCACTAATACATATCTTCTCCTTTTCTTTCCTCTCTAAAATGATAGCAATAAAGCTTGCATAGTTTGTTATACAGTTATTAATGTTGTCAATGAAATAATAGCAATTTAAGTTAATAAGACTTAATAATAAATCCGTACAACTTTAGCATCTATGAAGCAGTCAAATGTACCTGACATTAATCACAACACAGCTGTCAAGATGGTTAAGCAGTAAACATGATGGGTGACTCTTACAATAGCCTCTAGAAAAAATTTTCTATATCTTGTGAGACATTAATTTTCCCATTGCTAGAATTAAAAAAGAGAATGATTCTATATTCCACTTCTTACATTCTTTTAGTTTATTGTGAAATTAAACTTACATACTCCATAATAAAGCAAACCGTTAATACCACTCTGCCCTCTTTACATAACCATATCTATTTTACCATTTACAAATGAAAAATGTCATTGTGTGCTTTTATTCATACACACATCGAGGCTTTATCTATTTGAGGCACTACCGAAAAAGAACAATGAATTATGACTCGAACCAATTGACCTACTCTTCTCTACAGTAGCCAGGCACAAATCTCAGCTTTCAGCACATTTGCAGTAATGAAATATGGCTTTGTACTGATTTCCAGCCTAATCTATTTTATTACATCCAGAGAGACTTTTATAATCTCTGGAAGTGATGTTCATAGTGGTAAGATATGATGATACTATGACAGCATTTTCTGCAAGAATATATTCTTGTTCAAAGTCACTTTAGCCCAGAAAGTCACATGCAAGCACCCCCTCTATAGTGCCTTTCCACAGAATGATGGTAGGAATCCCAAGGAGAAGATCCCTTTTGGCTGTTGAAATGTGTCATTATGAATGGGTGTTCAAGTCATTTTGATCATTTTAGAGGCCTACAAATTTCATGAATGGAGATATTCCTTTGTCACAGTGTGATCTAAATCAGTTCTGATCAAAGATCAAAATACCTTCCAGGTTAATCACAAGATCATACAGAATTTGTGTCCAATTGTGGTTATTGCTGTCATCAGTAGGAACCAGAGGATTCCTTATATATCAGATGGCAAGACTCAAAAAACAAGGTATAGGTATGAACCAGAGTCTGAGTTTCACAGAAACAGTAACATGATGGCATAGAGTCAGACAGTGAGGGAAGTTGTTAGAGACTGAATTGTGTCCCCCAGAATTCACAAATTGAAGCCCTGATCCCCAATATGATTGTATTTGGAGATGGCCCTTTAAGGAAGTAATTAAGGTTAAAAGAGGTCATGAAGGTGAGGGTGTAATTTAATATGACTGGTGTCCTTAAAAGAAGAGAAAGGAACATTAGAGATACGCACAGAGAAAAGACTATGTGAGGACACAGCAAGAAGACAGCAATTGGCAAGCCAAGGAGAGAGTCTTCAGGAGAAACCAAATCTGCTGTCACCTTCATATTGGATATTCACGCTGCAGAACTGTGAGAAAATAAATTTCTGTTTAAGCCACAACTGCTATGATATTTTGCCATGGCAGCCCTAGCAAACTATTACAAAGGCCTCAGTCCTTCCTTTTACTTTACTTTAAAATTATACTAGTATATCACCTGGCTCTTAATAATTTAGAAGGTAGAGAGTATGTCTACAAATACACAGCCTATTTCAAAATATTTACATTACTATGTAATATAGGCAATGCAATTTTGTGCACACCACTGCAAATGTGATGTCACTCTTTTCTTTTCTCTCTTACTGCCTACACTACTACTTCTCAAATCCAATCCTATATTTTTTTGTTATTTAACTTAAATCCAGAAAAGATGCTCCACAGACATAGATTTTTTTTAGTAATAAGCTTGAGCTTTATGTTAATTTCCTCAGGGTTAACGCTCAGGTTGCTTTTAGCTATTCTATCCTGAGGTTAGACCATCCCAAAGTCTTCTCTTCTTTGCCCCTAAGAATCTGAGCCTTTTAGATTCTCCTCCTCTCATCTCCTGCTGCCTCACTTCAGCAGTTGACTTTATATGGAGTAGAGAATGCATACACTAGAAGCTGAATGAAAGGAGGCGGAACCAGTGGAACTATAGAGAGGATGAAGGCGAGAAGGTCCAAAAGAAGCAAAGCTTTTTGCCAAACAAGGGTGGCAATTTGTTGCACGTGGAGAGAGTTAAGCTAAGCCTCATGTCCTGATGTAGCCCAGGAGCAAGGGATATAGTCCATGGAAACCTCTAATTAACTTTTGCCATGTGAGAGTTTTTGTATCAGGCAGACTATGTCATTTAAACATAAAGAGAAAGAAAGCTAACTCTTTTCCAGGTTTCTGTGTGTATGTTTGGCTAGCTAACAGTACAGGCTTTTTTGTTATGGACTGTTGCAACTTCTCTTCTTCGGTAACTTGTGTCATGCCTTATTGTCCAACAGCAAATTTCCATAGTCTAAGATGCTGGCCGCTTGGACCTAATCCATTATCAGTTTGTATTCTAACTGTGCTTTTTTTCATCATAAGAAATCCAGTTTTTGTCTCAGAAACTTCAAGGAGTCTACTTCTCCAAGAAATTCTTATTTCACCCCCAGTTCATGATAGACCACAGAAGTATTTGGTGTTAGCATTCAGCTTCCGTTTCTCCAAAGGACCGAAAGCAATAAAACTTTTATAAAAAATTGACAAAATAATCAAATAAAGAAAGGGATGTCCCCATACTTGTCTGTCCAGAATCTCTGGCATGCATAGATAAAGGACCTCCATGATCATTAAAACCAGGGTCCGTGACTAATCAAGGAAATAGGCTAAGAAGGACAAAATAGAAACTTCATCCTTAACCATTTCGGGCAAGATGATTAAGTGCAGAAATATCTGGGTCATCAGCCAAAGAGAGCTTGACACCAGTTTAAATTGGAAATAAACAGAGAGCTGTAGAGGAAGGGCAGGGTGACTGGTCAAATGAGAATCTTTGATCAGATTTCATTAGGTCATCTCATGGAGAATCAGGCTAAAATCTACTATTGGATAAAGAGTTTCTCTCCTACAGGTGAGCAGAAAAAGTTATTTAATATATATTTTATATAAGATACACTTCCTAATATCAGAGTTTCTCCAGCTTTAAAATAAATAATCCTCTTCCTTTATGACTGTTATAGGGACATTTTAATAAGATACTTCCTGTAATATCTCTTAAGTTTCTTTGAGGAAAACAGAATCTATTATTCACATTAAAAGACTAGTTGATGTCGATCTGCTTTATGATATAGCTTCTGAAAATCTCCCTCAACTGCATGCCTTTAAGCAGATAATTTTAGCTAAGTAGTGATTTTTCTAAGCAATGTGTTAGGACGCAAAACAAAACAAAGCTATACATTATAATGTAATCAATGATTAATTCACATTTCAGTTTAAACTGTAGAAAATTCTGAACTTATCAAGAAAATAATTTCAAGATAACTGTCCTAGATAAAATAGATTACCCCAGAATGTATGTACTAGGAAAACAGAGTTTAAATTTATTTCTTCCACTGATAACCTAAATAAATGCAAAGTCATCATTATTTTTCAGCAAGACATTATTTTCAGAAACTATTAACTCTTTCAGACCATTTGAATGTGCACAAAACAAAATGGAATGCTTTCAGTCTCAAAAGAATGGGACTTTTCTTAGTGCCTAATTAGCTTTCTTTTTTTAACTTCGGCGATCTGCTCAGAGTCAGGTCACCTCTTCAAAGCAGGCCCAGCAAACTCACATTATACAAGGTCATAGTCAGTAGATGGAGTTTTCAAGCATGTCAGGTCATATTTCCTTTGGTGGTACAGGAAATAGAGAAAAGTCAGAAAGTACTGGTTACCCAACAGGCCAAAAAACAACGATGTCAATTACTCCCTAGGGTAGTCCACCATAACTGCAAGAGTCCACACACATAATTATTAGTGACACAAGCATTTGCTTTGGTCAACTTGATATAACTTCCCACCTGAAATAGTAAACTCTATGGGCAAATAAGCCCTCTTTTTTTGCATTTTTATCAAATAGGATTCAGTTAGGGTCTTTAATCAAACAATTCACAAATAGTTCATACATTTTAAAAATGTAGGTAAAGTAAATATTCTTATTTAGATACAAATAAAAGCATGGATATTTGAATTTTATTTCAACCAATAATTGCAGGTATAGGGCTGCAACTATCAACAATTGGTACAGTTAAAGGATTTTTCCTTTTCCTCTTTGATAACTTATTTTCTGGAATTGGTGCTAATAAAATCCAATTTTCAAAAGTCAATTAATTTGAAAAATAATAAAATAGTACAATGATATGTCCTATAAACTCACGACTTATATTCAATAGATATGTTTCAAAAAGTACACAAATTTAAATCTAAAAAAAAACATATCAAATACATTAATGGTTTTCAGAGGTAAAAATACTCCAAGATGATCCTTAGAGAAAGCTAATAGAACTTTTATATAAACATACCTACCAGAAAAAAAAAGAAAACACTTCTCCAAATTTTGTGTGTGTGTGTGTCTCGGTCTCAAATATTTATGCAAAAATTCTGCCATACTCATGTATGTAGTCTAATGATGTTAACTGTCTTCCCAGTAGTAATTTTATTCAGGAAAAGAAAGTCTTACCATAGTCTCTCCTGAAGTGACATCACAATGACTTGTGAACTTTTCTTACACTCTGCCTCGAAGTGATTTCATGCTGGCTATATTAGTTTCCTATTGCTACTATAACAAATTACCACAAACATAGCAGCTTAAAGCAATATCTGTGGGGACTTCTGCGTTCCAGTTTCACATTTAAAGAAGCTTAAAACCCTTCTCCCATTTGCCCTGATAATACTTGCTGGCAGTGCTTGTGGTTGCGACATTTACCCCAAAATAACTTTGCCACAAAATATCTTGCTTTTATTATTATTTTGTGTCACTCTAGTATATCAGCTTTGGAAACAAAAGGCATTATTCTATTTATAGCATTCTGGTTTTAGTGGTGGTATTTCCATTTACAAAATATAGTAATTCTTGAAAGCTGAAAATGTGAAATCCTAGAAATGGTAGCATTCCTACACATGATGTTAACATCATTCCCGAACAGTTGTTCGCTGAAGATTCATTTGATGAATAGGATGTTTCTGAAATAGATGATTCTGATGATTCAGACTATTCTGATGTTCGTTCTATTTAGAAATAACTTCAATACCAGTTTTTCTGTTTCATTTTCATATTGAAAATCAGTCATATTTGCTTCAGCCTCAAATAACATGTTTATGTAAAATTAAAAGAGTACTGGCAGTGAGCTGTACTTCTTTTTTTCTTTTTTTTTCATTTCTAATTTATTTAATAATATGTATTGGGAGTTTTCAGAAACTATTCAAAACTTAATTCTCTGGCAGACAGAAAAATGTATATTTAGTTCATTGTACCATCCCCATCACCAGGCACAGTGTCATGCACTTCTTTTTTCTAAACGGGAAAAAGGTTAAAGTCAACATTCTTTCCAAGAACTAAAAAGCTGAACAGACTGAGAAAACAAAAACTCTTCTTTAATCTGTAATAAAGATAAGGACATAGGGCAAACCATTAGCCTCAAGATTGGAGAGACAGAGACAAACACAGGGCGTCTTGGTTTCACTGAGCAGTGACTCATAAGGAGACATTGCTAGGGGAACCAGTGCTAGGGTAGGAAAACCTGAGCTGTTATTGATGAATTACTAGAGGCTCAGTGTGGACAAGTCCAAGAGTTAAAAACTCCAGGAGACCCAACCAAATCATAGGGAGACTGCCACAATACTGTGAGATTTACTTCCAGGAACTCCACCAGGTTCCTACAGTAAATATGAGAGAAAAATTCCTTCATGCTTTCAGTAAGGGAAAGGGAAAAGGAACCATTTTGCAATTCACTAGAATACTTGGCTCTTCTTACCAAGGCATTACCTCAAGAGAAATGATTTCACCAGATCCTGATCTGCTGGGATTTTATCAGAGCAGAAATGACTGAGGGAAGGGAAATATCCAGTTCCAACTAATGTCAGCCAACCTGTTCCACCTAAGGGGGAAGAAAAAAACCTAGAAAAACTTGTGACATTCACAGTTCAGTAGCATTGGCCCATTAAAAAACTAAAATGTAATGATAGGACTATATAGTAAATTTATCCTCCCCACACACCTCATTACCACATTGCTAAAGGCCTATTTAGAGCAGTTCCTCTTATCAGGTACATTATGTCTGACTGTCAAGAAAAATTACAAGACATACCAAGAGGCAAAAATACAGTTTGGAGAGACAGAGTAAGCATCAGAACCAGATATGGAAGAAATGTTGGAATTATCAGACAAGGAATATAAAACAACTACGATTAATATGCTCTGGGCTCTAATGGATACTGGACAGCATTCAAAAACAGATGAACAGTGTAAGCAGATATATCGAAATCCTATGAAAGAACCAAAAAGAAACACTAGAGATCAGAACCACTGTGACAGAAATTAAGAATGCATTCAAGGAGCTTATTAGTAGACTGGACTCAGCTGAGGAAAAAATCTATGAGCTTGAGCGTATCTCAATAGAAACTTCCAAAACTGAAAAGTGAGTATAACAAAAACTGGAAAAAAAAAAAAAAAAGCAGAACAGAATATTTAAAGATTCTGGCTCAACTACAAAATGTGTAAATACACATAATGGGAAATCCGAAGGAGAAGAAAGAAAGGAAAATAAGAAGAAACATTTAAAACAATGATGACTGGGAATTTCTCCAAATTAATGTCAGATACCAAACAACAAAACCAAGAAACACATAGAACATTAAACTGGATAAATGCAAAAATAAAAAATAAAATAAAAAACACCTATACTTTTACACCTAGACATGACACTTTTAAACTACAGAAAATCAAAGATAAGGAAAACATTTCAGAAGTAAGAAGACAAAAATACCTTACCTATGAAGGGACAAAGATGAGAATTATATCTGACAATTCCTCAGAAACTACGCAAGCAAGAAGAGAATGGAGTGAAATATTTAAAGTGTTGAGAGAGTTAAGATATCAGCCTAGAATTCTGCAGTTTATGAAATTATCCTTCAACAGTGAAAACCAAAACATGAAAATAGAAATTGAAGGAATCTGTTGCCAGGAAATCTGCTTTGCAAGAAATGTTAAAAAAAAGTTCTTTAGAGAGAAGGAAAATTATATAGGTCACAAACTCAAATCTACATTTAAAAAAAAGAAGATTGAAGAAGAAATAAGTGAGGGTAAAAGAAAATTTTTATTTTTTTTACCAATTGATTTAATATATAACAATTTGCTCATAATAACAGCAATAATGTATTCATTTATATTTGCTTATATATGTGTGCATATTTATAAATATGCACATACGAGTAAAATATATAAGAGTAATGATACAAGGAACAGAATGTAGGAATTAGCATTATTTGGGGTACTCACAACTGCTAAAGTGGTATAGTGTTATTTGAAAGGGGATTTAGATTAGTTGTAAATGTATACTGCAAACTCTAGCACAACCACTACAATTTTTTTAAATGTATAACTTACATGTTAACAAAGGTGAGAAAGTGAAATCATAAAATGCTCAATTAGAACAATAAAAGTAGAAAAAGAGTGAAAAACAAATTCAAAATAAAGACAAGGACAACAAATGTAAAATAGTAACATATGGTAGATATCAGTCCAACTACATCAATAATCACTTTAAATGTCAGTGATATAACTACATCAATTAAAAGATAGAAATTTTCAGAGTGGATCAAAAAATAAGTCCAAAATAGCCAGATACACATTTTCTAAAGCAACTAACTTCAAATATAGCAACACATTTAAAAAGCCAAAATTGACAAATGGGATCTAATTAAACTAAAGAGCTTCTGCACAGCAAAAGAAACTACCATCAGAGTTAACAGGCAATCTACAGAATGGGAGAAAATTTTTGCAATCTACTCATCTGACAAAGGGCTAATAATATCCAGAACCTACAAAGAACTCAAACAAATTTACAAGAAAAAAACAAACAAACCCATCAAAAAGTGGGCAAAGGATATCAACAGACACTTCTCAAAAGAAGACATTTATGCAGCCAATACACACATGAAAAAATGCTCATCATCACTCACCATCAGAGAAATGCAAATCAAAACTGCAATGAGATAACATCTCACATCAGTTAGAATGGCAATCATTAAAAAGTCAGGAAAAAATAGGTGCTGGAGAGGATGTGGAGAGATAGGAACACTTTTGCACTGTTGGTGGGATTGTAGTCTGGTTCAACCATTGTGGAAAACAGTATGGCGATTCCTCAAGGATCTAGAACTAGAGGTGCCATTTGACCCAGCCATCCCATTACTGGGTATATGCCCAAAAGATTATAAATCATGCTGCTATAAAGACACATGCACAAGTATATTTATTGTGGCACTATTCACAATAGCAAAGACTTGGAATCAACCCAAATGTCCATCAGTGACAGACTGGATTAGGAAAATGTGGTACATATACACTATGGAATAATCTACAGCCATAAAAATGGATGAGTTCATGTCTTTTGTAAGGACATGGATGCAGATGGAAACCATCATTCTCAGCAAACTATCGCAAGAACAGAAAACGGAACACCGCATGTTCTCACTCGCAGGTGGGAATTGAACAATGAGAACACTTGGACACAGGAAGGGGAACATCACACACTGTGGCCTGTTGTGGTGTGAGAGTGGGGAGGAGGAACAGCATTAGGAGATATACCTAATGTAAATGATGAGTTAATGGGTGCAGCACACCAACATGGCACATGTATACATATGTAGCAAACCTGCACGTTGTGCACATGTACCCTAGAACATAAAGTATAATAGTAATAATAATAATAAACAGCAACTCTTAGGTGATTCCTAGTGCTGAACTGGGCCCAGAGACAATGAACTTGCTAGGGTGGTTGAGGGAGGACACCCAATCTAGTGATACTTGGTCTCAAGTGCTGACATCACCCCTCCCCTAACTCCAGGCCAAAGAACTTGCTGTTCTAAAAGAGACCCCTTTCTTTCACTTGAGGAGAGGAGAGGGAAGAGTAGGGAGGACTCTGTCTTGCATAGGATAGGGCACTGGTAAGAGTTGTGAGGCCTCCATTCCAGGCCTTAGATCTCAGACAGCATTTCTAGACACACCTTGAGCAAGAAGAGAACTTACTGCTGTGAAAGGAAGGACCCAGTCCCAGCAGCTTTCATTGCCTGATAACTGAAGTATCTTTGGGCCCTGAATAATCAGCAAAAATACCCAGGTAATATGTGGAAGGTCTTAGGTGAGCCTCTGAGACTTGCTGACTTCAAGTGAGACCCAGCACATTACCAGCTATGGTGGCTACAGTGTGAAACTCCTTCTGCTCAAGAAAAGCAGAGCAAAAAGTAAAGGGAACTTTGTCTTGCACCTTAGGTACCAACCCAGCCACAGCCAAGTAGAGCACCAAGTGGGATCTTAGGGTCCCCAATTCCAGGACTTGACTTTTAGACAGCATTTTTGGACCTGTCTTGGGCTAGAGGTGAGCCCACGGCTCTGAAAGGTGAGTCCCAGGTCAGGCAGCATTCACCACAAGATGACTGAAGAACTGTTGGGCCTTAAGGGAACATTGGCGGTAGTCTGCCATTACTCTTTGTGGCCGGTGGTTATGGTGGCTACTGTGTGAGGTTCCTCTGCCTTTAGAAAGGGGAGGGAAAAGGAGGAAGGACAGTGTCTTGTGGTTGGAATGTCAGCTCAGCTGAGGTACAATAGACGATTGTATTCATCAGGGTTCCCTTAGAGGGACAGAGCTAATAGGACATATATGTGTATGTATATGTCTACACACACACGTTTATTACATAATAAACATATATTCTTAAATTTAATATGTATACATATATTTATTACATAATAAACATATATTCTTAAATTTAATATGTATACATATATTTATTACATAATAAATTTTAGTTAATATGTATAATTATTAATATGTATACATAATATATGTGTATATATATGTAGGGGAGTTTATTAAGTATTGACTAACATGATCACGAGGTCCCAAAATAGGCTGTCTGCAAGCTGAGGAGCAAGGAGAGCCAGCCCAAGTCCCAAAACTGAAGAACTTGAAGTCCCATGTTCGAGGGTAGAAAGCATCCAGCACAGGAAAGATGTAGGCTGGGAGGCTAGGCCTGTCTTGCCTCTTAATGTTTTTCTTCCTGCTGTATATTCACTGGCAGCTGATTAGATGGTGCCCACCAGATTAAGGGTGGATCTGCCTTCCCCAGCCCACTGACTCAAATGTTAATCTCTTTTGGCAACACTCTCGAAGACACACCCAAGATTAATACTTTGAATCCTTCAATCCAATCAAGTTGACACTCAGTATTAACCATCACAAACATCAAGTAGACTTCTGAAGTTTTTGACTCTAGACTCTGACCCCCAGATAGCACCTGTGGACCCACCCAGGGCCTGGCGGAACTTGCTGCTCTGAAGGGAAGGACATGGGCCTGGTTGGCTTTGCCACCAACTGATTGCAGAGCCCCAGGGCCTTGAACAAACATATGCAGTAGCCAGGGAGTGGTTACAGCAGGTCTTGGGTGAGACCCAGTGCTGCACTGGCTTTAGGTCTGACGGAGCACAATCACTGTGGCTGTGGCCACAGGGGTGCTCGTGTCACTCTACCTCCAGTTTTAGATGGCTCCAAAAGAGAGAATCCACTTGATTGGGAGAAAGTAAGGAAAGAGAGCGAGAGTCTCTACCTGGTAATCCAGAGAATTCTCCCAGATCTTGTCTAAGACCATCAAGGTGGTACTTCCATGGGTCTGCAAGAACCATAATATTATTGGGCTTGGGATTTCCCTTAAAGCAGATACAGCTCAGATCACAACACCCAAGTCTTTTCAAATATCTGGAAAGCCTCCCCAAGAAAGGTGGGTACAAACAAGCCTAGACATTGAAAACTACAATAATGTCTAACTCTGCAATGCCCAGACACCAAAGAACATCTACTAGCTTCAACATCATCCAGGAAAGCATGATATCACCAAAGTCACCAGGGACTAATTCTGGAGAAACAGAGCTATGTGAACCTTCAAACAGAGAAGTGTCATTAAGGCATTTCAGACAGAGGCGTAAAGTACTATTCTATACACTTTTAGAAATACTAAAGGGCTGTCCTGAGTACCAAGGACCGCAGTCAGCCAGTAAGGTGGTGAATAGAATCTTGTATTGCATGATAATAAGCTAAAGATCAAGTGATAGTTACCATCTCCCACCTTGCTGCAGGAGAAGACTAAACTCCTCTAGAAATAGCAGGTTCTCCTGAGAAAACATAGTCCCATAGTCACGATTATCTCCCTTTCAGAGATCACATGAAGAATTTTAAAGGCTATGAACAGTCCTGAAATCAAGAAGCTGGTTTTATGTTAACTCAACATCTCCCATACATACTCGGATTCTAAAAGTTTTTCCACTAAAACATGATTAACCTCCAATGTGACTCAAGTATTTGACAAAACATATTTTGAGCAATATTGAATATAAACTATGGAATAGCTATTGAGCTCATCACTTCATACATATATTGATAAATTTGGACTTTATTTGGCATTTAGTAGGGAGCCATCAACATGGTTCCAGCAGAAAAATGGCTTGATTGGAGCCACAATGAGGGAATGTAACTCAATAGTAATACAAGAATGAATTGGAGGGGAGACAGCCAGGAAGTTCGAATATGAATAAGTAGAGTTCTTTCTTGGAATAGTTCAAAATATAAAACTATAAACATATATTTTGGAAATGCTTCCAGGTTTAATAAATTATATGATAACATACTAGTGAGATTTCTTTGAAAAATCTATAACAGATACCAGAAAGAGCAATATCCACTTTATTATCAATTCACATATATTTGGGATCTCCAGGGGGCACTATGCTTGTATATAACACCAAAAAACAAATTGCAACAGGATTGTTTCGCTGTGAAACTGAAAACAAAATCAAGATAAAAATAATTAGTTTCAAAATGATCTAATTACTATAGTCAGTCACTACTAAACTATTTATTAAGCACCCACAGGGTCCATCATACTTCACTAGGTTCTTGTAAAAATCCATAAAGATATTAATGACAGATTTTTTTCTACCACTCTAATCTGTAATTGGTATTAGAATATGAAAAAAAAAGCCAGTGCTCCCTGTGGTTCATCAGTGCTGAGTGCATACAAAAGACAACAGACAGCAGTGATCTGATCAGCCATTAAATAACTGTGTTCAGTGTCCAATCAAGAAACGTAGACCTTTAAACATTCCATCATTGGAGAGGATATTGAAATAGATAAATTACAAAGTTTGAAAAATACATACGTCTATGATTAGGTAGAAATCTTGCAGTAATGCGCAAAGTCTGGGCCACAAGCAATTCTAGGGACCTCTGAACTGGGTTGATAGAAAATTCCTGTATTTATGCAGTCAGTTAGAAAATTTATATTGAGCACAAATACGTGTGTGGCACTGAACAAGCATAAGGATACAGCATGGAACAAAATTTTCTGAAATGCTTACTTTTGTGGAAGTTGAATTTGGTCAAGGGGAGACAGCTCTTATACAAATAAATAAGATTAGATATAGACATAGATAACTGAAGAGAAATCAGGGAGAGTATAAATTAGGAGGCTGGAACCCCAGTGAGTAGAATTCATCCTTGGAATAGAGGCTTCCAAAATGTTGGGAGAATGTGAGAGAAAAATGTTTTAGGCAGAAGATATTGCAGGTATAAAGGCCCTGAGGCAAAAACATCTGTGGCCAGGTTAAAATAAATAAAAGAAGGAACAGTAGAAATAAGCTTTAAAAATAGCAAAGTATAGATTATGTAGGACCACTGTAACGAGTTCAGCTTTTATTTTGAGTGTGATGGACATGTTGAAGGGTTCTGAGAGATAAGTTCTCATGATTTTATTTTATTTATTTTATTTATTTACTTTTCATTTATTTTATCCTCTTCCCTTCTCATAATATCGTCTGATGATTATATCTGAAACTCTGACATTATTAAAAACTGCTAATCTAATAATATCAGCTTTGATCATCCTCCTCATCAGTATCATCTGCTACTTTGCAATTTCACTCTTTATGGTAGTCAATCTTTAATGAATTTTTGATGCCACTAAGGACCCACAATTCATTTGTGGCAACTGTACTAGAAAGGGACTAGAAGGTCAGTTGACAAGGACATAAGTAGACAAACTAGCCAGAAGACTTGTGAAATAACAAAAATGAGGAACGGTGGAGGCTGGGATGAAGGAAGTAATTGTGAAAAAGTGGTCAGACGTAGGATACATTTTGATAACAGGGCTGACAGGATTATTTTGGTGGAGAAGCCAAAGATGACTTCGTCTTTGGCTTGAGCAACTGGACAAATGAAATTGCCATCTAATGAAATTGGAAGACTGTAGGTGGAAGTAGGTTTTAGGAGAAAGATTGGAAGTTCAATTGGGGCATGTTAAGCTCAAAATGCATATTCAGCATCCAACTGGAGGAATGAAGTAGGCGGTTGCATAAAAGAGTTTAGAAATCAGGAAACTGTTCATGGTTGTAGATAGAAAATTAGGAATGAATGTTGTCACCAAGGGAGAGAGCACAAATAAAGACAAGGCCAAGTACTGACCTCTGGAACACGCAATAGTAAGAGGTCTGGGAAACAATGAAAAGTCAATAAGGCAGATTGAGTAGAATGGCCAACGACATAAGGAAGCCAGTAGAGTGCAGTATCTTGAAAGCCTAGTGCAGAAATTGTTTCAATAAAGAAAGAGCAGGTCAATTGTATCAAATAGTGCTGATAGATCAGCAAAATGAGAACCTAATATTGACTATTACACTTAGAAACCTGAAGATCATTTTTAACTTTGAAAAAAGAAAGAAAGAAAGTGTTAGTGGAGAGCTAGAGGCAAAATCCTTAGGGGAGTGAATTTAGTAAAGAGGAAGAGGAAAAATGAAGCCAAGTATAGATAATCCTTTTAAGGAGTTACAGTAAAAGAGAGTAGAAAAATAGTATGATAGCTTTTAAGACATGAGCATCAAGAGGCTAATTTATAATGGTTGATATATGTGGATGAATTCAATACACAGAGAAAAAATAATCATGTAGGAGACAACCAAGAATTTCCAGAGCTAAGTCTTCAGGTAGGCTATAATTGGCATCTACTGCTCAAGGTTGAATTTACTAGCAGTAAGGACAGTTCACATTTGTTAATAGGAAAGAATTCACCCACATATGGGTATATGGATATATGTGTATGAGGGAGAGATCTTTTCTCAATGCTTCTGTATTTTATCTGTGAAATAAGAAGCAAGGTCATCAACTAAAATTGAGGATAGAGGAATACATGGTCATTGGAAGAGATGACATGCTGGAGATGTTGTCTGAAGATTTCAGTAGAGAAGAATGTGTAAAGGGACAGAAAAACATGGTAGATTTGTCAGGCAATCCCAAGGTCCTATTTGAGGTTAATGATCTCTAATTTAAAGTAAGACAATTAGCATGATTTTGAGAGGGGGACACTCAGCCAAATTGAGCTGAGCTGAGGCTTGAAAGAAGTAGGTAATGAGTTTAATTTAGCTACTGACAAGCTTTTGTAAGATGAGTATACCAAACCAAGATAAAATGTAAGTACACTGAAGATAGATTATTTTGAGTGATTATTTATGGGCCACGGAAAGATTCTTTCGAGTGATTATTTGTGGGCCATGGAATTCAGGACAGATAAGAAGTCAAATGTGATGACAGTAATGAAAAAGAAAAACAGTAGGAGAATCAAATGAATTGTAGGTCCTTAGTGGCATCAAAAATTTATTAAAGATTGAATACCATAAGGAGTGAAATTGTAAAGTAATAGATGATACTGATAAGGAGGATGATCAAAACAGATATTATTAGATTAGCAGTTTTTAATAATGTCAGGGTTTCAGATATAACCATCAGATGATATAATGAGAAGGGAAGAGGATAAAATAAATGAAAGAAAGAAATCCAAAGCACTGAAAAGCCAGGATATTAAAACGATTCTGTTCATGGATATTAAAATTACGTGGAGTATTTTTCCAAGAGTTGAGAATAGAAAGACATTAATACTGGGAAGGTTTGGGCAAAAAAAAAAGAGAAAGGTGGCCAGGCACGGTGGTTCACATCTGTAATCCCAGCACTTTGGGAGTCTGAGGCGGATCACCTGAGGTCAGGAGATCAAGACCATCCTGGCCAACATGGCAAAACCCTGTCTCTACTAAAAATACCAAAAAAATTAGCCAGACGTGGTGGTGGGCACCTGCAATCCCAGCTACTAGGAAGGCTGAGCCAGGAGAATTGCTTGAACCTGAGAGGTGGAGGTGCAGTGAGCTGAGATCGCACCACTGCACTCCAGCCTGAGCAACAAGAGCGAAACTCCATCTCAAAGAAAAAGAGAAAGATAAGTGAGGTAGGACAATAAGAGTTTCCAGACAAAAATATTTCACCTTGATTATAATTTTAGATATTCAGTGGATACCATTCATTAAATTTTATGTGCTGTGGGCCATCAGGGGAGCTTATTAAAAATCAAGATTCTGATTTAATTGGTCTGTGGTAGAAGCTTGGATCCTGCAACTATAGTATAGAAAGTTAGAGGAACAAGAAAGAAAGACACACACACACAGACACACACACACACAGAGAGAGAGAGAGAGAGGAGAGAGAGAGAGAGAGAGCGAGAGAGAGAGGAGATACAGAAAGTGTTTGAAACAAGATTTATGTTTAGAGAATACCAAATACACTCCGGAGATTCTTAATTTGTTTTTTCCTTTTTGTGTTTCTTATTTTCTTCCCAAGTACAGAAGACCAAATTAAACTGTCATTCAAATATGAACAGAGGAAAAGAAAGTTTCCAAATTCTAAAACGAACCCAGCTATGGAATAGTTATTATTGATGCCTGATACATAGCCAGGTGTTTTGAATACATGTCTAAAAATGTGTTGCTTTGAATATTAACATTTTATTTAGATAGTTAAACCAAAATTGAAAAAAAAAATGTTCATCTCTTTCCCAGAAGAAACTACTGATGTCCTTTGCTTCCATTTAAAAGGGAATTCTGGTGAAAAGTTGCATTTTGTTTGTTTAAAGAAGCTGGCAGACCCCAAAGAACTAGGATTGTGGGTAGGTGGGGTTCATTTCGATTAAGAAAAAATGATCTTGACACAAATGAAAACCTATTTCCTAAATGATGAGAAACTTGGTATATAGCACAGGTTTTTAAAAGAATGACATGAACTGTTTCATTAGCTAAAGTGTTGGGGTGGGCCACTCCACAGTGCTATAAAGGAAGGAAGGCTCCATTACCTATAACATGCTGTCCCTATATGGGCAATAGAAGAAACATACTTGGACCCCAGCTTGTTCTCTTAAGTTGCACCCACTGCTGGATACAGGGGGAAAAAAAATCAGAGGAAAAATAGAGTTAACTCTTAATGAAAAAAAAATGCAGGTCTTAAAGATTATGAATTGGATTGATGAGTTTTTCTTTCCTGAAGGACAATATTCACATTAAAGAGCTTTTAACTGTTCTTGATGCAATCAAAAGGTTATGGTTGTCTGCTAAAAACTAGTTTCAGCCACAGTTTATGTAAGTTGTTCACATTACTCACTCAGTAATGATGTACTTGGCCCCACTGTTTGTGGTCTGGTTCTCATTTGTCTGGTATTACATTCCAAGACTGCAATGACTCAGAAATGTTCCTTATTTTTTACAGTAAGAAGAAATAGTAATGCTGTGCCTAAAACAGCTCAAGTTTAATCACTTATCTGTGGTCTTCCCACAATCTATCTAAGCAGGTGTATATAAGTGAAGACTTCCACAAACTGAATTAAAAGAACTAATATGTCTACCAGAAAACTTTCAAAGTTATCTTCTTACATTCATATGACATCAACAGAAAATTTAAACCCTTTGCAATACCGCATAATTTTTTATTCTTATTAGAATATAGCTGCCTAGTATTAGCAAGAAGGCTTTTCATAGTACAGAAACATTTTCTTTTTTTAAATCAACATTTATTTTAAGTTCTGGGATACACGTGCAGGATGTGCAGGTTTGTTACATAGGTAAATGTGTGCCACGGTGGTTTGCTGCACAGATCATCACCTAGCTATTAATCCCAGCATCCATAAGTTATTCTTGCTGATGCTCTTCCTCCCCCAGATGCCAGAACAAGTCCCAGTGTGTGTTGTTCCCCTCCCTGTGTCTATGTGTTCTCGTCGTTCAGCTCCCACTCATAACTGAGAACATGTGGTGTGTGGCTTTCTGTTCCTGCATTAGTTTGCTGAGGATAACAGCTTCCAGCTCCACTCATGTACCTGCAAAGAACATGGTCTCATTACTTTTTATGGCTTCATAGTATTCCATGGTATATATGTACCACATTTTCTGTATCCAGTCTACCATTAATGGGTGTTCGGGTTGATTCCATGTCTTTGATATTGTAAACTGTGCTGCAACGAACATACTAGTGCATGTATCTTTATAATGGAATGATCTATATTCCACAGAGTACATACCCAGTAATGGGATTGCTGGGTCAAATAGTATTTCTGCTTCTAGGTCTTTGAGGAATTGCCGTGCTGTCTTCCACGATGATTGGACTAATTTACATTCCCACCAGGAGTGTACACGTGTTCATTTTTCTCCACAACCTCACCAGCATTTGTTGTTTCTGAACTTTTTAATAATTGCCATTCTGACTGGTGTGAGATGGTATCTCATTGCGGTTTTGATGTGTATTTCTCCAATGACCAGTGATATTAAGCTTTTCCTATATTTTTGTTGGCCACATGAATGCATTCTTTTGAAAAATGTCTGTACATGTCCTTTGCAAACTTTTTAATGGGGTTGTTTGCTTTTTTTCTTGTAAATTTGTTTAAGTTGCTTGTGGACTCTGGATATTAGATCTTTGTCAAATGGATAGACTGCAAAACTTTTCTCCCATTATGTAGGTTGTCTGTTTACTCTGATGATAGTTTCCTTTGCTTTGCAGAAGCTCTTTAGTTTAATTAGATTCCATTTGTCAGTTTTTTCTTTTGATGCAATTGATTTTGGTGTTTGAATTGTGAAATCTTTTGGTGTTTTCATCATGAAATCTTTGCCCATGCCTATGTCCCAGAAACATTTCCAAAACAAAAAAGTATCAAATATATATGAAACCCCTAGAAAGTGGGTGTAAGAGAATACAAAAGTTATACTCAAATCTACTGGAAGAAATGATACATGCAGGAAGAAGCAAACTGGTGCTATAATGACTACAGAAGATAAAAGTAGTGGCAATGGGTAAAAAATATGAGTATATATATTTTTGACACAATATAATTTTTCAAGATACTATTAAGCTTTAGAGCTCTCAGAAAAAAAGAATGGTTGTCTTCTAAGCAGAAATAGAAGTAAGGAATTATATGAGGAGTTAATCTAAAAATATCTGTTTTCTACAAACATGACTGCCTTAGATTCCAGCAGAGAATTAATAGGTATTTATTCAATGAAGAAGAAAATAGCCACTTTCATGACTTACACCCTCCCAAGATTACCTTTCATATCCTCTTGAGTTGCCTGATCTCTTGCCTTTCTCGTATAGTAATTTATAGCTCCTCCACTGGCCAGCAATACAGTGCGAGTTTTACCAGAAATAGAGGAACAGCCTTAATCTAAGGCATTATCTTCCAAAGAAATGTATTTAAAGAGTACTTACTTATAAATATATTAAATATAATATAGTATAAATATGAATTAACTTTCTTAGCCAGAATTCATTTATTATATAACATTGTTAAGGAAGGTCTTAGTCTGTTTTCTGTTGCTTATAATAAAATACCCAAAAACTAGGTAATTTATAAAGAAAACAAATTTACTTCTTATAGTTATGGAAGCTGAGAAATCTTAGGTCAAGGAACTGCATCTGTTGAGGGCCTTCTTGCTGGTGAGGACTCTCTACAAAGTCCTAAGATGGTGCAAAGCATCACAGGGTGAAGGAGCTGAGTGTGTAAACTGAGGTATGTCTTTGTCTTCTTGTAAACCCAGCAGTCCCACTCCCATGATAACCTATTAATCCATTAACTAATTAAACCATTAATCCACTCATGAGGGCAGAACCCACACGACAAATCACCTCTTAAAGGCCCCACCTCTCAATACTGCCACATTGGGGATTAAATTTCAATATGAGTTGTGAAGGCGACAAATATTCAAACTATAGTAGGGTCCTAAAGAGATAAAATGCAGAACAATAGAGTTTTGATGAAGGAAGAAAATTTGGAGAGACAAGAAGGTGAAGAAGTGCTGCCCATAGAGGAAAGACTTGATTAATCACTCTAGTGCTATCTTCAGGGTAGCCACAGAATGCTGAAACTAGAGGTTTTATCTGTGATTTATTGTTTTTTGTGGGTTTTTTTTTTCTCCCTGAGGCATGGCCCTGTCAATAATTTTCAACAAGAACCTCAGAAAAATTTGGGAAAAGTGGATTCCAAAGCTTGATAGAAGTTCAACTAAAACTAGAAGTCAAAGGACAGGAATTCAGTGCCATTCTCTTAACTATTTGAAATCCCTGTCATTCAACAAGGACTGTTTCAAATCTGGCAGATATTCCTTATAAACCCCTATTTTTATATTCAATGTTCACTTCAGGTAAAGTCTCAGATGTTGGGCAAGCTCTGTTTTTCAGTTACTCAGCTCTCCCAACGTTAAAGTTTTAAGAAGCCATCTAAGGGTATCAAGACCCTGATTACTTTGAAATTTGTAACTAAGAGGTTCTTTCTCATATTAGTGTAATGCTAGAATTCCTAGCTATGACATGGATAGTAGGGATAGCCTCCTTTCCTCATGGATACAAATGCTCGAGGAATAAGGAACATCTTCCCAAAAGAAGAAAAATCATTTAGAGGAGGCAAAAAGAAAGCCAATAAAAATTACATTTATTCATCACCTCAGCTGCTCAGACTAGCCACATTGTACTTCAATTAGGAAATAAACTCCTAAGGATTTAAGATTTGACTTGTCAAAGGCTCAGTTTACTTCTGTATAAATTGAGCTAACATATTGCATGATCTCTAAGATCACTTCCAGCCCCAAATTTTATGATTTCATTCATACAAGTCCAGCCAATTCCAACTCCATTATTTTCTAGGCATTGAAAAGCCAACATTTGAGTTCATCTATTTCTCTACTTTGGTAAATCAGTAATGTCCTAGATGGCCCATAATCTTCTTCTGACAGAACAAACATAATATACTCTAGTTTATGTCACTTAATCCCTCTGTGAGTTCTTGAAGATAATTGTTTGCGACTCAGCAAAGACTGTGGTCAATTTAAGTTCTTTAGTATGAAAATTATCAAGGTCTATGCATTTAAGTTATCCAGCTGAATCAGTCATTTTTGTCTGTCCCCACTTTACAGAGGCTCTCTGCTTCCCATCACATCATTGCCTGCACCCATGATGACATCATGGCTGACATTTGTGAGGGAAGAAAGAGATTAAAAGGTCTTTCCTGTCACTGTCATTTCTTAAGTACTTTTCTCATCATCTGATAAAGGGTTAGTATTTTTCTCACCTTTTCCCTTTAAGTGATTTTTAATGTTTTTATAAATCTTGAGTATCTTTTTATCTTGATCATGTATTGGGTGTTTCTCAACCACAGCATAGTAGAATATTACAGTCATTGGACATAGAACAGGGACACCTATGTTTTTGCTGGATAATCTCTATAAAGTAATTAGACTCTCTGAGCTTCATTTTCTCCCTTGTTTAATGTTAGTAGTTCAGTACGTGATCTTAAGACCCCTTCCTCTTCTTTAAATGTCTTCTAACACTCCTTATCATTGGATTCATCTCTGTAGCATTTCCACTTATGCCTCATTGATTCATAAACATGTTATTTATATGAGTAAGTGAAGTTGTAATCATAGAATTTTAGAGTCAGAAGGTTTCCAGCAATCATATAGTCTAATTCTAATATTTAATAGATAAAGAACCAAGACCCAGAGAAAGTGAGTGACTTGTTGCATAAATAGTGACATGGTTGGAACCAGAGACTGGGTTGCAAGCTCCAGTGTTTTTCCAAGTTCTAATATAGTTTTTATTATTTTTATGACCATATAGAATCTTATTCTCATGCCTTCTATATTCTATATGAGGCAAGAGGGACAAGAAATACTCCTTACCCAAAATCAGTTATTAATTTCCATTTCCACTACCTCCTAATTTGGGGGACTTAAAAATGAGGGAAGAGGAATACAGAGCCCGGAAGATGGAACAGGGATATAAGAAGAGTGGTGCATTAGTGCTCTGGGTTCCATATTTAAATGAGAAAAGTGGAGGTAATTCTTCTAGGATTCTACCCAGCACCCAGTATCTAAAAGCCTAGATTTTAATATAGATAGCATGTAATACAGAGTCTTTGTAAATTACTTAACTGAAAGTCACATTGGGAAAGTTCTGTTGCTAGGGGAGAAGTCTTCAGTATTTTAAACACATATTTCTCCAGAAACTCCTTGATGACAGGGATTGAGGCACTGCAGATATAAAGGGACATAACGAGAGATCCCAGCCTAGAGAGGGAGATAGATAAATTTATGAGTACAAAGCAGACTGCTCTGTTCTGCAGGGTGTATATAACACAGTAAGGGGTAATGCTTAACTGCATCTTGGATGGGTACAGGTTGAGAATAAGAGTGTTCCAGAAATAGGAGACAGCACTCAGGAATGTAGATTATTATTAAATGACCTGTATCGTTTGAAATTCTCTCTGGCCATGAAGCTAGTGGAGACAAGAGGATAACCATGATAGGCCACAGGGAATTAATGAAGGCTTTCATGTTATATAGCTACACAATTCTATTTTTCTGAAAAAAAAAAAAAAAGCACTCTAATAGTTGTATTAAGGAATAGTTAGCTAACTGGGAACCAGAGGATGAAGGGTAAAGAGTGGGTAGCATGCTAAACTATAAACAGGAACTGGTTAAAAAGTCATTGTAGCTGTCATGCTACAATGATCTTAAGACGTCTTCCTCTTCTTTAAATGTCTTCTAACACTCCTTATCATTGGATTCATCTCTGTAGCATTTCCACTTATGCCTCATTGATTCATAAACATGTTATTTATATGAGTAAGTGAAGTTGTAATCATAGAATTTTAGAGTCAGAAGGTTTCCAGCAATAATATAGTCTAATTCTAATATTTAACTGATAAAGAACCAAGACCCAGAGAAAGTGAGTGACTTGTTACATAAATAGTGACATGGTTGGAACCAGACACTGGGTTGGGGACTGACATGAACATTATGGAGAAAGATGTCAACAGAAAATAAGTAGCAGGAATTATTGGTGAAATTGAAAAAGAGTGAAAGAAGACTTTTTTTTTTTTTAACATCCAATATTACTAACCCCAGACACCATGAGAATAGCATATCCACTTATATTTAAATAAAGCACAGGAAGTTTAAACCCACCCCACCAAAATTGCACTCTTATAATCATTCCTTCCGGTTAAGGTGCCAT
The DNA here is from genome assembly GCF_009764315.1 of Trachypithecus francoisi. Classification (NCBI taxonomy): domain Eukaryota; kingdom Metazoa; phylum Chordata; class Mammalia; order Primates; family Cercopithecidae; genus Trachypithecus; species Trachypithecus francoisi. The sequence goes on from NW_022681465.1 coordinate 79,807,155, forward strand.
TATCTCTTTGCATGCAAATATCCCCAATGATTATTACATATTAAATTATAATCAGTCACTAATAAGTTTTAGGTTATTTGTTGTCATGGAGAAGCCTGATTTTGGGCTTTCAGGGATAAAACACAGGATGAAAAGTTTAATGAGGAGTAGGTTGGTTCATGGTGAGGTGCTTAAGACAGATCTCTTTGAGATTTTTCACAACAGAGGACTTTAAGCACACAGACTCAGGATTAAGGCTCAGGATATAAAGAGAAAAAATAGCCTTAGGGCATAGAGGGGAGGGAGTTAGAGGAGGAAAGGCAAAGTAGGGAGGAAGAAGGCAAGCAGAAAGAGGCATAGCACTCTGGAAGCATCCCTCAGCTGAATTCAGCATCTGTCAAACTGGCACCAGCACTAATCAATGTGACAGGAAAGTGAACTTGAAGCATAAACGTGGGAAATCTGTTGAGCATAGTTTTTAAATGTGGTTAATTTTAGATGTGTGGACATCCAAGAAGAGAGAAACAGACATACAGGAATGACTATGATCTCAATAATCATCCAGGTAGGATATAATCCAGCATTGGATCCAATATTCACTTCTCTTCCTTGGAGATTATTAGATCAAACCACATCTGCTGCAGAAGAGACCATAATCTCCAAAGTCCTTAGTCAATGAAGAGCTAGAATAACTGAATCTGCTAAAATGAATTTCAGCTATTTCTTGACTCTTTTTTTTTTTTCTGGGAAATTAATATTGAAGAAGAACTTAGACTTGCCAGCTTGTAATTTTGCCAACAAAGGACATTTAAAAGAAAATTTTACCATCTACTCTCTACTTTCTTCATCATTTCGTAAATAAATGGGCATTTTAATACCAAATAAAAGTAGGAAAAAAGTTTCTTACAAGAATGAGTGGTCCTTTAAATTGAATAAATTTAATGTTATGGAGATCTTATTGAGTTTCTCATTTTACCACTGACAGTTAACAACCTAGCACCTGCCAAGGAACTGCATCCAAGAATCACCTTTAAAAGATGACAAGAAGGCTCAAAGACAGGAGCGCAGCAGTTCCTGGGTCAGCTGGTGCCCTGTCAGCAGGAGCAGTCAAGGAGCATAATCTATACTCAGGAGAGGAGAGGTCAGGATCAGACTGATTAGCTGCACCATAAAGTAGCATTTATCCACAGATCAAAGGCAAACAGAATTATTGTTCTTTTTCCATGCCCACGTTCTCTGCCAATTGAAACTGTTTCAGAATGTTATTAGATTCAGGTGTTCCTGCAGTTGTCCACTTCCTACCCTCTTAACTCCCCCTTTCCTGAGATTGTGTAGTAATGTAGGAAGCTTCTGGCATCCACAATTTTGTTTTCTTTCCGAATAGTTAGTTGCAAACTCCCTGCATGTTTCTTGTTTGTGAACAGGTGGCCTAGCCTGCCAAAAAGAACTTATGGTCTTGGATCTCCCCCAGAGTTTAACCAGGTTCCAAAATTGGTATCAGCTCTCCGAATATTACAGAGCCTCATGGGCACTTTCATGTTTGCACAGGGCAGACAGGTCCATAGGACAGAATGCTTCACCTCTACACCTCGTGTGTGATCCAGCAAGGATGCATCATGGCAACAGGATCCTTTTCTTTACTTTTACAAATCATGGAAGAGATGAGAAAAGAGGAAGCAAGAGAAAGGTTCAAGCCAAGTAAGTCTTTCACAACTCAGGAGGTAGCACAGAATTCAGAAAACAACATCAAATCGCGTTTGCGAGGCTTCATTATCTGTGTTGCCTAAGCGGAGAAAGGCCACTCCTATTCAGAAAACATTTGCTGGATCTTGAGTTGGAACCTATCCCTGTAGGAGGGATGCAAACTGGCGCTGCAAAAAGAAACTTACAAATACATGACATAGTCAGGAGCTGGAGATGCCTCAAGTTATTTGACCACACAATAAAAGTGACAGGAGTTGTGTATCCTTGAACAACCTTCTCCTGGCAGAATAATACCATGAAATGGCCTGTTTTGCTGCTAGATGTACTAAAGATTAGATAAGAAAGCAAACAGTCCCTCATGGGACACTTTAAGTTCTTTAACTGCCAAAATAAGATGCCATACTAGATCAAAAGCAGAAAGGATTCTAGAGTATCTATGAGTGCGTCTCAGAAGTAGCAGTGTGATTTAAAACCAAAGCTTTGGAAGGGAGTTGAGTATCAGATCAGTTTCTAGTAGAAGGATTTTGAGAAAAGGACTTCAGCATATGGTTTATAATTAAATGTACCATTTGTAGGCTTTTATTCTATCACTGTTCAGATTTGCTTGTTAATAGGCTCCAAAAACTTAGTAAATCATAGTGATCTATTAATCGGTATGTCAGAAGAAAGCAGCAAAGTGGAATGAGAGTAAGTAGGGGTCTGGCTGCAATTCTGCCATTAACAACCTGTGTGCAATTCATCTAACTCTGTTATGTCATTGTTCCCTTGTCTGTAAAAATGAGAGATATGGACTAAGGTCTTTTATAATTCTTGAAATTAACTATCTTCTGATCTTGATCTTAGCTGTAGCATTTTAGGTATCAGTAAAAAACCTTATGCCAATGACTATTCAATAGTAATCAGTATCAATAAGAACTGAATTAGGAAAAAGTCAAAATTAGGGAATATATGGCATACCATTCTTTCTACAAGACCAAGACCACAAGTAAAGGGATGTTGTCCATTACCAAGTGCATTTGCTGTGTCATATAAAACTACTAATTCTGGGAAGGGCAATACACATCTATTTCTGGACCACCGATAACCTACTAATAGGACATAACACTCAAGCATATTTTGCTGTAAGACAACTGCAAGCAGGCAAAAGATAGGAAAAATACAGTGTTCATCCACATTAGAAAATGATTATTTTCCTCATCTAAAAAAAATCACCAGTCACTTCACTGAGATGCTCAGCCATCCTAATTTGACTAAACTTAATCCAACTTAAAAAATGTGTGTACATATAATACACAAATTTTTATTAAAATACTTTTTTATTTACTGCAAATACAGTTCCTGAAGGTATATGATATATGTGTCTCTAGTCAATGATGACATAAACATAAAAAGTTTGGTTTGTTTCTATACTGACTGTGTTACATTCTAAGTGGCAAACTGAGTAAGACAATAAAGATATTTTGTGATAAAGGTATGTGAGAAATCATAACTTTAACAAATATGAACAAAGTGCTTTGGCAGACCAGAGAAGTCAGGATTAATAATCCTGCTTTTTTTTAGAGGGAAGTAATCCAAGAAATTTCACAGACAACGACACCTTTGAGGTAGATCATTACACGTTTGGCCTCTTTTTCAGCAAAAGCTTTTAATTAAATCTAAAGTGCAAGGCCTGTGGCAGGAAAGGCCCTTCAGATAGAAGAGCATTTGCAAAGGCATGGAAAAATGAAAACGCAGTTAATAGTTGGTGTTCCCATGTGACTGACTATATATTAGAGATCAAAAGAAAGAAAGAGGTCACATTAAAAAAAAAAAAAAAAAAAGGAAGACTTTTATACAGTGCTAAAGGTTTTCTGTTTTACCTATAGACAATGAGAATAAGAAAGACAATAAGAAAGAGTTATCAAAACTGACAGCATTTATTCATAAATGAATTAATGATGAAAAAAACTCTCTAAAAATCACCAGGAGAGCCCAAAGATCCAAGAGATTGCACAGTTCAAATTCACCTGGACCTTAGCTGCAGTTTGGCACCACCTGGTGGCCATTGCTAATTGGGTTTAAATATCCATGGGGAAGATTACGGTTCCTGTGGGGAGACTGGACTTCTATGACACAGTCAATGATTCCAGTAGGTTAATGGCCCCTGCCTCCTTGACTTAATTTTTTGGGCTAGGAGAATGCTGGCAACACAGTTTCTTGCAGTTCCTGCCCTGTTTTTTCTTCACTCTTCTTTTCTTTCCTTTTGGCCACCTTAAGAGACCGATTGCAGAGGGCTGGTTAGAGGATAGGAAACGATCTCCAATCCCTTTGCGTTATTGTGACATTAATTAGTCTTAAAATGTAGATGACTACAATGGAAATGACAAGAGTATTAAAGAGTGCCTAGCATTCTCTTTCTCATCATAATATTTAGTTGGATGTGTACCTTGATAATCAGTTTGAAAAACTGATGACGAACATGAAATGGCAAAAGTTATTGACACCTATAAAATCCACAATTTTTAGGAATAAAATGATCTATGAGGTCCAGTGCTAATTTTTTACTTCTATGTGTTTAGCAGATAAAGAAATTGAGGCCTAGAAAAGTTCACTTCCCTTTATACACAGTTATATAGAGTATAGTAAGAATAAAGATCTGGCTAAAATTTTGTTTTACTTGAGTGATTTTCACATTTCTCTGAATGAGGTAGGTTTGGAAAATAAAGTCATCACCAAAAAGTCCTTTTAACATATATATATATATATATATATATATATATATATATATATATATAATGGAGGGCAGGTAGATCCGAGCCCATTCCACATTAGCACAATACAAGAATCAGACCAAGTTTCAAAAGTTTTAAACACAAATCGTGTTTCCAATGTTTTAAATACTCTGGTTGACTTTTTATGAAAAAAGTTTTTTAAAAGTGCACATACCTTCTAATTTTATGAAATCGACCCAAACCACAAGTTAGAAGTATCAAAATACAGTCTCATAACAAGCAAAAAACAAGCAAAATAAACAAACAAACAAAATCTAGGCAAACAAAGACAGAAACAAAACAATTCTCCCAGGACTTCTAACTGAAATCATATGCCAGAATAAAGAATGGGCTTAGGGCCAACTTCCAGAGCAAAGAAATTTAGATTCATTTCTGAATGCTTGGATACTTCCTTGGTCAGTGACTAAACTCTCATAAATTTAACCATGTAAGCAGCATCTTTAGCCAGTCTTCTCACTGCTAGAGCAAAATGAAAATGATTACTCCCTCCTCAATTTGAAAAATACTACTATCGCCTGGGTAGTTAAGAAGCCCCAAATACACAATTCTTTATAATAAATAACAGAAAAATATAGAGCGATATAAAAATAACTCTTAGATTAGAAAATTTTGGATAAGGAGAATGATAATATCTCTTTGCAATGTCATTTAGCAAATGCACTGAAGGTTTCTTTTTGATAGAAAGAGCAAAATCCTCACAATGAGGTAATTTTCAAGAAAAACAGTGACATCCAGTGATGACCTATGAAATGACAAGGGTAGTCATGGTTAGATCTGGCACTGGGCAGGATAATAAAAACCAAATGACATATATCACTTTTTCAATTCTCAAAAAATCTTCATCCATCCAGATAGCAGATGTCATGAATGCCCTGCGCCATACCCCCAAGTTACCTCTCAGTTCACCTGTAGCTAAGATGGACATTTCCCATAACCATTGACAGGGAATCTTTCTGCTTTACTGCCTGAGGCCTTTCTCTGGCTCCAGGAGAACTTGTTCAGACTGTCCACAGCTCAAGTGGGGATTAAATCTCGGGATTTAATGGCCCCAAGAATAACCTTCAAAGTAACGAGGAAAATGAGTCAATGGTAAATGCCTCAGATGCCTTGTCCTTCTGTGGTATAATTCTGAGGCATATTCTGCACAGTGGCATGGAGGGTTCCCAGTAGGCTTTACCCCCAAGTGCTAACATTGGGAACTCCCTCACATTCACATCATATGGATTCTGCTCTCTTTTCTGTCTTCCCTTTCTACTCAAACGTACTGTGAGAAGCTCCTCAAAAAGGTACCTGCAGCTGGACTTGGTGGCTCAAGCTTGTAATCTCAACAAAGTGGGAGGATTGCTTAAGCTCACAAGTTTTAGACCAGCCTGGGCAAAATAGCAAGACCCTGTCTCTACAAAACATACAATAGAAAATTAGCTGGGAATGGTGGCACACACCTGTTGTCCTAGCTACTCAGGAGTCTGAAGCAGTAGGATCGCTTGAGTCCAGAATATTAAGGCTGCAGTGAGCTGTGATCATGCCATCGTACTCCAGCCTGGGCAACAGAGTGAGGCCTGTCTAAAAAGAAAAGCTCCCTTCATTCAAGTTCTTGTCACAATATCTGCTTTTGGAGGAATACCAGCTACAACATTCCAGGTGTCTGTCTAATATTCCCTGTTTTAGAGAATGCTAGGCACTCTTTAATACTCTTGTCATTTTCATTGTGGTCATCTAAATTTTAAGACTAATTAATGTCACAATAACACAAAGGGATTGGAGATCACTTCCTATCCTCTAACCAGTCCTCTGCAATCGGTCTCTTAAGGTGGCAGAAAGGAGAGAAAAGAGAGTGAAGAAAAAATAAGGCAGTTAAACAAATAAGCAAGAAAAATAAAATATTCCCTGTGTTACCTTCTCATGGGCTGCCAATTAATCTAGCTTAATAACTTTGAACAGACACTGGGCTATGAGTTTAGAGGTTGAATTCTAATCCTGTTAATTTATTGTGTGTCTTCTGTGAGACTTAGTTTTGCTCACTGAAAAATTAGGAGGTTCGATTTTATGTTCCGTAAAGTGCTAATGGGGCTTCACTCACTCTTTACCTTTTATTTTATTTTAGGCTTGAAAAAAACAAATAGTACTGGGAGACAATAATGAATGGAATAATAATCTGTCACAGTCTTGTCTGAGAACCAGGATACATTTGCACTTCTTACCTTGTGTTTAATTATTGTTTATTACCTGACAACTCCACTATAGTGTGAGTTCCTTGAGCCTAAGAAAGACGTCTTATTTATCTTTCCATTGCCAGATTTTAGCACAGTCCCTCATAGGTGTTTAATAAACAGTATTTAATAAATGCATTATTAATAAATTAATAAGTAGTATGTACAAAAAGGAAAAGAAAGAAGACTAGATATATGGAAGAGACAATATAAGCAATACGTTAAATCAAAGCCAGGCACAGCAGCTCATGCCTGTAATCTCAGCACTTTGGGAGGCAGAAGTGGAAAAATTGCTTGAGGCCAATAGTTCAATACCAGCCTGGGCAATATAGTGAGACCCTCATCTCTACAAAAACAATTTAAAAATTATCCAGGTGTGATGGCACACACTTCTAGTCCCAGTTACTCAGGTGGCTGAGACAGGAGGATCATTTGAGCCCAGGAGTTCGAGGTTGCAGTGAGCTATGATCATGCAGCTGCACTCCAACCTGGTGAAAGAGCGAGACCTTGTCTCAAAAAAAGTAAAAATAAAAGAAATATGTAAGTAAGATGGTGCTAGATTATAGTGTTTCGAGTGATGGATGCTGGGCTTAAGTCAAAGGCCATACCAACACATAAAGTATTTTTGAGCAGGAATGACATGATAAGAGAGAAAGGTGATACAGGATGGAAAGGGAAAAGAGAGAGAATGAAGAGAAACAGCTCGCTATTTAGCTCTCAACTGCAACATAATAACTAAAAAAAAACATTTTCAAAGTTTCACACAGTTACAATGAAAATATAATTCTTGTGTTTGTATGATTATTAAACTAACAGTAAATCAATAAATGTTATTTATGGATCATAAACATATGATATTCATAGATAGGTGCAAACTATGGCATAATAATCGGCTCGTAATTCATTTCAGTATTTTGTGTACTTTCAGTGAAAATATTTTTGATGTTACCAAGTTGGTATTACTTTGTTTATTTCACAGTTCTTAGTCACCAGGCTTAGTTCACAAATTCCAACTGTTTTAAGAAATCAAGTTCATCTTCAGAACATGAAAATGTTTCAACATTGAAGAAGCTGAAAATAGTAGAGACATCAAACCCATTTATATAAATAATATTTATTGAATTTATTGAATTAAAAGAACTTCCATTTTTACAGTCATGACTTTTATTAAAAGGACTAATTATTCTAAGATGTGTTAGCTCCAGCTAGCAAAGACAGAGAAGCCTGAGAGTCAGTTTCAAAATCTTTCTGCTTATCCTTCTCACCCAGTCACCTGCTCTGATATAAGCATAGCACACCTGCTCTTTCTGTATCTAGAAAATGAATTCACCAGCAGAGCACTGTCCTTATGGCCAAAAGCAATAGAAGACATACAAATACTGCAAAGAATAACTTGCTTTTATCTAAGAATCCTTTCTAATAGGCCACTGACTTTTTTCTTCTTCTTCTTCCCCCTTCTCCTCTTCCTCCTTCCTTTCCTCCTTTCCTGCTCCTCTGCTTCTCCTTCCTTCCTTCTCTTCTCCTCCTTTCTTCTTCTCCCTCCTTGGATTTTTCTCCTGGACTCATGTACCTGCTGGGACTATCTTAGGTCTGAAATTAGCTTAAATAGACCTTCTAACATCAAAACATATACAAATACTGGTTTAAAATATACATATATAGTCCATCAAAATGCCATCATCATTCTTCACAGAACTAAAAAAAAAAATTCCTAAAATTCATATGGAACCAAAAAAGAGCCCACAGAGCCAAAGCAAGACTAAGCAAAATAATAAATCTGGAGGCATCATATTACCTGACTTCAAACTATACCACAAGGTCATAGTCACCAAAATAGCAGGTACTGGTATAAACATCGGCACGTAGACCAATGGAACAGAATAGAGAACCCAAAAATAAAGTCAAATACTTACAGTCAATTGATTTTCAACAAAGCAAAGGAAAACAAAGTAGGGAAAGAACATCCTATTCAACAAATGCTGCTAGGATAATTGGCTAGCCACATGTAGAAGAATGAAACTGGATCCTCATTTCTTACCTTATATAAAAGCCAACTCAAGATAGATCAAAGACTTAAATCGAAGACCTGGAACCATAAAAATTCTAGATTACATCACTAAAACTCTTCTAGACATTGGCTTAGGCAAAGAATTCATGACTAACTTTTGTTGCATAGCAAATGCAACAAAACAAAAATAAATAGATGGGGCCTAATTAAACTTAAAAAAACTTCTGCACAGCAAAAGAAATAATCAACAGAGTAAACAAGCAACCCACAGAGTGAGAGAAAAATATTCACAAACTATGCATCTGACAAAGGACTAATATCCAGAATCTACAAGGCACTTAAACAAATAAGCAAGGAAAAATAAAATAATCCCATCAAAAAGTAGGCTAAGGACATGATTAAACAATTCTCAAAAGAAGATATACAAATGACAAGCAAACATGAAAAAATGCTCAGCACCACTAATTACCAGTGAATGCAAATCAAAATCACATTGCAATACCACCTCACTCCTGCAAGAATGACCATAATTAAAAAATCAAAAAACAATAGATGTTGGCATGGATGTGATGAAAAGGGAACACTTTTGCACTGCTGGTGGGAATGTAAACTAGTACAACCACTATGGAAAACAGTATGCAGGCTCCTTAAAGAACTAAAAGTAGAACTACCATTTGATTCAACAATCCCACTGTGTCTGGAATTGGTTCCTTCTGGTGGGTTCTTGGTCTCACTGACTTCAAGAATGAAACTGCGGATCCTCGTGGTGAGTGTTACAGTTCTTAAAGATGCTGTATCCAGAGTTTGTTCCTTCAGATGTTCAGATGTGTCCGGAGTTTCTTCCTTCTGCTGACTTCAGGAGTGAAGCAGCAGACCTTCACAGTGAGTGTTACAGCTTAAAGATGGTGTGTCCGGAGTTTGTTTCTTCAGATATTCAGATGAGTCTGGAGTTTCTTCCTTCTGGTGGGTTTGTGGTCCCGCTGACTTCAGGAATGAAGCCGCAGACCCTCACAGTGAATGTTACAGCTCATAAAGGTAGTGCAGACCCAAAGAATGAGCAGCAACAAGACTTATCATGAAGAGTGAAAGAACAAAGCTTCCACAGTGTGGAAGGAGACCTGAGTGGGTTGCCCACTGCTGACTCGGTTGGCCAGCTTTTATTCCCTTATTTGACTCCACCCACATCCTGCTGATTGGTCCATTTTATAGAGTGCTGATTGGTTCATTTTATGGAGAGCTGATTGGTGCTTTTACAATTATTTAGCTAGACACAAAAGTTCTCCAAGTCCCCACCTGACCCAGAAGGTCTGCTTGCTTCACCTCTCATCACTACCAGGTATCTACTCAGAGGAAAAGAATCAATTATATGAAAAAGACACCTGTACATGGATATTTATAGTCTTACAATTTGCAATTGCAAAAAAAAAAGAACCAGCCTAAATGCCCATCAACCAATGAGTGGATAAAGAAGATGTGGCATATATATATACCATGGAATACTACTCAGTCATAAAAAGGAACAAAATAATGGCATTTGCATCTATCTAGATGGAATTGGAGACCATTATTCTGAGTGAAGTAACTCAGAAATGGAAAACCAAGTGTTGTATATTCTCACTTACAAGTGGGCACTAAGCTATGAGCCTGCAAAGGCATAAGAATGATATAATGGACTCTGGGGACTCAGTGGGGAAGGTTGGGAGTGGAGTGAAAGACAAAAGACTAACACTGAGAACAGTGTACACCAAAATATCAGGATAACTACCACTAAAGAAGTTATCCATGTAACCGAACACCATCTGTTACCCAAAAACTATTGAAATAATAAAAAATAAAATAAAACAACATAGCTAAGCTCAAAAGAAATAATGAAAAATTGGGAAAAGTGATAAGGATATTCAAATCGAGAGCTTTTGGTGTACAAGATACCACAAAGTATATTAAATATGCAAGATGTTATACAAGGCTGAGAATAGCAGTGGGGTGGTCAAGCATATATACTAACAACCAGAAGCTGAAGTTTTTCAGCCACAAGAGAACATGATATTTGGCCTTGGTCTTGTGCAAGATGAGGAGCTGGTTCATGATTTAAGCAGGTATCATGAATGTAACTTACAATCATTCCGGGGAAGATAGTTGGGGAAAAGTAAACTTGGTGTGAAAGTGTAACCACCCCAAACACAATTTATAAGAAAAGAAAATGTACCTTTACCATGGAGATATCTGGAAATTCCCACCTTTACTAAGTGACCAAATTTAACATTGTTCAGGAGAGACAACCTAGCATGTGTCACTTGATGCAATGAAATATGAAGTGAACTTGAACTGTATTGCCCATGACGTGTCACTGCCAGAAAAATTTAAGCTGAATCTAAAGTCTCTGAACCTCCAGTTTATAGGCAATAAAGAACTAAATTAAACAGTAACATGAGAAACAATCAGACAAACTCAGAAAGTGGATAATGATGAAAGAAAACTGTCCTAGGAACTTCCAAAAAATCAATGACATAGAAAAAAAGGTAGAAGGGTTGTTTTAGATGTAAAACCGCTAAAGAGACCTAACTGGCAAATTGAATGCAGGATCTTTGATTGGATCCTGGATAGAAAATAAAAATCAAGCCGGGCGCGGTGGCTCAAGCCTGTAATCCCAGCACTTTGGGAGGCCGAGGCGGGCGGATCACGAAGTCAGGAAATCAAGACCATCCGGGCTAACATGGTGAAACCCCGTCTCTACTAAAAAATACAAAAAACTAGCCGGGCGAGGTGGCGGGCACCTGTAGTCCCAGCTACTCGGGAGGCTGAGGCAGGAGAATGGCGTAAACCCGGGAGGCGGAGCTTGCAGTGAGCTGAGATCCGGCCACTGCACTCCAGCGTGGGCAACACAGCGAGATTCCGTCTCAAAAAAAAAAAAAAGAAAAGAAAAATCAATAAAGGACATTTGGGGACAACTGAATTTTGAATATATACTGGATACTTTATTTTATTGAGGAATTATTTATTTTCATAGGAGAATGTCCTTATTTTCAGAAGGTACATATTAAACTGTTTAGGAATGAAATGGCAAGATCTCTGATACTTACTTTCAAATAGTACGACATTAATAAGTGTGTGTGTGTGTGTGTGTGTGTGTGTCTAGAGATAGAAAGCAAATGTGACATTGATAACAATTTTTGAATTCAGGTGAAATGTGCATTGGTGTTTATGATACTATTCTTTCAATTCTTCGGTGTACTTTAATTTTTTCAGAATAATGCATTTGGGGAAGATTTAATAGAAAATGTGCTAGGATCTTACAGAGTTTTACAATTTTTTTATTCTTTTGTATTCGTTTATGGATATCACGAGTGTCTTCCCTGTTGTTAAAATTCTATTTTAACAGGGGAAAAAATGTACAGATAAAAATATACATCTATCTATGACACAAAACACCAAAAGATCCTGTTTAATTTCAGCCCAGTAAAGAGAAAAGGTGCTAAAAGTAGCTGTAAATTAATCATTGTACCATGACTGTATTTTCTATATAACTTTGGATTCTCTCTCTTTCAGCCATGTGTGCCAAGTCATGAACAAATTTTTAAGCAAACCAGACCAAACATGATATGCTTATATTTTAAAAAGGGAAGATAGTATTTAATTAAAAGAAATATCAGAACTGTGTAATCCTCTGGCTGCATCATAGTCCTGAAAGGCACAGTAAAATATGTTTTATCCTGAAACTTAATTTCCTCTATTATAGAATAAGAATTACTTGACAGTTTATCCTCCTTCTACTTCAACAGCAGCCTGGAAAAAAAAAATCCTAAAAGAACAATCTATTATAATTAATTCTTCTATTTTATCATTATATTAAAAATGAATGACCTAGAAAATAATATAATGATAAAGGATCTAGATCATCCAGATCACTTTTAAAAATAAACTGTACACAGAAATTCTAATTGAGCACGTACAGTTTAACTAACTTTATAATGGATTTTGTTGTTGTTAATTTTTATGAGAATATCTCCCTCATATGCTGAAGGAGCTCAATTCAGGTCTTTGGAGACTGGGATCCTAGACTTGAGCAAGGGATTGGTGTACAGGGAATTGGAGCAGCAGGAAGCTTACTTGGACAAGAAGGTAGCCAGAACCAACCAAATTTCTATTACAGCAACGCTGTTGTGGGCAGAGTGAAACTAAGAATGATGGGGAAGTAGAAAGCTGATCTTGTTTTGAAGACAGTTGAAGCGGTCGTGAATAAGGGGGATTTCTAACTACCAGCATACATCTCTGGGCTTCAGTTTCCTCAAGGCAAGTCACTGTAAGAATGGACAGAAATAAAATGCAAGTTATTTAGACCACTGCTATGGATTAAATTTTATCCCCCTCAAATTCACATGTCGAATCTCTAAACTCCAGTGTGATGGTATTTGGAGACAGGGCTTTTAGGAAGTAATTGGTTTTTGATGAGAGCATGAGAATGAGGCCCTTATTATGGGTTACTGCCATTATAAGAAGAGAAAGGGACACCATATCTCTCTGTCTACACCATGTGAGGACACAGTGATAAGGTCACCATCTGCAAATCAGGAGGCGAGTGCTCATAAGAACATCACCATCTTGGACTTCCATCCTTTAGAATTTTAAGAAAATGAAGGTCTGCTTTTTAAGCCACTAAGTCTATAATATTTCATTGTGGCAGCCTAAAAAGACCGATATAACACCCATATTATGTAAATGATGAAAATTAGAGTGACAGAATATGGATATAATTAGTATACATATTTTAGAGAAATAAATATTCAGTTAAAAACTGATATAAAACTTCAGAAATTGTCATATTAAAAATAATTTCAATAAATGAAAAATACAATAAGTAAAAGCAAACACTCAATAATTTGGTTCATTCACAATTTAGTCATAGTTGAAGAAAGAATCCATAAACAGAAAAACTACATTGGGAACTCATGCAAAATGTAGCAAAGTTAAGAAAATGCAAAATATTATTATTAAAAAAAAACAGCTTAAGATATAGGCAGGGTCAAATAAGAAGGTCTAATATATGTCTATTTGGAGTACTGAAGCCCAGATACAGGAAGCACAATATATAATGAGACATACAAATAAAAAGAAATTCATGAATGGACACTTTACAGGAAAACCAGGGATAAAAACCACCAAAAAAAGAGAGAAAAACTTTAAATGATCCAGATATAAATTAACAATGGATTAATTACCAAGATTGGCAGTGTTCTCGATTACAACAGTGGCAACTAAAACACAATTTAAAGTTTTTCAAAGTTTCAAAGACAGAAAATAGCTACCAACCTAGAATTTTGTTTTTAACTAATTTATCTCTCAGAAACAAGAGTCAGCTAAATACATGAAGGGATAAACAACATCAAAAATGCTTCATCTAAATAAAATTTTGAAGAAAAAAATAACATCAAGGAACATTAAGAGATTCAGGTTGAGTGGTGAACACAAGTGTAAACATACAAGTAAAAGATGAGAGAAATCGTCTTTATAAATACGATACTTCTAAAAATGGTTTTCAATTTGTGGGGTGAATAAATACAAAACTTAAGTATTAAACAATAATAGTATATGAATTAGAAAGTGGAAGATGAGAGTTAAACTGTCAACAATCCTTTTATTATTTGAGATGAGAATGGAGCATCAAGATAGGGTGCAATTTTAGGCTTTCAATATGCGTAGTATTAGAGTTGTATTTCTGCTTATAAAAAGCCACAAAACAACTTTGTACTCACCTTAATATTAAGAAAAAGCCAGATACAACATCATAATTGTTCTTTAAATTATCAGGAAGTGACTAGATTAATTAAATTCAAAAGAATGGCAAGTCCCTCCAAAGAGATATCAGGCAAATAAATTCCCCTTCGTTTCCACTTTGCCAGACCATGAGAGCTGCAGGAACCATGATAACAATGACTGAGAAAAAATAACAGTTTTTAACAAATTTCTTAAAGGCCAGTCACGATTTAGCAAAACACTATAGAGTAACTGGAAGCCCCAGATGCAAGGAGAGTTTCCACCAATTTACAAACTCATTCCTGTGGGTTTCTACTGGGTACTCATGCGAAAAATTGAGGGCAAGATACTGTCAGTGACATTTTGGCATAAAACCATAAAACTTCCAAGGACCTCTCACTTCTACAAAGCAAAAGCTTTAGGACACTAGGGATGATGGGCAGGAAACCCTTTCACCTCCAGGGACCAGGAAAAAATTCACTGTTTCTGATAATAGGATAAAAGCAGAAGCCTTCTGCTTCTGGAGGGAGGACAAAAACAAACCGAAAACAAAACACGCCTAGAAGTCAGGCAAAGATCTAGTAATTCCCACGAAGGGGCAGAAGTAAAAACTGACTGCCTCTGAGAGGGGTACAAGAAAGTCTCTCCTATACAAGATTCTATGCTAATACAAAATTGATCTATGACTTCTGGCAGAGGGGCAGGAAATTATTTACTACTCAAGTCTCTCACAGATTGAAGGAATAATTTGGAAACTATGGACTGGGAGGCAGGGGTGCTGCAAAAACCTCATCCCCAGGTGCACAGGGCCTGACTAATACTGAGGCTGGAGAAAGAGAATTAACAATTCCTCTGTCCCCACCACAAGACAAGCATTTAGCAACTAATGAAGGCACTCTTTGTGAAAGGGACAAAACTATGAGAGATACCTTCTATTGTACAGGCAAGCAGGGGTTTTTAAAAGCTGAGGATAAAGTAGGAATACTAGAAAACCTTTTAGTATTTCAGGTGCCATGTAAAGAAGCTACAAACCACTCCTGGAGGAATTTGAAGCCTGTAGTACATAAAAAATAACTACAGCAGCAACAACAAGCACAAACATGATCAAAAACTGACTAGATTGACTCATACTTTGATAGAAGAAATAGCATGCCAATTATTGGGTACAGATATGGCTTACCTCCAGTTGTACTATTCTTCTACAGATAATGTTGACATTCAACCAGAAGTATGAGATATTTAAAAGCAAGAACAAAGTTGCCAAGAGATAAAATAATCAACAGAACCCAACCTGAGATAATCAATGTTGGAAATATAAGGCATGGAATTTATCATAACTTTAAATATAATAACAGATTTAGAGTAAATGTGTAAAATATGCATGAATTTTAGCAGAACGGTGTAACTATAAAATAGGTGGATGGAAATGCTAAAAGCACAAACATGGCCTCAGTGATAATCTCTTTGATAGTCTACTCAGAAGACTGGTCACGGCCCAGCAAAGAATTAGTGAGCTTTATAAGTCAATATAGAGTATGTAAACTGAAGCGCAAGGAGAAAAGGGTGAAGAAAAAGAGCATTTGAACCTGTGAGACAATATAAAATGGTCTAATATATGTGTAATTGGAATCTATGAAGGAGAAGAGACAACAAGGCAAAAAATATTTGAGGAGATACTGGTCAGGAATTTTCTTTTTTTTTTTTATTATACTTTAAGTTCTAGGGTACATGTGCATAACATGCAGGTTTGTTACATATGTATACTTATGCCATGTTGGTGTGCTGCACACATCAACTCGTCAGCACCCATCAATTCATCATTTATATCATGTATAACTCCCCAATGCAATCCCTCCCTCCTCCCCGCTCCCCATGATAGGCCCCAGTGTGTGATGTTCCCCTTCCCAAGTCCAAGTGATCTCATTGTTCAGTTCCCACCTATGAGTGAGAACATGTGGTGTTTGGTTTTCTCTTCTTGTGATAGTTTGCTAAGAATGATGGTTTCCAGCTGCATCCATGTCCCTACAAAGGACGCAAACTCATCCTTTTTTATGGCTGCATAGTATTCCATGGTGTATATGTGCCACATTTTCTTAATCCAGTCTGTCACAGATGGACATTTGGGTTGATTCCAAGTCTTTGCTATTGTGAATAGTGCCGCCATAAACATACGTGTGCATGTGTCTTTGTAGTAGAGTAATTTATAATCCTTTGGGTATATACCCAGTAGTGGGATGGCTGGGTCATATGGTACATGTAGTTCTAGATCCTTGAGGAATTGCCATACTGTTTTCCATAATGGTTGAACTAGTTTACAATCCCACCAACAGTGTAAAAGTGTTCCTATTTCTCCACATCCTCTCCAACACCTGTTGTTTCCTGACTTCTTAATGATTGCCATTCTAACTGGTGTGAGATGGTATCTCATTGTGGTTTTGATTTACATTTCTCTGATGGCCAGTGATGATGAGCATTTTTTCATGTGTCTGTTGGCTGTATGGATGTCTTCTTTTGAGAAATGTCTGTTCATATCCTTTCCCCACTTTTTGATGGGGTTGTTTGTTTTTTTCTTGTATGTTTGTTTGAGTTCTTTGTAGATTCTGGATATTAGCCCTTTGTCAGATGAGTAGGTTACAAAACTTTTCTCCCATTCTGTAGGTTGCCTGTTCACTCTGATGGTAGTTTCTTTTGCTGTGCAAAAGCTCTTTAGTTTAATGAGATCCCATTTGTCAATTTTGGCTTTTGCTGCCGTTGCTTTTGGTGTTTTAGACATGAAGTCCTTGCCCATGCCTATGTCCTGAATGGTACTACCTAGGTTTTCTTCTAGGGTTTTTATGGTATTAGGTCTAACATTTAAGTCTCTAATCCATCTTGAATTAATCTTCGTATAAGGGGTAAGGAAAGGATCCAGTTTCAGCTTTCAACTTATGGCTAGCCAATTTTCCCAGCACCATTTATTAAATAGGGAATCCTTTCCCCAGTTCTTGTTTCTCTCAGGTTTGTCAAAGATCAGATGGCTGTAGATGTGTGGTATTATTTCTGAGGACTCTGTTCTGTTCCATTGGTCTATATCTCTGTCGTGGTACCAGTACCATGCTGTTTTGGTTACTGTAGCCTTGTAGTATAGTTTGAAGTCAGGTAGCGTGACGCCTCCAGCTTTGTCCTTTTGACTTAGGATTGTCTTGGCAATGCAGGCTCTTTTTTGTTTCCATATGAACTTTAAAGCCGTTTTTTCCAATTGTGTGAAGAAAGTCATTGGTAGCTTGATGGGGATGGCATTGAATCTATAAATGACCTTGGGGAGTATGGCCATTTTCACGATATTGATTCTTCCTATCCATGAGCAGGGTATGTTCTTCCATTTGTTTGTGTCCTCTTTTATTTCACTGACCAGTGGTGTGTAGTTCTCCTTGAAGAGGTCCTTTACATCCCTTGTAAGCTGGATTCCTAGATATTTTATTCTCTTTGAAGCAATTGTGAATGGAAGTTCATTCCTGATTTGGCTCTCTGCTTGTCTGTTACTGGTGTATAAGAATGCTTGTGATTTTTGCACATTAATTTTGTATCCTGAGACTTTGCTGAAGTTGCTTATCAGCTTAAGGAGATTTTGGGCTGAGACAATGGGGTTTTCTAAATATACAATCATGTCATCTGCAAACAGGGACAATTTGACTTCTTCATTTCCTGACTGGATACCCTTGATTTCTTTCTCTTGCCTGATTGCCCTAGCCAGAACTTCCAGCACTATGTTGAATAGGAGTGGTGAGAGAGGGCATCCCTGTCTTGTGCCAGTTTTCAAGGGGAATTTTTCCAGTTTTTGCCCATTCAGTATGATACTAGCTGTGGGTTTGTCATAAATAGCTCTTATTATTTTGAGGTACGTTCCATCAATACCGAATTTATTGAGCGTTTTTAGCATAAAGGGCTGTTGAATTTTGTCAAAAGCCTTTTCTGCATCTATTGAGATAATCATGTGGTTCTTGTCTTTGGTTCTGTTTATATGCTGGATTACGTTTATTGATTTGCAAATGTTGAACCAGCCTTGTATCCCAGGGATGAAGCCCACTTGATCATGGTGGATAAGCTTTTTGATGTGCTGCTGAATCTGGTTTGCCAGTATTTTATTGAGAATTTTTGCATCGATGTTCATCAGGGATATTGGTCTAAAATTCTCTTTTTTTGTTGTGTCTCTGCCAGGCTTTGGTATCAGGATGATGTTGGCCTCCTAAAATGAGTTAGGGAGGATTCCCTCTTTTTCTATTGATTGGAATAGTTTCAGAAGGACTGGTACCAGCTCCTCCTTGTACCTCTGGTAGAATTCAGCTGTGAATCCATCTGGTCCTGGACTTTTTTTGGTTGGTAGGCTACTAATTATTGCCTCAATTTCAGAGCCTGCTATTGGTCTATTCAGGGATTGAACTTCTTCCTGGTTTAGTCTTGGGAGAGTGTAAGTGTCCAGGAAATTATCCATTTCTTCCAGATTTTCTAGTTGATTTGCGTAGAGTCGTTTATAGTATTCTCTGATGGTTGTTTGTATTTCTGTGTGGTCAGTGGTGATATCCCCTTTATCATTTTTTATTGCATCTATTTGATTCCTCTCTCTTTTCTTCTTTATTAGTCTTGCTAGTGGTCTGTCAATTTTGTTGATCTTTTCAAAAAATCAACTCCTGGATTCATTGATTTTTTGAAGGGTTTTTTGTGTCTCTATCTCCTTCAGTTCTGCTCTGATCTTTTCTTTTTTTAAGACAGGGTCTCACTTTGTCACCCAGGCTAGAGGGCAGAGGTGTAATCATGGATCACTGCAGCCTAGACCTCCTAGCTCAAGCAATCTTCCCACCTCAGCCTCCTGAGTAGCTGAGACTACAGGTGCATGATACCTTACCCAGCTAATTAAAAAAAAAAAAAATGTATAGACAGGGTCTCACTATGTTGCCTAGGCACATAATTTTCAGTATTAATGATAGAAAACAAGCCACAGATAAAAATGGCTCTAAAAACTCCAACCAGAGTTTAAATTTTAAAACAAAAATGACTAAACACATTGAGGACAATAGCTTTTTTTTTTTTTTTTTTATTGAAGTACATTTCTCATGAGAAACTGTATAAGCCAGAAAACAATAAAGTACTAAAAGGAAAAAATAAAAACTGAGTTAACTAGAAATCAGTACCCAGAAAAAGATCTTTCAATAATGATGGTAAAATAAAAGCTCTCTTGGCCAGACGCGGTGACTCATGACTGTAATCCCAGCACTTTGGGAGGCTGAGGTGGGCAGATCATGAAGTCAAGAGATCGAGACCATCCTGGCCAACATGGTGAAACCCCATCTCTACTAAAAATACAAAAAATAGCTGGGAGTGGGGGCTCACGCCTGTAGTCCCAGCTATTAAGGAGGCTGAGGCAGGAGAATCGCTTGGACCTGGAGACGGAAGCTGCAGTGAGCCGAAATTTTGTCACTGCACTCCAGCCTGGCAACAGAGCGTGGTCCCATCTCAACAACAACAACAACAACAACAACAACAACAACAAAACTCTCTTAAGTATATAAAAAGGAGAGATTTCAAATTTGGATTTACACAAAGAAACAAAGAGCCCTAAAAATGGTTAAAATTAGAGTAAATATAAAGTATGTTTTTTATTTTTAATTACTTTAGAAGATAAGCTACCTAAAGTAAAAATAGGAGGAAATTATTATTGAATTATAATATATGTAGAAGTAAAATAAATGACAACAAAAGTACAAAGAATGAGGGAATTGGAAATATATGCATATAAAGTTCTTACATTAAAGGTAAAAATAATATTGTTGAAGGTAGACTGTGTTGACTAAAAGGTGTATATTGTAAGCAATAGAGTAACCACTCTAAAATTTAAAAAGAGGTACCACTAGTAAGCCAAGAATGATAAAAACATATCATCAAAATTATCAATTAATCCAAAAGATAGTAGAAAAAGGCACAAAAGAAAGAAATTAGAATAAATATAAAATAAATAACAATATGGTACCTAAATCCACAGTTATAGTTGGGTTTCTCTCACTAATGAAAAACATGTAGAGAAAAATCTGTTAAGGATATAAAAGACCCACAGAACATCACCACCAATGTGACCTCATTGACATTTATAGAGGCTTCCACCCAATAGCAGGAAAACACATATTATTTTCAGGTGAATATAGGTCACATAAATACACCATATTAAGGACCAAAAAATAAATACACATATATTTAAAAGAGAAAAAAAGAGGACTTCTGTTTCAGCTGTAACATGTAATGAGCTTTAATGCCATCATGCCTGTCCTTACAACTAGAAAAAGCTGAACAAATTAAATAATCAGCTTTTCTTGGACCCATAAGAGAACTGAATTTTAAAGGCAAAGTACCTTCTCCAAAGCTGGACAGAAAGGCAAAATCAGAGTCATATCTAAGATCTGTTCATCTAGCAAATAAGCCAGTAGGGCCATAAAACTCATAGGGACACTTAAGTGGTAATTTTGATGAATTGCTGGAGATGAAATGTGGACTAACTTGGGAAGGAGAAATTTCTGCAGAACACAGTCTTAGGGGAGTGTTCACTCTATTGTGGGTTTTGTTTACACTTTGTAGAGTTTTATTCACCAGTTTTTCATAGTGAAAAAGCTGAGAAAAATCTCCTTGTGGCTCTGGCAGTGGGGAGGAGAAGAGTAACCACTGTGAAATATGTCCAGCCTTCTCCTTAATAAAGTGACATTTGCTAGGGAAAGAATTTACCAGAGCCTTATCCACTCATGGGGAGGAAATTTTTTCAGCTCTAGCCTTCTCTAGTTTTTCTGTCTCACCTAAAAAAAAGGAGAAAGGAGAAATTTAAGCCACATTGAAAATCAAAGACCAGGCCCACTAAAACACAGCTTTAATCAGATGATTATAAAATGCTGCTCCTTCACCACATCATATCACTAACCAACAGAACCCTAGGAAAAACAGAGGATTACAGTTGAAAGAACTTCAAAATGCAGACTCTATCAGGAGGAGTACTTAGGGAAGTCCAAAGACAACAGGAGAGACAAAAACAAGTATCCTAGAAGGATTTGGGGCATCTGGCACCCACAGCTACAGCAAATATTAAACACAACTTAACTCAGCCAGATTAAAATAAAATCTCATTAAGGCCCTGTTTACAAGGCATACTAAAAGGCAAGAAAAAGCACATTCTGAATAGAAGGCAAGAATTAGAACCAAACTCCGATATCATACAGATTACAAATTATCAGAAAAGAACATAAAATAAGTATGATTCATATATTAGTTAATATGGTAATATTTGAAGGCATTAATGGAAAAAGTAGGCAATATTCAGGAACAGAGAGTAGTATAATCAGAGAAATAAACACTAATAAAAAATTAAAACACAATGATGGTTATCAAAATACAGAAAGGAAGAAAACCTTCAATGGGATCATTATATAGAGAACACATCCAAAGAAAAAATCAGTGTGCATAGAGATGGGTCAATAGAAACGTCCCAAACTGAAATGCTATCATGAATTGAATAGCAAGCCCCCCAAAAATATATCCAAATTCCAACTACTTGCCTTCGGAAATGTAATTAAACTAAGTATCACAAGATGAGATCATCCTGGATTTCGGGTGGGCACTAATTTTTTTCCTTATAAGAAAAAAGCAGGAGATTTGAGACACAGAGTCACAGGGAAGAAAGGGATATGAAGACAGAGTCAGAGATTAGAGTTATGCATCCGTAAACCAAGGACTCAGAACTCACTGAGAATGTATACTCACAGTCATGGGTGATTATGGGGAAACCACACATTAACGTCAGCCAAAGAAGAGGCACATAGGGCAGAATTTGAGAGAGTTACAAAGGCAAGTTAAGGGGGATCTTTCCAAATAATTAAAGAACTAATTACTAGAAAGATAAAATAATTATAAATACATGCCTGCATAATAACATATACTTTAAATATATAAGCAAAATAAATGGTATTATAATGAGAAAAAAAGATACTCATATTAATAATTATAGAACTAAGAAACTTCTAAATGATATGTTAAAAAATAATTCAACAAAATAGAGAATATTTGAACAACTCAACTTAAAAAGGTTGATCTGTTGGTCACATAGAAAATTCTATACCTAACAACTAGAAAATAAACATTATTCTCAAGTGTACATGGAGTATTTATAAAAATGTATCACATATTGGACGTTAAAAAAAGTTTTAACTAATTTCAGTGAAGAGGTAGTCTACAGAGATTTTTCTACCTGCAACATAATAAGGTTGATACTATAAAGCATTTTATATTTAAAAACATGAATAGCTATGGTTCAAAGAAGAAATTACAAAGAAATTTTAGAATACTATGTAGAATTAAAGAGTAATTAAAACTTGTATATCAAAATAATAGGATATCTAAAAGCAGTACTTCAAGAATAGTGTACAAGAATAAATTATACACTTACTAAAAAATAATAAATTAAAATTCTAAAAATTAATGGGCTAAGGAGCTAGAATAGAGTAAGAAAAACATAAGAAACCTCAGAATATTAGAAGAAAATGAAACTCCAAAAGACTGGGAGAGAAAATAGATTATCAGCACTAAAATTAATGTAAAAGAAAATATAGCCAGGTGTGGTGGCTCACACCTGTAATCCCAGCACTTTGGGAGGCTGAAGTGGGTGAATCACTTGAGCACAGGAGTTTGAGATCAGCCTGGGCAACATGATGAAAATCCATCTCTACAAAACATAAGAAAATTAGCTGGGTGTGATGGCATGTTCTTGTAGTTCCAGTTACTCAGGAGGCTGAGGGAGGAGGATCTCTTGAGCCCAGGAGGTGGTCGTCGCAGTAAACTGTGATTCCACTACTTCACTCCAGCCTGGATGTCAGAGTGAGACCTCATCTCAGAAGAAGAGAAGAGAAGAGAAGAGAAGAAGAGAAGAGAAGAGAAGAGAAGAGAAGAGAAGAGAAGAGAAGAGAAGAGAAGAGAAGAAGTACGTGTAATAATAAACTTAATCAAATGGGTTGATTTTTAAAATTTGCAATTTAGATAAAACTGTTTTGTGATTAATCAAAAAAAACGGAAAAAATAGAGGTATCAATGTTAAGAATGAAAGATTAAACAAACACTAAACTTTTTTTTACCAAAAACAATATGAATACTATAAATAAATATACCGCAATAGTTTTGAAATAAATGGAGTAAAATTGATTTTTTAAAAACGGAAATGCTGAATAGTCTGATAACCATAAAAGTGAATCCACAATTTTAATTCTTTCCACAAAGAAAATATCCTGTCCAAATTGTTTTATAAGTGAGTTCTACCAAACTTTCAAGGAACACATTTTTCTAATCATATAACTTATTACAGAAAAAATAAAAAGGAATCCTCCTTATTCCATTCTATAAAGCCAACATAATAACAAAATTAGATATCAAAATTAAAATATGAAAGAAAATTACAGACCTGTCTCACTCATAAATAATTATCAAAATATTATCAAAAATTAATTTTGTGTACATAAGAAATACATTGTAACCCAGTTGTGTTTATCTTGGAAATGCTAAAAATAATCTACAACAATCATACAATGAGTTCCCCAAGGCTGCGAATTTTGTTCATAAGTATATCTCAAGTATTTAAAATAACAGTCAACAAATAATTGTTGCTTAATAAATATTTATTATAAGAATAAACAAATAAATTCAAAAATGTTAGAAGCTTGCTGCTGTTAGAAGTATTCTCCAGTAAGAAGCCTCAAACTAAGGAACAAGATGAAGACATTCGCTACCTGCATTCGCTATTCAGTTGCCTGCTGCATCTGAAGTCTTAGTGCAATCAGAAAAGAAAAAAAGTTAAAATGAAACTTGGAAAGGAGAAATAAAATGCTATTTGCTGATTATATACTCTTTTATACACAGAAAGTCTATAAATATATATATATTAATTAATCCAAAATAATGAGGAATAAATTAATATTTAACAAATGGTTCTTAGAAGCAAAACAAAATCGAGATGAAGTAGAGAGTTAAATATGAAGAATGAAAACAAAATAAAATTATAACTTTAGGTTCACATGAAAAGGGATTTGCTCATTAAACATGACCCCACCCCCCAAATAGTGCACAGGAAATCAGTATTTCTTTTTTTCATAAAAATGAATTCTCCTGTAAATCAAAAATATCATATGCAAAATCAAAGACAAATGCCACAATGGAAAAAATAAAGTTTTTGGACTGTGATTTTTTCTCAAAAGCAAAAGCTAAAAAAGATTTTACAGAAATTGAAATGGAAATAAATATATAAATAGCAAAAATCAGCTGCCTTAATGAGAAAGATATAGAAGTTAAAATATTTTCATGTATGTTATAAATACTTACATTTTTATTTTTCTGTCAAACCAATTAACACTATTGATTCTTACAAGATGTTCAAATTGGAATAACTTTTTGGCACAGCCACTCAGTGTTAAACCTTAAAACAGTTCAAACATTCTTTGACACGCTCGTTTCATTGAGGTGAAGTGCACAGGCCTTGGAAATGGCCAATCCTGGGTTCAAACTCTGATTTACCCCTTACTAGCTTCTTGACCCTGAGAACGTAAGATAGTAACTTATACCTACTTCATAGGTATTTTGTGAGAGATAAATGAGCTAATACTTACAAAGGGTTTAGCTCAGGGTCAGACCAATAGAAAATGCTCACTATATATTCACTCCCATTATCAGTTCTATGTTGAGTCCTTCCTAAGATAATCATTAGGGATGTACTTCAAAATACATGCCAGTAATTAAGAGAGAAGCTTTTTTTATAATGGTAAAACTGCTAAGTGACCTAGATGTCTAAAAACATGGGGACAGTTAAGTAACTTAGATGAGTTATATTGTAATCATTAAAAAAAGAAGTATTTGCTAACAGGAAAATATCACTATTGGATTAACTGGAAAAAATAAACATATATTCAAGTTTTAATATAATTTAAAAATACATCTGTGTGGTATGTGTACCTGTGTGTGTAAACATAGAAACAAATTGACAACTCGAGGTGTTATGTTGGGGATGGTCACCAAACTAAGCAAATATGAAGTTTCTTTTATAAACAGAAAAATAGTACATGTGCAACTTTTATACTAAGAAGAATACTTTTAATAATAACTATATACGTTAAGGTATTTTTTCTCCTGACATTACATTTCTTTGTATCTTTTGGCATAAATTTTAAATGGTTGTGATTCATCACTTATTTTTTTCTTTCATAGTATCACCTTACAGGGATAAACTTTCTGCTTGTTCCTGTGATACCAGATACAGACAGGGAGTCATTAAGCAAGTAACTGTGTAAAGATACTGTATCCTGGATTTACTATTTACTCTCCTGACAGAATTATTCATGAGATTTAGAAAAGGGGTTTCAATTTAGGTGGATTGATATTACTTAGACCAAGGCCATAATATGTTGTTATTTCTTTATAATTCTGGTATATAAAGTTATTTAAATGTTCTTTCATTTACATGTTCAGAGCCAATAGTAAAATCAGATAGAAACTGAAGTGTTGAATAGAGGAATATTTAGTATCTGTCAGGCCTTTTTAAAAATATTTTAAAATATGTTATTGCATGCAAAAGTTTTCAAGAAAAAATGTGTACCTCTTCTTTTTTTTTTAATTTGATCAAATATCAAGAGCCCACTGTATGAATGATCCAGGGCTGGAGATGCATTGGTAAGCATGATTGGAGACAGTTCCTGCCCATGGAGATCTTTCAATCTAGAAATTGAACCAAAGTGACATTCAAGTAATCCACAGAAAACGATCTTGGCCCTTTCCTGGTGAAATCTAATAGTACTCGCTTCATATATTAGAAATGTGATTCTCAATGTTGTAGAGGGCATACGAATCAGAGATTGTATAATACGGAGATTCTCAGCCCTGCATCTAGAGACTTAGGTATGGCAGATCTGAGAAAAGGACTAGGAGTCTGCATTGTTAGTATTTCTGACACAGATAGTCTGCATTCCACACTTTGGAAAACATTAGCATTTTATCTAACTAGCACTTCTGAATTTTGCAAAAGTAGGGGGAGATTAGATCTGTCTTCAGATATTTAGGAGCTCTTTCTGGCTTCCTGGAATGAACGATTGTAAAATGCTGACATAAACAGAGCATTCGATGATTTAACATAGAATCTGAACTATTAGACCTTGGTGATTGGTTCAACCACCTTGTCGATGACTATACTACAATGTTAAGAATGCATCTGACTCATCTCTTGAATGAGACAGAAACCCAGTGTCTGATGTCAGAATTGATTGGTACTACCAACAAAATAGTGAAGAATCCAGCCGTATCTTGGGTTTGTCAAACAACTTGCACTATTTTTCAAACCTTTGGATTCTGTAAAGCTACAAACTCATTTTGCTAAGGACTTTTGCCCTTAATTCTTAAACCCATGTGTATTTTAAGAGAAATTTAATCATATGTTTCTCATTCATTTATACTTAAATCATCAAAATGTTGTTTCATAAGAGCTATTTGATGTCCAAGGTTTTCTGAACTTTGTAAACCTCTTTTCTTAGAAAAAGAATGTGTTTGTCAGAGATTTGAGTCCTGGTCAAAATGCCAAAATCAGGAGGTCTCAGTGGCTTCCACATTTACCACAGAAAGCTTCTTTTTTCTTTAGATTCACATAAAACCAAACCAAACCCCAGAGGTCAGTTGACAATATTTTTACTTTACCATGACACTCTTTTCTCTTAATTCATGTTGTAGGAATATACTGGAGGATTTGACATTTTGCTCTGTGTTTATAAAATTTCTCCAATAAAATAATTATACAAGGTCTCTGTAACCTTGGAGACTGCCCACTCAAAACTATTTATATAAATGATCATACAAAGCCAAAAACACAGACTTTTGACATTTGAAACATAGACCTGCAGACCAAAAAATAAGCAGTTTACATTTCAAGAGGGACTCCAATTCTTTTCAAAAGGTGTCATTCTATGTTCTCATTTGCAATTTTTAAATCAATAACAGAAATAGATTTAGAAAATAGTAATTGTTAGCTGAAGGCTTCTCTAATTTTCATTTACAAAGGAAATGCATATTGTCAATAATTGGACAGTATTAAATGTCAGAATTCAGTAAAAATGTATTTTCAAAATTATTCTATTAATGATTAGAAGTAATCAGCATTCTTTTAAGAAACATAACACTTCAAAATAATAGTCACTTTTAAGGGCATTTATAAAACACTTTGCATTATATGTTGCATGAGAAATAAAACACAAAATACGTCTTAAAATAGTTAAGGATAGGATTTTCTTCCAGTCATTTGTTAATTGTTATTTTTTTAAAGTATGTGAAAAACACCATTAAATGTCACCAAGATTTTAAAACTTTTGGTTCACAGAATATCCTGCTGCCTTTTTTGAGGTACTTCACAACAAAAACCCAGGGTCACTTAACTTGTGGTTTGGAGTCCTACAGGTTTTTAAATTTCTTCTTTATTTGGCTGAACCTTTGATAAAAATGAGACACTGGAGATTGTGAAACCTAAATAGATTTTGTTCTTGTATTTTGCATTTTATTTATCCTTGCAAGCTTGACTTTCACAAAGCTTAATGGATACTTTTAAGGTTTTAGCAATTCTAGGTGTTTGGATTTTATGATTTTTCTTTAATTGCTTGTGTAGCACACAGCCTTCTACTATTCATTAGAATAGCTTTACAAATGACTTAAGGTCTGTTACTTTGACAAATAAAAACCAGGCTTATTATTCAGTCCATAACTGAACAATAATTACAATGTTGATTATCGTTTGTTGGGCTTGCTTAACAAAGCCCTAAGTAATTTAGTAGGATTTATAGCTTCCAGGATTTGAACAAGAGGTCACACAGGTCTTTACTTTTGCTAGCTGACCTTTAGTTTGAGTTTAAATTAACCCAATTTGTGCTGCTTTTATATCTACTCTCAAAAGTCAGGATGCATAGTATGTTACATAGATCTCTATAGCTGTCTAATCAAGTTATTTTCATTTTTTCATTAAAATTTACTAAGGTAGCTAATTAATTTAAGGAGAAGACTAAAGTTAATCACTGAAAACACAGCTATGTCCAAGAACAGTGAAATCAGTCACAGGCTTTAATGAATATTGGATGGCTTTCTACAAACTCTTCAGAATATTAGTTAGTAATGAATATTGAATTGCTTTCTACAAACATCTAAGGATATTTTTTCTATACACATTTCTGATGCTCTTAAATAAAGCTGTATTTGAGTCTGTTTTTTTTTTAAAACAAGAGAAAATTCATAATAATCATTTAATCTGATAATTGCAGTTCAAGATTAAATGTTTAAAAAAAAAAAATCTTGTCCTCCTCAGATGTCCTTGCTGCCTAGCCTGTGAAAAAGGAAGAGAATATAGGAAATTTGGTTATTATTTTTTGTTGTCTTTATAATTAGATACAAGTTTCATCTCCCTACTTACTGAGCATCTGTCATATATCTGGTTTCATAGAGATAAAGGAAACTCGGTCAGAGTCAAGATTGGAATACTGTTTATCCTTTCAGCACTATACATTTCCTTCAACATTGATCTTTTATTATGTAGCTCAGTTCTCCTGGCACAGCATGAGACTTTATCAATGTCTATGTCTTTTTTGTAAAGGGAAAAGCAGTGTTTCATTTTGTTGATATTTTAATAACTCCACGGCTCTTCCAAGACTGAATAGTACCACCTCCCAGAGAGGGGCAATACTTGTTTTGTTCTAGTATGTCTGTCCAAAAATTAACTCTTAACATTGTTATCATCTTCAATAGCTACCTCCTGCTAAGATGGTCAAAACTTTATATTCATTGTAACAAGCATACAATGCTAGGATCAATGACATGATGTTTGCTCAAACAGCTTCAAACACAAGTACTTTTAACAGAAGGTGTGAGAGAGGAAGCAGTGTAACATAAAGGGTTCTGGAATTTGAATCAAGTATTTTAGCATCTCTTTTACTAATTGCGGGTACTGAAAATTACCATCTCTACATCTGCATCCTTATCTGTGGAATAAGAATGATACTTATCTCAAAAGGTTTTTTGGGGATTTTTTGTTCATGGTTTTGTTTCGTTCTCTTTTGGTGGGAATTAAATGAGATTAATATAGAGGAAAGTCAAGGTGCAGGGCATGACAGGTAGAAAAAAATCATTAAATGACAATTGGATCAGAAGCAGAAGGAAAACCTCCACCATTCCTTTCAGCAACAAGTGTTATGCACTTAGCTGTTTGCTGGAAAATCAAACCCAGCAAAACACAATTCCTTTTCTTGAAGAGTTCAGTTATATTTACTAGAATCTAGGAACTATATATTTCCTGCATCATTTTATTATTATGAGAGTCATCTACCATATCTTCCTCCATCCAACTGGCTCAGATCAACATAGATAACTACCATTGTCAATCAGGATCAAGAATTATCTGCTGACAACTATTTGCATTTCTTCTCTCTCAATCAAGAGATCAGGTCCCAGCATGCTTAGTTCGTTCTCACACTGCTATGAGGAACTTCCTGAGGCTGGCTAATTTATGAAGAAAAGAAGTTTAATTGACTCATATTTCCATAGGCTGTACAGGAAGCATGACTAGGAAGCCTCAGGAAACTTACAGTCATGGTGGAAGGCAAAGGGGAAGCAAGCACGTCTTACTGTAGTAGAGCAGAAGGAAGCGGGGAAGTGTCATGCATTTTTAAATGATCAGATCTTGTGAGAACACCCTCACTATCACAAGAACAGCAAGGGGGAAATCCGCCCCCATGATCCAATCACCTCCCACTAGGTCCTTCCCCCAACATGTGGAGATGACAATTTGAGATGAGATTTGGGAGCTAACAGACTATCAAAAATAAACTGTAGTGATTTCCTAAGAATAAAATGGTTTTATTATTTTATATTATTTTATTATATGGAAAAGCAGTACTGGTTCTAATATTTTTGGGTAGTATGTACTTGAGCAAATCTTGTTCTATGTGTGTATCTCTCATTTGATAATGCATAGGTTAGGCCAAGTAATTTTTTAAATCTCTTCTAATTCCAACATTCTTTTTTTATAACTCTGGCAGCTAGGTTTTTGAAAGAATTAATTAATCCTTTCAAGATAGGTAATTGTAGAAGAGGAAGTGTTATATTTAAAAAATTGAGAATAGCTACATCACTGTTGTCGACATTCAGAATAATGAGTCTTTATTAGTATTCACATTTATCTGAGGATGGAGACTTACAACACCTGTATTTAAATCCTCTTCATGATACTATTTGCTGTGTTCTGGATGACTTATCCTCCTGATTAGGAATTATTTTATCTTTTCAGTCATACTTTCCACACAATTATTAATGACTATTATTGGTGTTTTTAATATTAAAGTCCACACCCACTTTGCAACTTACGTGTGACTTGGCCAAAAACATTTTCAAGTCTCAGGATTTTTTTTGCCTCCATAAAATAGAGCCAATAATACCAAACTTATAAGTTTTTTAAGACTTGATCACAGTGCCTACCAAGAATGCAATAGATAGCTATTATTATAACATTTTAATTAAGAAATTAAGTATATACTGATGTCTTGGTATAGAGTTACTGACTTTAAACATATTAACCCAAATAGTCAAAAACCTACCTTGCACGTATACACTTCACTAGAAGAAGACTAAAAAAAATGTCTATGTAATCCTTTCACTAAAAAAGCTTGTAATCTAGATTGGGAAACAAGACATAATATTCAATAAAAGTTGAGCAATAAAAATGTAATAATTATAACAGATGTCATAAAATAGTGTTGTTAAGTAGAAAATTAATGGTATAGAAAATATATGGAAATGAATTTCAGAGCTAGGAGACATCACTGTTATAGAAGTTTGTGTGGAGCAGTTGACAATTAAGCCAAGCTAATAGGAATTGCTCAAACTGATGCAAATGAGAAAGAATCAGTACTTAAGCCAACGGAAAAGTTTTCAAGGATATACATAGTTACATCCTACACACAAGTACACACACAAATGCACTGAAAATAACTTTTTCAGGATAAATGCTCTAAGGCACTGAGCGCATTGTCTGATCTATCATCAAACAGATAATAAATGTCACTTCTTATTGCAGAGGGCACATATTTGTGTCCCATTGGGCAAATCAAGGCCACAAACATTTTCTTTGGCCCATGTCAGAGTTTTACGTAACATATAGGAACACTTTTTAAAAGTAGAAGATTTTATATTTGAAAAAGAAATCTAGCATCCTGGTTTCTCTGGAAAAATCTTAAAGATTTGCTATAACTGAGCCTGCATTACCTTAACACAAATCTGCTGGAACTGAACAGTTGCTGCTGCTTCCTTTAAACTTGACCTCAATCATGAAGGTCTCCATCAACTCCCTCAGTGCTTTCAGATGTACTTATACCCAGCACATGCATTGGCTATGACCTTGTAGAATTTGGCATTAGCAACCTCAAAAACTCTGGAAAAGGCTTCATTTTCTCCCGTCTCCTGGGAGAGAAGAGATACCATGAAGGCAGACACATCCAGAGAACACCTGCAACAGGCTGAGAAGTAATCAATGAGAGAAAGCTTTGCAGAAAAGAAAAAATACTAAAAGACATCTTGCTTTCTTTTTTTCCCTGTCTTCTAATCCCTTTTTAGAATAGATAAATGAGGCTACTTAGGATTTTCTAAGCACTTCATGTTCTAAAGGGTTAAATATGTGAACCAGTAAAAACATTAGTTAGTTCTAATCTATGCTTTGACAGTTCAAAGTTCAAAGTCTGTTGCCTTTGTATGACCATTTAGCCCAGCTCACTGAAAGCAGCTAGGAATTTAAGACTGAAGTCCTAGTGAGGAAGAAAGAGTGGACATTTAGTGGGAATGTACTTAGGTATACTTTTAAAATCTAACTGGAGCAATGAGTGGCTTAACAGGCTGCAAAGCAAGGACCAAGGCAGCAGTTTCATTTCCCTGTCCTCTGTAGGACATGTCTTAGGGTCACTGTATGGATTCTACAGCCTAAATAGTGCTGAGTAACCCCATTTTCCTTGATAATCTTTGTCAATATATTTACATGTTTGTCCAAAATGTCTAGATTTGCTTAAATATAGAGTTGGCAATCTAAAATAAACTCTTCCCTACTCCAAAAAATGCAACAAATTGCTTCTTCCGGGACTAAAAAGACCAGAAATTCTCACGGACCCTTCAAAACATGCTATAGCAGTCCAGAGTTGTCCTGCAAAAGGTCCAACAGCAAGAGGAAAACCACAATGAACCAAAAAGAAAGGTATTTGAAGCAGAATGTAAAGTTCAGTCTACTGTTAAGGCACCATGCAGTTGTTCACATATTCTTGGGAACTAGAAAGAAAGAAATGCAGCAAATAGTGAATAGGCAAGAGTAGAGCTGGACCACTAGGTTGTCACAACCTGTTGTAGTTTATCTTCATGGAGAAAAAAGTTGTATTATTGGTTTTGCCACCTTAGTGGCACAGTAAAACCCTCACTAACCAGACACTTGAAATGTTATGGCCTGTTTTAGCTAAGTCTTCAACT
Organism: Trachypithecus francoisi; assembly: GCF_009764315.1. NCBI lineage: Eukaryota > Metazoa > Chordata > Mammalia > Primates > Cercopithecidae > Trachypithecus > Trachypithecus francoisi. The sequence continues at coordinate 79,840,145 of NW_022681465.1, forward strand.
GTGACGGGTGTTATTTGCCATCTTATCCAAAGAGAATACCTCAGACCCCATGGTATCATATTAAGAACTGTCATTGTGTTGTAATAGGAGGCATTTAGCAAGTTTCTTAATCCTTTTGTGTCCTAACTTTGCCCCTCTAAGATGGGGATAACAGTTCCAATCTATGTTGTTGACATTCTGTGTTTAGTAGAGTTTCTAACTCATAGTTAGTGTTGTTCATAAGTCATTCTACTTGAAAAATTATATATATATAGTAATTTTCAATGTTGCATAGCAATTGAATTTTGTTGGCTTTCAAAAAGCTGAGTAAGTAATATTATCTTCATTTTTTTATATGGGAAATCTGAGATAGGACAGTGATTTGTCCAACGAAACCCTACAGGAGAGTGGTAGAGCACATACGAAAGCCCATGGTTCGTCACACAATTCTTTTTTTTTTTTTTTTTTGAGACACAATCTCGCTCTGTCGCCAGGCTGGAGTACAGTGGCAAGATCTCAGCTCACTACAACCTCCGCCTCCAGGGTTCAAGTGATTCTCCTACCTCAACCTTCCGAGTAGCTGGGACTATAGGCACACGCCACCACACGCAGCTAATATTTTGTATTTTTAGTAGACACGAGGCTTCACCATGTTGGCCAGGGTGGTCTCAATCTTTTGACCTCGTGATCCACCTGCCTTGGCCTTTCAAAGTGTTGAGATTACAGGCGTGAGCCACTGCACCCGGCATCCTCACACGATTCTATGCTACCTCTTTTTTCTCCCTTTAATAAAATAAACACCTTCCAAGAAACCAATACAGAAAAATATAACTCCATGTGGTCATTTGTACGTCATTTTGATTCTCAGAAAGTGAACAGAAAATAGAAGAATTGCCTGTGAACAACTGAAATGCTCATTGATAAAAGTGCCACAATTTTAATAAAGTGTCATTTACTTGTTTATGCATAGGATGCTGTGAAGACTATCTTGCATGTAACCGATTTTAGCCTGTGAAGAATTTAACCCTGTTCCACAAAAGTCATCTTTCCAGGAAACACAGTCATTGAGATACTAGTGCACAACTTCCATCTTTGTGATAACTCATGAAGTTTAACTTTATTTGTTCAATTACCTTCTGGAAAGAAAGAGACAATTATTGTGGCCTTTTTGGAATTTTCTGTGAAATGTGATTGAATGAAAGTACTCTCTCTTCTTCATAGACTCTGCCCCTATCAAGAGGCCACCTATTAATAGTTGTAATATTCTATTCCTGTTTCCTCAACTTGTTTGATATGGGGCAAATCCTTTCTAAAACTGGGTAAAGGTAATAACCTGGCTCCATTTAACAAATGCTAAAACTGCTACAATCCATGACATATGTTACTATAAAAATGAATTACACTTACCAATTCTTCTCTTTAGCAAGATAAAAAGCTCTTAGAATATCTGATAGCTTAATATATTATTAAACTCATTCTCAAATATTTCCATAAACACATTTTTTTTGTTTTTTTTTTTTGTTTGTTTGTTTGTTTGTTTTTGAGACAAGAGTCTCGCTCTGTCGACCGGGCTGGAGTGCAGTGGCTGGATCTCAGCTCACTGCAAGCTCCGCCTCCTGAGTTTAAGCCATTCTCCTGCCTCAGCCTCCCGAGTAGCTGGAACTACAGGCGCCCACCACCTCGCCCGGCTAGTTTTTTTGTATTTTTTAGTAGAGACAGGGTTTCACCGTGTTAGCCAGGATGGTCTCCATCTCCTGACCTCGTGATCCGCCCGTCTCGGCCTCCCAAAGTGCTGGGATTACAGGCTTGAGCCACCGCGCCCGGCCCATAAATACATTTAAAAATCATTGCTTTGGAACAATGCAATGTAAATGAAAATGTTCAGGTCATCTCCATCACTCCCAAAGTATTATTCCTAAACTGATTCGTCTTTTATTTTCCTAAGAAACATGTGTTTGAAGGCTTCATCGAAATTAATAACAAGATTAGAGAGTAACTGCCATTTTTTACAGTTACTGATTCTTGACTTCCAAATAGAATGATTTGGCTCAAAGCAGGTGCTAGTTCTTTTCTTTTTTAAGAAATTATATATTCATTATATCAGTGACTGTATTACCAAAAGGAAAACCAGGCTGCTATTCTTACATACTGTTGTGAGTTACTTTTCAATGGTGACTTGAAAAAAAATTTGATTTTTTTTGAAGAAAATATTTGGAGGTTGTGATATTCTGGTCCTACAGCTTTAGATAATATATAACTTTAGTTTACTTAAATTTGTTTTATTTTAGTTCTAACAAATCATTTCATAAAGTTTTCATAATTTATAGTTTTTTAAAATAAAGGAAGGTATTTCAGACATTAAAATAAGTAAATTCAATTTTTATTTTTAGCTCAATTTGGTTGCGGTTGCTGCTTTTAAAAACGTTGAGTGCTTTCCTATTATATCTTCTTTAAAATACTTCTGAAATTAGAAGCAGATCTATATTTTATTTTCGCTGCACTTGGTCTCTTTCCTGCCTCCTGTTCTTACTGGAATGTTTTTGTTGTCCCCGGTGATAGTCAACAGCTGTGCTGTCTCACAGAACTTATTAGCAGCTGTGAAATGCTACTGTCCTAAGTAGCAGTATTTGTTGATGACTGTTGAGATGTAATTGCTGTGATAATAAAATTACTTCACAGGCTTCAGTCAGTCTTCAGTCAACATTTACTGAAACCTACTGTTTGCAAAGTACTGGATTCCGCACACTCACAAAACTTAATTTAACTAAGGATGCAAAATGTAGGTGCTAAATTACTTTTCTGTATGTCAGTGGGGACAAATTAATACCACATCAACCAAGTATGTGTGTCTGAAGGGTGGCCAAATGAAACATAAAATAATCTAAAGGAGGATAATGATACTCCCATTTGGATCCAAAGGAAGGGAGTGGTGGTGAATGAAAGGCATCTAGTAGTTAATTAGCCTTGGGAAGGTGAGGTATGGAACATCAACAATGAGACTGGGGTATAATTGAAGCAAACACACTCTAATGCCTTTCTAGTCCCATACTTGCTAAACATCTGCAAAAAGGGAGAGGATGCATTCCAGTAAATGTTTTCAATAGAAAAATGTCTTAAATGAAATAGACTTACTGTATCATGATTTCAAACTTGAAGGAGATTGAGACACGATGTAATAATACTTAAAAATAGCTAAAATCCACAACTAACATCATCTGTAATGATAAAAGACTGAAAACTTTTCCTCTAATATCAGGGACAAGGCAAGAACTCCTGCTTTCAACACTTCTATTTAACACAGTACTGGAAGTTCTAACCTGAGATACTAGGCAAGAAAAATAAATAAAAGACATCCAAGTTGAAAAGGAAGAAGTAAATTTATCTCTATTCAGAGGTGATGTAATTTTATATGCAGAAAATCCTAAAGATGCTACACACACACACACAAAAAAACTGTTAGAACTAATGAATTTAGCAAAGTTGCAGAATATAAAATCAACATACAAAATTATCTGCATTTCTGAAAACCTTTTAATGTTATCACATAAGCAATGCCTGAATTTTGGAGGGTACATATTGAAACTATATTATTCCATTTCTGACCCTTCAAAATTCATGTCCTCCTCATGTAAAAAAAAAAAAAAATATTCATTATATCCCAAAGCCTAAAAAATCTTAACCCATTCCAGCATGAAATTTAAAATCTAAAGTTCAGAGTCTCACCTAGATATCATCCTGAGGCAAATTGCTTTCCAGCTATGAACTTGTGCAATCAAGCAAGTTATGTACTTTCAAAATACAGTGGTGAAATGGGCATTTGATAGGCATTCTCAATCCAAAAAGGAAAAAAAAAAAATAAGCAAGATGAAAAACGGTAACAGGTTCCAAGTAAGTCTAAACCCTAACAGGGCAAAAATCATTAAATATCACAGGTTGAGAGTAATCTTCTTTTACTCCATGTCCCAACTTCTAGGCATACTGGGAGGAGATTGAGTCTCCAAGGATCTGTGAGACCCCACCCCCATGGCTTTGCTGGGCATAGCCCTTGCTGCTGTTCTCAGGGTTTAGAGTCAGGTATCTGTGGCTCTCTCAGACTAGCATTGCATGTAAATGGCTCTATAGATCTGGAATCTCAGAAGCAGCCCTGCCTCATGACTTGAGTAAATATTGCCCTAGTGGGAACTGTCTGTGGTGGCCTTCACCCTCAGTTCTGCTGGGCATTGCCCTAGTGGAGACACTCTGTGGCAACCCCACCCCTGCAGCAAGTCTCTGCCAAGCCCCCGAGGCTGTCTGAAATATCCTGTGAAATCTAGGTGGAAGTAAAGATGCCCCCACAGTTCTTGCACTCTGCGAACCTGCAGAATTAGCATCAATAGGACACTGCCAAGGTTTATGGCTTGTGCCTTCTGGAGCAGCAGCCTAAGTCACACATGCACCTGCTTGAGCCACAGCTGTGGCAGCTGAGGAGCGCTGCACCAGAATTTGGGGAATAAGGACTTCAGACAGCCCTGGGTAGTAACCCCTGACGTCCTATATGTGCCCTGGGACGCCCCCCTCCCCCCCCCAACACACACACATTCAAAATCCATTCTGCCCTCAAGGCCCTGGCACTTTGGGCCTTTGATGGGAGTGTCAGCCCTGAAGATCTCTGAAATATCTTTGGGGTCATGCTTCCATTGCTTTGATGAATAGCATCTGGCTTCTTTTTTATTATTTTTAATCCATACCAATCTCCTTAAGTGGTTGCTCAGCCACATCCTGGGTTTTTCTTTCCGACATGCTTTGCCTTTGCATTTCTTACATGACCAGGCTGATAATTTTCCAACTCTTAAGTTCTGCTTCTCTTTTGGTTATAAATTCCATCTTTAATTTATATCTCCCTTTTCACATTGTACTATTATAGGCCATTGGGAGACACACTTCTGAACACCACCACTGGAAAATCACACATGCTGAAATGGGAGAGTTCCCTGACCCCCTTGCAGGATGTGTGACAGGGGTGTGGCTCGTCTGTTTGACTGGAGTGTACATTCAAACCCCTTATGAGACACGGAGTATGCAGACAGAAGGTGCAGGAACTGGGTTGAGTACCCTTGGGCTTTGGCCACATAGCAGCATCCAGGGGTGGGAGCCTGCGACTCCTGAAGCCCAATTGGGCATGTGTTACAGTATGCTCTTTTAGCCTTGCCATCTGCAGATGGCTTAAGTGTTAACCAGCTCAGTGCTCTCTTGGTACCCAGGTCCTTGTCTGGCGTCCAGGAAGAATCAGGTCACACACGGACTTGAAGGATAATTGCAGGTGTTTTATTGAGTGGTGGAACTGGCTCTCAGTGGTTGGGGAGCTGGAAGGGGGATGGAGTGAGAAGATGATCTTTTCCTGAAGTTTGGCCATCCAGCAACCAATCTCCTCTCCAACCTCCCCAGCTGAACTCCTTTAGGCCATGTCATTCTGCTATTTCTGTTCTTCTGTTCATCTCTTCATGGATCCAGGGGCTTGGGGTTTTTATGGGTACAGGATAGGGGAGCGTGGCAGGCCAAAAGGCAACTTTTGGTTGTGAAAACAGGAATGCCTGTTCTTATTTCAGGCAGTGGGTTTCCTGGCTTGAGGGTGAGGCCTTTGTTAGAGATCGGTCCTCTTCTACCGAGTGTTTCCCTGTCTCCTGTCCGTATCAACACCACCTATAGGGACACCACAAGTACATACCAAATTAAAGTAGAGATTTCTATTTCCCTCTTCCTCATCTTCACCTCCCTCAATAGAAAATACAAGCCTTAAAAACAAAAAAGAAAGAGAAAAAATATCTCTGAGCCAGGCCATAACTCCTCTCTTCTGAGCCCTCTTAGTCATAATCTCTGTCGTACTTGGGAAGGTATAGTCTAATTTTAACAACCAAAAGTCACCAGAGAGCTATAAAATTATTCAACATATCAATACATAGTAAAGGGGATTGGGATGTAATAGAGCAGAGTCGAAAGTAATGAGAGATGAATTTTTTTTAATTGAAAGAGACAGAATGTTGTGTCATAATTAAAAATACTACAACAGATACTGGAGCTAGATTGCCTGGGTTAAATCAGCTTGCAGCTTTTACTAGCTGTGTGATCATGAACAAATTACTTAGCATCTTGACATTTTGATTGATTTATTTTAAAAATGGAACTAATACTACTACCTACCTCACGGAGTTGGAAAGAGTATTAAATACACTAATATATGTAAAGTGGGGGCATGAAGTCAGTACTTCGTAAGTCTTAGCTACTATATTGATACCCCATTAACCAGTTGCATTTGACTAAGTTTGAGGTTCACCTTTATACTTGAACAGAATTAAATTGAATTATTTCATTTGTATTGATATATTATTCTCTGTCCATTGCTATAATTTTTGAAAAAGGAAAATATCCCAGAAAAAAAAGGAAAAAAAAGAAAATTTATTTTTATGAATACACTAAATGTTTTATGACAGAATAATTAAAAGCTCATTCCTCATATATAATATTTAACATCCTTTACCTTTCACTCTGATTCATTATTTGTTCTTGAAATATCTGTGGAATCAACTAAATCGCAAAAGCAGAAGTTTGCTCTAAGTCAGACTGCAAGAGCAAAAACAATGCAGGAGAAATACATTATAGCACATCTCTTCTAGTGCTTTACAAAACTACATGTTTAAACCTCAAATTTAGAAAAGCAGCTTATGACTGATAGATGGGGTACCCAAATGACATGCTTTGGCCTCTGTCAGTTTTTGGACATCAACAGCAACATGGTGGTGACACCATTCACTGTTCTTTTAAAGGAAAGAGAACAATTTCAGCAATCTTCAATTCATTTAGTTACAGAAAGTTTAGCGAACTTCAGTTAATGTTAAGGCCTGTTGACAGCAGAAAGAATTCAGATTTCTGCCACTGAGAATTGGGGAAGACTGGTGACATTAATAAGATCCAGATCCCCAGGCTAAACAACTGTGATCTTCCTTATCCACTGTCCCACAGGGTGAGTTTGTTAAAGGTTTTCATCTCCTCTCAGTGGTTTTCCCTCCCTCTGCCCCGTCTCTGATCTGCAACAAGGGAAGGGAAAAGGGAAAATAGGAGTAGAAGCCACCAGAAATTACTGTTCTAATTTAGCATTAGCAGGAATTTGTAAACCACCACTAAGTAGATAAAGCTAAGAGCTACTAACTACAAACATAACCAAACAATAACCTCTGTGACTGTTTAATGGAGACCTTGATTAGAAACACAGAAACCAGGAGCCTTTACTGGAAACCAGGGAGCAATAATGTATTCAGAGAGAAAGGCTAATGAGGCCTGCACAGAAAATCAGCATTCTGGAATGAAGAGAGAGGAAAAAGGGAGGTAATCAGGTATAGAAGGAGTTAGATTTAATACAGCAATTTGAATTTGGCTGTAAAATATTGACAGTGAATTATTTTTCTGAAGTTAATGAATTAACACACTGGAATAAAGAACTGTAGTATTTAGAAACACTTGCCTACTTTAATTTTGCAGGATTGTATACAGATACAGGTTGATTTATGGGTTTTGCTTTAAAATGCAGTTTGTTGTTTAGAACTGCCTGGGTCACTGAAAAATCTTTTCAGGGTATTGGATTTCATGTTGCATAGTCAGTTCATAGTAACATATTTTGCATATTTATTGTTTCCAAAGGCTTGAAAGTGCGTTTAAAGAGTAAATTAGAGTGCACCTGGTAATAGCCTTAGAGGAAACTCCATAAGAATTATAGACATCATTTTCTACATCAATAATTACAAATTTTGTCTACTGACAAAAAATGTCCACAATAGTGTGGTTGAAATGTCTCTTACATTGCCTAAGCACAAGTGTTTCCTCATACTTAATTTTTTCATTTCCAAAAATATATTTAGAAAATACAGTAGCATCTCACTCTTCCTAGTAATAATCAAGGTCAATGCTAAGGAAATTATCAGTTTTATTGAGTCAATATTCTATATTATGTTGTCCAATAGAGTAGTCACTAGCCATATGCTATTCAAATTTAAGTAAATTTTTAAAATAAAATTAAAAATTCAGTTCCTCAGTTGAACTAGTCATATTTTAAGTCAAATTTGACCAGTGGCTAGTGTTTTGGGACTTGCAGACATACAGCATTTTTATCATTGCAAAAAGTTTTATAGGACAGTGCTGTATAGTAAGTCGAAACAGTTCAGATGATTATATTTGTAAAAATGATACAATTTCAATAAATACAAAATCACATTTCTTGTTATTATTTTCAAAAATTTTTCTAAATGGTAAATCTTTCTAAAAGAGTATATTTTCCCTACTAAAATTGTATAGCATGTCTTATCTCTGCAGCTTCTCCATTTTATGTGCTTATTGCCCAAATAGTAAAATTTAAAGTAATTAATTCATTAAAATAACAAATCCAATAAAACTTTAAAATAACATTTAATTTCAAAGATGCAACAAAAATTAAGGCTTTGTAGCCAGGTTATTCTAAATCATAATGTTTTCAAAATAATCAGATTAAATGAGACTAGCCCTAAATACGCCATGTACATAAAAATAGAAGCAGCTGTTTATTAGTCCAGGATTGATATTATGGAAACATTAAATATTCAGTAAATCATAGGCTTGTGTATTTCAATGGTTTTTTAAAAAAGAAACCAGTGCTAAATTCACATTAAATATTTCAAAATATTAATTCTTACAATTTTTTTTACACAGAAGCCAAATAGAAACTAGTTAATTTGATCTCCAAGAATTAAGCAGTTTTAATATTACTGATAGTAGTATCAGCAGTGGTGTAGGAACCCCATGATCTCATGAATGATAGACCTAGTACAACTTTTATTTGTCAAAAACCTATTGGATCTTATTTTCCTTTTAAGATACTGACTTATTTAAAAAAGTAAATACAATTATGTATACATGCATGTGTATATACATATAAATATAATCAGAGTTTTCACAAACACTCTTGAAAGAAAACATTCTGTCTTTAAATATGTATGGTGACATTTCAAGCAAAGTTTAACCTAAATGTGTGAGGAGTTAATCTGATGCCTGTAACTTAGCACCTTTGTACTGTGGTAGTGGAAAGGAACGGATCACTTAATGGTTTCAGATGTTAGACTCTAGTGAACCAGGATGGGTTTCCTTAGCATGACATCAGTTTATCTAGTTTATTAGCTTTGTAGTTTACAAATTTATTATTCTTTTCTGTCTGCAAGCATTTTCATGACTTTTCTTCCTTCTGAAAAATGTTTCATTTGTTGTGTTATATAGGAAATAGTCCATTAAATAACCACTTAATTGCTAGAATTAGCTTATTCAATTATGATTCAATTTCTTTTAAATGTATTTCTTTAAGGAAATTAAAGGATCCAATTATGCAGACTTATGTCGATTTTCATTAGAAGGTCTCAGCAATTGAATTTTATGAATACTAGTACTTTATGGCCCTCAACTGATGAGGGGAATGGACTATGCATTAAAAGTACCTTTAAATGTGAAATGAGTTTTGCATTTCTTATGCATTCTCATTAACTGTACATTATTTTTTCAAATAGTTATTTCTTAAATTATCAATTATACTTTGGGCAACCAAAATAGTAAAATTTTTAACAACATGAAACAAACATTTATTTCTCTGGATCCAAATGCATGGTCAGGCCACACAAATTATCTGCCAGTTATATAACAGTCTTGTGAGAAATCTCAGACTCACGGGCATTTTTGCATGCTCATAACCTGTCTGATGTGTTTGTTATGCCTGAATTGCTTTTTTTTTGCCTTAAATTTACCATATGTGGTCTGCCTATACTACAGCTAATTGGAATAGACATTGGAAATAAGTCAAAGCAATCATCCTGCAGGGAACGTATGAGGGAGACTCAGACCAATGTGTCTGTCTACTCCGGGTGACCAGGCAAACCAGTTAGAATCTCTTTTTCCACACTTAAGAGAGAGAAAGAGAAAAAAAGACAGAGTTAGCTGGCAATTGAGCAAACTGGTTGAACAAAGGTAGAAAAGTGGCTCAATGCTTTTGCAATAGCTAATAGAATCGCTGTTGAGTCAACAGACTTGCATTTTTTTTTTTTTTTTTTTTTTTTTGAGACGGAGTCTCGCTCCGTCGCCCAGGCTGGAGTGCTGTGGCCGGATCTCAGCTCACTGCAAGCTCCGCCTCCCGGGTTCACGCCATTCTCCTGCCTCAGCCTCCCGGGTAGCTGGGACCACAGGCGCCCGCCACCTCGCCCGGCTAGTTTTTTGTACTTTTAGTAGAGACGGGGTTTCACCATGCCAGCCAGGATGGTCTGGATCTCCTGACCTCCTGATCCGCCCGTCTCGGCCTCCCAAAGTACTGGGATTACAGGCTTGAGCCACCGCGCCCGGCCTCAGACTTGCATTTTTTTAACTAAATGGCAATGAAAGATGTTACAGGTATCTGTGATGCCTCATTAAGACATTTGAGACATTTTTCTTGTCCTCTCTTGCCACCTTTCCAACAAACCATTTGTGGAAACTGAATTTATTCTTACAACCTGAAAAACATCAAACAACACACAGCTTATTATGTCCAATTCCATTGGATATAAACATTTTTTATTGATAAAAATTGCTCCAATCAATGGTGAAGACAACTGAATTGAAGAGAATATGTAATATAAAGTGCTAGCTTCTTCAAAGTGCAATAATCTTACAAATTTGTTTATAAATTATCTTTCCCATTTGGATTCAGATATAACTTTGCAAAGAATAAATTAAGAGGTGGAAAGGTTGTAGGTGGCTCTAAATATGTTCAGGCCTCTTTGTGATTATGTTCACAGATGAATGTGGACAACGAGCTCATTAACTACTTCATTTGATAAAAATCATCATCAAGATGAGTTCATGAAAACAGAAGTAAAATCAAATAGAAGACAAAAATTTTCTTTATCTACAATCTTATGTAGTTTGTGAAGAAAAAAAAATATTTTTAGAGCCGTCTTCAAACAACTTTGATAATTTTATCCAGTCAGTTGTCTCTCTATTATAAATACAGAATGTGGAGGAAACACCAGTAGTCATCAGTGATTAGCTAAAACCATGCAGATTATGATAAGAGAGGAAGTGTAGGTCCACAATTGCTGACCTGACTCCATGTCTGTCCTTGGAGATCACAAAAAAATCTCCTTGAACTCTCATTAGAATGTGTTTTTTTTTAACCCCAATAGCTAGTTGAACTCTTCACTTAGGCACACCTTACAAAAGAGCAATGACTTTAGATAAAATCATTCCTCACACTTTCATGATTAGTTTGAGGCCTGGGTGCAGAAAGGGAAAAAAGTTCAGTGTTAAATATTATAAGACTTCCGCAGTTTTATATGTAACATCAGAAGGAAGGAACTCCCTACACAAGGCTATTTTCATGGTTCTCATTATCACATAGAGTTAATCAAAAACAGTTCAACCTCAGGCAAATACCCTGAGATGAACGTATTAAAGAGAAATAAAGCATCTTAGTCACATGGATAATAATTAACTTTGAGAAAGCCCAAATCAAAGCAAAATATGGTGTATTTTCTCTGAAATATTTTCCCCTAAATACTAATAAATGCTGGGTTGATAATACATGCATTATACATTATCGACCTTACACTGTAGTGTATCATAACAAACCAGCAAATGACTGTCCTCACTATGTTCTTTGGGCACATGAGGAGTTGTAAATATATGCCTGCATAATTTAATGCATGACACATTTATTTTGTTATGAAACTACATGTTAAAATGCTACAGTGCTATTGTTTTAAAACGTCAAGAGCTAAAACACTGACTACAGTATGCAATCCAGATGGCAAATTCTCAAGGCATGGGACTGGAAAATGAAAAAAAAAAAACGAAGAGTTGTTTGGGTTTCTCAGTCATGCAGCTTCCTAGCTTGCTTTTACCTTTCAGCACTAGCAAGGATTTAAATGCAATAAAAGCAGTTAGTTTAACGGAGAAACAGGATTTGTTACAGGTCTGCTAGTCTTTTAAAAACATCTTTATTCCTCCTAAAATGGCCTGGGCTATTTAAGTTCTTGTGTTGCACTAATTAATAATAAATAGAGTACATTAAAGTTGCTGTATTTATCTAACTTCCTATCACATGCAAGTCAATACACACATACATTTACGTATAGTATACATCTTTCTGCTATTTAAATTTTGCAGGATAAGAAATAGCCAGTGAACTAATTTTCAGAATGTGTTTATGTGTCATGCATAATGGATAAAACAACTAGTTAGAATATCAAAAATATAAATGTAATTTTCTTAATTAAAATGTCAGTCATGCAACTATGCCAAATCACATTTTAATCAAATAAACCCAGACCTTATAATTAAAGACAAGTACTTCAATTGCAGAATTTTAAATAGCTTAATTGTATATGGAAAATGTGGCTTGAAAATATAAACACAAGACAACTTCTTTTAGTCTTTTTGGTCAGCCTATTAAGAAGGATAAAAGTCTTGCATGTATTTGAGATTAGATACAGCATTAATTGGCAGCACTTTGTCACAATATCCCATTTAAGTAGTCTTGACTGTTCTTGCACAATAAACAACATTGTGTTTCTTTCAGCTTTTTTGAAAGTTTTATTTATATTGGAGAAAAAGCCTCCAGAAGTTCCCCAAATCTCCAGGAGACATGAGATATTTAATACAATATCCACCTCAGTAACTCAGTGATCACGTATTTCACCTATTTGTTCTAAATTCCCTTTTTATTTTTTTAAAGGCAGTCTTCCAGCAGCTACAAACATCATTAATTGACTTTTCTTGAACCAAGGTTCTTATTAACAAAATATAAATTAGATAACGGTTATTAGTGCAGCAACAACAATGAGATGAGTCTAGCCATAACATGTCAGTAACATGAAAAATGCTGGGTTTTTTGGTTTGGAGTTTATCTGTGTTTTCAATCAGGCGTAGCCAACTTGAGCAAGTAGTTCTTGTGGGCAACAATTATGGGTTTTACTTATGTGTTTGATTTGTATTTGGGTCTTTTTTTTTCCTTATTTGATGACCAAGGCACACACAAATATTTGTCTCGAGCCTAAAGCCCTGAAAGTATGCCATTCTTTAGCTGGTGAAATTCTAATCTCATTTTATTATGTAGTCAATGAGCTGCTGAGAGTTGCCTTGGCTTGTTAACATGATAGCAGACAGATGAGAAGAAATAAAAAGTACTGGCCTGTGAAAGCCAAATCAAAGAGCCAGATTGAGGAGATTCTCAAGTTACCCAGGTGAGGCCCTCCGTGCCTAGCTGATGACCCAGCTAATGGTCAGAATGCTGTAGGTTCCATTTGGATGATCCAAATGTTAAAACATGGGACTTCGATGTCTGCATAAAAGGCAGAGAATTTGCCTTTTCTTTGTAAGCTTACTATACAATAAACAAAAGACTGGTATTTGATACTAACCAAACATGGAGAAGGAACAGACAATAACATTGGATGAATATATTCAAGATACAAATCTTTATGTGGCATTGAAAAAACTTCAGGATCCTATGTTTCTGTATCACAGATTTTTAATTCTCCTTGAGGTTAAACCTACTGCCATTTACCAAAAAAAAAAATACTCATTTCCATAGACGTATAACAATATAAATTGCCTGAAAATGGGATACTGCTTTCATGCAGTGAAATATATTGATAAAATAAGAGAAAGCTACAGCTATTTTTTTTTTTTTAATGATTATAGGTTTTAAGAGAAAGGGTATGTGACAACACTCTGAAGAAATATTTTAGGTGTTGTAAAAACACTTGTATCTGGGAGCATTGAAATCTACAGACTGATATTTCCTTTTTGTTTTCTTTTTCAGAGCAACTGCTTACTGGACATTTAAGCTTTATAGTCAGCTGCTGTAAAAATAAATGCCCTTTAATTTTTAAATTGAATTATAAAGCCAAAAAATCCTATTGCTCTATTTATCTTATTTTGTTGTTTACATTTGACTTTATAATTTCTTTCACTTGAAAGATTTTAACCTTAAAGGAAACTTTACTCTCAACGTTTATGACAATTCATAGATCATCAAATTGATTATCATATTTTCAATGTTAAATATTACTTCATAAGTCTATTTACAACCTTCAGAATAAGAAAGTCAGCTATGAAATACCAAGCCTTGACTAGTAGTGCCACCTAGCATCACAAAGAAAAAGTTGTTCAACTACTTTGCAAAGCATTGGAAATTTATCAGATCATCTAATATACTATCTCCTTGATCCTTAATCCAGAGGAAAATAAGCAGACATGATCAATTAGAAGAAATGTACACAAAACCTATATATTTTGAGAGACAATATACTACATATTATGAATGTTCGTGTTTTAGGAAGATGCAGTTATGAGAGGTAGCAGTAAGATATAATTCCTGGTTTGCTGACTGACATGCTATCACTTTTTCCTACAAGTTAAGAAAATATACTGGGATTCAAATGAATAAAAATAATGTTTGTGTACTGAAATATTGGCTATGACCTAATTTATAGAATAAAAGTAAGTCATTCATAAGTATCAGCATTTTGAATACTGTGGCGACTAACAACTGATTGAGACCTGCTAGTGTTTTGAGTAATGAATTTAGAAACTTTGGAATATAATATAATGCTAATAAAGATATCACAGGCTCAAGCCTGAATGGAATTGAGGACAACAATTCCAACCGTCTCAGTTAAGATGCTTCTTATTGGTGATAAGTGAATAATAAGAGAGTAGATGACTCATGTCAGACCCATTTCTCTCACAATTCAGATGGACTTAGCTGTGAGATAGGGCAAGTCCTCAAATAAGACCATTTCTTTCAAAGTCATTTTATAATCACTTTGATGAGAAGAAAATCACTAATTCTTGGTCACGGCCACTGTATGTGTGGAGTCTACATGTTCTCCGCATGTGTACATGGGTTTTCTCTGGGTAGTTTGGTTTCCTTCCACATCCCAAGGAAGTTCACATGAGGTTCACTGGTGTGTCTAAATGGTTCCAAAGTGAGTGAGTGTTGGGGTGTGTGTGGGTGCACCCTGCAATGTGACGGCTTCCTGTCCAGGGCAGTTCCCACCTTGCGCCCTGAGCTGCTGGGAGAGGATCTGACCACTGATGACCCTAAACTGGAATAAGCAGGCTGGAAAATGAATGCTTATTATAAAATAAAAGTTCATAAAATCTATGATAATTATATAAATGCATGACAAAAGAATGCAATAGGAAAGTGCTCAGGAAGCCCACTGTATTTATTTCTGAAGGAGATGCTCCTTACAGTTTTTGCTTTGCTAACATTTCTTCCTTGATTTAACACACCACCACTACAACTGCCATCACTCACTGATTCACCAAAAATTGGGTAAATATTTATCCTGTTTTCATTAATATTTCTTAAATGTATAGGTGGATCACAATTACTTCAATGTTTAATATTAAAAGTGTTTTGGGTCTTTATTTAGAAGTTTAATGTGTTTTTGTGACCAGAAATATGCCATTGGAACTTAACTCTTATTTATATCAATTAGCCTATGGTAAAGTGGGTTTCATTCAAGCTTGTCCAACCCACAGCTCATGGGTCACATGTGACCTAGGACTGCTTTGAATGCAGCCTGATACAACTTTGCTAACTTTCTTGAAACATTATGAAATGTTTTTGTGATTTTATTTTTTAGCTCATCAGCTATCATTAGTGTTAGTTTTTATGGTTGGCCCAAGACCATTCTTCCTCCAGTGTGACTCAGGGAAGACAGAAGATTGGACACCCTTGATTTCCAACAACTTGCTTAAAGTTGATGTCTCCAAAACCTACTGATGACATTAAATGAGGACTTACTATAACAAAACTTAAGTGGTTATCTTAGAAAATGGGGAAAACCATTGAACACAGGTCACACTCTGGGGCATACTCCTCTGGGAGTGGTCAGCTACTCAAATTAAAATATGGCAACAGAAAGGCTAACTCGAGCTTCTTTCAAACCAGTGCCCAGGTGTGCAATATCTAACGAGTGGGACTCCAAAGGCAAATAACCTTGGCAGAAATAGGAGGATTTTCAAGATTTCAATTAGGTTAGGTTTAGAACTAAAATGGAACTGCAATACCTTTCATAAAGCGAAAGGGTGAATGCAGCAATATACACTAGGCATCAGTATGTCTAAAGACAAGTGACATATAATATCCCAAACATACCAGACTTTAGCAAAAGTACTCTTCAACTCACCTTTTAAGAGGTAAGATGGCATAATGGTGAGGAGTACGATTTTGCAAGCTTCCTGCCTCACCAATTGCTAGCTATGTGATATTGGACAAGTTAGATCAGTTGTCTGCAACCCAGTTTCCTGTGAAATGGACAACAGGGATATGACTGAATGAAATGAAAACACTCAGCATTGCTGTAAACATCTACTAAAAATGTGTTATTATTATTTCATTATTGCTCCTCTCTTCTCAGGTTAGGTTTTGACACTGAATTCTTTCAGTGCCATTTCACCAGCTGGAAACCTCTCTGGCTGATGGCACCTCTACCTGGGCTTCACTTGTGTCTGCTGGGCTTGCTCTGCCCACTTGGCCTAGCAGGCTGCGCTCGGTTCACTCCCCAGCCCGAATCCCACAATCACCATGGCACTTATGCTCAGCTCATAGCAGGACCAGGCGTGCTGTAAGTGGCTTCTGTGGCTGGGTGTCAGCACTCAGACAAGGGGGTATGGTGGTGCCCTGAAAACTTGGAGATGCCAGCAACCACAGAGCTCCAAGGGGTGTTACAGCTTCTGCTTGGGGAGTCCCAAGGTCTGAGAACCCAGAAAGTGTTACAGCTGTCATTCATTCCCACTGCCTTCAGCTTCAGGGAACAAGGGTGTGTCACAGCTCTTTCTGTCCTGCCACCTGCAGCTGAGCAAATGGGGGCATGGGGCACCCAGCAGCTTTCTCTCCCCTGTTGCTTGGTGAGTGGGAGGGAGGGTTACAGTGTTATAGCTCTTCTTGCACCTTCCATTTGGTGGGTTCTGGGTTCTTGTCCCATGACCAAGAAGAATGAGATTACATGGACACCAGAGAGAGAGAGCATGGCAGGGGAGAATTTTATTGACTGACAGAGAAGCTTCTGAAAACGACAGGGAATCTGAAGTGAGTAGCCCTCTGTGTGAGAGGGGGCCTGAAAGCAGGTAGCCATCTATGTAGCTGAGTTCAGGTTTTTATAGGGTTGGAATGAGGAGGTGCAGGCTGTAGGTAGCCTTTGGAAAAGGTAACATTCCATTGGTTAAAGAGCATTATTCAGAGACAACCAATCAGGAAACAGTGGGCAAACAAGAATAGAAGTTCACACACTGGACTCTATCCAAAACCAGCAGTTCGGTTTTCAGTCTTCAGGCTGTCTTTAGCTTGAAGGCCAGGTTTCACAAGGGACCCATGCCTATCTACCTAGGAATTTGTCTGTCTTCTGATGCGATCAGTTTGTCTCAGGAATGCCATGATTCTGGGTCTTTAGGTAGAGAGTCTTAAAAGAGCTTCAGCAAAACATGACGGGGAAGCTAGCCACTCACCACTAATATGCAAGCACATAGTTTCCAGCCTAATGGAACTGAGGAAATAGCACTGATATAATAAATATGGGATATTTGTCACCAAAAGATAAAATTATAACATTTTAACATATTTTCTATGCAACAGTCATATATTTTATATATATTAGCAAATATATTCAATATGTTAATTCATACGCATTAACAAATATATTCATGTGTATTAACAAATTTAATATGTGATCAATCTAATCCTTTTTCTAAACTTTAGATTATAGTTTAGCACAAGATATAATTAGCTGATATCAATAATATTTGTCACTCATAATTTTTTCCTCCAGGACACAAGTTTTGGTGTCAGCAAAATGAAATACCTCTCGAATCTGTAATACAAGCATGATCCAGTCTTAAACAAGAACCACTCCTATTATGACAACTATAACTCTTCCTCCTTTGAAAGTTTACTCAGATTCTGAATTATGGATAATTACAAAGAAGCTTGGTGAAGTCACATAGAGGAAGACGGTTTCATTTTTCAAATTCCCAGTGAAAAATAAGTAACACAGCATCACAGAAGGGAAAAGATTCTGTCCCAGAGGACGGTGCCAGGACTTTAGCTTACTTCTTTTGCTTCCGTGTTTGGTTGTCTTTGGCCATTTCTCAAGATGTGTAAGCATCTGATGTATTAATAAAAGCACTTTATTTGCAACCCATATTAGTTCTGATTTATTACACATATCCCCAGTTATGATTTTCAGTGGCCAAAATAAGAAATTTTGGAGACTGTAGAAATTTTTTTTTCTGGTCTCCAGATTTGGACTAAAGGAGAGTGACCGATACAAGTCATGGGACCCTGAGAATGGGAAGGAGAGGCACTGAATTAAATATCACTAGCAGAGATTCAAGAATATGAGAATCCCTAGTCCCAACTCTACCATTCCATAATCTTAATCACATGAATGGAAATAACAACGTAAGAATACAGTTTACTGGCTGGGCGCGGTGGCTTATGCCTGTAATTCCAGCACTTTGGGAGGCCGAGGCGGGCGGATCAGGAGGTCAAGAGATCAAGACCATCCTGGCCAAGATGGTGAAACCCTGTCTCTACTAAAAACACAAAAATTAGTCAGGCTTGGTGGCAGGTGCCTGTAGTCCCAGCTACTCAGGAGGCTTAGGTGGGAGAATGGTGTGAACTCGGGAGGAGGTGGAGCTTGCAGTGAGCTGAGATCATGCCACTGCACTACGGCCTGGGTGACAGAGTGAGACTCTGTCTCAAAAAAAAAAAAAAAAAAAAAAATACATTTTACCTTAATAACAGGGAGTCATTTGAAATATGGGACTTTTTTCCAGGCATTGTAGGGCAGGCATGATAGCAAGCACTTACATTTAGAAATGAGAGCCTTGAAAGCTGATATACTTAACTTCACCAAGTTCCACTTGCTTTCTAATCTTATTCTCCCTTTTCCTACTCCTCTGCTGATAAGACATAAAAGAAAGCTAATAGACCCATTTCCAGGGAGTGGCCTGCTTGGATAGTATTTTGGAAATTTTAGATATCTTTCATCTAAGAGCAGGAAAGCTTAAGGATGTAAGTCTGTGGTGGAGAGCTACAAAATCAAATATAACTTGGTTATTTTCCCACTATGAAGAGTCACTATGAATAAAGTAAACTTGGATATTAGCTCAAGTTTGAAGGCTCTTTTTATTGTTTTGTTAATGACCTTGCACTTCTGTTGGCAGCAATGGAGGCCTTAGAAGAGGTTTCTGGGGGCAGTCATGAAACAGGATCACATAGCTTAAGTGAGTATTCAAATAGTTCATAGATGTGACATAATTCTCAGTAAATTTTTCAGAAATTGGTTTTGGATTGAGGAATAGCTGAATTTGAATTTATCCATGGCTCTTTCTTCTCCAAATTTTATCATCAGACTTTCTGTTAACTTTATTTTTATGGTAGATTGAATAACTGACCCCAGTATTTCCTCCTTCCCTTATCTGTACACTTTGACATGTAATTTTGCAATTCTTTCCCCTAGAAGTGCTGTCTTTTCATACTGCATGGCTTGGCTTTGAGCTCAGTCATATGACTTGTGTTAACCAATGGAATGTGGCTGAAATAACAATTTTTAAATATATGTTAAACTTCTGCTGTCACCATGACAAGAACATACTTAAGGTAGGCCACCAATATGCAAAGAATGAGTAGCACGTGGAGAAAACCTAAACACATCCAATGGCTTTAGACCAACTCTCACTAAATCAAGACTAATGAGCTTCACTCCAGCTGACTTACAGATATGAGAGGAAAAAAGTTTTGCTATTTTATGTCACAGAGTTTTGGAGTGGCTTGCATGTGTCCTTAACTGATTTACCTTTTTTGACAGTTTCCATTTTCTAAACTTTTAGGTCCTCTTTATGTTTCCTTTAATTTCTCTCCACTTCTCTCATGTTTAAGATTCAACATCATAATCTTTTAAAATAATTTAAGTCAAGTCAATAATCTATTAAGATTTTATTTTTGTTAGTTTGTTTAAGAGATATATTAACACTATAAAAATGTACTATCAGTATTGTCCAAAGTAGGCAATGTTTACAATCATGTTATAATTATTATCAGTATAAATATTGCCTAGATGTTTGAAACATGTTTTTTCAGTTAAACATGCATGTTTTTTCCTAAGAAACTGTCATCAATAGATACTACATGTATATGTGAGATGTTACTAAGAAATTCATTACAGTTTTTAACATGAATTAAATCAATCTTCGAATTATAAAATTTGAGTAACAATTTGATGTATGTAATTTGAGTAACAATTTCAGGTATGTAACAATTTGATGATTATAAGAAAGACAATTAAATATCAGATAAGGAATTTACCCAATACCTGATTTTTAAGAAAAATTAAGAAACTTAAAGCAAGTAAGAAACCAGTGCAATTCCTAAGAAAAACACAGCAGGTAATTACAATTTAATTTATATTTGGTATAAGTCATATGTGATTTACTTTCACCATCTCATACATTTTCAAAAACTTATAATCTTTACACTACTCTAAACTTCATTCATTGAAACTTTTATTACGGACATATTTACACTAGATCCTAGATCACCTTGTATCTTATTTTTAAATGTGTTGAATTTTGCATATTCATCTTTTTATGTGCTTCATTATATGTTTAAATTGTAGACATATATCTTATAGGATATCTTGTGAATAATTAGAAACAATGCAGAAATCTCACTTCCTTTATTCTAATTCTCATATCCTCTTTTCTGAATGACTACCTTAATCTCCCAGATATTCTTTGAACCTGCAGTCTCATAATGCTCTAATATGTGTTCAATGTTCCCAAGAGAGTTGTATTTCTAGAATAATAATATGAACAAGTCATTTTCAGGTGTCAATTTTAAAAGAATCTTTCCATTACCTATGCAATGAAGTTAAAAATATTTGACTGTGTTAACAAAAAAAAGATATTATATATTCTATCTAATGTTCTAGCCTCAGGTTCTACCTCTTTCTTTTCAATAAAGCTTTCTAATGGCAGTTGAAAATATTTCTAAGTGAAACAACATAGATTTGAGAACAGTAGGTGAATATCTTCTTAAATCATATCATTAATGTTAATTAAATGATCTATATCAGAGTAGAGAGAAATTTCTAGTAATATGTCACAAGACTTCACTGATAACTCTTTCTATTTGAAACAGTTACTTGAAAGATATCATTGCAAATTGCAGATGCTGGAAAACAGAAAAAACTTAGTGACCATAATGAATGATTACAAGATAAATATTAACTGGAAGGATTTTGAATAATGAATATAAAACACTACTGATAGGTCCACAAACAAACATGTACAAAATATAGTACACAGGTGAATAAAGCTTACTTGTTTAGTTGAGAGCTAATGAGCAGCCTGCATTTCTACTAGGTTCTGGGGTAAAAGGTAGAATACATCATCACCCAGTGCTCAAGGAGCTTTTAGTCTTGAAAGCAAACAATTAGGAAAAAATTAATATAATTTCTTAATCAAATTTATTCCTTGCTTACATTAAGAAAAACATGATAAGAACTTGAGTAATGTATTTGTACGCCTCACTTAAAGAATAATACAGATAAAGTCAATCCAGACAAGTACAATCAGGATTATGAGGAGAATTTGAATAATATCAAATGAAGAATTGCTGTCTTGTTTACAGAAGTGAAAACTGGATGAGATGCTAAAAAATAACAATAATGGTAATGATAATATAAGGAAATAAAAATAATTAACCCTAATTGAATATTACCTATGTACCAGGCATTCCATTATGTTAAAATTATATAATTCTGTATTTGGTGATTGGTTGCTTTTTTAAAATTTTTCATTTTGTGAATGAAGAAATGAGGTTTGTCTTGTATAGTAATTTGTCCAAGGTCACTAAATTATGAGTTGACTCTTCAAACCTAGGTCTGTATCACTCCAGAACTTGAGTTATTAAACATGATACTGCCTGATATTGTCATTAGTGGGTGTTACTGAATATCTGAGAAACTAATATGTATTAAAAAATTAGAATTTTTCTATAATAGAGTATCACATATATTATGAAACTCAATTGTTATAGAATATGGAATAAAGAGTATAGAATATCAAATTACATATGATACATATGATACTCTGTTGTAGAAAATAATGTAGAATAATTTGGCACAGAAAATCTAAGTTTATGATTAGTATCTGTTACTTGCTAGGTACATAACTTTGAACCAACTACTATCTCTCTGAATCTCAATTTCTTTATCTAAAAATAGATATAATAATAACTAAATTATACTATAAGGCTAATGTGCAGATCAATACTATAAAAGGAACATAGATGACAGGATTTTGAAAAAATTTCAAAAGGTACTTTTAAAATGCTTATTTGTATTACTATTGTAATCACTAAAACCAAGCAAGAATTAATGGTTAAAAGCCATAAGTAATAATTTATGTATAAACCTTTAAAGATTAGAAGTCTTCTATGCAAATGTGAGTTCCTGAACTTACATCAAGGAAAGTATTCAAATATCGCAAAGATGACTATTTGATTGGGCTATCAGAGAAGAAATGTAGGCATCAGATGAGTGTTCACAAGTTTTGAAAACACTTTTTCTTTCATCGTACTTTTTTGAAAACAGTTTATATGTATTTATATAACATGTTTTCTATTATGTAAGTAGACTTTTGTTTGGAGAAAGCCATTTCAGTTATCTTTATCTTCCTTAGAGCAATGAAGTAATATACAAATCATTTCAGGGAAAAAACATCTAAGAAAGATTTGTGACTCTCCCTTCCCATTATGCTTTTACAGAGATAGTCTTAGCATGAAAAATATGTTATTCATACATCTCAGAATAAAATCATGTTACTTTACTTGCCATTTCAATTATATTTTTAAATGATTGATTTTGAGTTTCAGTGTAAAGATTACATCAATTTATATTCTCTGATGAATTCTTATTTTCTTGAAATGTTTGCTAGTTATGTTATTATAGTAGTACACAGTGTAGCATCTAGTTCAACTTTCAAGGTATATATTTTACTTTGGTGCCAAATAGTGAGAAATAGTTCATTTATTATACATTATATTGAAAATTCTGGTTTATCTTTCCAATTTCCGATTTTTAAGCCAATTGAGAGAAATATTAGTCCATTAATGATAGATACAGATGGTGTCCATCTGGTATCCATCTTTAACTCTAAGAATGGAAGCATAAGGACACACTGAAACATTAGACTTTCAAAATTAGATGCAATCTAACAGCTCAAGGAAAATGTTATTGGATCCATTATAATTTTTTTCTAATACTCATATTTCAAACAAGATAGAGGATAATTTTTTTTCTGAAAATGAGTTGTAATTTTAAGTCCACAATTTTTTCCCACTCTAAACCCAATAACAAATATCAACATCATTAATACAAACCAATTTTTCACTTATGGCTTATCTCAAAAATCTATTGGTAATCATCAACATGTGGACATCTTCTGGATTTTTATTTCTTGTGTATTAACTCTTTGCCTATGGAAAATTCAAGTATTTCAGACTGGAATGTAACTAAATAAAAAAAAAAAAAATCAGTGCCCCATAAAAACCTTACTTTGCATTGGGTCCTAGAGAGAAAAATTATCTTGTTTCTCAGTCAGTGTCACTAGTCATAATTATGACTTAAATTTTCTTGGGTTTATTTTCCCAAACTAGAATATGCCGTTGTAATGCCCTTCAGGGATACTGTAAAGATATAAGGATGATTTCAAAACCAATTTAGGCACTCCTAGAGGAAATGTTAAATACAAAGATACACCATGCATTTAATAAGAAAAACAATAATAAACATTTCAGAAATAAAATGTAAAAAACATTAATAAATAATTTAAGCAAACACATTCATGAAGACAATGTATAAAATGCAGAATGACAATAGCAATAAAAGCTTTGGTAAATTTAATGGCGATGTTTTTAAAAAATATCTAAAGGAAATAATATATTCTATTCTGTTGTCAGTGAAAACTTTTTAAATTGTTAGATTTTTATATAGACTTTCTCATGCATATATACTGGCTTCTATTAACAATGTTGCTGCTAAATTTAGATTCTGCTTCTGTGTGTTTGGGGTGGGGGGGTATGTGTGTGTCCTTCAGTTCTTTATGCTGAAAAATGTTAAAAGTTATTTTTTCACCCAATATTACAATATCTTAAAAATATATAATGTTTTCTAGTTTTATGTCATGTACATGTCACTGTGTATGATGATTACATAATTTTTTAAAAATGTTGTACTTTTAATTTTTGTGGGTACATAGTAGGTATGCATATTTATGGGGTACATGAGATATTTTGGTACAGGGATGCAATGCGTAATAATCACATCATGGAAAACTGGGTATCCAACCCTCAAGCGTGTATCCTTTGTGTTACAAACAGTACAATTATACTTTTAGTTATGTTGAAATGTACAATTAAATTATCATTGACTATAGTACCCCTGGTGTGCTGTCAAATACTAGGCTTTATTAATTCTTTCTAACATAGTTTATTTCTCAATATTCTCTCCACCTTTTGAAAATCTAAGAGGTATTTATAAGAAATTAAAGCATTTTTAAAAATGAAGTTATAAAGGCTTATTCTTGAGAGCTTTTAAAATTAGGTTAATTACATCAAATTTCTTTACCCTCCACAGATTTCACTTCCCTTACAACCTCTCTCTCTCTCTATCTCCCTTTCTCTCTCTCTCCCTTTTGTTTTTGTAGAGACAGGGTCTCACTGTGTCAGCCAGGCTGGTGTCAAACACCTGACCTCAAGCAATCCTCTTGCCTTGGCCTTCCAATACAGGCATGAGCCACCACACCCAACCTTATACTTTATCTACCGGAAGTTGCTTCCATTTTTCCTAATGTGTTATTTTTTAACAAATTATTTTTTGTTAATAATAAAACAGAATCTACCAGATGACACAAGTATCAATGTATAAATACATATACGGAACCATAGATTTTGGAATACCATATAACAAAAGAGACCATAGAAACCACCTAGATTTTTTCCAGCAAATATCTGAATGGCGTCTAAAATTTTTATTGCATACATCAGAAATATAGGAGAGAAGGAGAAATAGAAATAAATGAGCTGAGTCCCAGATTCTTGCTAATGAATGGGAAGAAATAAAGTCAAAACCCTGGATATTGTTCCCTCCTGGGTCCGGACTGTCGTTGGGAGATGTTGATTAGGTCCAACACCTACCTACCCTTTATAGATAAAGAAATTACGTTCCAAAGAAGTCATGTGACTTTCACAAAGCCATACAGAAGGTGAGCAGCACATTCTTTCACTCATATACTACATATAGCTGTGAAAAGAACAGAAAAATTAAAATATTCTGATGAAAGACTTAAAAAAAAAAACACACAAAAGCTTTTCTATTAGTTTGTTGTTCCTTGCATCTGTTGTATTTAGGATAGTGTATGCCATATACCAAGTAGTTAGCAAATATTTCCTGAAAAGATAAAGAAAATAAATACAAATATACAGAAACATTGCTTCCTTTAGGTAACACTTACCGCTGAATCCTTAGAGCAACACTGTATGTTTATTCTTAATTATAATAAACATGAATCACCAGAAAAACATCAAGTTTCAGTCAGTATCTTTTTCTCTTTTTTTAATGAAGAAGACGTTACAGTATATTGAAAACAATTTTTTTGAAAATGATTAAAAACTCTTAAATTTACTTAAATGTGAAAATTATCTCAAAAGTCTATTATGCTATAAATCTTCTATAATAGAGGTAGAACAATGAAATATGATAAACATGTTTAATATAAATTGTAATTTATAATTATTATTATAACTCTTTTAAGTTTTAGATACAAATATTAAAAACTGCTGTCAACACTTGGCATTCTACATAAAACACTATCATTAGGAAAACTATTTTGCTATTATGCTTTGTATGTTTTTGTTTGTTCTTTTGTTTTCTAGTATAACACTTTATTCAATGGTAGGAATTTCTACCTACTCATAAATACTTAAGATATGAAATGATTTATTACTTTAAAAAATAATAAAAAGAAATAGCTCATTAGTGATATGCTTAACTTCCAAAAATTATAAATTAATGGAAATTGTGCTAAAGAGATGAAAATGTGATTTCATTTTGACATATAGTTTTATGAAAAAAATTAAGGCACATCTAAGTAGAATATGAAAAATATATTATGGAAGGTGAGGAAGAAGAAGAGGAAAGAAAGAAAGCTGAAAAGTAGGGCAAACAGGAAGAGACAAAATTATGAAGAAAATATTTCTGACCTCATAATTTTATAAATCAATATTGTAATTAGATGAACATCTAAAAGAACAGCATTTATTAAAAATTAAAATCATGAAAGAAAAAAAGGTTTTCTTTTTTTTAAAAAAAAAAAGAGCATAAGAACAAAATAAGCTACTCCCCTCAAAAAGTGCAGATGATTCCTGAAGCTTTTGAAAATGTAAATCCAGGAGGAAAGACCTAAGCAACTAGGTGACCTAATTCCATGTCCTGAGTCTGACTTTTCCTGGCTCTATGATCTTGGCAAGTGAGAGGACTTCTCTTCACTTGACTTTTTTTTATCTCTACAAAGGGAAAATTACAATACCCAACTGATAAGAAAACTGTAGGTTTAAATAAAGTGGTTATAATATTTTAAAGTTTAAGGGGTGAAACAAACAGCTTAAAAGAATCTGAAACATAATAAGCAGTAAATATTGTTGATATTATTTAATCTTTAACCTCAAATTGAAATTTTGAGACGAAAAGTCAGAAGATTGTCACAAAGCTAACAAAAGCAGTGATTCTGGATTCTTTGCTCGTAACCATTACGTAATTCAGCCTCCCTGAAACTAGAGATAACAGGAAAATTGTTACCAGGGTCCTTTCTTCCAGGGCTTCCATGATTGTGGCCTGTCACTTCCAAGATGGCGGCAAGCCTCTTGTTCTCTGACCTGGGGTTCTTGGCCTCACAGATTCCAAGGAATGGAATCTTGGGCCATGCTGTGAGTGTTACGGTTCTATTAGAAGCCCTGGGTCACGGAAGAGAACGGTGGAACTCAGCGACTAGTGTTCAGCTCAATTAGGACGAACCCAGGCACTTAGCCATGCAGGAACAATGGCAAGTCTTTAGCCAGATCAGGAGTGGCAATGGGTGCCTCCCTGGATCAGGAGCACAGCAGACACCTTACTAGATCCAGAGGGATGGAAGTCAGTGGCAGGTCTGCAAGGGTGGCAAACAGCAGCAGTAGACTGTGAGCGAAAGCTCAGCTTGAGAGATAACAAACACGGACCAGAAGAGTGTGCAGTTGCAAGATTTAATAGAGTGAAAACAGAGCTCCCATACAAAGGGAGGGGACCCAAAGTGGGTAGCCTTTGCAGCTGCAATGCCTGGGTTTATATCCTGATCATTGTCCCTCCCCTTGTGCTCTCAAGTGATAGATGACTGGCTATTTCTTTACCTCCCGTTTTTTGCCTAATTAGCTTTTTAGTGAACTCTCTTTACTACCTGATTGGTTGGGTGTGAGCTAAGTTGCAAGCCCCATGTTTAAAGGTGGATGCGGTCACCTTCTCAGCTAGGCTTAGGGATTCTTAGTCGGCCTAGGAAATCCAGCTAGTCCTGTCTCTCAAAATCAACCTGAGCTTTATGTAGGTAAAACACACAAACCACCCAGATAGGTATTTGACAGGTGTGACTGGGGATACAACAGGGCAGTTGCTCCATATTTGATACAATTTATCCTAATTATTTATAGAATGCCAATGACATACCACCAACTGTACAGTGGTGTTAAGAGTGGAACTGATGGCCTCTACGTGTGGTGAACCTCCTTTTCACAGGAAACTTGATGTGATGCCTGTGTCAGAGGCATTTGAACCAGAGTGACTCCATCTTGAGTGAGAGCTAGGAAAAACGAGGCTGGGACTTGCTGGGCTGCATTCCCAGAAAGTGGACCACTATCTGACGGAAATCGCATAGGAAAGGAGATAGGGCCACATGTCCTGAAAGATTCCTGGCAACTCTAAAATGTTCTGAAAAGCCATTCAACTCAGGTTATATATGACCTCTTATTTTTTGTAATGCAAATTAAGTTAACATCATATACAGCATTAAAAGACTCTCCAAATATCTCTAAAGAACCAGTTAGTTTAGAAACCATAAACACACTAATTATATGCAAATATACGATTTTATCTATTCCCTGAAGCAGGTATAATCTATGATTGGTAATAGTTAGCTAATAGGCCTTACACTATGAATGTGAAAATAAAATTAAAAAAAAAAATCTGGAGGGCGTTATGAAGACTCCTCAGACTTCATTAATCCAGATGTTGCTTTCCTAAAGTTAGTAATATTTTATTGAAGAACAAATTTTTCTGATGGTGCAACTACCCAACAGACATTCCTCTTTCATCAGAAAGTCACTTGGGGTATTTCTACCTGCTCACCCTTTTCTAGGTGAAAACCAGCAATTTCTCCTTCTCACAGATAAAAACTGCCAATAGATAAGACCTATCAGTCTGAAGTGACTAGATTTATACCATCTGTTAGCTCACTCCTTTCCCTCCTTACTGCGTGCTTACAGAAAGTAAAAAAAAAAAATGTGGGTATATGTGTTTTCTTTTTTCTTCTGTCCCCCTCCCCACTACCTCCCACACACACCCCCATGACCAGTAAATATGTGTGTGTTTTCAAATGCAAAATACAATGACATTTCAAATTAAATGCCCTTTAGAGACAAATTTACCCATTTGAGTTCTGCCTACCGCCTGGGGCTACTAAAAACCAAAACAGGATGTTTTTCTCAAAGGAGTGACTGGCTTACCTTATTTTTTCATCATAAAGAGCAACCACCCACCTGGGTGTCACTATTTTTCTCCAGAGGAAGAACAATTAAGTTTCAATTTAGGTCACTTAAATCTCCAAGTTTAAAAGTCCTTCAAAAAACCTGATGGTTTTCAGGAATCTCTGACAACTGTTACACGCAATTTCTGATGTTTGCCATTCCTTCACAAGTGTCTCCAATACCCCAAATTAGTTGTACTCTTTTGTCATCATTTTAAGAATAATTTAGGGCTACTGATTTATTTAAGACTAAATCCCAGCACTGTTTATTCAGAACTCTCTAACAAAAAATAATGAACTCCTATAGTGTTCTCTAAGAGTGGATGTTATTGTTTTCCCTTTGCAGAAGAAAAAAAAAAAGATACAGCAACAATAGCTGGCTATTCTAAAGTCACAGAGCAAATCAGGAAACAATACACCATTTCTGGCATTTTTTTAAAATTGCTTTTTTAGACAGAGTCTTGCTCTGTTGCCAGGCTGGCGCAATCTTGGCTCACTGCAACCTCCGTTTCCCGGGTTCAAGCAATTCCCCTGCCTCAGCCTCCCAAGTTAGCTGAGACTACAGGTACATGCTACCACACCTGGCTAATTTAATTTTTTTGTATTTTAGTGGAGATGGGGTTTTACCATGTTGGCCAGGATGGTTTTGATCTCCGGACCTTGTGATCTGCCCACCTCAGCCTCTCAAAGTTCTGGGATTACAGGCGTGAGCCACCGCGCCCAGCCAATATTTTTTTAAATACTGAAAAACTTTGAAGAAAAAGTTCTTAAGGTTTAAGATCTAGTTATAAGGCAGGATTCAGGATCTACTCTAGTGTAGAAAAATAGATAACTTTCTCAGCCTTTCTGATTTTTATTTTTAACATTTTTGTTATTATTAAAGTATTCCAGCTTTTGTAAAGTTTTAGGAAAGCCTTCCTGAAGAGATCAGCAAATTCTGTCTGCAAAGTCTTTTGAATCTTTGGTTAATAAGAGCAGAAATCTGAATCCTTGCCTCTGTTGCTGCCACTTCCCAGCCACGTTCAGTCTTGCAAAACTGGTAATTTTACCATAGTGGGTCCGACCATGAACACAGAAAGCTACCAGATAGACAGACTCAGGGGTTAGGTGGAAGTTGAGAAAAGAAAATAAGTTTTATCTGAGGAATGCCAAGTCCTTTTCAATTATCAGGCTCAGAGAGACATTAAAATGAGAAAGCAATCATGTCCTGCTTTCAGTCTTTTCAGCTATGTATTCATGTCTTGAAACTGCTTACTATTGCCAGAAGTAGCCATAAATTAACCAATAATGCCACACCTGATACTACAACCCACACCCTATGGCTTAACAATGTATAGCCAATCAATAGTGTATGTAATTTTAATGTAAATTCTTAATAAACAACTCAGGAACTACCTCTTATTTCTCTTTAAAATACCACGTGTAACTGCTGCTAATCAGAGTCTATATTCAGAGAAACTTGAATCTGTTCTCCTGCCTTGCAATCCTCAAGACTGGCACAAAAACTTTCTACTCATATTGATTCTGCCTCAGCTTCTTTTGTTCGGGTCAACACATCTGGCATACGTTGACAGGACTCCCTTTAGCCCCCTGGTGTTTGGCTCTGAAAGTATTACTCCGTAAACTCATAAAATGTCTTCAAAAGTCCCATTGGGTGTTAGGGGTGAGTTCTCCTGAATTTGGAACTCTGACTCTAGACTTTTTATTTGGGCTGTTTTCAAACCCTGTCTTTCCTTTAAGAGTGAAGACTTTGATTTCTTTCTCTGGATATGATATTCAGGGAAAGAGCTCTGCAGAGAAATGCCTTTTTTTTTTCCTGCCTTTCTTTCACAGTGCAGGTTCTAGTCAAGTCTGCTCAAGGTTTTTCCACCTCTATCTCATAGCAGAAGTTTGGATCAAAGGCTTGGCAGTTACGGACTACCATAACAGTTGCACAGCATACTTTTAAGATTGCAACTGTTTTCTATTACTTGAAAATTCAGACTTAGACTTTATTTGTGACCAATATTTGTTAGTTTCTAACTGAAGTGTACCACCTTTTGCTCTTCCAGACAGGTATAATATGAGAGTCTGGGTCCCCCGTATCTTGAGCGCTCTGCTATCACCTAATGGTTAGGGATAGTCCAAGATACATTAAACTTCAACCTTAAAA
The DNA here is from genome assembly GCF_009764315.1 of Trachypithecus francoisi. Lineage (NCBI taxonomy): Eukaryota > Metazoa > Chordata > Mammalia > Primates > Cercopithecidae > Trachypithecus > Trachypithecus francoisi. The sequence goes on from NW_022681465.1 coordinate 79,871,196, forward strand.
TGTTACAGTCTCACCAATGTACCATAATGTAGCAGCCTCTCATTATGAGGTACCACTCAGAGTTCTTTGTCTTATGACCAAGAGAATTAAGGAGCATGGACACAAAGGGTGAGTGAGGTTGGAGTGGAAGTATAATAAGCAAAAGAAGAAAGCTCTCCACCACAGACAGGGGGCCTGGAAGAGGGTTGCCATTTTTACAGTGAATGCAAAGGCTTTTATAAGTAACTGATGAGGATTGGGTATCTTATTTGCATAAGGTATGAATTTCTGGTAGCTCCACCCTATCCTCATAGTGCACATGTGGACCCTTAACTTGAGTTACTACATATTGCTTTGTTCTCCTTACTGCATATGTGTCAGGTGACAGAGTTTTCCATTGCAGGCATGTCTGGGCAAGTCATCTGTGTAGCCTTTCTTATATTTGCAGCTGTGGGCATGTCTTAGGTAGTAAACCCCCCTGTGCAAGTTCCCTTATCTGTTCCTGCAGGCTATTCTTTTATTTGAAATAATTTAACTGAGGACCCACCCTAACTGCCTGTCTGACCAGTTTCTTCCTTTCTCCTCTCTCAACAACACATCCTCAGCTTTCGTCACTTCTGAAAAGTTCCCAAATTATGGAAAAAAACCCATCTTCAAAATCTGAACACTTTTTTTTTAGAAACACCAGTTGGATTTATGTATAATACATATGAAGCACCCTCTTGTAGTTATCTAGGAAATTAGATATGCCAAGATAGTCATAGGCAACAATGATGAAAAATGGGGATTTTTAAAATACCTAAAATAATGTGTTTGTGTACACCATTGTAAATAGCTGGTTTTAGAACCAGACAAATTGGAGACTTCCAATGGCACCTAAAAATGTCTTTTTAAAGAAATACTTTTTTTTTTCTTTATTTGGGAAGCAGAGGCACTGACCAGCACTTGGCTTTAAAAACTTCTAAAAGAAATCATGAAAAAAATTGCCTCCATTCAAGAGGTAAAGGATATTTGAAATATTAAAAAAGACTTCAGAGGCTTTCTCCCTTTTTCCTACAACTGCTCCTTTTCCTTCTACCCGTGTGAGCTCAGTTCATCCCTCTCTACTTGTTCCATTGGCTCCCATGCATCTCATAGGCATGGGAAAGTTTTAGAAAATTCACAATGCACATACTTCTTCTTTTCAGAAAAGGGAAATAAATTTAAATCTAGAACAGAAGAAAAGTGGAACAATGTCAGAATAGGAATAATATTCCTGTTATGAACATCAAATATCTGAGAAAGGTCTCAGTTAATTTAGAAAGTTTATTTTGCGAAGGTTGAGGATGCATGCCCATGACACAGCCTCAGGAAGTCCTAGTGACATGTGCCGAAGGTGGTCAGAGCACAGTTTGGTTTTATACATTTTAGGGGGACAAGAGACATCAATCAACATATGTAACATGAACATTTATTTGATCTGGAAAGGTGGGAAGACTCGAAGCAAAGGCCAATACAACTTGAAGTGGGGAGGGGGCTTCCAGGTAATAGGTAGATAAGAGGCAAATGGCTGCATGCTTTGGAGTTTCTGATTAGCCTCTCCAAAGGAAGCAATCAGATATGCATTTATTTCAGTGAGCAGAGGGGTGACTTTGAATAGAAGAGGCAGGTTTGCGCTAAGCAGTTCCCAGCTTGACTTTTCTCCTTAGCTTAGTGATCTGGGGGACCCAAGATTTATTTTCCTTTCACACTGTGATTATATAAATGCCAATTCAATATCTTTTTTTTCTAAAGCAGGACAAATGAATGACACTGACTTATTGACCCAATATCAGACAATACTATGTAACTCATATAATGTCATTCAAATGCTAAAATCCAGAAAATTAGCTAAGCAGCATTCCAGCTGAGATCAGGTCTGAAACAAGTTAAAATCCTTAAGATGCTGAAACTGCCTACTTTGGTTCCCCTATATAATTTATTTTTAAAAAACAAAATGAAACAACAACAACAACAACAACCCTTTCCTTTGTGATCTAGTGACTGGGATTCAGCACTTTTACTACTGTAGCCTGGGTTCAATTACTGCTAAGGGAATAAATACCATTTGTTTGAAATTGTTTGAATAATTATTCACTTTTAGAGATACCTATTTGTTTTTTTTTTTTTTGTTTTGTTTTTTTTTTTTTTTTTTTTTTTTTGAGGCGGAGTCTCGCTCTGTCGCCCGGACTGGAGTGCAGTGGCCGGATCTCAGCTCACTGCAAGCTCCGCCTCCCGGGTTTACGCCATTCTCCTGCCTCAGCCTCCCGAGTAGCTGGGACTACAGGCGCCCGCCACCTCACCCGGCTAGTTTTTGTATTTTTAGTAGAGACGGGGTTTCACCATGTTAGCCAGGATGGTCTCGATCTCCTGACCTCGTGATCCGCCCGTCTCGGCCTCCCAAAATGCTGGGATTGATCCTCTTCCCTTCCAAGAACAGCTTGATTTCCTGTCTTTTTCCATTTATGAGGCATATGAGGCTTTTGAGCCTTCATGCATAGATGGTCAGATGAGAAGCTGAGATTATAGAAAACATGGCTGGACATTAATGTGGGTTGGACTCCATTTGCAGCTAGTGAAGCTTCCTTTCCTTGAGATATTTTGTGAGTAGTTTTGGATGTTGTGAGAACTGGTTTTTGCTTATTTGAAGATGCCTCATGCATCCTGGGTTAAGTTATAACCTTGGTTAAGTCTTATTGGTTTTGATCAGTTGCTCAAAAGGGAATCTTTGATTAAAAAAAAAAAAAAAAGTTCAAGAGCCAGGAATATCAGCTGTTTGTCCTGGCTAAAATCTGATAAGAGTTTTGAAACAAAACCTTTTTTTTTTTTCAAAGAGTGCTGTGGTCAAAAGTCACCTTAATTAAAAGCTGATATTCAAGCTCTTCTTTTGTCTTTGCTATCTTTGCTACCACATGAAAAGAGTTACAGGAGAATTCTAATGACTCAGAGTCCTTACAGGACACAGAAAAAGAAACTACAGACCACTTTTTTAAGGTCTTTTTTCTTCCTTGGAGTCTCAAGAATCATGGACAGGTTCCTTTCAGCTCTAAAATCCTGATATTTTTTGTATTCCATTGCCTGATCTCTTTGGCTTTTGAGGTAGCAGAAATTACGTTGTACTGTGAGAGAATACTTGACCTTTGTGTATGTGACGGCTGTTGAGCTATAGGTGAGAGCTGCAGTCTTGGAGGTGGCTAATAGTTGTTTACGACGAATGATTATTAATGCAGGAGGTTACTCTGTGGGTTTTGTTTTGTTTGTTTGTTTGTTTGCATGTTTAGATAAAGGCATAGTTAAACACTTAGATAAATGTCTTTGTAGTGAAGCATACTGTGACAGCATTGCACGGCCCAGTCCCATGGCATTTCACTCTTTGTGGGGACTCTCTTTTCAGAGTAAAAGTGGAATCCTTGATTTTTAAAGATCTAGATGCTTTGCCTTCTAATGGTGCCTGCTTTTCACATATTTAAATTACTAGGCCCTAAAGACTGCACATATATAAATTACTAGGCTCTAAAAAGTGCAAATTCTTTGCTGGCCTTCCTTAATGGGCTCTACCCTGAGCTCAGTGGTCCAGTTGCAAAATAGACTAAGCTAAAAGCTACTAACCTCAATAAAATCGGTCTTCTTATGTAATCCTTTTGTAAATTCCTATGATTTTGTACTACCTTGTTTTTTTTTCCTCTTTTTCTTTTTTGAGATGGTTTAGCTCCTGGCACCCAGGCTAGAGTCCAATGGTGAGATCTTGGCTCACTGCAACCTCTGTCTCCTGGGTTCAAGCGATTCTCTTGCCTCAGCCTCCTGCACAGCTGGGATTACAGGTGTGTGCCACCTTGCCAGGCTAATTTTTGTATTTTTCATAGAGATGGGATTTCACCATGTTGGCCAGGCTGGTCTTGAACTCCTGACCTCAGGTGATCTTCCTGTATTGGTCTCCTAAAGTGCTGGGATTACAGCCATCAGCCACTGCACTGGGCCTGGCATTCTTTTTAATCTTCTTCTACCTATCACATATAAACTTCTTGAAAAAACTTAAATTCTGTCAGTGCTTTGAGGTGTAAATTTGCTACCCGATTTTCCCTAAACATCTGTAAGGACTTTGCCCATGTGTGACAGGTAAACTTTAAGCATTTCTAGTTAGAAAGACACAGTGTGAATACAATTATCCTTTTAAATTAGTGAGTTGCTGGTCTCATGGCTAAAATTTTAAAATCAAAGCTATAAAGTCATTATGTGTTTTTGTCTGTATTATGAGTGAATGTGTAAATATCTGTTTATATATTGCTATATGGCACCATTGATTTATAATACATAAGCACTCATAAATTTAAAAACCTACTCAAATGTTTTTCAAACCTTTTAAGTCAAATTTATGACTTTAATAACTTTTGGTAAATATAGTTTTAAAATTGTTGGTAAAGTGAAATAGAAATGGCTTCAGAATTTCATTTAGACATTTTTGCCTGGGTCTATTGGTAAGTAAAGTTTATACAGTCTCTGTCAAAAGTTTTAAGGTTGTAAAGTTGTTGCTTTTTTGACATTTGTAGATACTTGCTTCATTTATCTGTGAGCTTATGTCTTTTTATTTGAGCTTTTAAATTCTGAGGCCTAGACAAGTGGCCATTGTGAGGCCCAAGGCAGTGCCTGAGCTCCATTCTCCCTGGACAAACTTTGCCACTTGGGCAGGCTGGGATGGGTCTGATATTCCATGCATTGTCTCCAAACCTTTGTCCTTTGTCCTAGGCTCTGCATCTCATGCATAATTAAAATTTCTAACTTTCTAGTGTTTCCACTGGAAATTAGGATAACTAAGAGTTAACATTGTAATATATATGTAAAATTAAAACTACTAGATATAAGAGATACAATTTTATATAATGAATATATAAAGAAAGTAAGATGGAGAGCTAGTCATGGTGACTCATGCTTATAATCCCTATGCTTTGGAAGACCAAGGCAGGAGGATCACTTGAGTCGAGGAACTTGAGACAAGCCTGGGCAACATAGTGTGACCACATCTTCAGAAAAATTGTAAAAATGAGTTGGACATGATGGTGCATATCTACAGTCCTGAATACTTGGTAGACTGAGGCAGGAGGATCACTTGAACCCAGGAGTTCAGGTTACAGTGAGTTATAACACTATTGCACTCCAGACTTTGCCTCTGAAAAAAAAAAAAAAAAGGAAAGAAAAAAGAAAATGTGAAAGTTGAGAGGGGAATTTTTTTCTTTTTAAATGAAAGAGAATGTTGTGTGGTTGTCAAAATGATAAGGGAGAAGAAACATAATTTTTTTCTTAACTAGAATGCCAATATGAAAAAGAAAGTACAGGACAAAACTCAATTATTAAGCAACTTGTATAAAAATTGTGAGAAATTAATCTACTAAAAATTTTGTGAGTGGTCAACTTGACTAAAATTAGAAGGAGATTATTTAGTTTTTCTAAAAGTTGAACATTAATATCAAAATTACACTGAGGCAGGGCCAGAGTCAGTGCTCCTATGTCAAAATAACAGGGTGTTCTTGATTTGCTCTTTAATAGAAAATGTTCAAAGGTTATAAAAGGTTTATAAAAATATTATTTTGTGCACTCAAAACTGAGATTGGACATATGTGTTTATAAAGTTTTATTAAAATTAGCTTCAGCATTAATTATATATGGATGAAAATGTAAAATTTGGTTTTCTCTTTAGAACAAAACTTTTTGAAGTATTAATAGGGATAACAACAAACAATTATTCACCTTTTGAGTAAAAACGAAAAAGAAAAGATTCTGTCAGTCTCATGCTATCTTTATTAGGTCTTCTGACTATTTGGAAAACAGTATGTTCTCTATCAAAAAGTAAATATTTTTTGCTTTCTGAAATCTTTAAATTATCACGGTGGCTAAATAAATGACTATTTTGTGTTTGTTTGTTTGTTTTTACAGTGGCCTGTGATCCTATTTTGATCAACTGTTTTAAACCTTTAATATTTAACACATTTCCCAAAATCAAATTCTAATTCTAAAATTTCCTTTTCAAAAACAAACCAAAAAAGCCCTGCAAGTCCAACACAGCTGTTTTGGCTTATTTAGGATGTTAAAATCATATGGAAAGCATTATTAAATAAGAAATGGTGTTTAACTTTATTTGATTTATACTTGTATGGATATTTTATTGATATGTGTTCCAAAATTGTATGAGATTCCTAAAATTCTGATATGTTTTTGTTTATTTTGTGAGTTAAAATGAAACCATTGTATGTAACAGGAATAATCAAATTTTTCTTGTGAATTACATCTTTAAACATGGCTATTCTAAGTATTTTGTCATCTGTAGAAAATAATTGTTTTACTTTAGATTCTTCTCAAAATCATTATACAATCAGCTACAGTCCAAAATTGGCCTTTTCTTCAAGGAAATACAAGGAAAAGAATCCTGACAAATACTCTTAAATATAGGTTTCAGATAACTTTGGAGATTATATTATCAGAGTAAGTAAAAACCTTCAGAGATCTAATAAATAGGTTTGTTCATAACGAGTATGATCCCACCATCAAGCAGAACAAGAGTTTATTATATGGGATATAACTGATAGAGTACTAAATTGATTTTCATGACTTTTTATTTGCAACATTGCTGATTATTTTTATATTTTGTTTTCCAGAGCCGAGAAAACATTTTTCTTTTGAGCTATAACAGTCATAGCTTATAACAATTGGGAAATGTATATATTAATGAGTGAAATTGAAACATCTATCATTCTTTCTACCTGATCTCTCCAAAATTTGCAAACTATTCTCAAGTATTCTTATGTTATCACAATCTTGAAGTTATTTGCGTAAGTTCAAAAATAAGCTACTTTCTGTAACAAGGCACAATTGAAGACTTTGGCTATTTTACCAAGGCTTTACCAGAATGGCATATTTTCAGATATGACCAGACAGTTTTGAGGAATTGAGGCTGACTTCATGGAGCTGATAAAAAGCATACTGTAGAGAATGGCCTTGTACCTTGTCTACACGATTGCCTTTCAAAGGTTCTGCCTATGTAGAAAGTAAAAAAAAAAAAAAAAAAAAAATCACTTTCCAACAGGTGTGGGAGCCCAGGATATTTGACGAACTGATATGGTTTGGCTGGATCCCCACTCATTATACCTGATGGTTTTATAAGGGAATTCCCCTTTCACTGGACGCTCATTCTCTCTCCTGATGCCCTGTGAATAGGTGCTTTCTGCCATTATTTAAGTTTCCTGAGGCCTTCTCAGCCATGTGGAACTGTGACTCAATCAAATTTCTTTTCTTTATAAATTATCCAGTCTCAGGTATGTCTTTATTAGTAGTGTGAAAACAGACTGATACAGGGCCCTTGAGAAAAAAGGAATTCACCAAATTATCCAGGTATTACAGGTACAATCTAATGGTGAATCTTCAGTTTGGATTCCTATCCTTGAGACTTTTAAAAGTCAAATCTGAAATTTCTTTTTCTTTCTTTCTTTCTTCTTTCTTTCTTTCTTTCTTTCTTTCTTTCTTTTTTTTTTTTTTTTTGACGGAGTCTCGCTCTGTAACCCAGACGGGAGTGCAGTGACCACAACCTCGGCTCACTGCAAGCTCCGCCTCCTGGGTTCACGCCATTCGCCTGCCTCAGCCTCCCGAGTAGCTGGGACTACAGGCGCCCGCCACCACGCCTAGCTAATTTTTTGTATTTTTTGTAGAGACAGGGTTTCACCATGTCAGCCAGGATGGTCTCGATCTCCTGACCTCGTGATCTGCCTGCCTCGGCTTCCCAAAGTGCTGGGATTATAGGCGGGAGCCACCACTCCCAGCCACCAAGTCTGCAATTTCTTATAAGAGTTACAGCAAAGACAAACAAAAACAGCCGATATTATCAATCATTATCATTATCTTGTTCCACTTAATTATGTAAATAATCAGGCTTATAAGATATATTATGCAGGCTTATAAGATGTATTATGCAGGTAAATGGATCCTACTGAAATTAATCTTTTGTAAAAATGGGGGCTGGAGAGAGAAAAAATTATTTTTCAGAAGAAAGCTATAGTAGATCAATTACTGGATTCTAACATTGTACATGGCTTTTTAGTTTTTATTATTTTCCAGCAATTGGGGTTAAAACTTGAATTGTATCCTGGCTACAACAAATCTCTAAAAAAGGACCAGTTTTTTAACTTTGTTCATGATTTTAGTTGACTGCCCCAAGGGAATTATTTTTTTTTTAATTCTGAAATACAAATTTGCTTTTTATCAAAATTCTTATGTATAGAATATTTCTACTATGCATCTGTTTGGCTTCTGAGAAAAATAAATTCATGCTACTACAACATGTAGAGATGACTCCAACAGTGACAGCAACTATAGATCAACCACTTTTACAGGACGATCCAGGATTGAGCCTTCCCACTGATGACGGATACCTTGACACTCAGATTTTGTTCATCAATGCTTTCAAGAAGAAAGATATTTGATCAAAAGAGGAGAAATGAGAAAAGAACTTTTATCTTAGTAATAAGAGTCCTTCTAAATTACCAGGTTCAGAGAGATGTTAAAATGAGAGAACAATTCTGTCCTGGTTTCCCCTCTTTGAGCTGTGTATTCATCTCTTGTAAACTGCTTGCAATTGCCAGAAGTAGCTATAAATTAACCAATAATGCCACACCTGATATTACCTACACCTTATAACTTAACAATGTATAAACAATGAATAGCTTATATAATTTTAAAGTAAATTCTTGGTAAAGACCTCAGGAACTGCCCCTTCTTTCTCTTTAAAAATTCACTTGTAACTGCTTTTAATAAGAAGGTATATTGAGAGTAATTTGAATCTATGCTGCTGGGTAGCAGTCCTCAAGCTTTGCTCCTAAAATCTCAACTTATATTAATTTTGCCTCAAGTTCTTACTTTTAGGATGACAGGGTGATGGGGCAATCTTCATATAACAAACAAGGAAGTCCAATACTCTGCTAGTCAGAAGTTGCAGTCTAGTTAGTGATCAGTAGTATACCAGCAAGAAATGTAACAAGTGATCATGTAAATGAGAAAGCCATAGAAAGACGAAGTAGCCTTGGAAGAGCAGAAAGGTATGCACATATGCAGGAAGATGCATAGTAGTCTTGTAGAAGTAAAAGACAAATCAAACTTCAGAATTTGCTGAACATTGAATGTGCTCTTCAGACTCACTGATCTATCACAGGGGAGAGAAGTCTTATGGAGTTGGAGTGTTTGAGCACAGTCTTGAACAAAAACATTGGAATATGCATACCCAAGGGTAACCCCTTGGAAGGTAAGTTAAAAATAATAATAAAAACTGAGAAGACACATTCACAGCCACATACTACAGGGTAAACAGATGCTGCACTTTAAAAAATCCAGAAAAGTTCATGAAACAACAAATACTCAGAAACAAAATCAGAAGTCATAGTTACTATAACACATTGTCTAAAATGTCCAGTATTCAACCAAAATATTAAAAACCATGTATAGGAGCAGAAAAGCATGAATTAGGGAAATAAAACAGTAATTAGACATTAACTCTTAGTAGGCCCAGATACTGAATTTAGCAGGAAAAGAATTCAATGAATTTATTATAAATATGTTTAAATAATTTTAAAAACTATATTTGAAGAATTTAAGAAAAATGAGATAACAATGATTCAACAGATATGGTATCTAAGTACAACAAAAGAAGTTATAAATACAAAATTTTTAGAAGTAAAAGCTATAATAATAAAAATAAGCAATTCACTATATGGGATTGAGAACATATTTGAGATAGCAGAAGAAAGAATAAATGAACCTTAAGATAGATCACTGGAATTACCCAATCTATAGATTAGAGAGAACAAAAATAACTGAAGAAAAATAAAAAGAGCCTCAGAAACTACAAAATACTACCAAATGTACCAACATACATTTAATGTGAGTCTTATAAATAAAAGAGGAGAAAAAGAAGCTACAAATATAGCTTTTGGGAAGACAAAATCTTTCCAAATTTATTGAAAAATATTAACCTACATATTTAAGAAGTTGAAGTAGCACCAGTTAGAATTAACACAAAGATATACACCTAGACACAGAATCAAATACTTAAAAGCCAAACAGGAATATGAAATACTGAAAATGGAAAGAGAAGAAAGAGTTCATAAAGAAGTAATCAATAGCACAATTAATAGCTGATTTTACATCAAAAACAATAGATGTAAGGAACAGTGGAATGAAGTATTGAAAGGAATGGATAGAAGAAAACTGGAAACCAAAAATTATACATCCAGCAAAAAGCTAGTTTTCAAAAATGAATGCTAATTAATGAAATTCTGAAAGTACAGACAGCAACACTCACATGCAGAGGTAAGGATAAATAACCCTGGAAGTTACAAATATGTTTGTCAGTATAAAGGAATGTGCCACACACACTTATTTTCTTTTAAAAATAAAATTATTTCATTTAATGTAATAGTTACAGCACTACATTGCTGGGTTTTATGCAACAATATATGTAACATATTGATAATAATAGCACAAATAAGGAGGAGTAAATGAAGCTACATTGAAGCAAAGTTACTACAGTTTAACAAATTAAATTGACATTACTAAGAAGGTAATTCTGATAAGTAAAAATGTATATTGAAACACCTAGAACAGCCAATGATAAAATAATTTTAAAATATAGCTGAAAATCAATAGGAATAATTAAAGCAATATGCTAAAAAGTATTTATTTAACACCAAAAAAAGGCAGTATGGGAAAAACAGAATTATTAACACAAATGAAATATACAGAAACAAAGTAGCAAAACAGATGTAACACTAATCATATAATATGTTACACTAGCCAGCAAAAAGGCAGGTATTGCTATACTAAATAAAAAGCAAGATGCAGGAATTAAGGAGCCAAGATTGCTACCTATATACAGCCATTAAGAAAGTCTCCCACAAACAGACTAGGACATTGGGAAGACTGGCATACTCCAAGCAGATCTTTAGAGGGTAAGCATTAAGAGTAAACAGAAGGAAGATGCAGACCCTGGGCTGAAGGAAGAGGAAACTGAAGACCCTGCACAAGGCTGCCAAGCTCCAGGACTCATACCTTGCCCCCAGTAGCTCCTGTGGGAGAGATGAGTTGAACAGGTGAGGAGTGGCCTGCTCGTGCAAGAGAATGCTGGAGTCCTAGATGCAGGAAAACCCCTTGACCATCCCACGAACATCTGAGCTGGCAAGGATTGCTGCATGGAGAGGTGGCAGGGGCAGGGCTCCAACCTGAGTGTAGTCCAGAGGGTTTGGTGTGGGAATGGCTGCAGTGGAGCATGCCAAAAGACACTCATACCCAACGCTCACTGTGCTCCTCTAGGTGACTTTCATCTTTGTTGGCTGTTAGACCTGGACAGAGTAGGGCAGTATTGCCTGTTGGGCTGCCCAGTTTGGTCTGAGGACTCCCCTGTTTGACAACCTCTCCTGGGGACCCAAGTGACTGTGTCCACCTGCAGCACATTCTCAGATACCCAACAAGGTGCCTCCTAGAGCCATCATCATGGATTCTTTTCTGGCAGATTGCACCTAGTCATCTGACAATTCTAGCAGATGGCCTCAGCTGATGTGCACCCACCCACCCACAGCCTCCCTCAGGACAATTCCCCCTAGCACTTTGCCAGGGCACACTTGCCCATAACTCACCCCAACTGCTTTGCTGACATGCACCTGTGGGTGGACCTTGACTCCTCTCCCATGCAGCTGTGAAACTGCCACTGGTGTGAGCATACATGCAGACACAGACCATTCTGTACCATGCCTGAGGGCGTATGTGCACCCCTCCACACTGCCACTGCTGTTACAAATGTGTGCAGGGACTCTGTCACCCTGCCCCCATCAGTGCCCTGTCCCCACCAATATGTGGGCACTCCACTTTGGCACTGCCACCAGCACTGATAGCACACACATAGATGCTGCTGCCCCAGCCCAGCCAGCACCCCTTCCCAGCTGATGTGCATGCACTCTGCTGTGATGCTGCTGCTGCTGGCACGTATGAGTGAGTATGGATCCTTTTACTACTGAGGAGAGAAAGCACTTTGGTCTGCACTCCCCATAGCAGTGTTATTACCAGCAGACTGAGAACATCTCAGTCCCTCCAATGCAGCAGATTCCTAACCTTGACAGACCAGAGAAGAAAAATGAAGGCCTGGTACCAGCCCTCAGGGATAGAGCACAAAGCCCAGGATTTTGGAGCTGACTCTTGGCTCCTTAAAAATTTTCATAAGTGAATCCAGTTAAGTGAACTTAACCATACCACAGTAAAACCATCAGGGCATAAAAGAATATCAAAGTAAAAAATCCCATCCAAAGGACAGCAACTTCAATGGTTCACACTTATGAGAAAGAATCAGTGCAAGAACTCTGGCAACTCAAAAAGCCAGAGTGTCTACTTACCTCCAAACGACCACACTAGTTTCCCAGCAGTGGAATTTAAGCTGAAATGACTGAAATGACAGGCATAGAATTTAAAATATGGATAGGAACAAAAATCATCAAGATTCAGGAGAAAGTCAAAAGCCAATCCAAGGACTCTAAGAAATCCAACAAAATGATACAGGAGCTGAAAGGTGAAACAGCTATTTAAAGAAAGAATCAAACCGATCTAATAGAGCTGAAAAATTCACTACAAGAATTTCACAATACATTTCCAAGTTTTTTTTTGTTTTTGTTTTTTTTTTGATGGAGTTTTGCTCGTGTTGCGTTGCCCAGGCTGCAGTGCAATGGCGTGATCTCAGCTCACTGCAATCTCTGCCTCCCGGGTTCAAGCGATTCTCCTGCCTCAGCCTCCCAACTAACTGGGATTATAGGCATGTGCCACCATGCCCGGCTCATCTTTTATTTTTAGTAGAGATGGGGTTTCTTCATGTTGGTCAGGCTGGTCTCAAACTCCTGACCTCAGGTGATCCGCCTGCCTCAGCCTCCCAAAGTGCTGGGATTACAGGCATGAGCCACCTCGCTCAGCCCATTTCCAAGTTTTAACAGCAGAATAGACCAAGCTAAGAAATAAATCTCAGAGCTTGAAGACTGTTTTGCTTGATTAACTTATTCAAATAAAAATGAAGAGAAAATAATAAAAAAGAATGAATGAAACCTCTGGAAAATGTCAGATAATGCAAGGAGACCAAATCTATAACTCATTGACATCCCTGAAAGAGAGGGAGAGAAAACAAGTAACTTGGAAAACATATTTCAGGACACTATCCATGAAAATTTCCCCAATCTCCCTAGAGAGGCCAACATTCAAATTCAGGAAATGCAGTGAACCTTTGTGAGATACTGTGTAAGACAATCATCCCCAAGATACATAGTCATCAGATTCTGCAAAGTCAACATGAAAGAAAAAAACATGAAAGGCAGCTAAAGAGTAGGGGCAGGTTATCTACAAATGGTACCCCATCAGGCTAACAGCAGACATTTCTTGCAGAAACTCTGCAAGCCAGAAGAGATTGAGTGCCTATATGCAGTATTCTTAAAGAAAAGAAATTCCAACCAATAATTTTATATCCACCCAAAGTAAGCCATATAAGTGAATGAGAAATGAGATTATCCTCAGATAAGCAAGTATCAAGGAAATTTGTTAACACCATACCTGCCTTACCAGAGGTCCTTAAGGGAGTGCTAAATATGGAGACCAAAGATTGTCACTGATCACCATAAAAATATACTTGAATATGTAAATCATTGACACTATAAAGTTACTACACAATCAACTCTGCGTAATAACCAGTTAACAACATGATGACAGGATCGAATCTTCACATATGAACACTAACCTTGAATGTAAACAGTCTAAATCCCTCAATTTAAAGGCACAGAGTGGCAAGTGGGATAAAGAATCATGACCCAACTATGCACTGTCTTCAAGAAACCCATCTCATATGCAATGACATCCATAGGCTCAAAGTAAAGGAGTGGAAAAAAATCTCCCAAGCAAATAGAAAACAGAAAAAAAGCAGGGTTATGATCCTAATTTCAGATAAAACAGACTTTAAACCAAAAATTATTAAAAAAAAAAAAAAAAAAAAACGAAGAAGGACACTACATTATGGTAAAGACTTCATTTCCACATGAAGACTTAACTATCCTCAATATGCACACAACATAGAAGCATCCATATTCATAAAACAAGTTCTTAGAGACCTACAAAGAGACTTAGATAATCCACACAATAATAGTGGGAGAATGCACTACTTCACTGACAGTACTAGATCCTCCAGGCAGAAAACTAACAAAGATATTTGGGACCTGAACTGGACACTTGATCAAATGGACCTAACAGACATTTATAGAATGCTGCACCCAAAACCAACAGAATATAAATTCTTGTCATCTGCACATGGCACATACTCTAAAATCAACCACATAATTGGCCATAAAACAATTTTAGCAAATTCAAAATATCTGAAATCATACCAGCCACACTCTTGGACCACAGGGCAGTAAAAATAGAAATCAATACTAAGCAGATTATCCCAAACCATATAATTACATAAAACTTAACCTGCTTCTGAATGACTTTGGGGTAAACAATACAATTAAGACAGAAATTAATAAGTTTTTTGAAACTAATGAGTACAAAGACACAATATATTGGAATCTCTGGGGCACAGATAAAACAATGTTAAAAGGCACGTTTAAAACACTAAACACCCACATCAAATAGAAAGATCTTAAAGTAACAACCTGACATCACACGGAACTAGTAAAACAAAAGCAAATCAACCCCAAAGCTAGCAGAAGACAAGATATAACCCAAATCAGAGTTGAACTGAATGAAATTGAGAGGTGAAAAAACATACAAAGGATAAATGAAACCAGATGTTTATTCTTTGAAAGAATAAGTAAGATTGATAGACTACTATCTAGACGAATAAAAAAAGAGAGGAGATCCAAATAAATACAATCAGAACTGACAAAGGGGACAATACCTCTGACCTCACAGAAATAAAAATGATTCTCACAGACTGCTACAAACAACTCTATGCACACAACTAGAAAACCTACAAGAAATAGATAAATCTCTAGAAATATACAACCTCCTAAGATTGAACCAGGAAGAAATTGAAACCCTGAACAGATCAATAACAAGTTCCAAAATTGATTCAGTAGCAAAAATTCTACCAATCAGAAAAAGCCCTAGATAAGACAGATTCAAAGCCAAATCCTAACACAAGTATAATTAAGAACTGGTATCATTCCTATTGAATCTATTTCCCAAAAATGAAGAGGCAGGATGCTTTCCTAACTCATTCTATGAGGCTAGCATCGTTATGATGCCAAAACCTGGCATAGATACAACAACAAAAAGAAAACCGTTGGCTAGTATCCTTGATGAATGTAGATGCGAAAATCCTCAACATAATACTAGCAAACCACATCCAGCAGCACATCAGAAACGTAATCCACCATGATCAAGTAGGCTTTATCCCTGTGATGCAAGGTTGGTTCAACATATGCAAATCAGTTAATGTATTCATCACATAAACAGAACTGAAAACAAAAACCACATGATCATCTTAATAGATGTAGAAAAGGCTTCTGCTAAATTTCAACATCCCTTCATGTTAAAATTTCTCAACAAAGTATGCATTGAGGGAACATACCTCAAAATAACACAAGCCATTTGTGACAAGCATACATTCAACAACATAATTAATGGGCAAAAGATGAAATCATTCACCTTGAGAACCAGAACAAAACAAGGATACTCACTGTCATCACTCTATTAAACATGTATTGAAAGTCCCAGTCAGAGCAATCAGTTAAGAGAAAGAAATAAAAGGTATCCAGATAAAAACACAGGAAGTCAAACTATCTCTGTCTGCAGACATAATGATTTTATTTATTTATTTATTTATTTATTTATTTATTTATTTTTGACATTGAGTCTTGCTCTGTTGCCTAGACTGGAGTGCAGTAGCACAATCTCAGCTTGCTGCAATCTCCGCCTCCTGGGTTCAAGTGATTCTCCTGCCTCAGCCTCCCAAGTAGCTGGAATTACAGGCATCTGCCACCACACCTGGCTAATTTTGTATATTTTTAGTAGCATTTGTATATTTTTAGTAGTGACAGGGTTTCACCATGTTGGCCAGGCTGGTCTTGAACTCCTGACCTCAGGTGATCCACCTGCCTCAGCCTCCCAAAATGCTGGGATTGCAGGCGTGACCCCCATGCCCAGCCAATATAAATTTATACCTAGAAAACTACATAGTCTTTTCCCCAAAACCCCTAGATCTAATAAACTTCAGCAAAGTTTCAGGATACAAAATCAATATACAAAAATAAATAATGTTTCTATTCACCAACAATGTACTCAGGTTGAGTGCGAACTCAGGAACACAAACCCATTCACAATAGCCAGAAAAATAAAATACAATTTTAGGTATTGAACTAACCAAGGAGGTAAAATTTCTCTACAATGAAAATTATAAAACACTGTTAAAAGAAATAAAATCACAGAAATAAATGGAAAAACACTCCATGCTCATGGATAGAAAGCATCAGTGTTGTTACAATGACAACAGTACTCAAAGCAATGTATAAATTCAATCCTATTCTTATCAAACTACTCATGACATTTATCACAAAATTAGAAAAAGAAAGCTATTCTAAAATTCATATAGACAAAAACAAATTCCCGAATAGCCAAATAAATTCTAAGTATAAAGAATGCTGGAGGCATCACGTTACTGGACTTCAAACTATACTACAAAGCCACAGTAATCAAAACAGCATGGCATTGGTACAAAAACAGACACATAGAACAACTAAACAGGTTATAGAGCCCAGAAATAAAGATGCACACCTACAACCATCTGATCTTTGACAAAACAAGCAATGAGGAAGAGACTCCTTATTCCGTTTCTCCTAGGACATAACATTCTGCACATAGGCCTTAGCAAAGATTTTATGACAAAGACTCCAAAAGCAATTTCAACAAATACAAAAATTAACAAATTGCGCCTAATTAAACTAAAAAGCTTCTGCATAGCAATAGAAATTATCAACAAAGTAAACAGACAACCTACAGAATAGGAGACAACCTACAGAATAGTCATGAGCTATGCATTTAACAAAGATCTAATATCCAGAATCTATAAGGAATTTAAACAATTCTACAAGCAAAAAACAACCCCATTTAAAGGTAGGCAAAGAATACGAACAGACAGTTCTCAAAAGAAGATTAGAAGCAACCAACAAACATATGAAAAAATGCTCAATATCACTAATAACCAGAGAAATGCAAATAAAAAACACAATGAGATACCATCTATCTCACACCAGTCAGAATGGCTATTATTAAAAATTAAAAAAAAAAAAAAAAGCAACAGATGCTGATGAGCTGTGGAGAAAAAAGAATACTTATAAATTGTTGGTGGGGATGTACATTAGTTCTGCTACTGTGGAAAGCAGTTTGGAGATTTCTCAAATAATTTAAAACAGAACTACCATTCGACCCAGTAATCCCATCCCTTGGTATATACCCAAAGAAAAATAAATTATTCTATCAAAAAGACACATGCATGCATATGTTAATTGCAGCACTACTCATAATAGCAAAGACATAAAATCAACCTAAATCCTCAGCAACAGTAAGACTGGATAAAGAAAATGTGGTTCACATACACCACAGAACACTAGGCAGCCATAAAAAAGAATTACATCATGTCCTTTACATCAACATGGATGGAGCTAGAGGACACTATCCTAAGTAAACTAATGCAGGAATAGACAACCAAGTACTGCATATTCTCTTGTAAGTGGGTACCAAACACTGAATACATGTGGACACAAACAAGGGAAGAATAGACACCAGGGACTACTTGAGGGTGAAGATTGGGATCCAAAAACTACCTATCGGGTACTATGCTTATTACCTGTGTGACAAAGTGATCTATGCACCAAACCCTGCAACATGCAATTTACCTATGTAACCAATCTGCACATGTACCCCTAAAGCTAAAAGAAAAGTTAAAAAACAAAAATAAAAAACAACATGTAGCTGTATGTTGTCTATAAGAAACATACTTAGAGACACAATAAACAAAGTTAAAAAACAGAGAAAAGCTCTCCCATATGACCAATAGCCATAAGAAAGCTGCAGTGGCTATATTAAAATCAAACACAGATTAGACAAGAAACATGACTAGCAACATGTCATCATGATAAAAGGATCAATGCCACAGAAATATATAATACATGTAAACAAGCTGCATGTAAATGTGAATAAGCAAATATAATGTACCAAATTGTATTTGCATAGAGTTGAGAGTGGGAGCAGTGATTAACTGCAAATAGACAATGGGAATTTTAGGGGGTGAAGGTAGTGTTCTAAGACTGAGGTGAGGTGCTAGGATGCAATTGTATAAATCTATTAAAAATTACCTAATAATACATTTAGAATGGTTGGATGTTTGGGTATGTAGACTCGAATACCTCAGTCAATTTCAGAAAAGTTTTCTTTAAAAATTGTAGATAATTTCTTTCAAACAACAAAATTATCTCTTAAGACTACATTTGCAAAATATTTAAAGTTGTTTTTAGCAATGGAGTTAGGTGAAGGGCAAAAACAAAGATTTAAGTATAATGTGTACCTGGGAAACAAAAAGAAGCCCAAGTTGATTAGTAAATCAATCCAGGTGATTGATTGATAGTGGAAAGCCTTTATGGATAAGATTAAAAAGCTAAGTTTTAAAAAGATCATGAGGGAGAATGATGGATGCTTCAGCAAGAATCTTGGATTTTATAAGGATCTCAAATTTACAATAAGCGATATTTTAATTTTAATGTGAACAAAATATAGTATTAAGGTTTTTTCATGCATTTTAAAATTTAATTCTCAAAATGATTAACTACAGTGAAAACTATTATAATCATCCCCGCTTTACAGGTTAGATTGTTGAGTCTTTCACAAATTAAGAAACAAGGTCAAGGATACATAGCTGGCAAGTAGGACAGTATATGTGGGATTTAAACTTAGGTTTCAAGTCTATCTGTCTTCAAAGTACAGCCTTAACATTCTGCAAGTCAGCCTCACCATTATGGTATCATTAACTGTTTCCTACATAATACATAGTATTTCTAACACTGCGATTAAAGAAAGAAAATCAAATCGCTGCTAAATGTATATCACTTCTATGATGAATAATTTGACAACCGATATGGAGTTAAAAACAGAGAGGTGAAACAGAGGACAGATTATGTTTGTTTTTTTCCAATTCAGCAGCTGGAAGAGAGAAAGTAATCTGAAGCAAAGTAAGTTGGAAACTTGGGCTCTGTTTACTGGGCCTATCTGTGAGGGAAAAAATGAGCTAGGACTTGTGTAAGCAGAATCAAGACACTTAAGTTAGCTTAACCATGTGCTTTAGCATAAAGCTCTCATGGAATAATTAAAGTGACGTGAGGAAATACATGCATAAAGACTTAGTACCTAAAGAATGACAAATATAAATACAATGGAATATTATTTTACCTTAAAAAATAAGGCACTCCTGCCATATATGACTAAATGGATTAATCTGGAGGATATTGTGCTAAGTGAAATAAGCTCGTCACAGAAGAATAAATACTGCATGATTCCACTCATAGGAAGAATCTGAAATAGTCAAACTTACAGAAGCAGAGAGTAGAATGGTAGTTGCCAGGTGCTTAGAGGGGAAAATGAGGAGTTGTTGTTCATTAGGTATTAAGTTTCGGTTCTGCAAGATGAATAAATTCTGGAGACTTGTACTGTTATGCCCAGACCGTTTATTCCCCGAAGAAGACCACCAGAGTCCAGAGTCAAAGCCAAGCGGCAAGGATCTTTACAGCAAGTTCGAACTTGGTCCCTCTGCTCCACAGCATACAAGAGGGCGCCGAACGATGCATGTGCTCGCTTTTTATAGCCCGATGTAAACAGGATATGTAAGGTTACAGAGAAACAAGGGAATTCTTTGGGTTACAGCATTACAATTGGTTAACATTTTAAGTTATACATTTAGCAGTTTTTTTATTGGTTCCCGTGCTTTCAGTAAAACCACTCCACAAACGGTTGTGACCTTATCGGGGACTCTCCAGGTGGTGTTTTTCTAAAGTTGAGACAAATGGAGGAATGTTTGCACTGGGCCCAGGAAGTTGAGACAAATGGAGGAATGTTTGCACTGGGCCCAGGAAGTTGAGACAAATGGAGGAATGTTTGTACTGGGCCCAGGACTGAGATATATGTAGGAATGTGTTTGTACTGGGCCCAGGACTGAGATATATGTTTGATTTCTTACAGTACAACATAGTGCCTACAGTAAACAATAGGGTATTTTGCACTTTAGATTTTTAAAAGAGTAGAAATCATATTAAGTTTGTTACCATAAACAAACAAAGTGGTACAAGAACCTTTTGGAGAAGATAAATGTGTTTATTACCTTGATAGTGATGATGGTTTTACAGGTGTATGCATAACTCATCAAAATGTATACATTAAATATGTACAGTTTGGGTGTATCAATTATACTTCAATAAAACTGTGTTTAAAAAGAACAAAACTTCTATTTTAAAATTTTAAGCATTCAAATTGCTTTACTCCTGGGACAGTCATGGGAGTCAGAAAATTCAAAGGCATTGAACATTTAGAGGGAATTCCAGATAAAACTTTATGCATGTTACCTGTGACAAACTGAAGACCAATCATTTTTATTAAAAGATGAGGGAGAAATAATATTTTGAACAAGGCTGCCCTGTGAACCATTAATTTTGTGCATCATGGATTATGTTGTGAATGGCATCCACTGGCATTGTTTGATATACAACCTGCTCAGTCCTACACAAAGCTCTGATTATGGATCGTTTCCAGTCAGCAAGAGATGGTAAATTGGAACTACCGGTGCAACACCAATTATTGTTATTTTAGGACTTGAAATGCCAATGACAGTTTATTTTCTTTGTTTTACTGCTTATTTAATTTTTATGTAAAGAAAATTGTACTTATAAAGGTCTGTTAAAACCCATTTTTCTAATAATTGGTTTATGTATTTCAACTACAAATTATTTTGCCATGATGACTTTCAGGATCATATACTCCATGTGGTTGAGGTGGGAAGGCGAGGTTCCAGAATTTCATTTGGAATTTTAAGCTATTTCCAAGGAAGCAATGTGCAAATTTTCAGGCTAACAAAGGCCCCCTAATTTACAATGTCACTCATGTAGTATTAATAATGTATGCTGTCCACAGTACAAATGCCTTTTGAACACCAACTCAGGAAACTAAGGACACATCTAATACATCTCCTAAATGGAAGTGTATGCCCACAGCTTCACTTTATACATAACCCTAAGGTCCTGAAAGTGTAAATGACTTGTTGAAGTTCACATAAACTATAACAAATAAAAAAATCAAAACTAAAAGTTAGATTTCCTGATTTTGAATCCAGTGCTTCTAATGTTACTCTTGAAGCTCTGGATTTAGAATCTTTGAGTTATGACAAACACTTTCAAGTGATTTTCATTGTGGTAATAGATTACCACGAACCCAATTATATGGTGATTAATGTTGTAACTGTATAGACCTTAATGTTTACTTTTTAGATTAACATTTATTGAGCCAGCAACCTATTCTATAACATTTCATATATAGTATCTCATTTAATAGTTTCATGAAGTAAAATTATTTATCTAATTTACAAATGAGAAAACTATGGCTCAGAGATATTAAGCAAATTGGTACTTCCTCCACTTTATTATTCTATTTAGGCCCTCAGTGGGTTTGATGATGCCTACCTGCCTGGGTGAGTATGGTCTTCTTTAATCAGTTCACCAATTCAGATGTTAACCTCTTCTGAAGACACCATCACACACATCTAGAAATCATATTTTATTAGCTCTTTAGGCACTCCTTAGCCCAGACACAGAGACACATCAAATCAACCATCACAGTCTATAAAACCCAATTACTCATCTAGTAGTTGTTTTCTCTCTCACAGACCCTAAAAAGCAGTCTATGAATTAAGTTATTTAAAGTAAAATTTAATACACTTTAAAAATGGATGCAAGAATAAGCAACCTCCTTGCTCTGAATTTCTCTAGCACCATTGCCTATCATACTGTTTTGAAACGTAGTCAGTGGTCACTGACATTTGTATAGACAAGTGTGGTACTCCATTTTACCTCTAGTGTGTCATGGTGCTAGGTTCAACCAATATTAGTTATCTAAATTACTGAGGCACCAATTTGCAGTAGAAAAAATTAAAAGAGAAAAAATATTTTCAGGGACAATTTTATTATTTACAAATATATATTAAATACAAGAAAGAATCATATAAGAAAAAAACTTTATATTTTCTATGAACGTAATAGCAATACTTAACTGTATTTGAATATTATTTTTGAAGTTAAATCATGATAGGAAATGTGAATCAGGACACCTTAGGGATTTTATTTATGATGGCTCTAGTTATGGTTATATAACACCCTTATCTTCAAAATTATGTTGAAGAATTAAAACAAAATAAAACAAATACTGAATTTTTCTTTATATAATCAATTTTTCTATTATAATCCTTTCATTCTAGTCTGTTATTTTGTCCTAAGAATCAATATTTTCTTATTCTCTACAGTTTTTAAACTCATTACTTTTCTCTTTTTTAATTTTAATTTTTGCCTTTCTTTCCTTTGTATCTTTTCTCCGCTCAACCCTTCCACCAGTATTACCCAAAGGACCACATCCCTCTAAGATATTTATCACCTCAGAGTTTTTCAAGCATTCAGTTACAACTCACATTCTCTGTTGTGTGACTATTTAAAGAGTGTTTGGATAATCTCATTTGTTCTCATAACAATGACATGAGATACGAGAACAATGACAAACAATACGTGGTATTGTTTACATTTAATAATGAGGAAATGCACTCTTTAAAGTTAAATGTTCTGCCCTGAATCACTAAGCTGTAGGTAACTGAAGTAAGTTTTTAACTCAGATGTTTAACTCCAAGGCATACTGTTTTTACAGCCCCAAAATGGTAGAAAAGAGAATTTGCCTACTTACCTGATTAGATTTTAAATGTTTAATGGCAACCTACTAAATGGTGTGGACTTTAAATGCAGTAAGAGATCCAATTAATCAATTTAATATTTTTAAGAACCTACTGCATAAAACTGTATGTTCACAGAACTTGAGGCTAAAAGTTAAAATCCATATTGCCTCACTCTAAAATACTGCAGCAGAGAAAAAGTAACATGTTTTTCTCACTCATTGAAAGGTTCATGGCTCACATTCCCATAACAAAAGTTACATTAGCAAGAGAAAAAAACAAATTTATTTAATAAAAGTTTTACATAACATGGGAACCTTCAGAAATTAAGATCCAAAGCTTAGGTTTGGAAAAAGAGAGGACAGTCATGTAAACTTATGATTAGACAAAATTGGGTATGAAATAGTGTTAATAATCTGGGGAAAATTTAGGAGGGCATGTTTGCAGAGATTTTTCTTGGCATCTGTGTGTCTTCATTCTTTTCCTCCAGTTACAGGGAAAAGCACCTAGGTTTTATGGGAGAATTTTTTCCTAGGCAGCTCTCATGTGGAACGTAGAAAAAGATCAGACTGACATTTTTGCTAAAAGAGACAGAAGACAGTCAAGGGTCCGTGAAACCCTGCCTTCAAGCCTAAAACAGCCTGAAGGCTGAAAAACTGGACCTTTCCCAGCTGATTCTCTCTGAATAATGCCCACCTGCACATTGGGGTAAGTGGGTCGAGCCAGGGGATGTTTGCCCATTTGCAGTGAGGAGGAGCCAGGCCTCTTCAGTTCCTGTGTGGCCGCTTGGGATTCCATCTGTGAGATGGAAAACGTGCTATTAGGACTCTTTGGCGCTTTTCTGAGATTTCCTCTTCTCTTTTTTCTTTTTACCAAGTAAACCTTCCCTACTCACCCTACAGTGTGCCCCTGTGCCTAAATTTTCCTGGTTGTGTGACAAAAACTTGTTCCTTTTCTGCAACATTTTTGGACCCCAGAACATGGGACCTGAGAAAGGGTGAGCAAAATGTGGACCCTAAACCTCTCACTTTCGTTTCTGGGCTTTTTGGTCCTCTGGCATTTTTATTCTTTCTTTGGGACAGTAATGGCATCCATCTTTTTTTTTTTTTTTTTTTTTCAGTATAGGAGGTGGTCCACACCACCCCAACCAACCGCTGAAGGCAAGCACACGGGACTGTTGTGCAAGTGGTGGCTCCTTACTCTCTTTCCATCCTGGTGGGGGTACAGTGCCTGCCACATGTGTGTGCTGTGTCCAACAGCCACACAGGATGGTGATGAGCCAATGCCACTGCCTAGGCCCCAAGATGGCCTCTGGGGCCCGGGCCCTGTGTAGCTGGCTGGCCAGGCTCCTGCTTAGTCTGAACCAGGGGAAAGGAATCTATTTGCATACGAATAAGAGTTTCTTCCACAAGACATCTTTCCAATCCTGCATTTTAACTTCTTTTCCTTTTCTTTACCCGTTTTCCTTTCAGAAGACATTTTACTAAGCCAGGATCACTGTTTCTATTATCTGTAAACTTTTAATTATGAAAAAGCATTTGTGAGGTTGGTCTTAAGCTGTAGCCAGTGAGATGTACTTTGCATGGCTTTCTGTATGGTCAGTAGCAAATTTTGCTGGAGACCTCCATCTTGTTTTACATCCTTGGGAGCATGACCTGTAACCGTGTGGCAATGTTTTGTTCTAGCATCCACCTTTTTACAGTGGTGCCCAGGTTCAACCCTGGCTTAGGGAATGAGTACTTTCGGGTTGATATCGGTGTAGTTTTGCCATTTGCTGATTCTCTTCCCCTCCATGAACAAATTCTAGCCTTTGTTTTAAATCTTCCTTTCTCTGAGTTACCTTTAAAGGTCCTAAATTTTGTAAGAACTGCTTTCCCCCTTTAAAAATACCTTCTTTATGTGAGTATTTCACGTAAATGTGAGTATTTCACTCACAGTGAAATCATAACCTTAATTGAGGCTTATTGGTTTCACCTGTGAGGTTACTTTTAGTAAGGTTCGAAAGCCAGAAATATTGGCCACATTGTGCCGCTTAAGTTAATATGGAGTTTCTTAAAGAGTGCTCGGCTTAATTAAAAGTGGATAGACAAGTTATAAGTATATTTAAAAGGCCTTAATGTTTTTCTTTCCTGGGATCATGTTCAGCTGATAAAAGGTTTTTTTTTTTTTTTTTTTTTTTCCTCAGTGGACTGAATTCTTTTTCTTCATTTTGTTTTGCCACTCTTAATACATGCATGCGAGACCAATAATCTAATTAGGGATTGACAAATGAAAAATCATATGGCTGATGAGTTTTCTTCTGCTTGTCTGTGTAGTTTATATGTGTTGTGTGTGATGTCTATTAAAAAGAGCTCTAATTAATAGGCCTAAAGAAAAATAAGCAGTTGGATCAGACAGTTTTTAAAGGGAAGATAAAAGCTGTGGTACCATTCAGTTCATTGCACTTTAATCTTTCAGACATAAAAGCAGACTTAAAGATTATTGGTAGAATGCAGGCATAATCAAAATGTAAATTTTTGCCCAGGATTAAAGAATCATTTTGAATTAGATAAATATGAAGGTTTAAATAAACAGTGGAAGGTTTATAGTAATTAATATTGCAAAAATTCCATGTGCAAACATATTAACTAAATTTAAAAGGGTATTAGATGTATTTTCTGTAAATTGAGCATTGAAATAAAAGTTCAACAAGATACTGTTAAGGCACTAATCTTCTCTTTAGGAAAATTTGTAAAGGGTTATAAAATGGTTTTCTTTTTTTAAATTTCTGAGTCATCATTTTAGCAAACTAACTTATGATAATCTGGAATTCTATTTCATCACATCAAGTGTTTTAAACCTCTAACATCTGACAGGCTTTTCAAAATCAAACTTCAGTTTCAAAATTGTCTTTCCTGATGCCTGGCTTTTGGATGCTACAGAGGGCCACTGTAGTATCCAAAAGAGAGGTAAACAGGAATATTAGACATGTAAGTATATGGGATGGCCAAAATGGTGTTCAATCTTCTTTTTTTTTTTTTTTTTTTTTTTTTTTTTTGAGACGGAGTCTCGCTCTGTCGCCCAGGCTGGAGTGCCGTGGCCGGATCTCAGCTCACTGCAAGCTCCGCCTCCGGGTTTACGCCATTCTCTTGCCTCAGCCTCCCGAGTAGCTGGGACTACAGGCGCCCGCCATCTCGCCCGGCTAATTTTTTGTATATTTTAGTAGAGACGGGGTTTCACCGTGTTCGCCAGGATGGTCTCGATCTCCTGACCTCGTGATCCGCCCGTCTCGGCCTCTCAAAGTGCTGGGATTACAGGCTTGAGCCACCGCGCCCGGCCTCAATCTTCTTTAGGTTACATTTTGCTGAATGATCCTAGTGTATGTTCCAAAAGTGTAAGATATTTCAAAAATTCTAATGTCTAAAGTATAAGCAATGAATCATAATTAAGGTTGTTATATTATTATAAACCACAGATTTAACCAAACTTCTTTGTCAATTGCATTTCTAACTGTAACTACTCTGGACATTTTGTTATTCACAGACAATTATTATCTTGTTTTTCATCATTTTCAAAAGATGGTTTATACTCAGTTACAGAACTCTGACAGATGCTCTCAAATATAGGTTTCTGAAAACTGTGGAGATTGTGATATTGGAATAAAGGAAAAAAGATACAGAATTCATGAAGAGCTGAAAGGTTCACGAATATCAAGCAAAACAGTTAACTAAATGGACTGAACTCATAGAAAACTGAAGCAATCTTTTTGACTGTTGCTTGGAATATTGCTGATCCTTGTTTTGTTTTTCAGAATTGAGGAGACTTATTTTGAACTATTTATGGCCTTTAATAATTGAGCAAGTTATACTCCTGTGAACAAATTTTTTTTTTTTTTGTTCTCTCTGTAAGCATATTTGTTTCTCTCTTTCTGCCTGGCTTCTACAGAATTTGGAAACCAGTTGTGAGTATTCTTAACTTATGGCAATATAGCTGTTTGCATCAGTGCCATAAGAATCCATTTTCTTTTGCAGCAGGATGCAACTGGAGAAACTGGTTGTTTTACCAAGGCTTTGACTAGAAGGGTATGCTTCCCTTTAAGTAGTCAAGCCTGACTTGAAGAGCTGATTTTAAAAAAACCCTTTGGGAAACTGGCCTCATACCCTTGCCTATGCAGTACCTATACAGAGTTCCTGACTTATGATAGGTAAAGTATGTCACTTTCTGACAGGCCCAGGAGCTCCAAGTTTATCTTGGGACTTTAAGAGGAAAGGATTACCCAACTCACAGACACTTGAGGATACAAACGCATGGCCAGGTTTGGCTTTAAAAGGTCTTCTCTGAGATTCCTTGTGGAATAGTGTTCCAACAAAGCTAATATAAAAGGCCTATGTAGAGATAATTATTCTTGCTGCACTTTATGCAAATTATCAGGCCAAGTATAAGACTCAAGTCTACTTTGCAAACAACTCAGTCTTATCATGATTTGTTTTTTTAACAAAAATGAGGACTAGAGAGAGAAAAAATGTTTCAAAACTTATCATACATTTGTCATTTAATTCTAGACTCATTAGTTGTTTTCAAGTTTTTGCCTACATTTTAGACTAACCCTGCTTGCTCCTGTGAACCAACCAGCTGCCTCCACCTGCAGCTCAGAAAGAACAAAAAAGACAGGTGATGTAAAAATCTGGATTGATATTCTAGTTTTGAGCATTTATCCTGCAAATCCTGCCAGGTGCTGGGAATAAAGAGGGTGCCCATCACCCAGAGGTTTCCTATTTGCAAAAGTAAGTCAAAGGAAGCTACCAAAAGCCAAGCTTCATGTACCCAAATGTTAGCAAGCATAACTGTAGCTACCACTTATCTAGGCATGTCACAAGACATCCTTTTCTTTCCCTTATTGGTGGAGGACTCAATTTCACAGCTTCACCTTAGCATTCAGCTTATAATAAAAAGTACATGCAATGCCCCCACAAGACACATTTTTGTCCCACACTCAATTCCAAGCATCAGGTAAAAGCCTTAGGCAAGAAAATTGCATCTGAGAGATCAAGAGACAGAAAATAACGGAAGTTAAAAGGCACAGTGCAGGTGAGCATGACTGATTCTTGCTGATTAAGCCAAGTTTCTCATTTGATGGATAAAGTTTATGCTAGTATCCATTGCATAAATGAGGTCTAGGGAACTCAAAGGCTACTGACAGCATGGGAGATAGGGCATACATGGGTAAGAGCAGATACCCCCACCCCAGAGGCCTCCTGTTAACATGGGTGGAAAGCCACTTTGACACCCATGGCCAGTACCCTGTTGCAGTCACTGGTACTCAGGGATACAAGGATGGAGGAAAAAAAGAGGAATGCCTCACTTTCCTTCCCTCATGTACCCTGGGTATTTGCTAGGAGGAGAAAGGACCCAGGAATGTCTTTCCCCCTCTTTCTAGATAAGTAGCCATTCATCTTCAGTCTGTATCCCTTTCAAATGCATCCTGAATCCCTTGAATGTCTTTGAAAAAAAAAGCCTTCATTTTCCCTTTCTCCTCCTGTGTCTTCTCTTCACTGATAGGTAATTGCATCTTTGCACTATGGATCATTTCCCTCAGATGAATCCACCAATTGGTTGGTTTAGGATTGAATTCAAGGCAGGTGAACTCAGAAGCCTGACATGCCGGCCATAGGGAAAAAGTGTTTTTTGCCGGCTGGACTTTTGGCCTCCCTCTGCCTCTGCAAATGGGTAAAAGGCCTTGAGATTTTTGAGCTGTCCTTAACCACCCCTTGTTTTATTTTAATATATGTTTTCTAATAATCCAATTTGTCTCTTCAGGCCATCAAACTTCCAGTGGTCACGCAACTGGAGCTCAGATGATGGTCCCTTTTGCTGGGAACCCTTACATAGGCCTCTGAGGGAGCTCTGACTGCCTTTTCCCTAAAACAGCACCCCCTGTCAGCAGGGTGCAGCTAAGATCAGTCTTCATCCTTATCCTTATCCTTATTCTAATGACAGTTAGATGTACTTCTTTACAGCAGGAAATGATAGAGATAGGAGACAGCCAAGGGTCCTTAGTGAAACCACAGCTTCAAGCCTAAAACAGTGTGAAGGCTGAAAAAATGAACTGCTGCTGGTCCTGGATGAAGCCTGCCCTTTCCCAACTGATTCTCCCTGAATAATGCCCACCTCTGCATTGGGGGAAGAGGGTGGAGCCAGGGGAAGGTTGCACCATTTGCAAAAGGGAGGAGCCTCATCTCTTCAGTTAGTGTGTGGGGGCCTGGAATTCAATCCCTGAAGTGGGAGACCTGATAGCAGAACTCTTTGTCACTTTGCTGAGAGCTCCTCTTTTTTTATTCTTTTCACCCGATACACCCTGCCCTACTCATCCTATGTGTCCCTGTGCCTAAATTTTCCTCGTCATGTGACAAAAGCTGTTTTTGTTTTTGTTTTTGTTTTTTTTTCTACAACACTGCTACTGCTGCTTTCTCAATTTCCAAGGTGCCATGTTTAGAGGTAGAATGTCCTGCATCTCATCTTCATCATGAAGTAAATGGTGAGCTCAAATATGCATGCATGTAAAGAAAAGAGATGTTTGATACTAAAGGAAAACAAAGATATTTCACCCCAAAATATACTTTGACATATTTTGGGATGGCTACTCAGAGGGCATGTAGACTGGAATATCCCTGCAAAGATGTGTTTTTATGAAGGACATTTTCATTTGTAGAGAAAAATTTACATTAGCAAAATGAGAACATAGGCTTTCTCTGAGGACTTTCTTGTCCATATTTGGGAAAGATTTACACACGGGAGAGAGAGATTGAGTCTGACAACTTTAAAGATCTGACAAACTGTTGTCATATCACGAGCTACTATCTATTCTTTCTGAGAGCTGCTGTCTGTGATGTTTTATCTCCATAACAAGAGAGCCTTTGCTAGCCATGCCTTTTCTCTTCTCTCCCTCACACAACTATTTTGCCATGCTCCAAGACCTTATGCTTTCTGTAATCTCAAGATGGCATAAAGCATCAACCATTTGCCCTTTCTTTCAGTTTTGATATTTTGTATGACTCTCTTGCACACATATTCACGTTAATTGTCCGGAGCTATGAGGCCCGGAATTAGCCGACCTCTGTTGCTTGATCTCCGCAAAGCGGAGACAGGACGGCACATTCCCGGGTTCTTTATTTACAAACCCTTCCCGCGCGCGCCTAAGTTTTTCCCGGGTGCGCCTAAACTGTTCCCGTGTGCGCCAACCTTTCCTGCGCGTGCGCAAACATTTTCCCGCCCAGGAAGATATGCAGCCTAGGGCACAGGCGCGATCCCGCGCCCGGGAAAAGTACAAACCCACGGCGCATGCGTGACTGTAACTTGAGAAGACCCGGCCCCCGTCACCGCCCTGGCCCAACCTCTTCCCCTGCCAGCCTATATAAGGCATGACCCTGCATTCAATAAACGAGACTTGATCAGGTTACTTGTCTTGTCTCCATTTCTTGTGTTTTCTTGTCTCCTCCATTCCCACTCCCCCTTCCAGGGCCCGTTCGACTGTCCTGCGGGTCGGGACACCTGGCGCCCGAACAGGGATCTGGACACGGGGGAAAAAGTGGGGAAGAAGGCACTAAAGTTGGCCGAAAGTGAAAGTGGAAGAAATTCCTCCGGACGTCGCAGGAGCCGGCCGCGTTGGAACCAGAGGTGAGTAATAGTGTCTGATTATGGGACAAGAATTAAGCCAGCATCAAATTTATGTAGGGCAATTAAAAGAGGCTTTAAAAACATGAAGAGTAAAGGTTAAAAGTAATGATTTGTTTAAATTTTTTGATTTTGTAAAAGAAACCTGCCCTTGGTTTCCACAAGAGGGGATCATTGACGTAAAGAGGTGGCGTAGAGTGGGAGATTGTTTTCAAGATTATTATAGTACTTTTGGACCAGAAAAGGTCCCGGTGACAGCTTTTTCTTATTGGAATCTAATCAGAGATATAATAGATAAAAAGGAAAAAGAAAAAGATCCTGAGGTAATGGCGGTGGTTACTCAGACTGAGGAAATATTAAGAGGCAGTTCCCAAACCGACCTCGAAAAATCCATACCTAATAAAGAAATAGACCTTATATCGCTACAAAGCAATGAGGAAGAGGCTGGGGTCCCCTCTTTTATGAATATAGAAACATCAAATAAGGAAAAGGCTAAAAAATACCCAGTTTTACCTACAACTAATGAAAGCAAAAGTAAAAATAACCTTAACCCTTCAGAAGTAAACTGGGATAATTTAGAGGAAGAGGCAGCAAAATATCATAATTCTGACTGGCCACAAACTCTTACTTATCCCCCTCCCTATAATAAGGCTTCTGCCCCCACAGTTATGGCAGTAATAGACCCAAAAGAGGAGCTTAGAGAAAAAATTGCACAACTTGAAGAGCAAATAAAGCTCGAAGAACTACATCAGTCTTTAATCACTAGATTGCAGAAATTAAGGACAGGAAGTGAGAGCGTTCAATACCCTAAAGGAATAGAGAAATGCTCTCACCCTCAGAGACCCCGACAGCATGTCCCAAAAGGAAGGTCACTTGGTAGTAGGGATAGGGAGGATTCCTCTCCTCGAGATGTTTTTCCAGTAACGGAAACTACAGATGCGCAGGGCCGAGCCTGGAGACACCACAATGGGTTTGAATTTACTGTAATAAAAGAACTAAAAACTGCTGTCTCGCGATACGGAGCTACTGCCCTGTACACCCTGGCCATAGTCGAATCTGTGGCCAAAAATTGGCTTACTCCCATAGATTGGAATACCTTAGTTAGAGCAGTACTTTCTGGAGGCGACCATCTGATTTGGAAGTCAGAATTTTATGAGAATTGTAGAGATACGGCCAAGAGAAACCAACAAGCTGGAAATGGTTGGGATTTTGATATGCTAACTGGCTCCGGTAATTACACAGAAACCGATGCTCAGATGCAGTATGATCCTGGACTGTTTTCTCAAATCCAAGCAGCGGCTACCAAAGCCTGGAGAAAACTTCCTGTTAAAGGGGATCCAGGAGCCTCGCTCATGGGGGTCAAACAAGGACCTGATGAGCCATTTGCAGACTTTGTACATAGACTTTTAACCACGGCCAGCAGAATATTTGGAAATGCCGAGGCAGGGGTGGATTATGTAAAACAGCTAGCTTACGAAAACGCTAACCCGGCTTGTCAGGCAGCAATCAGACCTTATAGAAAGAAAACAGACTTAACAGGCTACATCCGCCTCTGTTCAGACATAGGGCCCTCATATCAGCAGGGCTTGGCTATGGCTGCTGCCTTTAGTGGACAAACCGTAAAAGACTTCCTCGCTAGTAAGAATAAGAATAGCAGGGGGTGCTTTAAGTGTGGAAAAATGGGACACTTCGCTAGGGATTGTAAGGGAGAACTAGCTAAGACCTTAGAGGCAAAAGCTCCAGGCCTCTGCCCTAGGTGTAAAAGAGGAAAACATTGGTCCAACGAATGTAAATCTAAAACTGACAATCAAGGAAATCCCCTAACACCTCAACAGGGAAACGGATTGAGGGGCCGGCCCCAGGCCCCGAAACAAGCTTATGGGGCGGTCAGTTTTGTACCAACCAACCACAATCCATTTCACAGCTTAGTAGAGCAACCCCAGGAAGCGCAGGATTGGACCTCTGTTCCACCTCCCACACAGTATTAACCCCTGAAATGGGACCCCAGGCCCTAAGTATGGGTATATATGGGCCCCTACCCTCAAACATGTTTGGATTAATCCTAGGGAAAAGCAGCGTCACCATGAAAGGCCTACAGGTCTTTCCAGGAATAGTTGATAGTGATTATATAGGAGAAATCAAAATCATGGCCAAGGCTATTGACAACATCATTATCATTCCTCAAGGGGATAGAATAGCGCAGTTACTCCTGTTACCATTGCTAAAAACAGCTAATAAAGTCCAATCGCCCCTAAGGGGAAAGGGAGGAATCGGATCCTCAGACATCTACTGGGTACAGCCCATTACTAATCAAAAACCCTCTCTCACCTTGTGGCTAGACGGAAAGTTATTTACAGGACTGATAGACACAGGGGCCGACGTAACAATTATTAAACAACAAGATTGGCCCTCCAGTTGGCCCACTTCAGAGACCTTAACAAATTTACGAGGAATCGGGCAAAGTAATAACCCTAGACAAAGTCCAAATATCTCACCTGGAGAGATCAAGAAAGTAATTCCGGTCTCATTAAGCCATTTGTTATCCCTGATTTGCCTGTTAACCTTTGGGGTAGAGATCTTCTCTCCCAAATGAGGGTCATGATGGGTAGCCCAAATGATATAGTCACTGCACAAATGTTGGCTCAGGGCTACCACCCTGGGAAAGGGTTAGGAAGAAGAGAAGATGGCATTTTGCAGCCAATCCCAGCCATAGGAAAATTAGATAAAAGGGGGCTTGTAAATTTTTAACCGTGGCCATTGACATGCCTGCACCCCAAAAATTTGCTGGTCCAATCACTTGGAAGTCAGATGAACCCGTTTGGGTTGATCAATGGCCACTAACCAATGAGAAGCTTGCTGCTGCCCAACAGTTAGTGCAGGAACAATTAGAGGCAGGACACATTATAGAAAGCAACTCTCCTTGGAACACCCCCATATTTGTCATAAAAAAGAAATCAGGAAAGTGGAGACTCTTACAAGATTTAAGAGCAGTAAATGCTACTATGATACTTATGGGTGCTCTGCAGCCAGGGCTACCCTCTCCGGTAGCAATCCCTCAAGGATATATTTAAAATTATCATAGACCTTAAGGATTGCTTTCTTACAATTCCCCTTCATCCTACTGACAAAAACGATTCGCCTTTAGCTTACCATCTATAAATTTCAAAGAACCAATGAAGCGATACCAATGGAAAGTGTTACCTCAAGGTATGGCCAACAGTCCCACCTTGTGTCAAAAATATGTGGCTACAGCCATACACTCAGTTAGAGAGACATGGAAACAAATGTATATTATACACTATATGGATGACATTCTTATAGCAGGACAAGTAGGAGAACAAGTCTTACAGTGTTTTGCCCAACTCAAACAGGAACTAACCACAGCGGGGTTACAAATAGCTCCAGAAAAAATACAACTACAAGACCCTTATACATATTTAGGTTTTCAATAAATGACCTAAAATTACAAATCAAAAAGCCGTATATCCGTAAAGATCAGTTACAAACCCTATGATTTCCAAAAGCTCCTTGGAGACATAAATTGGCTTCGACCCTACTTAAAACTCACCACAGGAGACTTAAAACCCTTATTCAACACCCTGAGAGGTGACCCCACCCTAAGTCCCTTAGGTCGTTATCAAAAGAAGCTCTTTTATCACTTAATAGGGTAGAGACGGCCATTGCTGAACAATTTGTTACTAACATAGACTATTCACAGCCATTAACCCTTTTAATATTTAACACAACACTAACACCTACTGGTTATTCTGGCAAAATAACCCTATTATGTGGGTCCACTTGCCTTCATCACCCAAAAGGTATTACTCCCCTATTATGATGCCATAGCAGATTTAATTATTCTAGATAGAGACAATAGCAAAAAATATTTTGGAATTGAACCCTCTATGATCATACAATCTTATTCTAAGCCACAAATCCATTGGTTGATGCAAAATACTGACACGTGGCCAATTGCTTGCGCCTCTTATGCCGGTAACTTAGATAACCATTACCCGCCAAACAAGCTTATTCAATTTTGTAAGCTACATGCTTTTGTCTTCCCTCATGTCACCAGTAAAACCCCTTTAGACAATGCCTTATTAGTATTCACTGATGGGTCATCCACAGGAACTGCTGCATATACCTTTGCAGACACCACTGTTAAATTCAAAACCAGCCATACTTCAGCTCAGCTAGTAGAATTGCAGGCCCTAATCGCAGTGCTGTCAGCCTTCCCTAATCAGGCCCTTAATATTTATACTGACAGTGCATATTTAGCTCACTCAATACCTTTACTTGAGACCGTAGCACAAATCAAACATGTGTCAGACACAGCCAAGTTATTTTTACAATGCCAACAATTAATACATGACAGATCAACACCTTTCTTTCTTGGACATATTAGAGCTCATTCAGGACTACCAGGACCTCTATCCCAGGGCAACCAACTGGCTGATATGGCAACCAGATAGTAGCCATAGCTACAAATACAAACCTAGCCCAAGCACAGGCTATTCATGCCTTACATCATCTTAATGCTCAAACTTTGAGACTGATGTTTAAGATAACTAGAGAACAAGCAAGACAAATAGTTAAACAATGTCAGACCTGTATAACATACCTGCCAGTCCCTCACTTAGGAATTAACCCAAGAGGACTAGTTCCCAACATGATCTGGCAAATGGATGTCACCCATTATTCAGAATTCGGTAACTTAAAATACATCCATGTATGTATAGATACATTTAGTGGATTTATACTAGCCACCTTACAAACAGGAGAAGCTACCAAACATGTTATAGCTTATTTACTACACTGTTTCTCCATAGTTGGAAAGCCTAAACAACTAAAAACAGACAATGGTCCTGGCTATACATCCAAAGCCTTCCAAGACTTCTGTCTTAAATTACAAATAAAACACATTACTGGAATTCCCTATAACCCTCAAGGACAAGGAATAGTTGAAAGAGCACACCTATCCTTAAAAACCACCATTGACAAAATAAAAAAGCGAGAATGGTACCCTACTAAGGGCACCCCTAGAATATCCTTAATCACACACTTTTTATTTTAAATTTTTTAAATTTGGACAACCTGAACAGATCAGTAGCCATCGATTTTGGCATTCTGAGTCCAAAAAACAATTTGCCATGGTAAGTGGAAAGACCCCTTAGACAACACATGGCATGGTCCAGACCCAGTGTTAATCTGGGGAAGAGGCTCAGTTTGTGTTTTTTCTCAAACTCATGATGCAGCCAGATGGCTACCAGAGCGACTGGTAAGACAGGTACCTAACAATAACCAATCCAGGGAGTAATTTTCTCCCTGAGAGTACTCTTTTTCTCTATTGCAGAGATGAACTTCAACTACAAGCCCCTCTGGACCATGGTGCTTATTTGCCAAGCACTCCAGGTATATGCCGGCTTTGGTAATCCCCATGAGGCCCATAAATATATACGACAATACGGTAAGCCCTGTGATTGTTTGGGGGGATATGTGACCTCCCTTCCAAATATGTACATCTCAGCTGTGTCCTGCTCCGCTTACACAGCACACCTGTCTAGTGACTCTCTTAAATGGAGGTGTGTGTCAACCCCAAGAATATTTAGTGGAGGGGATACCACAACCTGCCCTTGTGACACGTTTGAGACTGCTATGCATAGTTCCTGCTACACTACTTATTTAGAATGTACCTCTGGCGGTAAAACATACTCTGCTATCTTAACAAGATCTAGAACCCCCACTATAGGGGCCAGTATGTTCCTACAGTTGTAGGAAATACCAATAACATTATATCAGCTGGCTGTACTGGAATTGTAGGACAGCCTGCCTGCTGGAATATTCACCCCCCCCTTTCATATCTCTAATGGAGGAGGACCACAAGACAAGGTCCGAGAAATTAGGGTACACAAAAAACTTGAAGAGTTGCAAAGGTCCCTGTACCCGGAAATTCACTACCACCCCTTGGCCTTGCCCAAAGCCCGAGGGAAAGAGAAAGTTGATGCCCAGACCTTTGCCCTCCTCACGGCTACTCATAACCTGCTTAACAATTCCAACTCTAGTCTGGCTAATGACTGCTGGCTGTGTCTGCAATCAGGAGATCCTGTTCCTCTTGCCATACCCAGTAATAACTTAAATTATACATCCAATGCCCCTTGCACCATAATTCCTCCCCTTAAGGTACAGCCTTTAGAATTTCCTAGTTCCTTTTGCATCTACTCCCCTCCCCTTAATAACACTTACGACCTTGATGTAGGATTCAATCAATTCAATAATTGTTCCACCATAGTAAATATTTCCCAATCGCTGTGTGCCCCAAACAGTTCAGTTTTTATATGTGGCAATAATAGGGCTTCTACCTATTTACCTACTAACTGGACAGGACGCTGTGTCTTAGCCACACTTTTGCCAGACATAGACATTATCCCCGGAGATGAACCTGTACCTATCCCAGCTATAGATCACTTTTTAGGAAGAAACAAAAGGGCAATACAATTTATCCCCTTACTTGCAGGATTAGGCATAACTACTGCCGTAGCAACTGGGGCTACAGGCCTAGGGGTTTCTGTTACTCAATTCACCAAATTGTCTCGCCAATTGATCTCAGATATGCAGGCCATTTCAAGTACTATACAAGATTTACAAGATCAGGTAGATTCTCTGGCAGAAGTAGTGCTCCAAAATAGAAGAGGCCTAGATTTACTAACTGCAGAACAGGGAGGCATCTGCTTGGCTTTACAGAAGTGCTGTTTCTATGCCAACAAATCCGGGTTCGTCAGGGATAAAATCAGGCGTCTACAAGAAGACCTAGAAAAACGACGAAAATAAATAACCGATAACCCGTTTTGGACTGGGTTCCATGGACTCCTTCCCTATCTTATGACATTCCTGGGCCCCCTGCTTTGCCTATTTCTCTTACTCTCTGTAGGACCTTTGGTCTTCAATAAGCATGACATTCATTAAGCAACAAGTCGAGGCTATCCAAGCGAAGCCTATACAGGTCCATTATAATCGCCTAGAACAAGAAGATCGCGGTGGTTCATACTCACACCCATTATGACCACCTTCCCTATGCGCTGAACTGGACAGCCAACAATGGGTAAGAGAGCATCATCTCTCACTAACCTAAGACAGGAGGGCCGTCATAAGCTACTGCCTAATCCCATGACGGGTACCAGTGATGAGATGCATTACTCCAACCTAAGACAGGCGCAGTTCCCGAGGGACAATCTTCTAGCTGTAATTATATATTAAAAAAAGGGGGACCTGTCCGGAGCCATGAGGCCCGGAATTAGCCGACCTCTGTTGCTTGATCTCCGCAAAGCGGAGACAGGACGGCACATTCCCGGGTTCTTTATTTACAAACCCTTCCCGCGCGCGCCTAAGTTTTTCCCGCACACGCCAAAACTGTTGCCGCGTGCGCCCAAAGCTTTTTCCCGCGCGCGCCCAAGTTTTTCCCGGGCGTGCCTAAACTGTTCCCGCGCGCGCCAACCTTTCCTGCGCGCGCGCAAACATTTTCCCGCCCAGGAAGATATGCAGCCTAGGCGATCCCACGCCCGGGAAAAGTACAAACCCACGGCGCATGCGCGATTGTAACTTGAGAAGACCCGGCCCCCGTCACCGCCCTGGCCCAACCTCTTCCCCTGCCAGCCTATATAAGGCATGACCCTGCATTCAATAAACGAGACTTGATCAGGCTACTTGTCTTGTCTCCATTTCTTGTGTTTTCTTGTCTCCTCCATTCCCACTCCCCCTTCCAGGGCCCGTTCGACTGTCCTGCGGGTCGGGACAGTTAATACATTTGTATGCCTTCTTTTCCTGTTAATCTATTATCAGATTTGTTTTATAGACTGAAGTTATGGTAACCTCAGTGGAAAAATTTTAACTTCTATATAGTTTTGGTGTTGTGTTCAGGATAAAATCACTGCTTTGGAGACAATGAATAGGATCCTGGAACAACTGACAAAAAGCCAGCCAAGAATAGTAATTTTTTTTTTTTTTTAAACAAAGTCAGATTTTCCAGGTCCCTCCCTATAGTGCCCAGTCAAATGAGGGTGGTAAGAGTCTCTCTTTGTTCTTTTCTCATTCTGAATTTGAACTAGCAAAGGGAAAAGGGGCTTTGAATCACATTTGATAAAAATAAATTGGTTACATTTAAAAAAAAAAGTGCTTTTTAGAGAGCTCCTTGTTGTTAGGCAAGAATCTAGACCCAACATGGCAGTGTTACCTGGCATAGCAGGCCTTTTGTTAAAGACTCCCTTCACCCTTGTACACACCCACAGACTTACATACGTCAGTGGTTCCAACTGGGCAACCACACTCCCCCATGACCTGCAGCTCACCTGCATTCCACAAGTTTGTAAACAGCAGTTTCGGTTGACAGTTTCCAAAGACCCCTTCCTCATGACCCTTACTTGACTCCTACCCTAGTAGTTTCAAGACCCTCCAGGCCCTGTTTGTACAACCAGCTTCCCTACCTCTTGGGCTATAAAAAAGCCCCTACCTCCTCCCTCAGCGTGACTTTCTCAGCCCATATCTTTGGATCGAGGAACCTCGCCCGCAAGTCCTAATAAAGGCTATTCTCACTGCCATTTGTCTTGTGTCTTCGTTCCCGGTTCGGCTCCAGCCTCAGTTTACCTTTACATTTGGTGCTGAAACCCACGACAAGAACCGCCTCCTCAGACCCTGCCAGGTCGGGCAGGCTCTCCTCTCCCCGAGCCAGGACCTCCTTTCCAAGCCGGGAGCCGTTTCACCAAATCCAAGACTCAATTTGATCACTGCTGGGTAAGTTTTCCCCTGTCCTGTAGGCTCCCTGGAAGTCCCTGTCTGAAACACGTGGCCATGTCAGGAGCTCCCTCTGGTCAACTGTGACCTTAGCACCAGGGACTAGGAGATGTCCAACCTCCCCGGAAGCCGCCGTACCCAGCACTCTGCGTAGCAGTGGGAGGACACTCCCATTGCCGCTGGACTGCCTGCCTTAGGACCATGGGAACTACCCCGTCCAAACCAAACTGAAAATCCCCTCTGAGGTGCCTCTTGGCTAATTTCCAGACTTTAAGTCTCAGCCAAGACCTAAACCAAAAGTGGCTCATTTTCTTCTGCACAGTAGCATGGCTGCAGTATAAATTGGATAATCAGTCTCAGTGGCCTGCAGAAAGCATTCTAGACTTTAACACCCTCACAGATCTGACCAACTTCTGCAAGAGACTAGGCAAATGGTATGAGATACCCTATGTTCAAGCCTTTTAGGACTTGTATTCTCACCCAGATCTCTGCGCTCAATGCTCATTAACTCAGGTCCTACTCACAAAGTCTCTTCCCTCGAACAAGGAGAGGGATGATTCTTCCTCTTTTTCTGAGCCTCTTGACACCTTATCCCGGCCACCCCTTTGGTCTCCCACCCAACCTTCTCCTTACCCTGACCCACCATTGTCCCTATCCTCATCAGCGCCTCCCCTCCCTTCCACCCCTCCTGTGCCCTTGCCAAACCCAACAGATTCTATCTCCCCTACCTCCACCTCCTCCCCTTCCTGGCCTGTCTCAGCCCATACTCAGTCCAGGACCGACTTCCTGTGTCCCTTGCGAGAGGTGGCAGGCACCGAAGGAGTAGTCTGGGTCCATGTGCTGTTTTCGCTGGCAGACCTAAGATTGAAGAGCATGTAGGCTCTTTCTTGGCCAACCCCACTCAGTATTTCAAAGAGTTCAGATACCTGTGCCAGGCGTATGACCTCACCTGGCATGACCCCCATTTTATTATGACCTCAACCCTGTCCCGTGA
This sequence comes from Trachypithecus francoisi, assembly GCF_009764315.1. Taxonomy (NCBI): domain Eukaryota; kingdom Metazoa; phylum Chordata; class Mammalia; order Primates; family Cercopithecidae; genus Trachypithecus; species Trachypithecus francoisi. The sequence goes on from NW_022681465.1 coordinate 79,911,641, forward strand.
GGAATGGGAGTGTATCCTAGTGGCAGCCAGGCAGCACACTGACCAGGTTCATTGAACTGACCACACCATGCCAGTCAGCACTGAGGCGGTGCCCTCAGCTGAGCCCAACTGGGACTACCAGGTTGGTCAGGCAGGCCGCCGCCGCCAGGGCATGATGGTCCAGTGCCTTCTTGCCGGCATGCAGGCAGCCTCTAATAAGTCAGTCAACTTTAATAAATTAAAGAAGGTAGTCCAAGGCTCAGATGAAAATCTGGCCATTTTTCTTAACCAGCTGACTGAGGCACTTATTCAGTATACCCACCTTGACCCTGCCTCCCCTGCAGGAGAAGCCATCTTAGCTTCATACTTTATTTCTCAGTCAGCCCCTGATATCCAAAAAAAGTTTAAAAAGGCAGAGGACGGCCCTCAAACTCCCATCCAGGACTTAGTCAAACTGGCCTTCAAGGTCTACAACTCCAGGGAGGAAGCAACTGAGGCCCAACGACAGGCCAGGCTAAAACAGAAGGTACAACTCCAACGCAGGCCTTGGTAGCAGCCCTGAGACCGGCCGGCTCCAGGAGCTCCAAGAAAGGAGGTACTACCCGAGCACCACCTGGTGCCTGCTTCAAGTGCAGCAATGGGGCCACTGGGCCAGGCAGTGCCCTAACCCAAAGGAACCAACTCACCCCTGTCCGAACTGTCAGCAGATGGGACACTGGAAGTCACACTGCCCTGACCTAAGGACGGTGGCTGCGCCTCCATGTGACGACCCTCCTCCAGGTATTGGAGGCACCTTCCAACTCCTCGATACTGACGAAGATTGAAAAGCCCAGACTCAGGAACCTCTCTTACTCTTGCCAAGCCCAGGGTTAGGCTCCAGGTAGCGGGTAAGTCCATATCTTTCCTCATGGACATGGAGGCTACCTACTCTGTTTTGCCTTCCTTCAGTGGCCCCAGCCATCCCTCCACTGTCAAAGTCATGGGAATTGATGGCACTCCCTCCACCTACCGCCAGACTCCTCCTCTGTCTTGCCGCTTGGATGGCTCCCTCTTCTCTCACTCATTTCTTATCATTTCTTCGTGCCCAGTCCACTTGTTAGGATGCGATCTCCTCTCCAAGCTAGGGGCCTCAGTTCACTTCCAACCCAACCCCTCCCCACACCTCGTGTTCCTCTTCCCCCTTCTCTCACCTGACAAACCCCACCAGGCTGACCCCCACTCCCATTTCCAGTCCCCATTAACCCTGAGGTGTGGGACACCTCCACCCTGATCATTGCCCAGCACCACACTCTGGTCCGCATCCGGCCAAAAGACCCTTCTAAGTTTCCCTCTAGGCCCCAGTTCCCTATCTCCCTTGAACACTGACAGGAACTAAAACCCATCATCACGCACCTGCCCCAGCAACACATTGTAGTCCCCACCAACTCACCATTCAATACTCCTATCCTGCCTGTACGGAAAAGCTCTGGGGCCTGTTGCCTCATGCAGGACCTACACCTCATCAATGAGGCAGTAGTCCCCACCTTTCCAGTTGTTCCTAACCCATATACACTTCTCTCACGCATTCCCCCCGATACCACTCACTTTATTATCTTTGACCTAAAAGATGCCTTCTTCACCATTCCCTTACATCCGACTGTCACTTTCTGTTTGCTTTTACATTGGAAGATCCAGACACTCATATTTCTTCCCAGCTGACTTGGCCTGTTTTGCCTCAAAGGTTCCATGATAGCCCCCATTTGTTTGGACAGGCACTGGCATAGGATGTTGTCCCCTGTCCCCTGACCCACAGCACACTATTGCAATATGTCGATGACTTATTATTATGTAGTCCTTCCTAGGAGTGCTCCCTTGCAGATACTGCTACACTTTTAAATTTTCTAGGTGACCGAGGTTATCAGGTTACCCCAGCTAAGGCTCAACTTTGCAGCCCTTCTGTCACCTACCTAGGCATACTCTTCACATCTACTACAAAAAGCCTCACAGCATCTAGCATAAGCCTTATTGAAACTCTCCAGCCTCCTCAGGATGTGGAAGAGATCCTGTCCTTCCTAGGACTGGTGGGCACAGTGAGTCTTATCCCATGGCCCAACTCAGGATCTTTAAGGCCTACATCAAGGTCGTAAGCAGCCTCGTCAGCCCGGCCTCTGACATCAAACAACAGGAGGAAGGCATCTCAGCTCTAGCCCAGGCAGCAAGCCCCAGGAGAGCAGCAACCCTTTTTCCTGGCTAACCTTAGTCAGGGAAGGGGTTCAAGTGGTACACATGGCCGAGGTACACAACATCTCTTGTTGTTTCTTGTGTGCAGCCTTGAATAAGGCCCCACTGGTTGCAGTACGCTTACCCAGCCCTTGTAACTCCTCTAACCTAAACCCCTCCTTTCCCCTTCCCAGCCGAACACTACATCAATGAGTCAGGACTAGTAGAAACCAATCTCCTCACTCTAGAAAAGATTCGGGAAAGACTCCACCAGAAAAATCTTGGATCAAGGCCCTCATTTAGGTGGTGACAGTCATCTGTGGCCGGTTAAGTCCTACCCTTTCTAAGCCCCTTACTAATCATTGGCTTCTTGCTACTCGTAGCTCCCTGTGTCCTCTGCTTCATCCAGGACCGCATGAAAGAAGTCTCCCAGGTCACTTTCAATCAGATGCTGCTCCACCCCTATACACGAGTTCTGACCTCTGAAGAACCCTATGACGACCCATATCAGCAGGAAGCAGCCAGATGAACACGTTGCCCCATTTTCTTATTAGAAAGAGGTTGGAATGTTAGGCAGGAATCTAGACCCAACATGGTGGCATTACCTGGCCTTTTGTTAAAGACTCCCTTCACTCTTGTACACACCTGCAGACTTACACACGTCAGAGGTTCCGGCTGGGCAACCACACTCCCCCATGACCTGTAGCTCACCTGCATTCCACAAGTTTGTAAACAGCAGTTTCAGTTGACAGTTTCCAAAGACCCCTTCCTCATGACCCTTACTTGACTCCTGCCCTGGTAGTTTCAAGACCCCCCAGGCCCTGTTTGTACAACCAGCTTCCCTACCTCTTGGGCTATAAAAAGCCCCTACCCTCCTCCCTCAGCGTGACTTCCTCGGCCCGCACCTTTGGACCAAGGAACCTTGCCTGCAAGTCCTAATAAAGGCTATTCTCACTGCCATTTGCCTTGTGTCTTTGTTCCCGGTTCAGCTCCAGCCTCATTTTACCTTTACACTTCTCTTAAACTGCTTTATTGTTGGTATCTATAAAAGATGCAAAAGGAATATAACCTTAGAAAACTCTCTTGGCAAGATTAAGAAAGCAGAAATCCAATTTAAACATTGAAATTCTTCGTATATTCAGACTGCCTACTTTGAATTCCCTGAGCGATTTTCCCAGAAAAGACACTCCACCTTGTAGCCTAAGGAATACGATTTCATACTTTTATCTCTGCAGCTCATGTTTGATTCCAGGTCAAGGAACAAGTCTCTTGGAAATGTCAACCTTTTAACTAAGGGGGAGAAAAATTATAAAAATTAGTTTGAATTATTTGTTTTAAATATATATGTGTAAAACTTAACCTTTGGGGTGTCCATTTGTTTTGTAATTCTTTCTTCTCCTATAAACAGCTTTTGTTTTCCTTTGTCTAAGCACTGCAGAATATGACCAGACAGAAATATGCATTGTATGTCATTTGCAGCTAGCAAAACTTTCTTTAAGTTGTCAGTGAGAATGGTCTGAATTTTGTAAGGCTTATAGCTTTTGCTCCTCCTTTGGAGACTTTGTTTAAATGCGTTCTTGGTTTTAGTCGCATGTGTGTTTATTTGTTTTGGTATTGAATCATTTGCTTAGGTTTAGCTTTGATTCAAAACTTTTGTTAATTTTTAGAATGTAATAGCAACTATTAGCTTTTTAAAATTGTATCTTCCTTCTTTTAGTGGGCTAGAGAGACAGCTCAGAACCAAACCAATAAGTAGATGAGGCAAGCTCCTCCCAGGCAGCAGAGTCAGTGGGGAAAGGCCACTGCTGCTGCTACCACTGTTCTCTCTGCTCCATGAAAGTGCAGCTGGTCAAGGGACAAAAAGTTTGCTGCTTGTATAGTTAAATTTTTTTTTTAAAGAACTATATGGTCAAAAGTCAGCTTAATTAAAAACTGATATTCTTCTCTGTTCTCTTTTAAATCCTATATCTTTCATGTGGACTTATTCAACCACATCTTTTTTCTTGAATTCCTGATAGCTAAAACTTCATTTGTGTGTGTGTGAAACTTAAAAATCTCTCCTAAATTGGCTCTAAGACTTGTTCTTCCATTTCCTTCCACTTTAGCTCCTCCTTCTTTTTGTCATCTTTGATACCACATGAAGGGAGAGAGGGGACTTCTAATGACTCTGGGATCCCTTTAGGAACACACACACACACATACACACACACACACACACACACACACACACGGTACTACTGACCCCATCTTTGGGACTTCCTGTCTTTCTCACAGAGCCCCCAAGAGTCGTGGACAGGATTCTCTCAGGTCTAACATTAAATAATAATCTTTGGATGTGTGTGTGTGTGTGTGTGTGTGTGCGCGCGCACTATATGTTATGTCTAAGTATGTATGTGTCTATGCATGTATTTTTACATTGTCTACAGGTACGAAACAGATTTACAAATAAATGAGTACCCATAAACTAAATGGCTAGCTAAAATGCTTTCAAGTTTATATGACTTTAGTGGTCTTTGATAAATAAAGCTGATTTTAAAACTGTTGGTAAGATAAAATAAAAAGTTCTTCAAAAGTTAATTTAGACATTTTTGCCTGGGCATGTTGAAACAGGATTATGCTTTCTCTGTTAGATATGTTAAAATCATGAAACCATTTCTTCTCTGATATTTTTGGTACTTGATTGATTTGTCTGTGAGCTTACATCTTTGGTTTGAGCCTCTGGATTCTGGTGTCTGGACAGGTAGCCATTATGAGGCCTGGAAACATGGGGCCTGGGCCACCAACTTCAAGCCAGAGTCAAGCCCATTATAACCCCATCCTCTGACCCAGTTCTGCCTTCCAGCCATATTGGAAGGGATTGAATCCTCCAGGCATCATTTTCACTGTGACATGTTTGTGCTCTATACTTGGTGTGTAAACCCAGGACCCAGATGGGGCCTGCCCCTCAAAGCTTCCCTAGGAGCCACATGAGTATTTGTGGTCCAGGACAACTGTGGGGAGACATTGTGGAGGGTTCCATGTCAAGTATCTTAAAGGTCTTGGTTAAGATGAGATTGACTGATGTAGAATTAGTCTGTTTTTGCCTTTTTAAAAGAAAAAAAACTGAGTACTTTTGTTTGCAAAGCAATTCAAATCTAATTATTTAAAATGAATAAATTAGGTAAATGAAAATTGAAATAAAGATTACAAATAAACTATTAATAATAACTCTTTTAAAATGTGTTTAATTAAAAGTTTCCAAATGCCTTTTGTAACTATATCCTGAAAGTTTTATTTAGTTAAATTAAATGACAGATATTAATTAAATATCTAACTCATCTTCAAATAAGATATAATGCTAAAATATTAATTACTAAATACAACTGTAAGCTTATATGCCTTTGGCTTCTTATTTCAGAGAAAAAAAAGATAGTTGTGCTTGTTAGTGAATATGTCCTGTTTCACTTTAAACATTGTTCTATAAAAAAAACCCATGTTTCTAGAAATTATAAAATATGTGTTCATAAAATGTTTTGACACATACCAGCTCAAAGTTATTTACCCCATAGGTTTTCACAAGAAATTAAGGTTACTTAAAGGTAAAACTATACTTAATATGTGCAAATAAAAGTAGTAGATATAAGAGTAATAATTCTGTATACAGAGTGTATAAGAAAAGTAGAATGTGTTTTTATTTAAAACAAATTTTTTATCAAATGCATGAAGATGTGATTTTGTTAAAGAAAAGGTAATTTTGTCTGGAGATCATTTAGAGTTGTTTTAAATTCAAAGAATAACAAATATAGATAAGACTAAATGAGACTAAAGATATGAAAAGTTAAAAAAAAAAGAGAAACTAAAGAAATGTAAAATGTTTTAAGAAGTTTATGGAAATCTTATGTGGTCCAAGCTGACTGAGTTTGAATGTGTTTGTTCATAAGATTTTATCAAAATTAGTTTTAGTATTAAAAATACACTAATACAAAATTAAAATTCAGTTTTCTCTTTTAAACAAATTTTCAGGTAGTCTTAACAAGAGTTAGTAAAAATTTTTTTCACCTTTTGAGTAAATTCCAAAAAAAGTGAGGAGGGAGAAATAGATAATGTGTGCCTCATGCTGTCTTTATTAGGTCTTTTGATTATTTGGAAAACTCAGTCTCCTCTTTATCAAAATGTGAATATTTTTGTTTTTTGAAATCTTTTAATTATGACTTTCACTAAAAGAATGACTGTAATTTACAGTAAGCTGTGATCCTATTTTGATTAAGTGTTTTCAATCTTAGACATATTGTCAAGCTTCCCAAAATCAAATCTTAAATTATAAATTAATTCTTTTTGATCTCTAACTTTTAGTCATTTTGGAAGGGTCCTTGGAAGTATGTGGGAGACATATTAAACTTATTTGATATGCAAAATTATATGGGTAGCATTGTGAAATAGAATATGTTTAATCTTCTTTAAAAGTTATATTTGTGACTGGGTGCAGTGGCTCACATCTTTAATCCAAGCACTTTGAGAGGCTGAGGCAGGCAGATCATCTGAGGTCAGGAGTTCGAGACCAGCCTGGCCAACATGGTGAAACCCTATCTGTACTAAAAATACAAAAATTAGCCAGGCATGGTGGCACATACCTGTAATCCCAGCTACTCGGGAAACTGACACAGGAGAATCACTTGAACTTGGAAGGTGGAGGTTGCAGTGAGCCAAGATCAGCACCACTGCACTCCAACCTGAGCAACAGAGCGAGATTTTGTCTCAAAAAAAAAAGTTGTATTTATATAGGTACGTTATTAATACCTGTTTCAAAATTGTATGAGATTTCTAAAAGTCTAAGATGCTAAATTGCTGTATATCAGAGGAAATAACCAGATTATTTTGTTAATTGCATCCTTAGCCATGACCATTTTAAGTCTTATTGTCAGTAGTAAATTGCTTTATTCGGATGCTTTTTTCTAAAATCTCTTTGCAAATTCTAAACTGCTGTTTCTTAAGGAGGTTCATGGTAAAGACTACACCAAGTACTCAGGTTTCTGACAACTTTGAGATTATATAATTGCACTGGATAACAATTTCAAAAACTAAAAACAAACAAACAAACAAACAAACAAAAACTAGACCCATAAGACTGCTAGTTTAACATCATGTTGAACAAAAATTAATTACATGGGACTGAACTGATGGAGGACTAAAATTATGTTTTATCACTTTTGTTGTTTGAGACATTGCTGACTTTTTAAGGTTTTGTTTTCTTAGTCAATAAAGCTTTTTTTCTTTCTATCTACAGGTGACGGCAATTGAGTAACATATACTTTTGTGAAAGAAAAACGAAACATTTACCTTTTTATCTAGTTCCTCAAAAATTCAGAAAAGGTTATGAGTATTCTTATTTTATAGCAATATAGGTATTTATATAAGTCCAATAAGAATCTGTTTTATAACAGGACACATTTAGAGGCACTGGTTATCAAGACTTTGACAGGAACATCACCTTTTCAGATTTGACTAGACTGTTTTGAGAGATTGATTTTATGAAGCAAGACTTGGAAAAAGACTAGTCAGTAGTATCTTGTCTATGTGGTTTCCTTAATGTCACTTTCTCACAGTCCCAAGAACCTTAAGATATTTTGGGGACTGCAGAAAGCGATGTATTTACCCAATTTGTGAAAGTATTAGAGATACTATATGAGGGCGAGTCAAATCCTTGGGTTGACTTCTAAGCCTTGAGAGGCTTTTTAAAAGTCAAATGCAAAAGTTCTTACAAAAACTTCCAGCAAAGCCAACTTCCAAAAAGCGCACATGGCCAATCACCATTCTTGCTAATCTTATGTAAATAATCAGACCAAAGATTAAACTAATTTTGCAAATAAATTAGTCTTACACTAAATATTTTTGGTAAAAATGAGGGTAAATGTAGAAAGAAAAATTGTTTCAGAAGAAAATACATAGATCACCCATTATTAGATTCTAGTTCATTCATTTTTTGTTTTTTTCTTTGAAATTTTATTATCTATGATTAGAACTAAATTCTAAACTTTTAATTTTCTCTGATATCTAGCTATAACTCTCCAGACTAATGTTTCCAGTTTTTTCCTACCCTTCTGACTTTGAAATTTTATTATCTGCAATTAGGATTAAATTCTAAACTTTTAGTTTCCTCCAATATCTGACTATAACTCTCTAGACTAATGTTTCTAGTTTTTCTCCTACCCTTGTGACTTAAAATCTCTAGAAGTTAAAACTATGCTTTTTTTAAAGCCCTGCAAACTAAAGCTGGAAAACCTGATATAAATTTTGGGAGAAATCACTACAGCAACTTGTATATGAACAACTTTCATGCCTGGAGGGTGTATGGATACTCAGACACTGAAACATCTGATTCAAACTATAATTCAGAAAAATCAGTTACTTTGCCACTGCCTGCCCATTCCAACTGAATATGCTTCAGAGACTGTAGAAAAACTAACTTACAGACTTCTCCAGACATTAATCTTTATTTTTTCTTCTGTTTCCACAGAAATGCTTCTTATTAAACATCTGTTTGCCTGTATTATATATAGAGGCCTTGCTTTGAAAACCTATCTGCAATTTCACCTCCTGGAACGGGACGCAGCTGTCTAACTGACCTATTCTCAGGACTAGATGACTGATTCAAGAAAATATGGACCCCTTGTTTAAATCTATGTTTTTTTTTTTTATTTTTCCTTTCCTTTGGCAATCTCTTATCTGGCAATCTATAGCCCAAATCACTTCACAGATACCAATCCTATTTTAATATGTTAAACTTTCTAAAAATGAGCTTTAAATGAAAGACTAAAAGAAAACAAAAATATCTCAATCTAAGATATACTCTGACATCTTTCTAGATGGCTATTCAGAGGATCTGCTGAGTGAAATAGCCCTGCAAAGCTGCTTTTTTTCTGAGGCAGATTTTTATCTGTAGAGAAGTCTACATCAGCAAAATAAGGACACCAGATTTCTCTGAGACCTTCCTTGTCTAGATCTAGAAAGATTATCTCAGAGGAGAGAGAGAGACCAAGAGTATGACCTTTGAAGTTCTGACAGAGAAACCATTACCACAAGCTACCATCTACTTTTTTAAGTGCTGCTACCTTAGAGGCTTCATTTGTATAACAAGACAGCTTTTGCTAGCCATGCCTTTTCTCTCCCTCACATAAACTGTCTTAACATGATCCAAGCCCCCAAGCTTCCTGTAATCTCAAGGTGATATAAAAGTGTAAACTATCTGACCCCTTCTTTGAGTTTTCATATTTTGTATGACCCCATGAACATGTACTTATGTTAATAAGTTTGTATGCCTTCTTTTCCGGTTAACCTGGTCTAGTATCAGTTTGTTTTATAGACTCATATTATTGAACCTTCCATGGAAAAAATTTAAACACCTTTGCAATATTAAATAAGTGGAGAATAATAGCTTTAGAGAATTAATGACACAGGGATTTCATGGAAGGAGAGATTACTTCAAGCTGGAAGGGAGAGGAGATCTGAATTCACCTTAAATAATGATAGTTTGAGGAAAAGTGGGAAGCACAGAGAAGACATTCTGAGAAATGAAATGGAAGAAAGCACAATGGCATATTCAAGGGAGTTTCAAAGGTCAATTACACATAAATAATGGTTTCCATTGTGATGGAGAAATAAGTTATTGGGGGACTTTAGATCAATATAGAAATCTGAAGATGCAAAGTATGCCAATTAATACAAGTACATACAAGAGCAAGCCAAAAATGCAGCAAAATTATTTTTAATGAAGTTGAACTTTTAAACAAAAAATGACAATTTCTAGGTGCTAGAAATGAAGAGGAATGTCAAATATGTAGTAACTTGGTAATTGTACCATACTTGAGGCTTAGGAGCTGGGATGAGTAATAAAACTTTAAAGAGATCTTTGCCACAGTCATTGTGCAGGGCAGGAGACTTGGAATTGGTCATCTGAATACCACTGAGAAGCAGGGAGTGGCTGTCCCATCCCTTGGCTCTAACATTAACAGACCAGAAATACTCTTCCACCAACTCAGGAATTTAGACCAAACCTAAGTACTCCTCTCTCCACGGTGGCAATCTGCCTGGATATGCCTATTCATAGGCATATGAAGTTATATAATTTTCTTGAATCCTAGAAAATAACTTTGCCATTATCCGTTTGCCATTCTCAGTCTCCTGCAAATTCTATTAAATATACACTGGAGTTAGTCTTATACAGAATATGTTTTAAATTTTCCTTCATAAACTCTATTTTAAGTGATAGTCTCCATTTTATCTTTGACTACTTATGCAAAGTATGTAGTTAACCCTTTGACTGAAATATTGAATATTTTTTACAATTCAGTTAATACGTGGGGGTGTGTGTGTGCATACATACATACCTACATATACAATTGATCCTTGAAGAACACAAGTTTGAACCATTTGAGTCTAGTTATACACAGATGTTATTCTGCCTCTACCACCACTGAGAAAACAAGACTAACTCTTCCTCTTCCTCCTCAACCTAAACAATATGAAGTTGATGAGGATGAAGACCTTTATGATGATTTACTTTCACTTAATGAATAATATTTTCTCTTCCTCATAATTGTCTTAAAAACATTTGCTTTTCTCTATCTTACTTGATTATAAAAACACAGTATATAATGCATATAACATATGAAATATGTTTTAGTCAACTGTTTATGCTATTAGTAAGGCCTCCCATCAACAGTAGGCTATTAGTAGTTAAATTCTGGGAATTTAAAAAGTTATGCTTGGATTTTTGCCCATGTGGGATGTATATACTCCTAACTCTAGTGTTGTTCAAGGGTCAACTACATAGTCATGTTGCTTGATGACAAGACTTTGTTCTAAGAAATAAATCACTAGGTGATTTTGTCATTATATTAACATCATAGAAAATATTTACACAAACATAGATGGGACTGCCTACTATATACCTAGGCTATAAGGTTTAGCCTATTCCTCCTAGGCTATGAACTTTTACAGCATGTTACTGTGCTGAATATGGTCGGCAATTATAATACAATGGTAACTATTTGTACATCTAAACAGAGAAAAGGTACAGTAAAAATGTAGTATTATAATCTCATGGGATCCCTGTCATATATGTGGTCTTTCATTAATTTAAACCTCAATACATGGTGCATGACTATGTATATTTTTCCAATTCAATAATGGGATAAAAGAAAGTAATGATCAGTTATACAAAGACTTTAAAGCTTTGCTGCTAAAGACTCTTGATGAAACTACTAAAGGATGTACTCCAACAAGAAAGAAACAGAACCCAAGGAAAGCATAGCAAGAAACAGCAGTGAGCAAAGAAAAATAATAATAATAATAAAAAAGATAAACAGAAGTTAGATGAAGGCAGGGAATTTTCTTATTTGCCAGTGTGACACCAGAACAAAGAAGAGGACTTATATGAGATACTATAAATACTTGCTAAACTTAACAAAATAAGCATTGAATTTCATAACTAACTGAAAAGTAAAAATAAATTTTACTTTTAGAAACAACATGTAATAACAGTAACATGAAAGATGACAAGTTTGGGGGAAATTAAAGTATCCTAGTTTACCTGTTAAGGGAAAAATAGAAACATTGGTCAATGTTAGGCTTTGTGAAAAATAAAATAATGTGCACATTTACATATATTTACATATTTAGGGAAAGCCATTAAAACAAAGAAAATAGTATGTATAACTTTGAAGAGGAAACAAAGGATGTGAATAAAACTCCATTAATGCAATACATTCTGAGAAAAAAAAAGCCAATAAATAAATGAAAATAAAATAATTCAAATAAGCACAAAGATATCAGTATGCACAATAAATAAAAATGGGCCTCTTGTGCATCAATAGGTACACTTGAGGAGGATTCCCTTGGAAGAGTAGAGCTAAGAATCCCAATTCCTCCTCCAAAGTGTGTGTGTATGGGAGGAAGAGATAATATGGGGAATTCTTACTGTCATTATTTTAAGTCTTGAGAGATTTGGCTTCAACAGGACACCAAGACTGTCTCTTTGCCCATGAACTGAGACATGACTTCTGCCTGGGACTTCTCAAAGTTGCAATTTGGCCTGAGTAGTGGTGATGGTGTAGCCGGGAGTGTGCAGTTGTCCTAGGACTGGACTGCCATCTCAGGGTTTGTACAAGTATAGATTTTATCATTATTCCTCTTGTACTGAATATGGACCATGTGGACAGAGAGCAGAGCTATGGCCATTTAAAATCCTACCCTAGAAAACTGCCTTAAGGGAGAAAGAATGCAAGAGCTGTATGGTCCAGACTACTAAAGAAGAAGAGGTTGTGGGAGGACATTTAAGTCTGGGGAAAGGAATGCATTATCTGATGCATGAAAGTTACAGGTAAGAAATCCAGAGACTCAGATTCCACACTTTGTCAGCTTTAACTCTCTGCCGGACACAAAGAATGCAATGGCACTCAGCTAAAAAAGAACTGCCCCATCCTCTTATTCTTATTCCCCAATGATCTCCCCCATTCAGTGCTGGAAATTCAAACCAACAGCTAACAAAGATAAAGCAGGCATCTTTTAATCAAAATGAAATGGGTTAGTATAAATAGTAGAAAATAGAATTCTGAGTAAAAAGCATCAGTGAGGATTAAAGAAGGGCATAGTAGAGTTATAAATGGGCCAAACTACTAAGAAGATACACTAATCATGAACTTTTATGCAATTAACATAAATGTGATATTGAAAAACATCAAATAAAATTAATAGCATTACAAGGACAATTTGAAAAATAAAGAATTCCAGTAAAGCTTTTTTAGAAAGTTAGAGAGGAATATGTAAAAAATAAGTACACAGAATAATAACATATTCTTCTATCAATCTAATAGTTATATGTGGGATATATGGGAATACTACAACCAACTTCATGCTAATAATTTAAAAGTTTTGTGCAGAAAAAATAAAAAAGGCTATTCAATTTACTTTTAAGACTAATAAAAATCTGATATTCAAAGCAGAATTAAATAAATTTAATGTCATATCAAATTCAGAAATGTTAATAAAAATCATAACCAAGTGGGTTTTCTAAGTAACACAAATATTATTCTAAATTAGTATTTTTTTGCACCCTAAAAAATAGAGAATATGCCTTCTTTTCTAGAATTGAATATTTATAAAAACTTGATGAAATGCCAGCATAAAAATAAGGTATTAACAAAGTTTAGAGATAATATCATGCAGATCACATATTAATATGTAAAAGAGAACAAAAAGGGTAAAGTTACTTATATCATCTTAAAAATTTTTAAATTCAAATTAAAACTCATGAGATATAGCTAAATTATAGTTTAACAGGAAATATATAGCCTTAAATTAATATATTAGAGTAAAAGAGAAAAGCAGTGAGCCGACATTAAATTCAAGAGGCTAGATGAAAAACAGTAAAATCATGAAAGTGATAGCTAGAAAATAAGAGAATGGAAATTAATGGAGTGTAAAGTAACATTAGAGTTTTTTGTGCTTCACTTTTGAAAAGCTCATAAAATAAATCTCTGGAAAGCTACATTAAAGGAAAAAGTGGTAAGAGCAAATAAATATTACAAATGAGAAAGAATATGGCTACAGATAAAGTCAGTTAAATTTTATTAAATGCTAAATAGCAAACTGTTACATAGTATTTTTCTATCTTAATCCATTCATGTTTCTTATATTAATGAATCTAGTAAAGTCCCCTTTTATGATTTAAAACTATTTTAACCAAGAGCAAAAAAACTTAAGAATACAGATTGCTTTTAATGGTGAAACTTTAGAAGTATTCCCAATAAAGTTAGGAAAAAATCTTTCTAAAACGTTAGAAAAAAAATACTTTGTAGTACTAATTAGACTGAAATAAATAAAGTTAAGGAAACTGGATTTAACAATGAAATCAAAGGACATTTCCTTTTCTCAGTGGCTCTGTGAATGGGCAGCCCATACTCAATCCACATACAGACTTTCTATTGATGGCAATGGGATTAGTGTGAGGTTTGAGTACAAAACAAGCAATTGGGATCTATCCTTTGTTTAAAAGATTTCCTATGAAGGATGTTAAAGAGAGGCAAGGGTCCTGTCATCCTGCTTGAGGGCCAAGTCCTCCTGTTTAAAATCTTATGAACTCTTTGGGTGATCAAACTTGTTGCAATAATAAGCCAGGCAGGGTAACAACATAAGTACTGAACATAAAAGTTTTTCAATTTTAAAAGCTTTCTTATGGTCATTAAACATTTCAGACAAGCACTCATTATGAACTAATTGGTAGCAAATGTTAATCTGAAAACTTAAGCGGGCTTCAAGTTATAGTTGTTTGGTTTTGTGATTTAAAAAGCGAAATATTGAGAAATCGTGTAAGCATCTTTCCGTGCTTAAAAATGTCAATCACCAAACCCTATTGTTCTTTAGATACCAACCCTGAATAAAATGAGCCTTCTAATCCCAGAGTTAACTTCTCTAAATTCTTTATGTCATGAAAATAACTTCTTCTGATCTGTCTCCTGACTTTTTTCACTGTCATTCTCTAGATCCATTGAGACATGTTTGCGTAATTCTCATAAAGTTTTGAAATCTTGAGGATAAGAAACAGACATTTTCTATAGAGATGTCTACCCCTTCTTAGAATTCCTTTACCTTTTTCTGTTATTCTATAACATCAAAACATCTATAGAGATGTCTACCCCTTCTTAGAATTCCTTTACCTTTTTCTGTTATTCTATAACATCAAAATTTGTGGAGCATCATGATAGGAACTAAGTTAAGTATCTCAGCAATTTTCTTCTCTTATTAACCCCAGATTCCCCAGGCTGCATAATTATTTTTTTGTTTCATAGACTCTACGTTTGTTGTCCTGGTATATAATAATGTTCTTACTTTTTATCAGTTCCACTGGAGGCTGGGAAAGTTGAGGGTGGGTAGGGAGGCACACTAGGGCCAAATCTGTCTGATAACACATATATGTTTTTTACTCACCAAAATTCCCTTTTTGCCACTCCCAGGGTTTTCTCCAAGCCTTTTCTCTGCTACTCTATTTTTATCGCCTCCTTTACACCTTGGGTTAAAACTCACATCTAAAAGTCATTTTTATGAGCTCTACTTGAGCTAATTATTGCTTTATATTACTCAATTTAAAATGCAAGTTGTGAATTTTCATTTTTAAATCGTTATAAATACTTGTTGAAGAAATATATTTTACTTCTGTATATGCTTTCATACTTTAAGCTTATGCATGAGTTATGCTTTCTTTTTCCTTCCTTCCTTTCTTCCTTCCTTCCTTCCTTCTCCTTTCTTTCTTTCTTTCTTTCTTTCATTTTCTTTCTTTTTTGTGTCCCCATTATTTTCCTTCCTTTCTATACTGTTTTATTTTATTACCCAAACTGGTAGTTCTTTAAAAATACTTGACCAACTAAGAATTCATTTTTATTAGGGGATATAAGATTAATCACACTACACATGAAGGTTGGTCAGAAATTATTGAGAGGAAATATAGAAAAAGGAGCTTCCACTGATCTATTTCACGGTTTTCATTATATAGGTGCATGTGTGTTTATATCAAGGTAAATAATATAGCATTTTGGTTATACTGATATAGTGTAACCATAGACTATGGTGCCATATCCATGTTGTGATCAAATTCCAACATGGATACATCCTGGATGATTCTGGCTGAGTTATTTTACTTCTCTTCTACTTAATTTTTCAGTCTGTATAATGGGGATGATTATAAGCACCCACTTCATAAGATTGTTGTGAAGATTAAACAAATTAACATATATAGAGGACCCAACATAAAAACTACACACGTTTTAGCTATCACAACTTGAGAGTCCCAACTTCAAACTCCAAAGAACTCTGAAAACAAAATCATTTCTATGATTAATTTGAAAGCACTGAAGTTAACTATGACAAAACTATTTATGGTCTTTCTTACCTCTTTTAATGTGACTACACTTACGTTACCATACAGAAACATTAAAGTATTTTTAAGGACATTACTGGGAGAATGCAATGTTAAATTCAATACATAAAACATGTTGGCCGGGCGCGGTGGCTCAAGACTGTAATCCCAGCACTTTGGGAGGCCGAGATGGGCGGATCACAAGGTCTGGAGATCGAGACCATCCTGGCTAACACGGTGAAACCCCGTCTCTACTAAAAAATACAAAAAAAAAAAAAAAAAAAAAAAAAAAAACTAGCCAGGCGACGTGGCGGGCGCCTGTAGTCCCAGATACTCGGGAGGCTGAGGCAGGAGAATGGCGTAAACCCAGGAGGCGGAGCTTGCAGTGAGCTGAGATCCGGCCACTGCACTCCAGCCCGGGCGGCAGAGCGAGACTCCGTCTCAAAAAAAAAAAAAAAAAAAAAGACGGGTGGATCACGAAGTCAGCAGATCGAGACCATCCTGGCTAACATGGTGAAACCCCGTCTCTACTAAAAAATACAAAAAACTAGCCGGGCGAGATGGCGGGCGCCTGTAGTCCCAGCTACTTGGAGGCTGAGGCAGGAGAATGGCGTGAACCCGGGAGGCGGAGCTTGCAGTGAGCTGAGATCGGCCACTGCACTCCAGCCCGGGCGGCAGAGCGAGACTCCGCCTCAAAAAAAAAAAAAAAAAAAAAAAAAAAAAAAAAAAAAAAGTTACATTTCTATGCTAATATATATATATATAGAGAGAGAGAGAGAGTAGTCATTTTTCACAAGCATGAAGAATGGGAGTAAGAATGTTGCTGTATGTGTAAGCATGTGTTTGCATTCACTCCTTCAGTGCATCTCAAACTTAAAAAAAGGTAGTATTACCAAGGAAAAATGAAAGCATAATACTCCTTTCCATAATTTCTTCTTCTTCCTTTGTATAAACCTTTCTCTGAGAAACTTCATTGCTAACCTGTTATTCTCTATTTCTTCCCTGATCCTTTCTTGATGTAGATGCCTTCTCAGCAATAAGAAAAAGAGTGATAGGAGCAATCATTAAATTTATAAATTCTGTGAATCAGTGAAATATTTTCTGTACATTTTTTCTTAAAGTAGGAATCAATAAATACTTTATTGGCATATCACCAAAGCCTACTATAACTTCTTTCACACTTGTTTTATAAACAAATATTTCATCCAGTCCTTTTGTTAGCCTTCTTAATAGACTAGGTGCTTTTATTGAATTGACCACACAAAGGTATAAATGTTTGTTCTGAAAGGTTGTAGAACATTTAAAAACTATTGGCATATATAAACTTTTAAAAATAAGATTTTAGTTTTGCGATTATTTTCCCCTGGCCCTTGTCTGTGTTGAAATTGGCTGCTATTGTGTTGATCATTTATAACTTTTTATAATCCTTGGGTATTTTTTTCCTTTGCTCTGTTAGGCTAGTTTGTCATCAACAAATGTTTTCCCCTTGCTACTCATGTTTTTAATATATTTAGCTTATCTCACCCCAATTAACCCCATAGGCACACTACTAGAACATCTTTCCATACTCAGAATTAGCTATTCATTCTACTCTTTACTCGTTATTTCATAACAAGAACATAATATGACCTCTATTTCTTGTCCCATTGTCATCAACCATCACTTCCTCTAAGGAAATAAATTTAAAGCACTCTTTCAACATTATCATATATTCTACTCATGAACATTCAGTAGTCATTTTGTTTATTCTTTTTAGAAAATTCTAACACCTCAGAAGAATAGCAAGGACATAAAGGACTCCTCTGAGATTATTGGTCCATGTTCTTAGGAATTAAGCTATTCCAGAGTGATTAAGTCTCACGTGCTTTTAATTTCAGAGAAAGAAATAAATCTATTTTCAATTATTATTTGGTTTTCTAGTTCTAAGACTCTGGATAGGTGTGGCAATGAGGAGTACTCTGTATCATTATACAACTTCTGGTGTTGGGGTACTGACATCAGAGTACTGGGCGGTATAGCCATGATGCTAACACAATAAAGTCTTCTAGGTTTTCTAAAGATGAATACACTTGCTGATAACAACACTTCACTTATGTAAGTAACATTGTCAATCATAGTCAAAAGCACAGTAGTTTTAATAAATTAATCAATCAACCAAATTGATACATACAAACTAATCATTTTACTTGTTTTATCACATTTTCTCTTTCATTTTGTTTATGTCTTCTCTGATGCCACCATTTGATAAATACCACCATTTGTAGATAAAATGGAGTTATATATAGAGATTAGGTTCTAAAGTCAACACAGAAGGTAAAGATGTCAGAGTCAAATTTACTACAAACCTGTAATAAGAAGATTCTTCTGTCTCTCTATAAATCTATCTCATCGTTTTTCTCACAAAGTTGAAAGGATAGCTCATTTTGTCTTGTTTTAGCTGAACATCTGATATATAGGTGATGTATTCTTGGAGGTGAAGGGCCATTATGTACAAAAGTATAAAAATATCTTATAACACAAGAATTACATAGCATGGCAAGATTCTCAATTTTTAGAACCAATATAAAACCAAAACTGATTGGGAGATCAGCAAAGCCTTGTCTCTCCTGATATTAATTACTGGAAACAGATACATATTCTCATTGATTGAAATGTCAGACAGAATTTTCCACACTATTTAAATTATTGTTACTATTACTATTATTGTTTTGGCAGAGAGCAAATAACTGAATTCCAGTAAGTGTGATGCACACATAACACATCTTTACTATACTTCACCAAATTGCCCATGCTAAAGTCACCAATGATTTCCAAAGGATAATTTTGTTACTAGAACTCTGTTACAGTTGACACTACTGACCACGTTTTCCTTCTTTTTGTTAACACTATCCTTCCTTGGTTTCTAGAATCCCATTATCTGTTACTTCTGTCTTTACTTATTCTGAGTTATTATGGGTTTTATTTTTTTTTAACCAACTCTTAAATATTACTATTTCCATGATTCTTCTTTCCTTTACTTCTTTTTGTTGCTCACAGTGTCACTTATCATCTTGATTTTCCTGAGATCCAAATGTATAATCTCTAACCTGAGCTTTTGATTCATGTTTTATGGTCCATTTACCATGTTGACTGGGATGTCTCACAGGTATATTAAAGCTAAGCACACGATCTTTGTTCAAACTTTCTTCTACAACATTCCTTTTTCTATTAATAATTCTACAACTTGTTCAGTTTTCCAGAAACTCAGTCATTTCAGCTTTTTTTTTTACCATAAAATCCTATGTAAAATTACTCAATATATTCTGTCAGATGCCACATCTTAAATATCTCTAAAATTTGTTCTCTCTATGGCTACTATTGTAGTTCAAGCCAACATGTTTTTCTTTCTTAGATTATGACAAGAAATTCCTTGCTGGTCTCCCCAACAGCAGCTTTGTTTCCAGTATGTCAGCTGCAATAATATTACCAGGATAAAATGAAAATGTTTACTTCAATTCAAATGTTCTGAATTAAATTGTGTCTCTTCAAAAATCATATGTTGAAGTCCTAACCCCTAGCA
Source organism: Trachypithecus francoisi (assembly GCF_009764315.1). Classification (NCBI taxonomy): domain Eukaryota; kingdom Metazoa; phylum Chordata; class Mammalia; order Primates; family Cercopithecidae; genus Trachypithecus; species Trachypithecus francoisi. The sequence continues at coordinate 79,931,266 of NW_022681465.1, forward strand.
CCTCAGAATGTGAACATATTTGGAAATAGGGTCACTGCAGATCTAATTAATTAAGATTGGAGATGGGCCACTCCCTAATTCATTATGACTGGTATCCTTACAAAATGGGGAAAATGGACACATACATGCACACAGGGAAAACACTATGTGAGCATGAAGGCAGAGATGGGGGTGACACATCTACAGCCAAGGAACACCAAAGATTTATAGGTAACCACTGGAAACTAGGGGAAAGGCATAAAACATATTTTTTTCCTCACACCCTTTATAAATTAGCCCTGCCAATACATTGATCTCATATTTCTAGCCTCCAGAACGGTAAGACAACAAATTTCTGTTGTTTAATTCACCCAGTTTGTAGCACTTTGTCATGATAGCTTCAGCAAACTAACACAATAATTATTATATAGTATTTTTGCACTCTAGATTTTTAAATTTTCCAATGGCACTCGTTATTTGTGGTTTCTAACACAAATGTCTTGCCATAATACAATATATAAGACTTAATATGATCTTGGCCATATTTACCTCTTCACTTTTGTTTTTTATTGCTTTTTAATCTACTATACTTCATTTCTCTTATTTTTGTGTGTGTGTTTAGTGACCTTCTATCTGAAATGGCTTTTCTACCATCATTGACTGAGTGATTTCAACCTGTTCATTATGGTGCATCAATGGCATCTCATTCTCTGTGAGTTATTTCAAGGCAGAGTTAGATTTTCATCTTCTCTGTTCTCTTGGAATCCTTTCTCCACTCTTTTGTCATGTTTACCAGGACACTTTCAAATTTCACTGACTTTCCCTGACCACTCACTAATTTCTCGTATATTGAATTCTTTAAGGGAAGAGATTTTGACTTGTTCATCTGGCACCAATGCAAGTTAAATATTTTGAATAGAAAAATGAGGCCAGACATTCTTCCACCCTGTCTTTACTCCTTCACAAACCCTTTCTCTTTTTCAGCAGAGTGCCTAGATATTCTATGCATTTTTTTATCGTTCTACTTTATAGTTAAAAGTCTAAATTTTTTCTTATTACTTTAATCAGATGTTAATCAGATGATACGTTTCCTTCAAAGTTGATATTTATTTACATGCTGGAGAAAGAACATGTTATAAACATATTTTAAAGTCCTGTTGGCCAGGATTCACAAATTTTGAACATTCAATGCAGGAAATCATTGGACAAGGGAATAAAGTATAATGATTTTAGCCTATCAAATGTCTTTCCAATTCAGACCTATGGTTTAGAGCTTAATACCAAACTGTACCTCACAGCAGTGGGCAACACTAAAGTTTAAAATGAAATTCAGTAATTGCACAAGGTCCTTGGCTATAAATGCACTGCTATAGAAGACAATAATGTCAAGTGGAAGAGGAGAGACAAATTATTCAATACAGTATTGCATTTAATATTTGTTTAGTATTTATTTTAGCAAATATGTGTGACAGTTAGTAGACACAATTCTGGTCATAGTTCATGATCATATTTCCTTAGAAAGAAATTTAAATACAATAATAATTTCAGGAAATTGTGAACTCCACTTGCTGAATTTTTTGCACTGTGACTCTTAACTGATTGTATTGTATTTTAATATTCCACTTAGTGTTCAGTTGGGATCATAAAATTCCAAGTCAGAAAGCACAGCACAGGTTATCTACTTAAAATCATTTTTAGATTAAATTACTAAGGTCTGAATAGGCTAAATAACTTGTCTAAGTTCATGTAGTTGTCTGGTGAATTAAGAAAGACTAGAACTCAGGTCTTCTAACTTCTATGAAGTGTTCTTTCCTTTTTAGTATATTTACTTCTGTTGGAAGGAAAATCCAGTAACAAAAATGTAAAGAGTAAATATACTCTATCCTTAGAGTATATATACACAAAGAACACCAGTGTATCATTAATTATTTATTTTACCTAAAAATGTAAGTCCAAGATTGCACATTTTACTAATCTAAAATTATAGTAACCATAATAAACAGTGAGTATGAGTTTGAGAACTATGCTTTGGTTGACTCATGTCTATTTAAAATACTGCTTAGAGTAGTTTGAACTGTAGTGTTTTCCTTTCAATTAACATCCATGTAGAAAGCAGAGCATTGCCTCAAACCACTTCATTGACTACCCTTTTATAAAACAGTCATTGTAGAATACAAATATGTGAAGACATCAATAAAATTTTATGTATCAGGATTCAAAGATCTGGCGTTACTGTGAGGTCAAAGGTTGCTGGAATTTTCTATTCTCTATTGTTTTTATATATCAAATATGAAGTTCTTTACTTTCAGTATTGTGTTGAGTACAGAAACATGGAAGACTACTTCACACACAGTCTACGTTCAGTAAATAGATGTGTGGTTAAAAAGGTGTATGTGTGCTAAAGAAAACACATTAGCCCCTTTTTAGACTCAGGCAAGAAACAAATTATAAGCACATTATTAAATAAAAGCTTTTGGCATTGCTATAGAGCTCTCTGTCAAAAATTGTATGCTTTCGCTCCCTAGAGTAGTAATGCACACAAAATATTATACTTAGGGTTTCTGTTCTAAGAAAATTGTGTTACAGTTTTGTCCACTATTGTGCTTCATGCTGTGGCCTACCAAATAATTCACCATTGAAAGTTGAGTTGCCTTTTGTTATTAATAGAATTTCCATAGAAAATATCCTTTAAGAAATAAATGTTCAAAATCCTATTGTACTTAGAGTTAGGATTCCTAGCTTCTGTCACCAACAAGCTATCTAACTCTAATGGGTTTACCCTGTAGGGTACGATTGAAAAACTGTTTTAATGCTTTTTCCAACCTCTGCCCAGATCTCCATTCTCTACTGATCAATCATATTTTGAAGAGAACTCTTTGTTGTCTAGATTTTATATTATATGAAGAGTTTCATTTTGGTCACCAAGACTCAATTTTCTTTTACAAAGCTTAGTCCAATCCAATTCAAATGTCAATTCTTATCTCAACTCCAAATAAAATATTTTTCTGCTTTCTACCTTCAGGCCTGGACCACCCTGCTAAAGAGAAGAGAATGGTGTGATCTTGTGCTCATTTCCACCTTTCAGTCTTTGTTTCTGACTTTCTACAACTTTCTTTCTTTGTTTCTGACTCACTCCTCTGCCTCTAGATCTGTTTTTTCATTTGTATGTTGAGGAAAGAAAAGAATGTTAGAGGAAAAAGGCCAGTAGTCTTACATGTCTACCTTCTTGACAGGCAGCCATGTGTGACTTTTATGGGCAGACACCCAAACATAAGTTCTTTTATGAGATACACTTGTGGATTATTTAGAGGCCTACATAGAAGTTGTCCATATTATTCACCCACCAATGCCCTTTCTAGATGGTATCAGTTGTATTTTCCTATATTCTGCAGTGACAACAAACAAATCCATGCCTTAGTGGCTTACAATAACAAAAGTTTAGATTTAATTTATATTGCATGTCCTCTGCAGGTTGACCTTATCTTTTCTCCTACTTCTTTTTTTTTTTTTTTTTTTTTTTTTTTTTTTGAGACTAAGTCTCACTCTGTCGCCCAGCCTGGAGTGCAATGGCGCGATCTCAGCTCACTGCAAGCTCCACCTCCTGGGTTCACGCCATTCTCCTACCTCAGCCTCCGGAGTAGCTGGGACTACAGGCGCCCACCACCACGCCTGGCTAATTTTTTTATATTTTTAGTAGAGACGGGGTTTCACTGTGTTAGCCAAGGTGGTCTCGGTCTCCTGACCTCGTGTTCTGCCCACCTCGGCCTCCCAATCTCCTACTTCTTTATTCTAGGGTTTGAAAGAAGAAACCAGCCTTTATCTGAGACCTGCTGCTGTCATTACAGAAGAAACCACAAGATGGTTACAACTTTAAGAAAATTTTAATTGAGAGTGTTATATGTCACTTCTGCTTATATCCCATTGGCAAAGCAAGCCACACAGAAAAGGCTGAAGTCAGTATGGCAGAAAGTATAGTTTTATCACAGGTAGGGAAATAAATATTTTTAACAAATAAAACAATCATTCACCATGATCCCTTGCACTCTGGCTCTATCTGTCTTTAGCTTCTACCCCTGGAAATATACTTCATACCCTCTACTTTTAATTGAGAGACATTCATACTGGCAAGCCATGCTCCTGGGTGGAATCTTTTTAAGATGGCTCCCATATGACCACATTATACTACATCTACTTATCGCCAATATCTGATCACAGTGTCCATGGCCCTAGAGTCATATATGATTTTCATGTTCGATAATAGGAAGGCATACTGTTCTTCTGATGCCATGTCTTCTCATCTTGTTATCGGGAGCTGCTTTAACCTGATTTGCATAGTTAACATTTTCTAGAATAAACAGAAACTAGGATGTATGTTCTATCTGCTCTTTAACTTGAGATAATCTATTTCTCCCAAGAGCTTCCTCATCATCATCCACTCTGATGCACCAGAAGGTAGGCCAAGAAGTTTCTTATGTTCAGTAAATGTCAGACTGAGGAATGAAATGCTAGTGCTTAATTCCTGAGGAAACCTTCAGTTTCTTTGAGGAATTCCTTATTCCTTTGTTGTCTGAGCAGAGGAGCAGGCACTTCTCCTTTCATTAGAAAGGAAAGAGGATGAAATGCTAATATACTTATTTCTAAGTTAAAGATCATGAAATATATAAATGCACTCTTCGTTAAGCTCTACTCTTCTGTTTGGATAGCCTAGGAGTCATTATAAGGATTGAGAGTTGAAGAATCAGGTTGGCCATCTCTTCTTAAGCCCTGGTGATGATGTTTGGTATCTCCTTGAAACTCTGTAAAATATGGAGTTTCCTCATGGCTATTACTCATAACTTTGGGAATTTAGCTGACATCGAGACAGACAGACACACACAGACACACACACACACTCACACACGTGCAGTCTTCTTCAATACCCTTTTTATGTAATCATGGACAAGTCAATTAGCCTACACAGGACTCAGTCTTCTCATGTGGGAAGAAACATTATTTACTCTAGAGAACTCTAGCCAAATATTACTAAAACACTACGACAAGTGGGGAGATTCTTTGAACAGGAGGTAGGAGGGACACTTTGATCCTGGACTTATTTCTACACTAATAACTAAGGGTAAAATTTGGTACTACTTTTTTAAAAGCACAAAACATATTTTGAACCATTAAACATTTGCCTTCATTTTAGGTTGCCTTTCTGATTAAATAAAACACAATTCCAATTGTAGCAATCAAACATGTAGGTCCCCCGTAGGCCAATTTTAAAACACTTCCTATTTTGTAAAACCCATAGTGCTTACACTTTAGAATTTTCCATCCCCAACTATTCCTTTCACGTCATAGGAAATCTATTTCATTTGAAATAAAGAAAATGTTTTAAATTAAGACACAAAAGGTTCAGAGAACTCTAAGTTCAGTCCAGTTATTCTTTGAAACTGCAACTGATGAAAAAAAAAAAAAAATGGCTTTGCTGGCCTCAGTTTGTGTTACATTCTTAATTTTATTCAAATGTAGATATTTTGTAATTTCCGTTTCCTTTCATTTAAAAAAAAATGAGCTGTCTCAGGGGATCATGGACATAAAGCTTCATGAATTACCTATATCCTGTAGAAGCTGGTTTGTATATCATGCACGCCCTTTGTGAACAGCCCAAGGAGTACCTGATGTGCTGTGGACACTCTGGACCTATAAGTTGTGTGCATAGCACATAAGCTAAAGGAATTCATAGCTTTTCTGTTAAAAAGGCCACATAAAACAGATAGAAGAATCAAATTTCCACTAGACTTGCATATAAAAATTTTAGTTGCACACATCGTTAATCTTATTTCAGATTTTATAGGGGTTATTTTCTACTTTTAAAACAAAATATTGCAGTAAACTGGTGTCTCAGTATTTAAACATTTAATAATTTTGACATGTCCCATAGCACCTACTATACTATGTGAAATTTCCTTTTAAGGTATCAGTTCTCAGTTGGGAATATGTAATTTTCAATCACATAGTTGTTTAAGTGGTTTAACGGGCACCATACACTAGAAAATAGCACTTGAGAGTTGAAATAAATTTTTAATGGTTGGCTAAAAGCTTATGCAACAGGTACTAGAAAAGTAGGAAGAATAAAGTAAGAGGAAAATATTGTGTGTTTGTTTGTTTGTTTGTTTGAGACGGAGTCTCACTCTGTTGCCCAGGCTGGAGTGCAGTGGCCGGATCTCAGCTCACTGCAAGCTCCGCCCCTCCGGATTTACGCCATTCTCCGGCCTCAGCCTCCGGGGTAGCTGGGACTACAGGTGCCCGCCACCTCGCCCGGCTCGTTTTTTGTATTTTTTAGTAGAGACGGGGTTTCACCGTGTTAGCCAGGATGGTCTAGATCTCCTGACCTCGTGATCCACCCTTCTCGGCCTCCCAAAGTCCTGGGATTACAGGCTTGAGCCACAGCGCCCGGCTTTTTTTTTTTTTTTTTTTTTTTTTTTTTATTAAAGGTTAGGTACCTTACTCTACTTTCCAGTTGCATCTGATATCTAACTCTAGTATTTGATCATCTAAAAACTATCATACTAGGGATGAAAAATGACCAAATTCACATGGAGAGTCTAGAGGTGAGAAGGCACTAGGTAGGACAACCTAAAAAGAGCTCCTTATCCTTCTAGCTTGCTCATACAGCTTTCCTGCAGGAGAGGGGAATAATTGGTATAAAAACTGTGTTACTTTTCTTTGCAGAAGTAATCACAAATTATCTTGGGAGCTGCAAGGTGATAAACCCTTCAGAGAAATTGAAAGACCAGAATTAATGGATTTTTGTTCTTTGCCACATTTAAGGAGAAAATGGGTTCTTGCATAACACAGAAAAGCAACCTAAGCAAGAAATTGAAAGGGAAGAGGTTTTGAGAAGGCAGAGGGAAATCAAATCAAATCAAGTACAACAAATGGCAGAATATTACACAGATAAAAATGGAAAGAAGAAAGTTTGATCCATTGGAGGGATCTTTGGGAAGAGATGTATAGTTTCTGGAAAGCAAGCAGTACGCCCTATTTCTTTGAAAATATGGAAGAGTCTTCTAGAGTTAAGAAATATGAAGAACTTAGTTATGGGAGCTACAAAAACGAAATAGAGTGGAGATAGTCATTTGTAGTGCTTACAGGGACAATCAGTAGTGTTTCTCTCTTACTGAAATGAATAGCTTAATCTTGATGGAGAGTTGTCTGGGACTTATCAATTTACTGGCCTATTACTGTACCCGGAACAAAGTAGTCAGTCAACAAAGGTAGTTTGAAGATGAGCAAATAAATCATGAATTATCTGGCTCATCACCACTTACTAATCATGTTGAATGGGGATAAATGATATAAACAGAAGAAATCTGAATTTCTTCTAGGAATTATGAAGAAATTATGAAGCCCTAAGCAGGAAACTAAAATATTTGCTGGTAGTGTGGTCTTATCTATGTTTCTATTTTAGGATAGGAGATTTTGTAGATAGAAGATTAGTAAAATAATAGCTAGTTAAAATAAATACAGAACAGGATCTGGTTGCTGAACCAGAGATTATTCTGCTAGACTGATGAACACCTGGAGTATATTGCACAGAATCATTTGGAAGCCTGCCAAATTTATACTATAAAATCAAAATCTCGGAAAAGGGAAACATTGTCAGTTAAAACTGTAAAACTGGATATAATGAAGGGCATCAACCATTACAATAGAGCAAGTTATGTAAGTGATACAGATTTTTAAAAAAATTCTTGGCCGGGCGCGGTGGCTCAAGCCTGTAATCCCAGCACTTTGGGAGGCCGAGACGGGCGGATCACAAGGTCAGGAGATCGAGACCATCCTGGCTAACACGGTGAAACCCCGTCTCTACTAAAAAATACAAAAAAACTAGCCGGGCGAAGTGGTGGGCGCCTGTAGTCCCAGCTACTCGGGAGGCTGAGGCAGGAGAATGGCGTAAATCCGGGAGGTGGAGCTTGCAGTGAGCTGAGATCCGGCCACTGCACTCTAGCCTGGGCGACAGAGCGAGACTCCGTCTCAAAAAAAAAAAAAAAAAAAAAAAAAAAAAAAAAAAAAAAAAAAATTTCTTAATAAAAATCACTAAAAATAAGGTCAAATTACCATTATGTACACAAAACTCAGCATATCAGCAACATTTGGAGTATAATTCAATATAGTAAAACACTAAGATTTGCCATTGGAAATGCATAATCATAACAATGAAATATGTAGTTTGTTTAAATAAAGACTTGGAAGAAGAGGTAGATGGAGCCCACATGTCATGAAGATATAAGCTTTAGTGGAACTCTTCAATTTTGCTTTTGCTATCATGAAAGAAAATACCTCCATGAAGATAAAAGAAGGGAGAATTAAGTGAAATGGTAGAAAGAATGTTCTATAACTGAGCTTCTGAAAGAAGGTCTTGTTTTTGCTCTTAGAATGAGAATGAGCTTGGACTCTGAAACTGTCAAGAAATGCCCCAACATAGGGGTCCAGGGCTAGGTATTATTAGAAGAGCATCTACCTAAGAAGGTAAAATCCTTCTAGTTGGAGAGGGAACCTGGATCTTAGTTGAAAGGTAAACAGCACTGAATGACAGATTTAAAGATTAAGACATGACAGAAAATAGGAGTGGTCAAAGCCAGAAGGATTAAGGGTGAGCTAGTATGTTATGGAAAAGTTTGTGGCAAGCAATTCATGATTAAAGCAATGGACAGCAAGAGAGTGTTTGGATTACTTTCCTAGGGGATGTTTAGTGCATGAGAGGTGGGGTAGAAATCTTAACAGGTGACAGTAACAGCAGCGTAAAGGAATCAGAGAGCACAGACCCAAAAAGAAGGACAAATATCATGGTGTTGGAAATTTTTAGCTTCCTTGTAATCCGTTAAATTCTCTCATGGGAAAAGGCAGTTTGATATACTCATGTCAAGCACAGATTTTAGAATAAAATCGGCTTAATATGAAACCTGGCTCTGGAAGGATCTGTGATGTTGAGCAAAAAAATAATCTCTACGTTGACCTCAAATTCCTCATCTGTAAAATGGGAATTCTAATAGCAATTGCGATAATATCAGGAAGATTAAGTATGAGTTTAATAAGATGGACAATTCAAAGAGTATACTTTGCACGTAGAAATCCCTATATAAATGTTAGTCTACTCTTGTTATTAGTATTCTAAAAGTAAATTATCTGATACATCCTTTTTTTTTTTTCTCACTCTGTCGCCCAGGCTGAAGTATAGTGGTGCTATCATGGCTCACTGCAACCTTGACCTCTCAGGCTCAGGTAATTCTCCCATCTCTGCCTCCTGGGTAGCTGGGACTATGGGTGCACACTACCACTGCACAGCTAATTTTTTTTTGTATTTTTGTAGAAATGAGTTTTCACCATGTTGCCCAAGCTGGTCTCAAACTCCTGGGATCAGGTGGTCCTCCTGCCTCAGCCTCTCAAAGCCTGATAGATTCTTCATTTGCCTTGAAGTAAATTGTTTTCCCCTAGAAGTCCATCAGACTGACTGTCAAGGAAGACTTTGTTGGAGGGGTGGAAATGAGAGGACCTCTTGAGAAAGTGATTCTGCTGTGCCATCTTAAAATAGTACTTCTCTGATTCGATGTGCTAACAAAGCATCTGAAGTTCTTTTAAATGTGCTCCTTCTGACTCAATGTGCTCCTTTAAATGTGCTCCTTCTGACTCAACTGGACTAGCATGGGGGCCTGAGATACTACATTTATAATAAGAACCCAGGAGATTTCATCCTACTGGTCCATGGACTACACTTTGAGTAAAAAGGCCATAGAATACCCAAAATTGAGTAAAGAAAACATGGCAGGAAGTCAGACATGTAACATGGGTTTCAAGAAAGCAAATTTTGGAGGCTGCAGAAAGACTGTTAAGATTTATTGGATCAAGGACTGCAAAGAAGATGGCTCAAATCCAAAACCAATGACATAAGTCACAGTTTTCAGAAGTGACTTTATAAGCTCAAATAAACCTGAAGGGAATTTCCATATACCCACACCCATCAATTAAATAAAATGATAATATGCACAGAAAGTTAAATAAAAGGAAATAACTAAGGAAGAAGAAAAAAGCGACCTAAGCCTGAAATAATAATATTAGTAAATTGATAAATCTTAAAATATATTAAGGTTTATTAAGTCACCTAAAATTGCTTTTAAAAGCCATTTTATTAGAGACAGAAATATTGTATTATAGCATAGAATTCTCTAAATGGATTCAAATGTTTCTATTTAAGTAGACTATATTTCCTACTAATTAGAGATCGCTGATAGAATCTTTGTAAAATCATGATGAACCTAAAAGTTGTAGAAGACCCTAAATGACCAATCATTTTATTTAATAGTAGTTTCCATGTTCTAATGAACATTTCCATTTAGTATCATGTTCATTAGAAGCAATGTTTAATGAACATGATGTGAATTAATTCCTGATTAGATTTAAGACATTTTTAAGACATTTTAAGACATTTAAGACGTTTTTAAAAGATAAGTAATACAGACAAAATATTTTGCCAATATTTTTTTTCTTTAACCAATGATCCTGTTCATCTTTAAAGAGCATATCCAAATGTAACTTTGTTGGTAAAGTAATTAATTATTACCTTAAAAAAATTAGTTACTTTCTGTATGTTCCCATTAATCTTCTGAAGTGAGTGAACTTCAGCCACTGTACTTACAACAATATATTTTGGTTTCTCATTCACATATGTATTTTCTGACTTGATAAGGAATGGCTTATTTTTATCATTATACTCTTTATGTTCAGCAAAGTATATGATACTTAAAATCAAAATATAAAAATTGGAGTCTACACACATAGAGCATATGCATACATGGAAGGAACATAATTAAGTCTTTGACTGCATTCATCAAAATATAGTATCCAGAGAAAGGAGGATGTAAGTCCCAGCCAACTGAGTGGTACACAAACTGTCAAAAGTATACATTTTAGAAAATGCAGGATAGCTCAGTCATTAAGAGCATAGTCTCTACATTCCAGTCCAGAGTACACTGGATTCAAATGCTTGTGCTGTCATGTATTAACACTTCAGCAAGTTGTTTAACCTCTCTTGCTTACAGTTTCCATGTGAATAATAACAGTACTACTGCATAAAGCAGCTGGAATGATTACATACAATTATATATGTAAAACACTTAAAGCAGTGTTTAGCACATAACAAGTGCTAGGTGTTAGTTACTGTTATTGCTACTATAATTATTAGTGATTACTAATTATGGTAAGTATTGCCCTTTAAGCACCAGTGATAAGCAGCCCAATCCAGGGAGAAGTGACCAAGAGAGCAAAACACTTGAAATCATTTCATAAGGAACGTTAAGCTATCTCAAGTTGGTAGGCTGGAACTGAGATGGAGAAGAGTGGAAGGGACAAGAATTAGGATAGCTATCTTCAAAAATAAGGCAATGAATAACTTTGAGTTAGGACACTCAAGAGGACACAATTATACCAAAATTGGAAACCACATGGAGGAAGATTTAGGCTCAAATAATGGAAAACTTTTCTCATACGGAGTAAGTCTAATGGAATATCTCTAAAGGTACTTTAAGCAGGACTTAGAGACCTCATTGTTAGGGATGATAAACATGAGTTTGAATCATCGAATGTTAGGAGGACTAGGCTAGCTGGTTCATCTGTGACTTGAACTCTATCCTATTCATTTTACAGATGAAGAACTGAGGCCTAGAAATACAAAATAACTTGACCTTACACACAGAGAGAACAAATTAGTGACAGATCCTGGCCTAGAACCCAGTTTATCAGATTCCCACTCTAGGGCTCTTTTCTAGAAAGTCCTCTTGTTAACAAAAAGAAAGTACTTTCCAGAACCAGTTGGGATGTATTTCCAAGTAATAACATGAAGCAAATGTACAGGAGAGGCAGAGGGAAGTATGTGAGAAAAAGTGAGTAGGGCAAGCCATGTAGAATAAAGTCGTTGAGTCCTGTATATGAAATCCCTAGGGCTTCTCTGATGACTTTTTGTATCCTATTATCAGATATGGGTTTATTTGTATGTATACATGATCACAGAGCATTATGTTTTATTTAGTTATTTAGTTTTTTGAGATGCAGTTTCACTTTTGTTGCCCAGGGTGGTGTGCAATGGCACGATCTTGGCTCACTGCAACCTCCGCCTCCCAGGTTCAAGTGATTCTCCTGCCTCAGCCTCCCAAGTAGCTGGGATTACAGGCATGCGCCACCATGCCTGGCTAATTTTTTTTATTTTTAGTAGAGATGGGGTTTCTCCATGTTGGCCAGGTTAGTCTTGAACTCCTAACCTCAGGTAATCCACCCACCTCGGCCTCCCAAAGTGCTGGGATTATAGGCGTGAGCCACCGCTCTCGGCCTAATGAAATGTAAAGTTTTATGGGTATAGATTATATAAAGCTGAGAATATATTTGCTAATTTTGCTCCACATGTCTCAAGTTTTCATCTGGAATAAATGTATTCTAGGTTTCAGTAAATGAACATAATAATTAAAATCCAATCCCCTCTTTCATTTTTCTACCAAGAGGTCAGTGAGTCTATATTCAAATATCTCAATAGACATCATCCATTTTTAAACGTCTTTAACAATAATAACTGAGTGAAAAAGGGAAGAGAAATTTCCTTTGCACAAAACCCAGTTGGTTCATTGGAGAAATTATTCCCTTTTTAAGGCATTGATCATATGAAGAATAAAAGATAGATTAATGGACTGAATGATAAAACATTAGATCATTGCAGTTTGTTACAGATAAAGTAATAAACAAATCTTAACTGGAAAATAAACTATATTATATATTCCAAGTAAGTTTTATAGTCAGAAGATATTTTGTTTCACTGTGGGAAAGATAGGAATGTTTTAGAGCTTTTTCTTGTCCCCTAATTTCTCAAAATGTTTGAGATTATGAGTTCTCTCCTTTGTCTTTCCTGTATCAGAATATATGCCTATTACAGCGAAGTATATGTTTTGTTCACTGATACACTGTCATGTGCTTAGAGTAATATTTGACATATAATTGACACTTGATAAATATTACTTGAATAAATAAATTAAAAATTGAACAAATTGACAAGTGGTGGTAGAACAGGGAGGGGGATAGTTCATGAAAGCTACTTTATTTTTACCAGATTTATCAAATAAAAAGGAACTTATAGTAAAAATAAAATCATTGCTTATCTAAAGTTCAAATTTAACTGAGCATTCCATATTTTATCTGGCAAGCGTATACTTAGAAAAGAAAAAAGAAAAAATCTTTGGACAAAAGTGCCGTCAATATTTACATATAATAGGGAAAGAAAGAAATTTCTTCCAAGACTATTTTGATACATGTAAGGAAATCACAATATATGTGTTTAAAAAACAAAGCAAAACTTAAAAGGAATCGAAAGGGATAAAACTTTCTTTAAAAACACAATTTTTAAAAACACAAGGTTTATAAAATCTTGCTAGACTCAGGGATGTTATGACCTGTTCCATCATGTGTTTATGTGGGTGTGTTTTGGGATAAACCCTAAAACTTTGTTATTCTCTACTTGGAGGTCATCAGGGATGAGTTGCTGCTGCTGGTGGCAAACATGGCCTTCCACTTTGAGTTTTACAGTGTAGTCTCAAAAGAATTATTACATTAAAAGTAAAATAACACATCGATTCACAGTGCCAAAACATCAAACAGGAATTATTTTATTCACTGACACAGAGAAGTAGGTACTTAACAATCCTCCTGAGCTGCCCTTTTACTGATCCTTCAGTTCTCAATTTAACAATTAGAGAAAGTGAAAGAGATATTATTTATTTGTGAGATGATGTGTCTCCCTAATAATACCATAAACTTCAGGAGTACTAGGAACCGTATATGAAGCATCTATCTTTTGTGTGCCTGGAGTTTAACATGGATTCTGGTAAATAATAGGTACTCAATTATTGATTGAAGAAAATTTTAGGACAAATGAAAGAAGCAGAAATAGGAGTGTCAGCATCTTTTCTATCTTTTTTAGTTAACTTCTTAGTATGTTTTTCTGTTCTCATCACTATGTTTAAATGAGTAAATGAATGAAATCCCAATGCCTCCATTTCCTTATCTGAAATATAATAATGTACCTATCCAATGGCGTTGTTCGTTGTTATGAAGATTAAGTCAGTTAATATGAGGAAAGTGCTTGGAATAGTGATTGGCACATAGAAAATTTTATCTATCAGCAGCAGCAGAAGCGGCACCATTTTTTATAGTTGGACCTTTTCCAGTGAGAGTTTCAGACTGGACCTCTTTTGTCCTAATAGTCACCCCTCTAGTTAGAAACCTGGCCTTGGGCTGGATAAGCCCTTTTTTGAGGCTTTAAAAGAAGCGTCAACCCTTCTGGATGAGCCTAGCCTCAAATGTTTCCTTGAAAAGTGATGTGTCCCCTGCATGTTTATTTGATTGTTTATTTTTCTTCCCCCTCCCTGCTTCTTTATAATTCAATCTTGAACATTGATTGTCATAGTTGAACTCTGTTTAACTGTGTTCTTGGATGCCTCAATATTTCCATTTTATTCTAATAAGCCTATTGCGATGTCATTGTCTCAGCTGTTTTTAATTAAACTACTTCAATGGATAATGGAGAATGACCCTACAAATTGGCTTTTAAAATACAGATCTGTTCAACACAGAATAACATGTTTTATATTATGTTGTCTATTTACCAGTTTTATTAGAACTCCCTACCATCTATTGCTTGAATAGACTGAGATTAAGATTCAAATTAAATAGGTTATAGCCTGGAATATATAGTATACTAAGCTGATTAATGTTCTTTCTTTATATACAATCTCTCTCCAATTTTCTTAGACCAGAATTATATTAATAATTATAATGAACATAAACTATGTTTAGTAACATTAATTTGTGGTTATTATATAAAATTGTTAAAATTTCCTTCTTCCACACTGCCAAATTCACCTTCCTGAGTCATCTTGCATAATGGTTGAAGATAGGAGACTATTTCCACTGGGCTTTCTTGCTTCAGCAACACAACTTTCTGATGAGATCATGTTGCAAATATGCTAGAAACCCCTGTTCCTTTCCCTCCTTGCTACCTCCTGGAATCCAGGGATGGTGAGCCACCCTCAATTTGCAAACTTTACATAATTCATTTTGCCTTTAATCTGTCTCACAAAGTATTTTCTCTTGTAATAAATATGGATGTAAAATGAATATATATAATTAATTTAAAAAATATTTTTCAGTGCTAATACAATTATTCTTTTTACAAAAATGTGTAACTCAATGCATCTCTTACCTCTTTACTTATTCGTATCCTACATAATCTAACCCAGTGGCTGTCAACCTTGGCTCTTCAGTGTTTTAAAAACACAGATGTCCCTCCTTACATCCAGAACAGTGATCGGAAATGTTAGGGGTGGAAACCAAACATTATATTTTAAAATAAACTTTGTAAGACATTCTGATGCTCAGCTGTGAGATTCTTCCCATTGCATCCTAATTGAGAAATAATTAATCAAGCTAGTAGTATGATTATTGCTTTATTACAGGCTGAAAATACTTCTTAAAATGTGCCTGCATAGATCATAAAGAAGACATTCAATATCCAAAAATGAGAAAGAGGTGTATATTAGTCTTACATCTTTGGATCTTGGCAAATTATTTTGTAATTGGGAACACCTCCTTCTTGGAAAGTCTTGGTCTCTAGTGAGGAGCAGTGGAATGGTAATGTTAAAAAAGAGTCACCTGGGGTACTCTTTAAAATATGCTCTATATGAGTGACATTAGAGTCCTTCACTATTCAAATGCTTTTTTTCTTCCTTTGTTGTTTTTTGTCTATTAATTCTTCATGTTGAAAAGGGCAAACCCAAAGTACAGTCACATTATGTAAATGAAGTTATTTGAGTTAATTATTAGTATTAATCTGCAATGCAATGACAAGATGTATTCATTTGAATTTTAATAATCAGTTTTTATTCATACACTTTTAAAATAACTTGCTCCTTAAGGAAAATAGAATATATAAGTGCACTTTAGAAACTTTTTCTTAAACCCAAACATATTGTATACATTTTAAATAATGCTAGAAAGAAGATACCATATCATGATGCTTCAATTATATATTATAATATTAATAAAATTCAGAAAATTTTCTAATCAATATGCATCATGATTAAACAGATAAATTCCCAAGTAGTTCTATAGCCAAACTTTCATAAAACTCTCAGTTGGGGGGAAATAGCCTTTCATGGAAAGGTTGTACTCCTAAGTTTAAGTGACTGTTACTTGGTCTCTGAGTCATATAATGTACATTAATTTCTATATATCATAATGATACCTTAAAATAGAATGTGGTCTAATAATTCCTAATATCTATTCAAATATACATGAATAACTCAATTACTCAGAGGTCCATTTTCCAGGTTATGAATTATTTATTTCTTTTGTTTTGAAGAGGTTATTATAGCTGTCAGAGGCAAGAGAATAGTAAAGCTCCAGAACCTGATGACAGTGTTTATAAGATATTCAAACGTGGAAAAGAGGTGCTAGTTACAAAACCGAATAACTTAAATAAAGGAAGAGTGAAAGCAAAACACTTCAGTATTTCTAAGACTCTGTCCATATGGATTATTGAACAACAACATAAAGCGAACCCTCCAAGAATTCCCATGTGCTTTTAGTTTGTAATGAAATACAGCAGATAGGATTTTTGCCAACATTAGATCTAGGAAAGGGGCTGATATCAAGAACTGTAGCCATGATATTTATTTGATACTACTAGCAACCCAAACCAAAGTTCTGACTGCCATTGATTGTGCTTGGCTGCCCTGAGCTCACTGAATTCCAGGATTATTTAAGTTTTTCCAAACAAAGAGTATTTTATTTGGCTTTTCCCCATGGATTAAATTGGAGCATAAGCAATAGAATAAGGCAGTGCTAAGGGTAAATGCTATTAACTACAAGTATTGATGTGACTCAGGTAAATTCTATATGCCTAAGACTTCTGTGAACAATGTTCAGCTAAAAGCTATCACTAATTCAGTTATTTTGAGCTTCAGAAGGTTTTTGGATAGATTTTACTGCCAAAATGGCAGTAAGTGATCAAATGAAGGAACTATGAGATTCATAACTACCCGAGATTTTACATCTTTTTTTATTAGGCCATTTTATCAATATTCCCTGAGTTCCATTACACATTAAGAAGGATTTGTAACCACATATGCCTATGGAAAATGTATTTTCTTTTAGACAACACAATTGACATGTTCATTATTGCAATACAATTGCATTAGACTTAACTTACATAATGAATGGGGAATAAATTAATAGTTGACACAATCCTGTTTTGGGATATTCGACACCTTCATCATCAGAAAACCTAAGCCTTTATGGCACTGATTTATGTACACTAAAAAGTTACTTTAAACTGTCTTGCAGTCTCTTATACTTTAGTTAATTTCACCCAAGATAATTACTTGTGAATGCTATACTACCTCCTAGAAAGCATTCTTACATGGAAACAATAATGAATGACAATAGCTTGCCTCTGAGATGGAAGGAAAAACTCAAAAATAGGTCGCTTACCAGCTAAATTTTATTGCTTGGACCAATTTAATCCTAGAAAACATCTGTGACAATTGTCCAATACAGTCTGGACTACTCCTAAAATGTTTGATTTTTAAAATCCTTATTCTGGCAGTTCTTCTGTTAACATTAGTGTACTGAAATTAGAGATGGATTTTGCCTCTTTTATAGCTCTATTACCCCAACAAAAATAATACTTAAAGTCTGGAGTTAGCTATTATTTAAAAAAAATAACTTCAGCTATAAAATGTCAATGACATCATTGCCCAAATCAACTATTACCAAAGTTCTCTGGACATTGTAACTAGAGTATTTAAGTTAAAAAAGAAAAAAAAAAAAATTGTGACTCTAAAGCTAAAAATGTTCTTTCTCCCAAATTTTAAAAACAGTGAACGCAGGCCGGGCATGGTGGCTCAAGCCTGTAATCCGAGCACTTTGGGAGGCCGAGACGGGCGGATCACGAGGTCAGGAGATCTAGACCATCCTGGCTAACCCGGTGAAACCCCGTCTCTACTAAAAAAAATACAAAAAACTAGCCGGGCGAGATGGCGGGCGCCTGTAGTCCCAGCTACTCGGGAGGCTGAGGCAGGAGAATGGCGTAAACCCGGGAGGCGGAGCTTGCAGTGAGCTGAGATCCGGCCACTGCACTCCAGCCTGGGCGACAGAGCGAGATTCTGTCTCAAAAAAACAAAACAAAACAAAACAAAACAGTGAACGCAGAGATACTTTGGGGGAAGGAAGCTGGATTACAGATCCTTATGATAACTTAGAAGCATCAAATAAAAAATTAAGAAATTAATTAATAAGATACTTAAGTATTAACAAGAAAAAACAACTAGATAGACAATTTGAGACACCTAAACAATTACGGTATCATCTGTCTGCTCTTCTAATGGCTGAAGACACAAAATTTATATTCATCATTCAGATTCTTCTTGAAGTCTTGCCTTTTGGAATGATCAGAATCAGAATCAATTTTTCCTGAAATCCACCCTGTCTGGATTTGAATGTGCTCCTTATGACCTGCCAAATGCATTTCCCAACTTTCATGTCTTTATTCTCAGTCCCTCTACCTAAAGTCATAATAGGTATTTGATGATAATACTTTGCAGTCTAAAATTCAATAATCATGCCCTTGAAAGCCACTAGAGACATAGAAGGCAATGTTGTTTTGTAAAACAGCCAGGAATGGCAAAGTAGGTACCTACCCCAGAGTGTTCAAATTCAAATTATTGAAAAAGCAAACATAGAAAGAAACAAACAAAAAACACAAAGCTAGCCCAGCAAGATAGATTAATGAGATAGCTTCAGCCCAACAGCTGCCATGTTGCAACATTTAGCCTAGATCAGTGGTTCTCAAGATGAGCTGCACATTAGAGTCATGGCAGCAATGGAAACGAAACACAACTATACATGCCCACCACTTTCCTCCCGAAATGGGGGGCAAATGGTCTGTGGTGGGGCTCAAAGCATTGGAATCTTTTAACAAGTTCCCTAGCTGATACTAATACCAAAGTTGAGAACCATCGTTCTAAAAGAAAAACAAACAGATTTTATTGAATTACATGAATTTTTATTTTTCTGCTTAGATATTAATCCCTATAGGACAGAAAGAGGCTGCTGACTTTCATATTTACAATAAAGCCAATTCACTGATTGTTTTTTAAATGCCAGTGGGAAGTTTCCCTACACTGTCTTTGGTCATACCTTTATTCATTAGATAGTTAGTTGAGGTTAGGGATACAGTCAGACATACAGAACAACTGTAACTATGTGTATTAGAGTTATGCAGAAAAACAGAACCAAGAGGATGTATACATGTGTCTGCATGTGTGTGTGTATGTGTGTGTGCACGTGTGTTTGTAGATAAGGGGAGGGAGTTATTTTAATGATTTGGCTTATATGATTGTAAAGGCTGGCAAGTGCAAAATCTGCAAGGTAGGCCAGCAGGCTAGAAACCCAAGGAAAAGTTGACGTTTCAGCTTTAGTCTAAAGATAGTATGGAGGCAGAATTCCAGACCTCCTCCTTTTTACTCTTAAGGTCTTCGGCTCATTGTGGTTGAGGCTCATCACATTATGGAGAGTAATCTGCTTTACTCAAAGTCTACTAATTTAAATGTTAATCTCATCTAGAAAAAATCTTCACAGCAACATTTAGACTAGTGATTGACCAAATATTTGGATGCCAAGTTAATACATAAAATTAACCAGCATGCTATGCAAACCACCCCACAAATGAAAAATGGAACAACTTGCTTTTTATTAAACAGAATTGCATTGTCTTACTTACAAATGAAACCTTTTGGATACTGATGTGCTCTAACCGGCCAAACTAAAGGCCTGAATAAAAACCACAGGTTTTCTTATTTTCAGGCCTATGTTTCTTCCTTTATAATTTTCTTCCTTTAGAAGACGTGAAGTTATCAAGAGAATCCTCCCTAGTTAAGATCCTTAGCACTAGAAAACTTACTTGATTTTATTCTTTGCCTCAACATCTTTCTACTTATTGAGTTAATATACACTTCAAAGTGATGAACTTGCCTTTTTCTAAGAAGCTCAGAAACTAAAAATAACTTAAATAACTATTCTACTAGAACGTACAAGATTTGGAAGTGCTATAATTTGAAGGTGTCCCAGAAAGCATGTGTTGGAAACTTAATCCCCAATGCGACAGTTTTGGGAGATGGGTACTAATGGGAGGTGTCTAGATAAATAGATTAATGTTTATTATAAAAGGGATTGAGACTGCATATTTGATCTCTTGCACTCTCTCTTGACCATGATCACTTGCTCTTCTACCTTCTGCCATTGAATGATGTAGCAAGAAGGCCCTAGCCAGATGTAGTCCCTCAACCTTGGACTTCTCAGCCTCTAGAACTGTAAGAAGCAAATCTGTGTTCTTTAGGAATTAGCCAGTTTCATGTATTCTGTTACAGCACCACAGAATCATCTAAGAAATATGTTTATAATAGTGTGGCAGTTGTTAAAAATGGTTATGATTTCTTTGTATCTCCTTGCATCTAGAGGTAGAGTCTATGTCCCTTTTTCTGACTCTGAGAATCCTTGTGCTGTTTCAACCAGTAGAGGCAGAAGAAGTGATGTTATATGACTTCCAAGACTAGGCTACAAAAGGTCTTGCAGTCTCTGCCAAGTTTTCTTGAGATGATCACTCTAGGGGAGGCTAACCTCCATATAAGAAGTGTAACTATTCTGAAATTGCCATGCTAGATTGGCTACCTGAAGGCATTGAAGTAGGCAGTCCCAGCTGAGCCCAGCCATCGCAGTCATTCTTGCCAAGGTAACAAACAAGTGAATAAAGTTATCTTAGACTCTACAGACCAGCCTATTAATTGAATATTATGAGTGCCCTCATTTGATATCATAAGGAACAGATTCGAGTTCTACCTAAATTCCTCAGCCACAGAATTAGGGCAATACAAAAAGATGGTTGTTGTTTTAAGCCACTCAATATGGGGATAGTTGTCACATAGAAATAAAATTGGAGAACTAACAGTCACAACAGAGGACTAGAAACTAAGAGCTGAGACATCCATCTATCTTTTCTCTTGAGTTAATGCAAACATGAATGAAGCTGATACACAATGCAGACTGTCAAAAAGCTAACTCTTCTCTGGAAAGGCTAACACAAGGCTGATGATACTATCATTGTGTTCTGGTGCCTACTTAATAGCTGTGATATAATAAAGGTACTTCAAAAATGTGTATACTGAAGACCTCTTGACTTTAAATCTTAAACCTGATTAATCTCCGGTAATCCTGTATCACCCATTTGCAATGCAAGAAATGCAGAGCCCTCAAGATGCTGAGGAGGAATATCACTTGAGCCTAGAAATTCTAGGCTATAGTGCACAATGACTGTGCCTGTGATTAGCCACTGCGCCCCAACCTGGACAACACAGTGAAATCCTGTGTCTTTAAAAAAAGAAAAAAAGAAAGAAATTCAGAGTAATCAGCACAGTAAATCCTGTTGAGTCTATCTGCAGAATATTCCACAAATTCATTTACTATTCTGCATCTCTACCATTGCCTTCCCAGGTCACTATTATTCCTTGCTTGGTTTATGATAATAGCCTCCTAACTGGTTACTTCTCTTTCAATTCATTTCACCGCTCTGCTTAAAACCTTCCTTTTGCCAGGTGTGGTGCTCACATCTGTAAGCCCAGCACATTGGGAGGCTGAGGCAAGAGGATCACTTGAGCTCAGGAATTTGAGATCAGCCTGGGTAACATAATGAAACCTTGTTGCTACTAAAAGTAAATAAATAAAACTCCAAAACAAAAAACAAAAACTCTTCCTTTTTTCTCATTACCTTTAGGTTAAAAACTCAATATCCTCACCATGACCTATTAGGTTGTGATTGATTTAACCTCTATCAACATCTGCAATCTTATATCTAGCAGCTTCACTGTTTACATACCATGTTCCAGCCACACTGGTCTTTTCCAAGTGCCTTGAACTTTCTCTTTCCTGCCAGTGCTCATTGTCTAGAACACTCCTCACATGTCTGGCTCCTTCTCATTTTCATGTTTCTTAATATTCTCTATTAAAAAACACTTTTTATTTTCCTCACACTACCAGTTTCAAGGTTTATCAACTTATTTATTCATTTTATGCTATATATTCTCTACCAGCAAATAAGCCCCAGGAAGAAACAGAGATCTTGTCCATCCTAATCCACCATTTCATCACCATTGCCTAGTACCATCCCATAGACATAACAGATGCCCAATGAATATTTCTGAATGCCCAAGTGATTGAACCAGTACTTCGATTTTGACATTTTAATACATATATAAAAAATTGAGTGATCTGGATGCCTAAATTTGACTAAGAGGATAGGTTATATGGCAAGGTGCTGATCTATTTGAGCAGTCTTTCAATAAATGCTTTCAGTTGTCATCAGCACAGTTCTCATTCATCTTTGATTTAAGCATGTGTCATTGTGCCCCATTATAGAATAGCATAATACAATGCATACATGCCTCACCAATCTGATACATCTAAGGTCACATTATTAGTAATACTTGAATATTGCTATTTCGAACTTCTCATTTTCTCATTCAGGAACTCAAATGTCTTGTCACTTCTGACCCCTTCAACAACAGAAAGGATCTTATATGCACTTCAATATCAGTTTGAACTGTAAATTCCCACCATCCTCTACTACTCCAAGCTCTATTTTCACCATCAATCCTTGCCTCAGACAGGCCTCTTATTTCATTAAGGTCCATATTCCTACCTTTTTATTTGCAACACTAATGTTGTCAGTGCTCAAACAGTATGTCAAAACTCTTTGCAATGTTTCATCCCACTATATTAAGCTCAATGGGTAGCGTTCCATAGCAGGAGAGCTTGAGCATCTGAACTAGAGTAGACTCACAGTACAAGTAGACTCAAAAGCATATATGGCTCACAACAATGGAAGTGTATTTCTTGATTATGTGACAGTAAGAGGTGACAGAACAGGTAGATGGATCTGCCATCTCTTACACTTTCAGTCACACAGAGATCCAGATTGGTGAAGTTTCTGCTGTTTCAGCATGAGGCTTCCAAAGTTCCCTGGGAGAAGATTTTATTATAGGCAGCAGAAAAAAAGAGAAAAGATCACAGAGGAGCACTTTCATGAGCCAGATCTTGAATAGTAACATCACTTCTTACAATATTCCACTGGATAGAGCTGAGTCACCATGGTAATGCCTAATGACAAGGAGAGCTGAGAAAGGTAATACTTATCTGAGAAGTCACTTTTCAGTAACAATTCATGAATTTTTGCTGGATAATTGTCTCTGCCTGCCACAGCCCATACACATTTCAGAATATAGTGGAACACCTTTTCCAGATCACACGCAGAGCCCTTCATGTCCTCAGGATCTCTACATGCTTCTAGGGTAGGTATATTGGGATCGGTTTCAGGACTTGGCACCACACCATACCCAGAATTACCATTTCATTCCTACCTCAGTCTCCGATTCAGAAGTTGCTGAATCTGCAAACTTCTGCAAGGTTTCAAGGTTCTTTCTGTATTCTGGCTTGCAAAGGCTTCTGTTGAACCATAAGTTACATCTGTAACATTTTGGATAAGTACAGTGTTTTTTTTTTTTTTTTTTTTACCTTCAAGGAAACTCTTCAACCCTCAACAAAAAGTCACTGGGAGAAAAATAGAGAGTTTCTGGTGATAGTGTTGCTCAAAACTATCTACCAGTCATACCCATACCACAGCTCCAACCCTTCTCAGATCCTTGTAAGGAATCTGAATTAAGCCGGGATACTGGTTGGAATTTATGAAGCCATAGGGGCTAAAGAAAGAATTCCAAATAAGAGATAAGACTTCAGTAAAGACTGACAGGAATTCATTCATCAAACATTCATTCATTCATTCAATATAGATAGCTCTCTGAGGTTTACAGAAAGAAAATGGCTTTTTGATGTATAAACAAGTGTAATATTCTTTACATTAACTATAAACTGCCTTATGGTAGGAGCTATTTGTTATTCTGTTAGTAACCTTCACAAAGTTGATTCTAAATCCTATTTCACTAAAAATTTAAGAATACATCTTAAAGTTCAAAAATAGTTATTGGAGGTTTTTATATATGATTTCATTGATAAGGATCTTTTAAAATTAAGATCAGAAGTAAGATTAGAATAAATGCAGAAAGAGTATAGGTATTTTCAAGATGAAGTCATAAAGCAACTAAAAATACAGCTGAAAATAAGGTTAATATACTACAGAATTGTAATTACAGGCAAGAGTCCAATGTTCATGAATCTCAGTCTCCAGAAGACTGACTAAGTAATGACATTTGAGAAAGTAAGCAGCAACTCTCCAGTCCTTCTTTCTGAAGGAAAGCTGGACAGGCCTAGCCTAGCTGGCTTGAGTTTGAGGGGCCGCCTCAGAAGGTAGAAATGCTTCTTGCTTGCATCTGTGGTGCGTGGTGCCAGAGTCCAAACACAAAATTTTGTTCCAAGAAGAGATGCCAAGGGTCAATTTGCAGAAATGTGTCCAAATGTGCTGTCAAACCAAAGAAACCTGAAAGTCAAAGCCAAGACAACCAATAATGCAGGGAAGTCAACATCGAGAAACAATGGGTCAGAACTGGGCAATAACCAGGATCAAATGACTTGGGCAATCATTGTTCTAGGTAGGATATAAGGTAAAAAAAAAAAAAAAAAAAAGCCAGTATATATCTAATAAGCCATGGAACAAGGCAGACAGTGAGAAAAGTGGTTTCTAAAAAATAGCTAGGATAGACATTAATTCTACCCAGATTTTTAGGAATGTGAAATAAGTGGTAACAAACGTAACTTGAGTTGTAAAAAGCTGATAGATCTTGGCTCTTCCTAAACATATTCTTTATTGACTCGATTTTCAAATAGAGTTTTCAATTTTGACCAATAAAGTAATTTGTGTAGAATAAGACATTATTGCCAGAAGATTTGTATAAAATATTAGAACCCTAAAAGGATGCACTCATTCAGTAATTTCCTCTTGAAACAATTTAATTGCTTATAATCTAGGGGAAAAAAAAAAAGCAGAGGCCTAAAGGTGAAAGTTTGATTAGACAGGAATTTAATAGCCATATAGTTTGAGTGTAACTTAGACTGGGTGCCCCTGAAACAAATTCAGACCCAAGAATCCATGTGCAGGTGATTTCTGAAGAAAGAGTTCCCAGGGTGAGGGAGTGAGACAAGCAGGAAAGGGAGGGGAACAACCCAAACAAGAATGCAATTTCAGGCAAAGCCTCCTGCCCTAGAGGATAGCTGCAACTCGATTCCACCAGGATTCTCTGCAGTCTAGGATGTATGTCAGAGTTATTCTGCCCCAGTGCAAGAGAGCTGGCTTTCATATTTTTGCATTGCACTAGACCTTCATTAGTTAAGAGTTACCCTGTGTGGAGGTCCTCTTTTGAGCAGTCATAGGTACAGGTTGCTGGAAGCAAAAAGGCAGCAAACTTAGGGTCAGAGCTCCATGAAATAGTAAAAGGTATCAGAGGGAAGCTGGACAGAAGATTGGTAACTGTAGTGGTGTTAGAAGTGATTTTAATTTGCATATGTGTCTCACTCCTTTTGGGCTGCTAAAACGAAATACTTTAGGCTGAGCAACTTATAAACAGCAGAAATGTATTACTCACATTTCTGGAGGCTGCGAAGTCCAAAATCAAGATGCCAATAAATCTGGTGTTTAGTGAAGGCTCACTCATTACTTAATAGATGGTGCCTTGTTGCTGAGCCCTTACATAGCAGAGGCACAGGGAGTTCCCTTGAAACCTCTTTTTAGTTGGGGTACTAACCCATTCATGAGGATGAAGCTCTCAGGCCTTAATCACTTCCTAACGGCTCACCTTCTTACTACTATCACATTGCGTATTAAGCTCCAATATATGAATTTTGAGGGACACCAATATTCAGACCATAGCAGTATATAAACTCTGTTCCATTAAAAATACATTTTACATAATCATATGATTAAGTAGGAAAATAGTATTTTGCTGAAACGGTTATAAGAGAATATTTAAGCCAACTACAACAAAAATTGGAAATCAGTTTACTTCTCAATCATAAGCAAAATAAACCCATAAACCAAGAGATATAATAAAAATACAAATAGGAAATGTAATAAAAGTGATCTGGGATGATGATAAGTTGACCTAGTAACATAATTTTATAATGGCTGAACAGAGTGTAAATTCATGCATCACCATAAGACATAATAACATGAATTAGATTGAAAGGTAAATTATGAGAAAATATATAAGGTATACTGGAATGGTAATTGCATTATGATAAAATGTATTATTAATGAAAATATGGCATAAATATGATTCGACATTTGAATAACAAAGCTTTTAAAATGTGATGTAAAATCTTTGAGACATTCAGAAAGCATTTGACAGATGAGTTATAGAGTGGGAGTTAAACTCAGCTGTACCTGTTAATGGTTAAACAAAATCTAAATATGAACATAACGATATCGAATGATACTCCCAACACAAAATTATCAGGTATATAGGTAAACTTTTTACAAAAAAAATGAATATGTCTTTATTAAAAAATGAATTTTCTCCGATAAGTATTTATTCAAAAGCAATATGTGTTTCCTAATATAACTGAAGCAATGCAAGTACAGATAAAGAAAAATAATCTAAATCTAAAGCACGACTCCTCCATTTCTATTTCCTCAACTAACCAATTTTAAATTGTTAGTTGTTTGTTCTTAACATCTTTACCCATATTTATACATACATATGAAATGTATGTAAGATTTATTTTTGTTCATTTAAAACAGTAACATTACACACAATACTTTTTACTTTCCCTTGCCCACTTAACAATATTACATGACCATCCTTCCAGATAAATACACATACATTTACTGGATTTTCAAATAAGAGAAAAAATTTTAATAATAGGGATGACCCAAAATGTATAAAATTATTTCTCTGTGAATGATGAATATTAAATATGAGGCTTTTTCTATGTCACTATCAACATTGATACATTAATAAATTTTGTACCTATGTCCTTGTATGCCAGTGTTTTATTTCCAAAGGATAGATTCCCAGAAGTGGAACATCTGGGTCAAATAGTATGTACATTTTTTAATGTAAAAGGTAAAAATAAAATTCAGTTGATGATCAAGTTTTTTTATTTCACTGAGAACATAAGAAACAATCAAAAGGGAAGACTCTCACAAGCTACCTGAGACAAATTTGCCACTTGACAAATTTGTATATGTGTATGTATATGTATATCATCTATATCATATACCATGTTCTCTCACCCATGGTAAAATCAATTGTTTATTCCCCTAAATCTAATCCCTTCATCTATACACCATATTTCATTCTCTCTTGCCGACTCAAAGGCATTTCACTCCAGCACTTCTCCCCTTTTCTTCTGTCTCTTACACAAACTCAATATTTCCACTTTCTCAAGACAAAAAATCTTGGTTCGGTCCTCGATTATTCTTTCTCTCATGTTGAACATACAACATATCAGCAAATCAGTTTGATTATACTCTAAGATGTAACGAGGATACAATCACATTTCACCCCTTTTAATGTTATAACCTTTAGTCCAGCTATCTCATTTTCCTGGATTACAGCTCTAGTTGTCAAAATGGTCTCTTTGCTTCTACCTTTGTTCTTTTACAATATACTCTCAACTCAGCCATCAGAGTAATTCTTTTCACCCTAAGACCAATGATGCCACTATTTTCCTAAAAAGTCTCAATAGTTCTGTGCTTCTGTCAGAGTAAAAACCAAAGTCTTTACACACATGAACCCACAGGTCCACCTGCAGCTCTTTACCAGATCTTTGACCTGATCGCCTGTTACTCTACACCTTGCTCATTCTGTTCCAGCTAACTGACCTCTGTGTTCTCTCTTAAATGTGCTAGATATGGTCCACTTCAGGGTCTTTACACTTGTCACCCTTAACTATAACAACCTTCCTCCAAATTGCTGCTTACTTAATTGCCTCACCTCCTTTAATTCTGAACTTGGGCATAATTTTCAGAGTGAAGACTCTGTAACAACCCTATTTAAAATTGCAGGCACCTCCCAAATCCATCTGGTCTTCTCTGTGTTATTATTATGCAGCACGTATTGCTTTTAAATAAAATGCATAATTTCCACATTCTAGATCAGTTTAGATATTCATAATTATAAATCATTTTTATTATTGTTTAATTATTATTGTATTCACTTGTCTTTATATTGTCCAAGATCTCCTTATGGAAAAAGTTTAACATACGACTTAGTGGGACAAATTTTGTAATAAACATCCTAATATTCATCACCTATATTTGATCATACACATTTTACTGTGCTTGCTTTATTGCATATATCTCTATGTCATCATCATCCCATTTAGCAATCCAGCCACTTCACTTTATATGCATTTCTAAATAAATTGCACACATCAGGTTTAATTCACATTTTCCTGATGCCAGATAATGCCGAACACTTTTTTACATGCTTACTGTCCTTTCATATATCTTGTGTTGTAAAATGTCTGTACAATTTTTTGTGCATTTTAATTGGGTTATTTGTCTTTTGCTTATTGAATTATAGGGTATCATTGTATATCCCATGTACCTCCTCTTTGCCAGCAGTATGTATACAATTTTCTTCCCACCTGTGGCTTGCCTATTCATTTTCTTAACTGTGTATTTTAATAAGCATATTTTAATTTTTGATAAAGTATAATTTCTCAATTGTTATAGGTATTATTTCTGAAACTTAAGAAATCTTTGCTTACATGAACATCATGAAAATTACATTTTTTCAAAAAGTTTGATGATTTGAGCTTTTATATTTATGTCATAGTCCATTTTGAGTTAATTTTTGTGTATGTGTCAGGGAATTTTTAATTAATAAAATTTATCTATTGGAGGAGTTTTAGGTTCATGGCAAAATTAAGCAGAAAGTACAGAGAGTTCCCACACACACTGTCCACCACCCCTCAACACAACTACCACCGCCACTATACCAGAGTAGTACATTTGTTACAATGCAAGAATGTATATTGACACATCCTTATCACTTAAGTTCATAGTTTACATAGTGGCTCACTCTTGGACTTGTACATTCTATAGGTTTGGATGAATGTATATTGACATGTAACCACTATTGTACTTTTTCTTTTCTCTTTTTTTTTTTTGGAGACAGAGTCTTGCTCTGTTGCCCAGGCTGGAGTGCAGTGGCACAATCTCAGCTCACTGTAAGCTCCACCTCCCGGGTTTCAAGCGATTCTCCTGCCTCAGCCTCCCGAATAACTGTACTACAGGCATGCGCCACCCAGCCCAGCTAATTTTTTGTATTTTTGGTAGAGACAAGGTTTCACCATGTTAGCCAAGATGGTCTCGATCTCCTGACCTCATGATCCGCCCGACTTGACCTCTCAAAGTGCTAGGATTACAGGTGCATTGTACTATTGTATAGGATAGTTTCATTGTCCTAAAAATCCTCTGTCCTCTGCCTATTCATCATTTCCTTCTCTTGAACTCTCAGCAACCACTAATTTTTTTACTGTTTCCAGTTTTGCCTTCTCTGGAACGTCATATAGTTGGAATAATATAGTAACTGTAGCTCTTTCAGATTGTTTTCACTTAATTAGTAATGTCCATTTAAATTTCCTCCATGTTTTTTCATGGCTTGATAGCTCATTTCTTTTTAGCCCTGAATAATATTTCTTCATCTGACTGTAACATAGTTTATTTATCCATTCATCGACTGAAGTATATCTTGGTTGCTTCCAAGTTTTGGCAATGATGAATAAAGCTGCTATAAACTTTCATGCGGAGGCACAACTTTGCAATTCATTTGGGTAAATACCAATGAGCATGATTGCTGGACTGAATGCTAATGGTATGTTTAGTTTTATAAAAAAAATGCCAAACTGTCTTCCAAAGTGACTGTATCATTTCCCATTCTCAACAGCAAGTGAAAGACTATCTTTTCTCCACTGTACTGCCTTTACTCCTCTGTCAAAGTACAGTTGACTATATTTTTATGGGTTTGTCTCTGTACTTGCTATTCTGTTTCATTTACGTATTTGTCTATTGTTTCACCAACACCAAACTATCTTAATTACTGTAACTTTATAGTAAGTATTGAATTTTGGTAATATCAGTCATCTGATATTCTTCTCCTTTAATAATTTGTTGGCTGTTCTTGGTCTTTTGCTTCTCCTTATAAACGTGGTAATCAGTTTGTGAACATCCACAAATTAACTGCCTAAGATTTTTATTGGGATTGCCTTGAGTATATAGATCAAGTTAGAAATAACTGCCATCTTGCCAACATTGAGTATTCCTATCTATGAACATGAACTCTTTCTCAATTTATTTCTTATCTGTTATTTTTCATTAGCGTTGTATAGTTTTTTTCTCATACAGATCTTATACATATTTTGTTAAATTTACATCTAGGTATTTCATTTTTGCGGTGCTAATGTAAATAAAATTGTGTTTTAATTTCAAATTCTACTTGTTCATTGCTTGTATATTAAAAAGTGATTGACTTTTTTATCTTAACTTTGTGTCCTTCAAGCTTGCTATAATTGCTCACTAGTTTTAGGAGTATTTTTGTTTATTTCGTTCATATTGTCTACATAAATGATCATGTTATCTACAAAGACAGTTTTATATATTTTATTTCCTTTTCTTGTCTTTATGTATTAGTTAGGACTTTCAATATGATGTTTAAAAGCAGTAGTATCTCATCTTAGTGGGAAAACTTCAAGTTTCTCACAATTATTATGTTACTGTGGACTTTTGTATGTGTGTGTGTTCTTTAACAAGTTGAAAAAGTTTCTATTTCTAATTTCCTGATAGTTTTTTTTTAATAAATAGGTGTTGAATTTGATATGATCTTGTGATTTTTATTCTTGAGCCTGTTGATGTGATGGATTACATTGGTTTAGTATGTCAATCAGCCTTGAATACCTGAGATGAATCCCACTTGGTTATTGTGTTGGATTCAATTTTTTTAATTGAAAATTTTTTGAGGATTTTTGTTTCTATGTTCCTGAGTGATATGGGTCTGTACTTTCCTTTTTTGAATTGTCTTTTTGTTTTTTTTTTTTTTTTGAAATGGAGTCTTGCTCTGTTGCCCAGGCTTGCAGTGGCATGATCTCAGCTTACTACAACTTCTGCCTCCCAGGTTAGCGGAGATGGGGGTTTCACTATGTTGACCAGGCTGGTCTCAAACTCTTGACTTCATGTTATCTACCCGCCTCGGCCTCCCAAAGTGTTGGGATTACCGTTGTGAGTCACCGTGTCCAGCCATTGTAATGGCTTTATCTGGTTTGGGTTGGGTAATGCTGACCTCATATAATGAACTAGGAAGAATTTCCTGTGCTTCTATATTATGTAAGAGATTGTAGAGAATTGGTATAATTTATTGCTTAAGTGTTGTGGTAGACTTCATCAATGAACCCATCTGAGCTCTCTATTTTGGAAGGCTGTTATTTATCTGTTCAGTTTCCTTAATAGACATAGGCTTAATTCCAATCATCTGTTTCTTCTTGCATGAGGATTGTCAGGTGGTGTCTTGCAAGAAATTGGTCCATTTTACCCAGGTTGTCAAATTTGTGAGGAGAAAGTTTTCATAATATTTTTATTACCCTTTTGATATGCATGGGATCTATAGTGATGTTCTGTCTTTCATTCTTATACTAATCACTTATATTTTCTCTCTCTTTTCTTAGCCTGCCAGAGTTTTATCAATTCTATTGATCTTTTAATAGAACTAGCTATTGGTTTCATTGACTTTTCCCTATTAATTTCAAGCTTTCAATTTCATTAAGTTATGCTCTAATTCTTATTATTTCTTTTTTTCTGCTTACTTTGGATTTCATTTGCACTTTTTAAAACTATGATTTTCTAAGGTTGACACTTAGAAACTTTATTTTAGCTCTTTCTTTTTTAAATATATGCAATTCAGTGTCATAAGTGTTTCTCTGTGCACTAGTTTTACAGCATTCTACAAATTTTGATGTTTTGTTTTCACTATTTTTTAGTTCAAAATATTTTTTGAATTCTCTTGAGATTTCTTTTTTGAATGTGTTATTTAGAAGTCTGTTGTTTAATCTCTAAGTATTCTGGAATTTTCCAGCTATCTTTCTGTTATTAACTTCTCATTTAATTCCACTGTATTCTGAAAGCAAACATTGTACAATTTTTACTTTAGATTTGTGGACATGTAATTTATGGCCCAGAATATGGTCAATATTGGTGAATGCTCCCTGAGAGATTGAGAAGATTTTGTATTTTGTTATGTTTGGATGAAGTAGTCTATAGATGTGCATTACATCCAATTGACTGATGATGTTGTTGAGTTCAACTATGTACTTAATGATTTTCTGTCTCCTAAATCTGTCCATTTCTGACAGAGGGATGTGAGAGTCCCCAACAATAATTATGAATTAATCTATTTTTCCTTTAAAGTATATGAGTTTTTGCCTCAAGTATTTTGATGTTCTGGTGTTAGGTGCATATACATTAAGGATTGTTATGTCACCTTGGAGAACTGATATCTTTATCATTACGTAATGTCTGTCTTTATCGCTGATAACTTTCCTTGTTCTGAAGTCTTCTCTGTCTGAAGTTAAAATAGCTGCTCCAGTTTTTTCTTTCTTCTCTCTCTCTCTCTCTCTGTCTCTCTCTGTCTCTCTCTCTCTCTCTCTCTCTCTCCCCCCAGGCTGGGGTTCAATGGAGCGATCTCAGCTCACTGCAACCTCCACCTCCCGGATTCAAGCAATTCTCCTGCCTCAGCTTCCCGAGTAGCTGGGATTACAGGTGCGTGCCACCAGCCCGGCTAATTTTTGTATTTTTTTTAAGTAGAGACGAGGTTTCACCATGTTGGCCAGGCTGGTCTCTAACCCCCGGCCTCAGGTTAGAGGCCGGGGTTAGAGCCACCTCGGCCTCCCAAAGTATTGGGATTACCGGCGTGAGCCACCGCACCCGGCCTACTCCTGCTTTTTAAAAAATAATTTTAGTATGACATATCTTTCTCCATCCCTTTGTTATTAATCTTTATGTGTCTTTATATATAAAGTGAGTTTCTTCAGACAACATATAGTTGGGTCTTATTTTTTTATCTACTCTGAAAATCTATTTCTTTCAATTTGTTTATTTAGACCTTGATGTTTAAGATGATTATTGATGTAGCTGAATACAATACTATTATTATTTTGAACAAACTATGATCTGTTAGATCAATTAAGAGAAAAGAAAATTAAAATTTATTATTTCAATATTTAGGACCTTCAATGCAATGTTGAATACAAATGGTGGTGACTGTCTGCATCTTTGCATTATTCCCAATATCTGGGGGAAATATTAAATATTTTACCACTATAAAATGTTACCTGTAAATTTTTATATATGTCCATTATGGGGTTCAGAAAATCCCTTTATATTTTAACTGACTGATAAATTTTATTATAAATGGGGGCCGAATTTTCCCAAATATTTTCTCCACATTTCTTGAAATTGGCTTTTCCTATTTACTCTAATAATATGGTGATTTATATAGATTTATTCTAAATGTTAAAAACAAATGGACATTCTTGGAATAAACTCTACTTTTTCAAGATTTAAAATGCTTTTACATTGCTTGATTCCATATGGTAATATTTTATTTGTTATTTTGTGTCTATATTTATGAGCGCTATTTGTGTTTAAAATTTTTTTTTTTTTTTTTGCAATGTCTTTGTTAAACCTACTCTTAGTCTCATAACAAGGGTTTTTTTGTTGTTGTTGGTTTTGTTTCTTTTTTTTTTTCCCCACATGGAGTCGCGGTCTATAGCCCAGTGTGGAGTGCAGTGGCGCGATCTTGGCTCACTGCGAGCTCCTCCTCCTGGGTTCACGCCATTCTCCTGCCTCAGCCCAAGTTGTCTTCTTTTAATGAAATATTTTGTATAATATTAGGTTATTTCTTCATCAGTGTTTCTTAGGATTCATCAGGTACACCATCTAGGCCTGTTTTCTTTTGTGATAAAATATTATTTACAAATTCAATTTCTTTAAGACATATGGGGCAGTTATCATGTAAGTTGGGAGTCACTGAACTTCTCTAAATCTATAAATTTGTATCTTTCACCTACCTGGAGAAATTTGGGCCACTATTTACTCTCTT
This sequence comes from Trachypithecus francoisi, assembly GCF_009764315.1. NCBI lineage: Eukaryota > Metazoa > Chordata > Mammalia > Primates > Cercopithecidae > Trachypithecus > Trachypithecus francoisi. Next base: position 79,965,480 of record NW_022681465.1, read on the forward strand.
TTTTGTGTGTGCTACATGCTCTGCCTTCTCTCTTTTGGGACACCATTGTGCTATAGGTCCCAGAGTTTCTTTTTACGTTTTAAAAATCTTTTTCACCCTGTTCTTCAGATACCTAATTGCATTGACCTATGCCCAGTTCCACGTCTCCCTTCATGGTCACAAACGCTGTCATAATTCCAGGAACCGTATCTATGTATGGCAATGCCTGGTAGAATAAAAGAGACATCTCTTTTTATTTATCAGTAAGGTTGCCAGAAGCCTTCCCCTATGACAGAACTATGTCACATGTCCACCCTAAGTCCAATTACCAGCAAAAACAATGGTATACTACTTTTGTTTTAGTGAGTTATATGGCCTTTAGGAGGAGAGTTGGTTCAACAAATAAATTAGAGAGTCTGTCACAAAGGAAAAAGCTGATTGTACTTCTTGGATAGGCAGCCAGCAGTATCTTCTACATAAAGCTCTGCATTGCAAAATTCCAAAAGGCAATTTTCATATAGACTAACACAAGAATCATGGGCCCCAAAATTGTACAATTTGGTACTGTTAAAATTAATTACGATGCAATTTTTTAAAAATAGAATTGGGAAATTCAAAAAATGAAAACCAGCTTTATTTCCATCTAACTGCAAAGCCACCTAAATATGAATGAGATCAGTATTGGTTAAAATTCAGGATATAGACACTATAAGCATAGTTCAAAAGGAAGGAGAATATTCTAAGGTGTGTAGATTAGCATATAATCATTATTGACAAAAATATGGAAAAAGAATAGGTTAAGATTTTGTAAAAAGTCTACAGTAAGTTTTCTCGGGGGGGGGGGAAGCAAATAAAGTTGTGTTAGAGTTCTCCAGAGAAATAGCATGAATTGGATATATATATATATATCCTATTCATATGTATATAGCTATAAATTTATTTATTGTCTTATAATACATCTATATATTGGCTCACAGGATTATGGAGGCTGAGAAGTTCCAAGATCTATAGTCAGAAAGCTCAAGACCCAGGAGAACCAATGGTGTCATTTCAATCAGAGTTTGAAGTCCTGGGAGCTCATAGAGCTGATGGCATAAGTTTCATTCTGAATGGCCATGGCTTGAGACCTAAGAAGAATTGCTTTTCCAGCTTGAGTCTGAAGGCAAGAAATTTTTTTTTTCAGAGTCTCACTTTGTCACCCCGGCTGGGGTGCAGTGACTGTGATCTCTGCTCACTGCAGCCTCTGCCTCCTGGGTTCAAGCGATTCTCATGCCTCAGCCTCTTGAGAAGCTGGAATTACAGGTGGGCACCACCATACCTGGCTAGTTTTTGTATTTTTAGTAGAGATGGGGTAGAGAGGCTGATCTCGAACTCCTGACCTCAAGTGATCCACCAGCCTCGGCCTCCCAAAGCACTGGGATTACAGGCATGAGCCACCATGCCTGGCCAGAAAAAGGTTGACGTCCCAGTTTATCCAGTTAGGAAGGAGTACTTCCCTCTTATTTAAGGGGGGGGGGTGAGCATTTTTATTCTATTCAGGCCTTCAACTGATTGAATGAGGCCCACCCACGTTAGAGGGGGCAATCTGCTTTACTCAGTCTACTGATTTAAATATTAATCTGATCTGCAAACACCCTCGAAGGCACACTGAGAATAATGTTTGACTAAATTATCTGGGCACTTCATGGCCTAGTCAATTTGACACATGAAATTAACCATCACAAAAGTGTATCATTAGTTGATGATAAAAGCAATTATTTAATGATAAACTTCTCTGTTTACAGAAGTATTCCTAGAAGAGGAAAGGACCAAAATAGGCAGTAATTAGATCCAGTTAGTTCAAGAGTGTGATTCATATTAAAAATTAAGTCATTTTTTCAGATGAAGAGAAGGCCAAGGACTTTTTTCTTGGGATAAATTCCTAGAAATTATATCATTTTTCTGTTCATTAATGCAGGTTTTGATAGTTTCTTGGCAATTAATTCCTTTTAGCTAAAAACATCCAACTGCCTAAAACATCAGTGCAATTAAGGACTGTCAAATATTAAACATGTAAACAAACAGAGTAGTATCATCTCATCATGGTTTGACTTCCAATCCCTTCCCATCATAAAATACCTACATTTATGCAACACCTTTTTATAGAAACTTGCATAAGACTTAAAAAATCAATTTAGTCAGAGTTCCCTTTTATCAACATTTGCATTTTCTCACTATATTACTCATTATCTTTTTTCCAAAAAAAACAAAAAACAAAATTTTACCGTTTGCTGTAAAATATTGGTATTGTAAAAAGAATATTAGAAAGTTGGGGCTAGGAACACTTTTACACTGTTGGTGGGATTGTAAACTAGTTCAACCATTATGGAAAACAGTATGGCGATTCCTCAAGGATCTAGAACTAGATGTACCATATGACCCAGCCATCCCACTACTGGGTATATACCCAAAGGATTATAAATTACTCTACTACAAAGACACATGCACACGTATGTTTATTGCGGCACTATTCACAATAGCAAAGACTTGGAATCAACCCAAATGTCCATCTGTGACAGAGTGAGTTAAGAAAATGTGGAATATTCCATATACACCATGGAATACTATGCAGCCATAAAAAAGGATGAGTTTGTGTCCTTTGTAGGGACATGGATGCAGCTGGAAACCATCATTCTTAGCAAACTATCACAAGAAGAGAAAACCAAACACCGCATGTTCTCACTTATAGGTGGGAACTGAACAATGAGATCACTTGGACTCGGGAAGGGGAACATCACACACTGGGGCCTATCAGGGGGAGGGGGGAGGAGGGAGGGATTGCATTGGGGAGTTATACATGATATAAACGTTATGCACATGTACCCTAGAACTTAAAGTATAATAAAAAAAATAAAAAATAAAAAATAAAAAATAAAAAAAAAGAAAGTTGGGGCTTCTAAAGATTCTGTCATTAATTAACTAGACAATATCGGAAAAGTAATTTTTCCTCTATGGACCATAGTTGTTTCATGTGCAATTGTATAAAAAAATGAAAACAGAGCTTGATTTTAGACAGGACTTTCAGTTCCATAATTCCATGATTCCACGAAATAACCGAGTAACTAGATTGGGTTTTCCATGTTAATGACCACCTGTTTTTACTATTGCCATTAAATGGTGCTAGTATAATACAGACATCATTATTCTGGGTCTCATAGGTTAGAAAATTTTAGAGTCAAAAGGTCTCTATCCCCTTGCCTAAGTATTATCCCTAAGACACAAAATTATGAGTGTCAGAACCAGAAATACAATGTAGATTTCCTAACTTTTTGGTTGAGCACCCTTTACCTCTTTTCTCATTCATCTGAAAATATAATAAACTATGTAAGCCTGACAAGTATTTTGAATTATTCTTTCCTCCCTATGGGACAGAAGATACTATTAATATAATTTGTTAAAGCACAAGTTATCAGGCATTATTCCATATCTCATTCCATATCACGTCATCATTCCATATCTCCCTTTCATCCTCAATAGACCTGGCATTCTTCAGCAATGTGAAAGTCTAAGTGAAAGCTAAGAAACTGTATATTTTCCTATAGGAAACAGTTCCAGGAAATACACTTTGTTGGATAATAAATCTAGAATAATGTTCAATAGCACACAGCACACACGTCTACTGAGGAAAACACTGATTTGTTTCAAGATTTTGTTCAATTCGAAACACATTACTTCCATACTTTATGTATTTTAGGTCATTTTATCATGAAAAATCATTTAAAAATCTACTAGTTGAAGATCCATTCCCAAATAAAATCATGTTACTTGTACTAACTTTAATATCTATACAATAGTGCTAGAAATAAAACATTATAAAAAAGAGATTAATTTAGGTAAGGGATCTGTATTAATCTGTTCTCACACTGCTTATAAAGACATACCTGAGACTGAGTAATTTATAAAGGAAGGAGGTTTATTGGACTTACAGTTCCACATGGCTGGAGAGGCCGCACAATCATGGCAGAAGGCAAAGGAGGAGTAAAGTCACATCTTGCATGGTGGCAGGCAAGAGAGAGCATGTGCAGGGGAACTCCCCGTTACAAAACCATCAGAACTTATAAGACTAATTCACTATTACAAGAACAGCATAGGAAACACCTGCCCTCATGATTCAATCACCTCCCACCAGGTCCGTCTCATGACAGTGGGAATTATGGTAAAATTCAAGATTTGGGTGGGGTCACAGCCAAAGCATATCAGGGTCTTAAATAGCGTCACTTTTGGAAAATGTACTCAAAGTACCCGCTCCCTTCTGTCAGGTTCGTAAGCCTACAATTTCTTTTTTGTTTGTTTGTTTGTTTGTTTTTATTCTTTTTTTTTAAATTTTTTATTATACTTTAAGTTCTAGGGTACATGTGCATAACGTGCAGGTTTGTTACATATGTATACTTATGCCATGTTGGTGTGCTGCACCCATCAACTCGTTAGCACCCATCAAGGCATCATTTATATCATGTATAACTCCCCAATGCAATCCCTCCCTCCTCCCCCCTCCCCATGATAGGCCCCAGTGTGTGATGTTCCCCTTCCCGAGTCCAAGTGATCTCATTGTTCAGTTCCCACCTATGAGTGAGAACATGTGGTGTTTGGTTTTCTCTTCTTGTGATAGTTTGCTAGGAATGATGGTTTCCAGCTGCATCCATGTCCCTACAAAGGACGCAAACTCATCCTTTTTTATGGCTGCATAGTATTCCATGGTGTATATGTGCCACATTTTCTTAATCCAGTCTGTCACAGATGGACATTTGGGTTGATTCCAAGTCTTCGCTATTGTGAATAGTGCCGCAATAAACATACGTGTGCATGTGTCTTTGTAGTAGAGTAATTTATAATCCTTTGGGTATATACCCAGTAGTGGGATGGCTGGGTCATATGGTACATCTAGTTCTAATACCATAAAAACCCTGGAAGAAAATCTAGGTAGTACCATTCAGGACATAGGCATGGGCAAGGACTTCATGTCTAAAACACCAAAAGCAACGGCAGCAAAAGCCAAAATCGACAAATGAGATCTAATTAAACTAAAGAGCTTTTGCACAGCAAAAGAAACTACCATCAGAGTGAACAGGCAACCTACAGAATGGGAGAAAATTTTTGCAACCTACTCATCTGACAAAGGGCTAATATCCAGAATCTACAAAGAACTCAAACAAATATACAAGAAAAAAACAAACAACCCCATCAAAAAGTCGGCAAAGGATATGAACAGACATTTCTCAAAAGAAGACATCCATACAGCCAACAGACACATGAAAAAATGCGCATCATCACTCGCATCAGAGAAATGCAAATCAAAACCACAATGAGATACCATCTCACACCAGTTAGAATGGCAATCATTAAGAAGTCAGGAAACAACAGGTGTTGGAGAGGATGTGGAGAAATAGGAACACTTTTACACTGTTGGTGGGATTGTAAACTAGTTCAACCATTATGGAAAACAGTATGGCAATTCCTCAAGGATCTAGCCTACAATTTCTTTACAGGAACCTCACACACTCCTGAAATTGAGGACAGTGCCTCATCCACTTGTCTCCACCACAGAGGGAAATGATTGGGCCCTGGCTGTTAGTCTTGAGATGCTTTGACCAAAAGCAGGGATCTGGATCAAAGTCCCTTCCATTTGCATGCCGCAGGAGGGCTCTCTGCACCCCTCCCTTCACTAGTCCCTTGTAGGGAGCAGCGCTATGACAAAACATTCCACCTCCCCCTCCTCCTCTCTGAACATAATGTTCTGTTTCCAGCTTCTGCCCTTTCCTAATGGAAATTGGGGTACACAGCTTTCTCTTTCCTTTCCACCAACATCACATCAGCTATAAATGTTTAATTTTTCCTAATGGTCATTCACCCTTCCTCAGTTGGGTAGCTTTGAAAAATTCATTTTGTAAGAAAGACAATTCAACCAGGAGACAAGCTTTCCTCCAAATGACAGAAGCAAATAGTTTTGAGACAGAAAAATGATGAAAATGAAATTGGCTCCCCAAACTTTATATAGTATTTAATTTCTTCATAAAACCTTTATATGCTGTCATGTGGGTACAACTGTGTATTTTCAGTAGGCCTAAAAGGATACCGTTTATCAATAAAATGTTCCTAAGTGCCAAAACAAATTATACTTTATATTGTTAAATCTAAAAGTTGGTTTATTTTAAAAAAAGAAAACTCTGAAGCTGAGGTTTCTAACTTTACCAAAAATGTGGTTTCCTTGCTGTCTGTTTTCATTTCCCTTGCTTATTTACCAAAAGATAAACTAGTCACTTTTTTCCCTGGCTTTGCTTAGTTATAATTTTTTTAACCTAAGAAACAATTTCATTTTGGACTTTGATAATAGGAGATCCTGTCTTTAGGTTAAGACTCATTTTACCACTTTAAAGTTTTACTTATTTTAAAAATTCAGCAGCTAAAATTCAACCGACACACTCAAAATACCAAAATTATCAGCAGAGTTTGTCTGCTAAATTCTAACTCTTAAGCAATGAGTAAATAGGGACTTTTTTTTTCTTCATAGTCCCCTTGATGTCATTTTAAGAATCTTCACTAAAGTAAGCTTCAGATACTCTCAGGGAACATCCTCAACTAGCTTGAAAAGTTTTTTGCTCCACTAATTATGTAGAATGTATGTGAACTATCCAGCCTTAGTTTCTAGGCAAAATGATCATTATTTTTTTTTATCTTGGTGGAAACGTAGCCCAGAAGTTAGGTCTCTGCTCCCAAAGGAAAGAAAAAGGGTTAACTTGACACAGAGCAGAGTCCCAAGTCAAGGACAAGGGCTCTTTTTACTGCTACTGTTATAGTATCAATAACCAAACAGAGCAGGTGGTTCTGCAGAACAAACCTCTACATTTGGGAACGAAACAGAGAAATTGCTTTCATTTAAGTATACCTTCAGAACCAAGAATTTTCTAGAATAAAAAATAAAATCAGGCACCTGAAAGAGAAAAATACAAAAAGACATAATGTGAGGTACCACTGTCCCTATTCCTTAGGTTCTCTCAACATGGAGTCCCCCAGACTTTGCCAACTGGCATTTCTGAGATTCAAAGTACTGAATCTGGGTCCCCAGGGCTTTTCTAGGCAGAGGATTGTGTCAGAAAATGGAAATAAATGCTGGCTTTGCCACTTGGGCAAGTTACTTCACTTGCCTGGACGTGGACTTATGTATCTAAAGTCCATGTTTCTTTCTACATTTTCCCCTATCTTGTCAGACTGGAGGGCAAATAACTTACACATCTAATCACACAACACTTAAATTTCTTTGATAAATCAAATGCTCATAATTGCCTTCCAGTTACAATGGATTACTTTTATTGTTCTACTATGCAATTCTTTTACTAGCGTTATTTCTGTCAGTCTAGAAGCTGAGCTGTAAAACAGAATCCAGCAATAATTAATATAAATAACATTTATCTGTTATAGATATTGAACTGTGCCAAAATTGTATATGTAAGTTTTTAAGCATTTTATTATTTTTTCAATCTATTCCTAATGATCTGACAAGCTTTATTTTTCAAATTCAAAACAAGACTAGATGTCTAATAAGAGCTCCTTGAAGGGGTGTGTGTGTGTGTTCATAAAATGACAGGAATGAGTTGGGTGATTTCCCACAACTAAGTTTCAAATTGTAGAAAATAAATGATTAAAATATTTCTCATATATATTTTAGGAAATTATATATTTATATATATGTTCCTATTTTTAGGAAACAAAGATATAAAACAGCAAGTATAGGCAAAACACTGAAAATATACCAGCTAAGTAAATAAGCGTTACTATCTGGTGCTATAAGGTAGGAAGACTCTACCTTAATTCACCCACAAATGAACATGGTTTCAGTGGTGTAAAGCAAAAGAATGTTTCTTTCTCACAAGTTGGCCAAAGAAATATTTCTGAGTTCTTTCTCCCTCTGCCAATAGAATTAAAGTATCAAATTAAAATAGCCAAACTTTTGCTGATAACTGAAGGTATTAGTCTGTCTTCATGCTGCTGTTAAAGACATAACCTAGACTGGACAATTTACAGAAGAAAGAGGTTCAATAGGACTTACAGTTTCACATGGCTGGGGAGGGCCTCAGACTCATGGCAGAGGGCAAGGAGGAGCAAGTCACATCTCACCTGGATGGCGGCAGGCAAAGAAAGAGAGTCTGTGCAGGGAAATTCCTCTTTTTAAGACTATCAGATCTTGTGAGACTTATCATGATCACGAGAACAGCACAGGAAAGACTTGCCCCCATGATTCAATTACCTCCCACTGGGTCCCTCTCACATGTGAGAATTCAAGATGAGATTTCAGTGGGGACACAGCCAAACCATATCACTACAATAAGAATATGAAAGCCAGAATTTAGACTTAACATACAGGAAAGAAGGAGACATTATAGATTTTTAAGGAGAGATGAATTTGAAAAGGGCCTACTGTTGAACCATTAACCTGAAAGCAGTCTCCTTCACCCCTAGCTAAGATTCAAGAGATATATCAAAATGCTGTCCTAATTTAAGGATAGCCCAGAATGTTTTCAACCACAAGGACAGAATCTTCCAAAGGCAAACATTGCAGTACACCATGAGAATTTTCCAAACATCACGTGCCAAATGCCGCAGAGATTCTGAAATGTTCCCTCTCTCCCGTCTTGCCCCACAGCCTCAGAAGGGGCCACTGTTATTCTTGGAAGTACATTATATCGGTAAGTATGTAAGGTTGAAGTCTTGCCATTCACTAGTTCAGTGCACAGGAAGCAGCTTGTCACTATCGGCCCTGTCATTCTAGGCAGCTCACTTCGTGTTCCCAGATCTCTTTTTTTTTTTTCACCTGTAAAGTAAGGGCAGTAGAACTAAGAGGGTTAAAGTATTTTCCAGTTATAAAGGTATACAATTCTATAATTTGTCAGGGTTATATGATTAGAGGATGAAAGACTAAGCCCTGATCTGGGCTTCGTAGACTCTAGCCTATATTGATTTCTACAAGAAGTCATTTGTTTATGAAATTTGTGAAACTGTCTAGATAGTGAGCAATACACAAAATTATCTGCATATGTATTTCATTTTGGGGTTTTTGGTGCTCTACCTAGATTTAGCACCTAGCTGTACCATTGAGGGCTGCATATTTCTTCATTTTTAAAGATCTGTCTTTAGTTGAAAAGAAAATGTTCAAACAATACCTCTCAGTGGGCTAGAAAATAATATTAATTTCCCTCATTCTTTTATACACCAGACTATTAACAAACATCAGTATAACATGTTTCCTTATAAAAACATTAATGTTTTTAAAGATTAGTAAAGATTAATATTAGGAAATATTCAAACTAAAAAGAAAAAAGCTGATTTTAATTTAGAACTTTACAGTTTTCCATAAATGTATGTCATTTACGAACGTAATTTCTACTTGGTTGGATTCCTTTTCTGAAGTCATTTATATAATGTATTTTATTGAACAATCAGCAATCAAAATAAATTACTTGTTGACTTGAGACCTCAAAATCTCTGCAATTATATAAAAAACTCTGCAATTATCAATCAAAATTCAATATTAGATTATAAATTTCTAGAGGGCAAATGTCATGCAGCATTACCTTTTGTATGGTTCAAGGAATCCTGTACATCATCACACAAGCATCAGATGCTTCACAACCTGCTTTGTAGTAAGTTGCACTTCCCTGTTATCTTAGATATCCAAAAAAACACATTTTATGAACTGGTTACTTACTGTGATGGTATGTACTACCGTTTGAAGTAAGTGTCCTGACTAGGACAGAATTCTTTCCAGCTGATTTAAGTGAAGAGGCTTTAATGAAGTAACCAGTTACAAAAGTGTAGGCACTGTGAAAGAAACAAGGGATAATGATGATAGGCAAGTAATAGACAGGAACTGCTGCCAGTCCTCGAGCTTAAAGAAGATGGAGAGGAAATATTATTTTAGGGATGTCAGTGATAGCCAGAGTCCTGGAGGAGGGGTCACCCAGTAAGAAGGGATGCAGCCACTGCCAGAAATGTGTCACTGAAACATAAAAGAGGAGTGGAGGACATATCCAGAGTTCTCTCACCTTCTGTGTGCTGATCTAAGGACTCCATTCTCCCATTGACAAAACAAACTCCAAATCTTCTATTTAAAAAGGACTGGTGATTCACAAATGTCAGCAAAGAGCTGAGCAGAGAAGGGGAAAGAATGGATCTGGGGGCCAATCGAAGGAAATCCAGTATAGCAAATATTGCATTGCCCCCAACACAATACATTTTCTGCTAATACTAATTCATAGAAAATACTTTCTTTTTGTCAAAATTTGCTTAACAGAGGCAAAATTTTTCAAATAGAACAGATATCAGGTCAAATTATATTTCATAATAAGAGGCACAGAGGACAGCAAAAGGATTAGGGAAATTTTATTGGGAAGTAATTAAAACAATAAGCTAGAAAGCAAGAAATATGCTTCTAGGAGTCTGGGAGCAGGAGTAAAGGAAAGGAGGTCAGGTTGGGTTGACACAAAGGATGCAACCAAAATCTCCACACAGTAAGGAAAATCTAGAAAAAAAGGATTGTGCCAGGGACATAAAACAGGGAAAAATCAAGTCTTAATCGTTCATGAAGCCATAAATAGAGGTCACATTTTCCCTTAGCTCTTGTTGTAGAGAAAAGGAAAATCAAAAATAATTTTCAGGGCTTCTTCTTTCTTTTTCAATATCTCTCTTTCCAATACCTGGTTTCTGAGTCCCAAGATAACCATATTTTGCCCATCATTAATGATAAACTGCCTAAATTCATGTATTCAATCATGTATGCACGTTCTTTATGGGGTAAGTTTCTCTGCCATATTTATTGGAAAAAACCTTGCACCATTCACAATGCTTACCTAGCATATAGTAAGCACTCAATAAACATTAATTGAATAAAAACCAGTTAAATGTCTGTTGGCACAACATCACAACTTTAAAGAAAATATTATAATCTGCCAGTTAATTCACAAACATAAATGACTAATATCAGAATGTTTACAATTTTGCCATAGGTAATAGGACTAAGATGCCTAGAGGGCCTGAAGTAGAAGGAGGCACAGATCCACAAAAGGACAGCTGGGAACACAGAAAACAAACAAAACTCTTCAAAGACTTCACAACTTTGTCAAGGGAAGGTTCTGTTTACCATCAGCTGGGAGGGGACAAACAGCAGCTTTGTGAAAATATGTTTGTTGTGTTTACTGCCAAGATGCAAAGTTCAGTTCCAGGAATTTGTGGTGATTTATTGTATGTTTTAAACAATCTTATACAGAATTCTTTTTTTGTTTCAAAAGATCATTTTTATCATCTTGGTCATATTTCCTTCCTAATAACAGATCATTAAGTCTGTTTGAAAGTGAGGGAACAGAAAATTAACCTTGGTTTCAAACTTTGAAAAAAAAATTGTTTAAGCAACCTATGCTTTGAAATATCACAATACTTTATGGGAAATTAATATTAGAACACAGAAACCCAGATCAAATTATAAATCTACTTTTCTAGAAAGTCTCATCAATTTTCTAGAGGTGAACTTATAAATTCAGATTCTATTTAAAAAATTGGCTTTCCTGAAAATATGGGGTATTCATTGCTTTTTGATTGTGTTCATCTCGGAAGCATTGATAAAATATCCCCCTTTGCCAAGCATATATCAATATTTATTTTGGCTAACCAGCTGTTATTTAATAATTCAACACTACTTTATTACTTTTCCCTGGTTTATCTATTGCAGCAAAGATGTAATTGATTTTCCATAACTAAATCCCTAACCCTTTTTATCATTTCTCTCTGCCATCTTAGACATATTAGAATAATGAGTGGTCAATGGTAAGAAGGGGAGTAGGAAGGAAGAAAAAGAACATAAACAGGACAGACATTGCAAAAATTAGGGTAGTAGCCTAAGGTCCATCACAGGAGTTCCAAATTCTGGTCTACCATGGAGTGACCTGGGAATCAACTTATTCATCTATAAAATGATTGTGTTGGATTCAGTTATAGCTAAGATTCCCACTGGCTCTGAAGCACTGAATGCTACTATCTGTGGGATAACACTGCTTTTCTGTTCAATTGAAGCTCCTCGTTTAAAAACAATAAGGTATCACTCCTTCATTCACCCAAATGTGAGTGATTATGAGCATCATTTCTAGCTGCAGCCTGGGAAGTGCACAAGTCCTAACAATGCCTTAAAACTGGCATGATCTGTGTCCAGGAGGGAAAAATGGGCTGCGACACATATTCAGAAGGCCTACACCACAGGCTGAAAAAATTAGGCCTCCACATGTCTGAATTTTTGAACAACCTGGCTGACTTTTGACCTGACTTAGCATTATTTGAAGCAGCGTACTGACACTGCCAATAACATCATTCATAATAGGGCGCACATCTTATAACTGAACCACAGACAGTGCTGAGCAACATAAAGAATCCAGGCAATACATATGTAAAATATAAACTGCTAAAATAGAATAGCTACTACTGAAGGATCTGCTAGTACGTACACTGATTGCTTCTCTGAGGTTGAAGAGCCAGATTTTAGGATTCTTCAATGGCTGCAGCCATGGTCTCATTTTAAAAAGCCTCAATCATTTCTCAAGACATCACATGTAACAAAAGGCTGCATCTATTTCTGTCAATACAGAGCTAGCCTAATAGTAGTAGATATGTTTAGGGCATAGAAATAAAGTATGCCTTCCTGAGGTTGGATAAAAGAGAAAAACAGCCTTTGAGAATTAGTAGGTACCACTCTAATCTGAAGCTTGTACTGTCCTTTTCAATCCTAGCAAAGAAACAATTAATAAAGGAACCCATTAAGACCTGATTATTGCAGCTAAAAAAGGAAGGTAGAATTTCAGTCCTTTGAAGTAACTGAGAATGATTCAGGCCTCATTACAGAGATATAATCTACATTCATACATTTATGTTAGCGATTCAAATCTATTGGGAGAGATTGAATTCCGTTAAATAGTGCATCTTTCCTGTGGAACTTTTCTCAGGCTTTCTCGGGCTAACCTAAGAGGTGACCTAACAATGCAAAGTAGTGGGGTATTTAGGGATTCAACTGTGCTTTAAAAGAAAGGCTGTACAGAAAAGAAAAAGAAGAATGAGATATAATCTAAAAAGCTATGTCAGCTTTTCCTTTGGGCTGTTTTGTAAATGCCCTCTTGTCATCACGCTGTACAGAAGAGTGGCGAAGGGGCTCTAGAACTTTCAAACACTGCACCTGCTGCAACCAGATTTTAATATGAAAGTTTAAAGACATCTTTTCCCTCATTTTAGACAGGAAAAAAGAGAAACTCCTAGCTAAAAGATCTGAATAGCTTCTTCTACTGGAACATAAAGTTGGTAGATTGTGTGTGTGAGAGAGGGAGAAAGAGAGACTCGCTTTGGATTGGAGGGGCACATGTCTAGGGTGAGTTTAACAAAAATTTTTAAACCCCAAGGTGGCATCAATAGTGTTGGTTCCTATTGTAGAGAAACCCCAAAATAATAACTTCCTGTGTTTTGTAACTTTTCACAGCAGAATCTTTATTGTTTGGTTTCACCAAACATTTTTTTTTTAAATGTAGTTTTAATTAGTTGTAAATTCAAGCATTTGGATTCTTCTGGAACACTGGGCTGAAATGCAAATCCACGGGAAACACTACACTGTCTTTCAGGCATTTGTCCTCTCAAGTATAAAACTGTGAACTAAAACATTGAAATTAGCACTGTTGGTTAATTTTTCAGTATCCTAAAGAAAAATACTTGTTTGATGGATGCTCTTTATTTGCTTAACTTTCCAATTAATATCTACAGAAATTACAACTAATTATATTAAACTTAAGAACCCTATTGTAATGTCCACCACATTATTGAACTCTTCTAAATAAGCATCGCATGAGTTATAACTAATGCAAGTAAAATCCTGATTCTAGTATTAAATGATTCTATTTCAAAGGATTTGAATGCATAGAAAAATATAAGAACATTCATGTAAACTCATTTTTCAAGTCATTAAATACTTAATTGAGCAATCATTCCTAATGCTCATCTCTAGAGCTATTTTTTTATTTGTTTGCATTTCTCTGGTTCACGACCAACATGGAGGTCAAACACACATTATAGGGATCCTGGCTTGTGTGAACACAGGCTCTTCTAATTAGTTCCCTCCAAATTACAGTTGTTGTTGTTAAACTCCCAGTTCACCTTGAAGTGTTTCTCTATCTTACACTGGCAGCCTAATTTTAGTTTGAAACATATGAAATTACCATTTTTGTAGGTACAAAACTTTAAATGTTGGCAATTTCATGGGCTTCAACAAAATACAAATGTCTAACTGTACTATGTAACATAGATACTTCGTTCCAGTACATGTTTAGGCATTCCTTCTAGTTAAAGGTTCCCTAGTTTAGAGTCATTCTTAAAGAAGTGGTCCTTTAGGAGTTATTTCTTATTCAGATTGGGATGGATTATCACAGTATTTCCTTTTTTTGTGCCTCTTAACTCTTGGCAAAGGCTTCCTAGCCTTCGACTTAGTTCTGTCAATACCTGGGCTGTGAGCTAGTTTCTGCGAGCAAGGGGGGAGTTGGAGTGGTGTTAAAGAGTGTGAAAAGGAGAGGAAGACTCCTAGAGCAGTGATATTGTGAAACAGAGCCCTTTAAACACGAAATGTGAAGATAGATAAAATTTAAAAAATAAAAAAATAAAAAACCTCCACTTTCTGACTAAGTGCAAAGGAAATTGCATAGAAAAGAAAACAGACAGCAGGGTATTCAGCCAAATTGTATGGTAAAATCTTTGCGATCGCCATAAAGTGCGTTTGCTTTGAAGTGCAAGCGTGATTCAGTGAAGGGCTCAAGTTAGCAATTAGAAATCTGTTATTTGGGTCCCTGATTTCATTTGCGCCAAGAGACAGGCAACTTTTAAGGGTGACGATAAATCTCCCTGAGCTTAAAAGGCAGAAAGGGCCAAAGTGTGAACTTTTTACTTCAGCAACGGAAGCGAGAAATCAGTGATTCATTAAAGAGGAGACCTCCTTGGAAGCTGGCAGCAGAGGAGGAAAGGACGCTAATTATGTCTTCCTTCTCTGTGCTCGCTCCGATCAGTTTATAATCTGCTGCTCTGGAGGGTTTAAAATCCTCGGCATCTTCTGCTTTCTCCCAGCCCTCTCCTCTTCTGGGAGTGAGAAGGAGGAAAGAGTCAGCCAAGCACCAGGCTCCAGGTGGCTCTCAAGTACTTCACTGCCAAAAGAAATGGGGGTGGGGGGAGGAGATCCTACGCTGGAAAACAAGTGAGAAAGGGGCTCCCCAGAAGGGATTAGTTCAGGCTGGAAGATAGCAAAATTCGGAAAGCTGGAGGATACCGTCAGCGCCGTGGCCCGCGCTGCGAGCAGGACGCTTTAGCAACGAATTTGCCAGAGCTAGAGGCGCCGGCGGCGGCTGCGGCCGCAACAGCAGCGGCGAGGAAGGGACCTGGCAGCCCCCAAGCTCGATGCAAAGGCATCGCGCTCTCTCCTCGCTCCCCTGCTCCCCCACCCCCTTCTCTGCCCCTTTCACCCTCCCTCTCCCTGGCGTTCCCAGCAGCGTAGGGTTTCAGATGTCCCACCGCCTGTTGACCCCCTCCCCCTTCTTCTCCACCCCTGCAAATGAGGTTTGACCAGCAGAGGCAGAGCCCACCTCTGGCTTAGAATCACTGACATTTAGACTCCAGGTTTCAACCTGTTTACAAGCGGACTTTCCAAAGGAAGGGGGTGGGGGATAGGGCCATACAAAACATCAGCTGCCGTCCCCCAAAACAAAAAGTGGCTTTCGGCAGCCTTCAAATCGGCAGGCACCACTAAAAACAGAAAGGAAGAGAGGGAAGAAAACAACGGCGACTGGGTAGCTGCCTGCAGTTCTGACAACTCCAAAGGGATACACTTGTAGAAGCGGCTCGCAGGCTGGGGCTCCGCAGAGAGAGGCCAGAAGGTGCCAACCGCAGAGGGGCGCAAATATCTCCCCCTATTCCCCACCCCACCTCCCTTGGGTTTCGTTCACCGTGCTGTCATCTGTTTTTCAGACCTTTTTGGCATCTAACATGGTGAAGAAAGGAGCAAAGAAGAGAACAAAGTAACTCCTGGGGGAGCGAAGAGGGCTGTGACCAACACCACCACCGCCACCACCAGCTCCTGCTTCTGCGGCCACCCACGTCCACCATTCACCCGGAGGCTCCAGAGGCGCAGGCAGCGGATCCCAGAAAGGAGCGAGGGGAGGCAACCGGCTTTTCCGAGGAGTTATGGATGTTAGTGCATTCACTTCTGGCCAGATCAGCGCCCGGAAGGAGCTAACCAGCAGCCACCACCTCGAACTCTATCCTTGCCTTGCACCAGGTCTTACCCTTCCAGTATGTTCCTTCTGATGAGACAATTTCCAGTCCCGAGAGTTTCAGTACAATGTGGAAATGGATACTGACACATTGTGCCTCAGCCTTGCCCCACCTGCCCGGCTGCTGCTGCTGCTGCTTTTTGTTGCTGTTCTTGGTATCTTCCGTCCCTGTCACCTGCCAAGCCCTTGGTCAGGACATGGTGTCACCAGAGACCACCAATTCTTCTTCCTCCTCCTTCTCCTCTCCTTCCAGCGCGGGAAGGCATGTGCGGAGCTACAATCACCTTCAAGGAGATGTCCGCTGGAGAAAGCTATTCTCTTTCACGAAGTACTTTCTCAAGATTGAAAAGAACGGGAAGGTCAGCGGGACCAAGAAGGAGAACTGCCCGTACAGTAAGTAACAAATGCGTGCTCCCCTCCTTCCAATTATCCACCCCCAGCCCACACGGGGGGGAAAAATCTCTTCCAGATGTGGCCAGCTAAATATTTACGTCCCCAACCCCTGTAAAATGATTAAGTGGAATACTTTCACACTAATTCACCACCCGCCCCCCCGCCCCGTGTATACATTGTGCTGCCGCATCCCCTCCCCTAAGCGCGCTCCCTCCACATCCCCCACCCCTTGCCGCCCTATCCACTCCTTCCCTCCAGCCTGTCACTGGCCGGACCACTCAGGGCGCTCAAGAGAGTTGTTGCAGTGCAAAGATGCCCCTTTTCTCTCTCCACCGCCCTTCCTACCTCCTCCAAAGAGCTCTTTTTCTTTCCTTCTGGAAATGGCTCAAGTAAACACATTTTGTTTCTTTTCCCTGGAAATCTTGTTAAGAGTTTGGGACAGGCTCCTCAAGCTGAAAATAATCATCCGCTGTCAATTATAGGAGCTTTGTGGGAACTTTATTTCAGAAAGAAAAATCAATTCCACTCTCTCCCCACCCCCATTCCCTTACCCCAGCACCTCTAGATATGAGGGAAAAACATTTTTCTGGTTTTGATTTTTGTTTTGTTTTGTTTTGCTTCCCTTATGTTAGTTTGAGTGATTGCAGTCCATGAAGTTAGCTTTTCAGGCACCACCGCTGCTATTTGTCTTCTGCCTGCCTTCTCTCTTGGTAACATGATGCTCATGTCTGCATTGTCAATACCGTATGCACTGCTTCGTGGTGTCCTGTTGTACTGTTTCTTCTGAAACCTCTCATATTGCAGAGCCATACTACTACAGCATTGTAAACATCTGGGGCTGGATTCACACAGACCTCACACACATTTCATTGTCATTCTTTTATTTTCAAAGTAAAAGTCATAAGTCTGTTTCCATGGCTATAGTTTATCCTACAGTGTGACGTTTTCTCCTCAGTGTAAATTATGCCTGGGATCCCTAGATTTTGTTCTTGCCTTTTCCCTCTCTCTGTCCTTCTTTCTTTCTTTCCCTTATTTCTTTCTTGCAGGGGTGTGGGCTGGTTGAGGGAGAGAGAACTAGAAGAGGAAGTCTGGATATTGTGTCTCTTCTTGAATCAACCCAGCAAAACCAGATTACTCTGTTGACTTCCTTTCTCAGTTACTTTCAAGTGGTGAGACTTATTCATCCTCTATTGATTATTATGTGAAAGGAACCCAAGACTCTGTAATGGCACACTGAAGACAGTAGGCAATGATGTTTAAACATCTTTAGTGATCATTTGGCATTATCTCAATGGTAAATTCCAAGTCACCTTTAAAGGAGACATTTTTGTGTTAGTTTTTCAGGAATTCTAAGTATAGATTATCAGCTAACTTAAATACATGAGTCAAACATTTCAAGATTCCTTGGTTTAGAAAGTACCAGGCACTAATGGGAATGACAGTTGACCAGCATTTAACATTTTATTTTTGAATACAAATTTGCAATAATTAAGAATTTAGTTTTCTTCTGTGGGGATGCACACACACTCAACATTAACTTCTGTTCCTCCTCAGCCACTGGTTCTATTTACTAAAATTCACAATATGTTCATAAGTAATAAAAATACGTGTAGAAGTGCTTTTAAAGTGTTTCATTTTATGTTTCATACTAAAGATAATTAAGTACTACATTACCTGATTCATAGAAAGTAGCTGAAATAATGTCATAAGGATGACAATTATTTTTGCTTAAAAGTCATTTGTTACCTGAATTCATTAGATCCTATGTATATAACCTTTAAGGTTTTTTGATTAAAAATTTAAAAACTTTATTTTCTTCTAAAATAAAATAGTTGTGGTGTCATTCAGTTAGGAGGATGGGGAAGAAGCTATCCAAACAGACAGAGTGTATCCAAACAGACACCTAGACAGAGTGAGCAGGAGATTTAAAAAAAAGAAATTCCGATGGACTGATTTCTTATTTTTCATGGAGAAAACTCAAAAGAATATGATAAAGTTTCAGAGTGTTATCTTTGAGCAAACTTTTTTCTTTTTAACAAATGTTTGTGCTATACTTTAAAGGTCTTTATAATATGACTTAAGAACAAATCTGCTGTTTTAGTTTACACAACTTAAATTGCTATTTTCTAGAATCATAATCACATGTGATTAGTTGCATAGTAAAATGATTTCCACAGTAGAAACTGAATTTCATCTTTACAATAACAACTACCTGCAAAGAAGAAAAGTATACAATATATATTGTATAAAACGGGTGTAGAAAAGTTCCATCCTAACTGTCCAAAATATAGTAATATTTTATTTTCTGTGTGATAACATATATTATTTGTTATAATGACAAGCTAAATATCTTATATGGTAATGCAATCTTAATCAATGGTTAAAAGTGAAAGGGGAGGGGTTCACTCCGCTAAATATTGTCAAATCATAAACAATTTAGGCTTTCCAAGAACATCTGTGTCAAAACATAGCAAGTGAAAATTAGAGATTGAAAAAGCCTTAATTTCACATGTGGCCAGGTAATCTAAATGCTGCTACAATTTCCAACTGGAGTGATTCAGCTGAACTACATGGTATTAAGATATTGTCTAAATGTTGCATAATAACATATGAAAAAACTTTTGCCATGCCTACAGGGTAGCCAGCCAGCCGTCCACCAAATGGTAGCTTGTAAATACTAGGAACTCTAACCTCTGAAGAGTGTCAGTTCCTTTTCCAAAAACCACATTTCAGTAATATTTGCCTAAACAAGTCATTAATTATTCTCAATACACAAACCTGTTCTTTTGAGGTTTGCTTATTTGAAGATTAATTTTCTTTGTTACTTTTGACCCTGGTATTATTGCTGCTAAATTGCAGTAACAGCTTATCTAAAAGGTTATATGTTTTTGATGTCCTGGATAATTAAAAAACTGTTTTACTGACTTTTTGCCAGCAGAATGCTAGCAAAAGGAAAGTAAGACAATCATCCATAAGTATTGCAAAATCATTTTTAACTTCTACTTTCAAAACTAGTTCCCAGAAATTAGATGGTTCTAAAAAGACCACATGTGCTAACAAAGTTCTTCTCTATATGGGTGATTATTATATTTTTTTTTTGGGGGGGGGGCTATACTTTTTGTTTGCTTCTTTGCCATGATATGAGAGTAGAATAAAGAGAGCAAACATGAATTATTTTTCTGCTGCTAGAAGTCTGAGAAAGCTTGAATAATTTAGAATAGCTGTGGTGTATCTGTCACTAGATATGTGTAGGCTCATTGAGGTTTTTGTTTTATCATTCGTTACATCTTGAGCTTTGCCCTTGAAACCTTACCACTCGGCTTTAGTTCTGACCTCTTAGAAAGGCTGGATACAGCTGTTAGGTGTCCTTGCAAGTGGGACCAGTTGACTTATTTCTGGATGTGAGTAAAACAGCTGTGAGCTTCTCCCATGGTTGTCATTTGTAGAAAAGAGGGATCTAGTGAAAGGAAAATGTATACCTAAACTTGAAACAATTAAGAATAGATATTCCAAAAAGGGAAAGTCACAAAAAAGGCTCCTGGGCCTTTCTAGGAAAGAAGTATGGAAGGCAATAGAGAAATCAATATGTAAAGAGTATGCTGTATATGCTTTATCTCTTTAAATACACACTTCATTTAATAATCATAATAGTCCTATAACTATCAATATTTTTCAAATTTGAAAACTAATACTGAAAAAAGTAAATTGTCCAAGGTCATTCAGCTAGAAATGGGCAGAACCAGGATTCAAGCCCCAGCCTATTGGTTGTATCTCTCCTTTCTTATTGTACCTTTCTGCTGCTTCCAACATTAATATCAATTTATTAGAATATGACACCTGAAATCTCTAAAAACAAATTATTCAGATCCTTACCTGCTTCTTGCTGTGAACACCATTCTTTAGAATTAAATTGGAACAAAAATAAAATGACAATTGCAGAAAAACAAATACATTAAATGTGTCATTGCAGGTGGCCACATGATATCAAACAAGGCTAGTGTATTCTCTAGGTAAATTCTCTCTTTTGATATTTGGGAATATAATTGCTTACGGATATACACAAAATACACATACATCAATCTCACTTATGTTAACAGAGGTCATTAGGAATACATGACTATTTAAGAAAAATCCATGAATGTCATTTTATATAGTAATTGTTTACAGCTGAGGGCCAAATGTTTAATTGTTCCCTTGTGTAATAAAATAATTTGATTGTAAATACCTGAGAACTTGGACTGTTGTAGAAACTTCTGATATATGACTCTAAAAAGGGCGACATCTTAGAGACTTAAGCTATACATATTAAGAAAATTTTAAAATAAACCTGCAAATCAAAAAGGTACTTTACCATATAAAATGACAGATTATTGTCTGGGATTATTACTTTTTAACCAGGACTAGAGCTTATTGTAGGAAGCTAAATGAAGTGAGAAAAAATAATTGTTGAGGAAAATAGGAACTCAAAAATTATCCCCTAATAATGACGCAAGAGTTTTCTGTGAAGAAAAAACTATAGACAATTTATGGCTTCCACTGGTATCTTATTTCAGTTGTGGTTGTTTCTAGAATTTAGTTGCATAATTTATAACCGGCAGCATTTAATCATGAGCATTGAAGATTTATGAAGGTGGAAGACACTGTATTTAATGTTTACATGACATTGTCCTGTTACCTTTACTGCATTTCTACCATATGGAACCTCCACTTTGATGGATTTATCATAGATCTATTAAAAATGCACAATTCAAGAGAGTTTCCTCTTCATAAACCTGATTTATAACCACCTACAAGGAGAAATCTAAGGAAACAATTGTCAGGAATCACATGCCCATATTGGAGCATGAGAATTCAGAGACACCAAATTCTAGGTCTTGGATATTTCAGTAACCTATTACCTAAAGGTGTGAATGACTCTTTAAAAGCAAGTGTTTTCAAAATGATGCTTAGGCACAGAATTTTAACAAAAGAAAAATAAGTAGAAGAAGTGTCTTCTAGGATCAAATAAACTCCACTGTCTTTATAGTTTCTTCTACATTTATACTATCCAGTTTAGAGTGAAAAGCTGCATTTCTTTAGAATTTAAAGAACTTATAGTAGAACATGAATGAACACTTTAAATTTCTATACAATTACTTTAATGTTCAGAAGCAAACCCCATTTATTATCCAAATGTCTAACTTTCCACAAGCCAAAAAAAAGTTGAAAAAAATTTGACAGCTCATTTGAAATGGAACTAATGTTCCTCCCATTTATGAGCTGCCTGTGAATAACTACATCTTTCCTAAGCCTCAATGTCTATATGCTTATCCAACATTGTAGTGCAAATTATATTTCTTTATTATGCTTCAGAAAGAAGAGTAATGTATGTGTATTAGTTCAAAGTGATTTTAATCTATCTTAACATTAATTTTGTGAACTTTGCAATCAAGAGTAATTCAGATGACATTTTTAGTATTACTGTTCCCTCATCTGTCAACCTTAATAGTTGATGTTTGCTTAATATAAGTAAGGAAAATATTAGAATTTTCCTTCCAGAAATTACAAATCTATTTTATTTTATAGAAAAGATGGAATATACAATTCATGCTTATGTAATTTTAATATAGTTTTATCACAATATAGACATGTAATCAACTTCATTTTGTCTCAAGTCGTTTATGCAGAAGTGTTTAAATCTTTCATGGTATATTGCAATGATCTAAGATAATTTACATTTGACATTTGACCAAGGGTGTTTATTACTTTGTTTTCCAGATTTAAAACATTATTTTGTAATCAGCACTCTTTCTTCTCAGTGCATGTTACCTTTATCTGTGCCATTCAGTCAGTATAACAAAGAATAGCTTAGAAATGCACCTTTAAAATTAACAAAAGGAAATATACCCGCATCTTGGAAAGCCACCAGTGACACTCTGATACTGAATTAATGAATACAAAATGTTGACATTGTACAGAATCAGTTTAAAACCCAGTACTTAATTTGTATAGATTTTACACAAATAGAAAGTTTCAAGATATCTAAAAGGGAGCCAGGTCACCCACAAAATAATGGCCTTAAAGGCTCCCTTGCTTTTAAATCAGATCAGTTGTGTTCTTTCTTTGAACGCTGTGTTCTAATTGGCACAATAAATCAAAGAAGACACTCAGAGTAGATTCCCATGTAAGGTGGACAACTGGACAGTGACTTTTTACTGCTGCTAACACGTGCATCCAATTACTATCTGATAGATTCATAGTGCTGGCAGTAAAGCATTGCCTTATTTTATAGTTCACCTAATAATTCTTCAACCTAAACCAGTCCACCTTTACCTATACCCATTCTGTCAGTATGTGCATTATTAATGAATGATTTTCAAAGTTTTGGAATGCTTCCTGCAAGGAATGATGTCATTGAGCTATTAATAAATCATCTAACCCTAATAGAAGGCAAAGTATTGATTAACTTGATATACCCCAAATTTCAAAGAATTGTCAACTAAACAAACCTCATAATTTCACCACAACTAGAACCTAATTCTGAATACGGTGGGTTAAATTCCATCTAATTCTGAATAGTGTTGGATTGCTACAAGATTTAGAACTTTTTTAAAAAGGTATTTTTAATGTTTTTCTATAATAATAATTATTATTACTTTTCTTCAAGGACCTTGTGTTAACATACTTTACTGAAAAAACAGACATGTTATTTCATCCTTAACCTTTTTTGTTCCTGTGTTGAAGACAACTTGACATATTCATAAAGTCTTTACAATTCAAGGCTCATTGACTTCTTTCTAATAGCTTTGTTTTGAGTCAGTCTGTGGCAACCTGCTTCTGAGGCATTGTAAATCCCTAATAGTTTACCATCCCTTCCTCACTCCATTATTTTCACCTCCTTGGTTTTGTGGGGTTTTTTTGTTTGTTTGTTTGATTGTTTGTTTAATAACTTTTCTCTGGTTTCAGAACTGGCTACATACCTTCAAGGCCAGGGAAAGTCATTCATTAGTGTTACTTGGCACCCAAGGTGACATTCAGGGCATAGCATCTAAAACTGATAGTGTTGTTTTTATTTTGCATAAAAATCTTCAATGGTGTAAATTCAATGTACTCCATCAGGACCGTCTTCTCATTTCAATTCTGCAGTGAATTCCTTCTTATCCCAGCATTCCAGGTCAATTTCTTTTAAGCTCTGCTGTAAGTGAAGTGGACAAACCACAGATTAGCACCCTTCAGAGTGCTGATTATCCCATTACTAGATCATCATTCTGCATTTTTCCTCCAAGTTAAATTTTTGCTCCCAATAACTCTCCCTACTTTTCCTATTTTCTTTTAAATTATTTGCATACGTAACACTTACTAGCTACTTTGCCATTTTTCTCACATTTTTGCCTTTGTCTGGACTACCATAAAAGAAAGAAAGTGAAGATGATTTTAAAAACAGGGTCTCACTCATGATCACAGCTTACTGCAGCCTGAACCTCCTGGGCTCAGGTGATCCTCCCAGGCAGTGGGAACTGCAGGCATGCACCACCCGGCCTGGATTGTTTGATGATTTTTGTTTGTTTGTTCGTTTTTTAGAGATAGGGTCTCACTATGTTGCCCAGGCTTGTCTCAAATTCGTGGGCTCAAGTGATCCTCCAGCCTTGGCCACCCAAAGCACTGGGATTACAGGTGTGAGCTACCACACCCAGCCTGAACACTTCTATTTTTCTACTTTAGTTATCATTTATTTTAAAAAAGATGAATGCTGATTTGGAGGTCTTTGATATTCCCAATTTCCAGAATGGCACTTAGATTATCAAGCTTCTCTGAGTACCCCTGTCAAATATATGTGACTTTTAAAAATAAAACCTAGGTTCTCAATAAAACTGTTTTTAAATCAGGAAACAATGTAAAATATGTATATGTATGTCAGATGAAACAAATGTAGAAATGCATATGCCTTTACTAGGAATTTTTGAAATACCAACAGGAGTTAGAATCTGAAGTAATTCCGTGTTTTCATATACTTCTCCTAAGAAAGAATTTTTTGGCACTGATTGATGAATTAGATTTAAGTTTATCATATGCAGAATCTGACTCAATAGTCAGATTGAGATAAGTACGTTAAATTTATCTGTTATAATAATAATAAAAGTCAAGCTTGTTTTTACAATTGTTTTCAAATTTTAAGTAACTTTAATTTACTGACAGAATTATTAAAGGAAGAATTAATATTCTGTAACATGGGGTAAATGGTAACATATGACACTGATTTACATACTATTGATGATCTAAAGTAAGATACATTTATAATGGTATTCATAGCAGTAATTACCAGATTTGGGGGGTCATTTTTTGGGAATATCTCTGCAGAAGGATATGATTCCACAAGTATAAAAAAAAGTGTTAGTGATGTTAATCACATTATAGTATTAAAAACCTGATGAACAAAAATAGTGTTTTAGAGCTCAAATATGCTGACATCCAGGAAACAAGAGAGATGGTAAAGATCACGTAATGAAACTTTTGAGAAGCCAGAAGGAAAAGTAGAAAAAGAGAAGAGGCCTTAGAGTGTTTGGACACATACTGTGAAAGGAGGAGGAGATGGTTTGCTCGAGTGATGAAGACAAGGGTTTTGAACTCTCAGGAAAGAGATCAAGCTAATGAGTACCACTGCAAAAGGGCTGACATGACAAGAAAGGTGTGAGGGAAATATAACCCAAGCCCTGGCATTCAACTGGATGTTAAATTAACTGAAATGAGAACCTATGATCTAAGAGAAGTCCCACAGAAGTCATCGCAGCCAGGCTATCAAAGCAAGGAAAGCGAAGTCCCAGTTCCTGCTAAAAAGGAGGTATGGGAGAGTGATTAAAAGTATGGGCTTTGATTCAAAGTGATAAAAAGTATAGTCCCAGAGTGAAAGCGGGCTTTGAAGCCGCACACCTGTAGGCAAACTGCGAGATAAGAGTTGATAACTTTGGGCAAGTTGTCATCAGTAAAACAAGGATATTAACAATACTTACCTTTTTACTACATGGTAAAGATGAAATGAGATCTTACATTCATTCATTGAGTCATTCAACTGAAATTTGAGTGCTTGCTTTGTGTCAGATAGTGCGTGAGGCACTGAATAAATGCATTGTTGAAAAAAGTTGGTCTTTCTGCTCTCATAGAGCTTACATTCTCCACAGAAAATGTCAAAAAACAAGTTAACCAAGAGGTGATATGATAAAAATTAAGGTGAGTGCTATCAACGACACAAGTACAATGTTTTAATAGAAAACTAGGAAACAACTGGGAACTACTCCAAAGAGCACAGCTAGAGAAGCCTTTTGAAGAGGTGAGAAGGGCACTGCAAGGGGAGAGTTTGGTGTCTCATTCAAGAAGTACAGAGAAGGCATACTGAGGCTGGATGTGGCAGAAGTTTGAAATCTGAATGGACACACACAGCTTAATGGTGCCTGGCACATCATAAGCCTTAATCAAAAGGGTACTATATAAAGAAAAAGTAAATATGATGCTTCCTCTTATTTCAGGGGGAAAACATCAGGAAAGCAACAATTATATTATTCGATGAAGTGGCATTCAACAATGCAGGAATTGAGGACATAGGCGGGAAGGAGAAATATACCTGGATTTTGTTTAAAAAGGGAAATATTGGCCAGGCACAGTGGCTCACGCCTGTAATCCCAGCACTTTGGGAGGCTGAGGCGGGGGGATCACGAGGTCAGGAGATCAAGAACATCCCGGCTAACACGGTGAAACCCCTTCTCTACTAAAAATACAAAAAATTAGCCGGGCGTGGTGACGGGTGCCTGTAGTCCCGGCTACTTGGGAGGCTGAGGCAGGAGAATGGCGTGAACCCAGGAGGCGGAGCTTGCAGTGAGCCGGGATGGCGCCACTGCACTCCAGCCTGGGCGACAGAACAAGACTTCGTCTCAAAATAGAACTACCTGAAATTTGATTTGGAATTGTAATATTCATAATGTTCTGAAGTTTTGGGGAAAAAGTAGAGGCCTGGTTCTTTAAGAAGCTGGTAGAAGAAACAGATTTAGCACTTCTAATCCAAAAATCTCAAATCCAAAATGCTCCAAAATCCAAAACTTTTTGAGTGCCGACATGATGCCACAAGTAGAAAATTCCAAACCTATCCTCATATAAAAGATCACAGTCCAAACATAGAAGCACAGTTTATTCAGCATCCCCAAGGGGAAAAAAGATCCTCCCATCCCCCTTCAGCTGCTGTTGCTTAACAGCTGATACAGGTATTCTGGTGATGTTACTGTGCTGCCTAATTACTCCAAACACATTATTTTTTCACTGTAATAGTGGTATGTCATGTTGTTTACTCTTAAGTACTTATGTATGAATAAGTGTAAGAAAATGATTGCTTATCAGTAGCATTTAAGTTCAGAGTCAGGAATGAGGGTGATGCCAAATAACCACAGATTACCTACATCAGTGGCTAAGATAGTGACACCTTTGCTTTCTGATGGTTCAATGTATATGGACTTTGTTTCATGCACACAATTATTTAAAATATTTTTAAAAATTACTTCCGGGCTGTGTGTATATAAATCATAAATTAGTTTTGTGTTTAGACTTGGGTCCCATCCCCAAGATATCACATTATGTATGTGCAAATATTTCAAAAACTGAAAAAATCCAAAATCTGAAACGCTTCTGGTCCCAAGCATTTCAGATAAAGGATACACAACCTGTATTTGAAAACGGAAGGTAACTTGAGGAGAGAGCAAGGTGCTTAAAATAAAGAACAGAAGATGGATATTCTCAAGGACACAAGCTGTAAAAGGTTAAAAGAAAGAAAGAAAAAAGAATAGTAAAATAGGTAACAATGGAGATTTGATGATTACAGAATAAAAGGTAACAAAGAAAAGTAATTCTTAATTTTTAAATAGTTCAGAATAAATCTTATATTTCAACTTACAGTTTTGAACCAGCATTATCACAGATACTTAGTTCTTCATAAAGCTGGTAGTTGTTTCTTGTTTCTTATCCTATTACTGTGACCTTTTTGGCTTATACCCTTAAAGCATTTGCAGTCTAGAAGTAGAAAGAAGAGACTGTCACAGGGAGTTGAAAGAGCATATAAGGCAGTTTGTACGCAATGCCAAGAAGCAAGACAGAATTTAAGTAAACAGCAGTCTCTAACTGAGGGAGGGATGCATGACATCAGGGGGTCACACTGAGGATAAGGAACTCTAGCTAGACGAGATAAAACAAGAGAAGGAAGAATATTCTAAAAGAAGGCAAAGAAATGTGTGGGTGTGGATTCAAACATGAAATTTTCAGGAAATCACAGGCAGGAAACAGAAAGTTTGCATGCAGGTAGGCATCTTCTGACAGACAAAGCAAAGTACAGTAGAAGGTGGTATCATGTGAAAGGGAAGTATGTAAATTTATCCTCATATTTGTGGATCTCAACTTTCTGGCAAAATATTACATTGACATGATTTTTATTTAAACTTGCCCTTTCCTTTTTTTTTTTTTTCATTTTTACTTCTTGAAGTAAAAAAAGAAAGTGGAAGAATATTTCAAAGGAGTATTATCTACATTATAATTGACAATCTAAATATAGTAAGTAGCAAGAAATTGTAGCTTAATCAAAAGGAAAAAGAGCTAATTTTATACTAGGGACATGGAAAAGAAGTAGTTCTTCTGCTCTTCACTAAAATGACATAATTCTTCATATTTCTGATTTGTCAAATGATCATTATTTTAAAATTTAAACTACTTGGAATTTCAAAAATTCTTAATATGTATATTTCACTGTGAATAGGTTTTGTAATTTCCATCTAATTCCCAAAAGGAATACATGAAGCATCAGTATTTCTTGCTCTAGCTGTGGACATTTTTTTTTGGCATTTGTATTGTAAATTGTCTTAGATTTACTTGGTTTACATGATCAGAAAAAGAAACAAAATATGCTAAACTTCTTTTTCTGGAAAAAGAGTACATGTAAGTATTTTTTTAAACAAACTAGGAGAAACATACAGACAGCATATATACAACTACACCCCCCTACTGACACTATGAGCTCTCGAAAAGATAACACCCGCAATCTGGATTATTTATAAAATTTCATAGCTGTGTGATCATGGCCAAGTTACTCCCTGGGTCTTGGTCTCTGTATCTTTTAAGTTTAGGTAATAATATCACCCACCTCACCACTGTTGGAAGAATGAGTCATAAATTTACAAATGAGACTATAATTGTAAAGTTGTATTAAATATAGGACCTAACACCATGTAAGAGTTCAACAGTGTTAGTTCTCATTACTCTTTTATGCCATGACTACTTATGTTGTCACTAATTATTCCATTATGTGAAAAGTTCCCTAAATCATTGAATAATAAAAAATTTGCCAGATTAATGCTTTCATCAACTGATTTTCAGAAAAATTTTGTAATATGGGTAAGATCATCATTGTTATGCCCATACTATGTTTAGATGAGAAAATTAGGCCTAACCGTTATTGTACCAGACTGACATTATAGAGTTAACATAATTGAGGATAAAACCTTGGCCAGTCTTAGTGATGGTGATCTTCTATCTTTGCTTGCCTGGGACAGTTCCAGTATATGTCTCTTGTTCTGGCATTTTATTATTCATACCTGTTCAGTCTCAGTGTACTATCACAAGACCATCCTAGTCTTAATCAGTGTGATCTATGTAAGGCACAAATCCACATAAGCTAGTTCCCTCTTAGATACTACTACATACCATCACATCACATGTCATATGTCATATAATATCATGTAATCTCTACATTCCTTCACATGTCATATAAGACCCTCATGATTTACTCCCTACCAACTCCCTGGCCTCATTTCTTACTACAGTGCCCATTATAGCTATTTTACATTGATTTCAGTTCTAGAACATGCCTTTCCCTTCATGTTTGGCCTTGCCAGACACTGCTAGTTCAGCCTGGAATGATGTCCCGGCCCTCTTTCCCAGCTCTTCTTCTTTTCAAATTTCACTTAGATGTCATCTCTGGGAAACCTTCCTGCTGTCCTCTCAAAACTTGTGCTTCCAAAAACCCTATACCTGGTATTATAATACAACCCCACACTTGATTAGTTGACTGTTTACCCATCTAGTTTCCTCATAAACAGGAAACTTGTTGAGAGTAAGAACCATACCTCATTGACTTTTACATGCAAGCACTTAAGATAGTATTTGGCATATAATAAGTCCTCTTTCTACACAGTATTAAGTAAATTACTGCTTTTAACCTCATGATCTTGGTCAACTTACTTAGACTCTCAAAGTTCAGTCACCTGGTCTGGAAAGGTGATTAATATTCTACCAACCTAAAATGATAGTTGAAATAAATTAGCTCTTAAAATTTCACTTAGTTCTAAGTTCTACAATTCTGAGAACGTGAAAAATAAGTTAGTAGGGTCGTCATTATTTAAGAGACTGAATTAAAAAATTCATTGAATTCATTAAAATTTCTGAATAAAAAATGTGTAATCATGAAGTGAATCAGTTTTCATGTTTCTCTAGTTTTCCTAAGGTTACTACTGATAACATTCAGTGGATATTAAAAGTTACTTTATCTCCTTTAAAATTCCTGCTATGAGACAGTTATTTCTAGTTTCAGAGTTGTATTTTTGGATTCTTGGATAATTTGGTGGCAATTAAAAAATGAGCAATTCTTAGTAATTATTTTGGAGAGGAAGAATAAAGTGCTGCAAGGAGTGGGAGTAAAGAGAGTGGTCTTGTCTGTGTCAAAACATTTACTGTGGATCTTAAGCAGGTCATTTACTTTATCTTGATCTCAGAGGCTTAATAATAATATGACTGTATTGAACTAAATTATTATTAAAATATTTTAGTTTAGTATATTTATTTCACAGACTAGGGACTAGATTCCCGGAGTGTACTTATATTAGGAAACGTAGCTATATTATGCTGAGTAATGACCACCCAAAGGTTCTAATCCCTGGAAACTGTGAATGTTACTGTATTTGTAAAGTTTTTGCAAATGTGATCAAGTTAAGGATCTTGAGATGAGGAGATTATCGTCATTGTGCAGGTAGGCCCTTAATGCTATCACAAGTGCCCTTATAAGAGAGACACAAGGAGATTAGACATACGTAGAAGAACAAAAGGCAGAAGGCATTTTGACAATGGAAACAAAGATTTAAAGATACAGTGTTGTTGTCTTTGAAGATGGACAAAGGAGTCATGAGCCAAGGAGACTGGAAGAGGAAAGGAACAGATTGTCTCCCTAGAACATATAGAGGAGTTTGACACTGCTGACACCTTGCTCTAGGCCCAGAAAATTTGATATTGGACTTCTAGTCCCCAGAACATTGAGAGAATAGATTTATATTAGTCAAAGACACCAACTTTGTGGTAATTTGTTGCAGAAGCCATAAGAAACCAATATAGATATGGCACTTAGAGCAGGGTCATGCTGTAACTCAACCTAAAATGTGAAAGTGGCTTGGGAAGTGGATAGTGGACATAAGTTGGATGGATTTTGAAGCACATGATAAAAAAGCCTGGATTTCCTTAGACAGACTTCTGTTAGACTTCTGTTAGAAATATAAAGATAAAAGGTGCTAAGGTGAGGATTTAGGAGGAGGTGTTTGGCACAGCAGAGAATGCCTACCTCATTTAGAGAATACATGTAACATCATAATTAACAGTGCTTTTGGTGAGGGCTCAGAGGGAAATTAAGAGTATGTTATTGAAAACTAGAAGAAAGGCAATCCTTTCAGCTACAGAAATGTAGCTGAACCGTGTTCTGCGTTATGTGAAAAACAGAACATGTAAGTGATGAGTTTGGATATTTAACTGGAGAAATTTCCAAGCAAAGTGTTAAAGGATCAGCCTGATTTCTCTTCCTGTTTATAGTAAAATGCAAAAGGAAGGAGATAAAGTGAAAACAGAACTGTTAAGCAAAATCAAAATAGCACTTGATGATTTGGGAAATTCTTAGCCTACCCAGATTGCAAAAGATGCTAAGTTAGGAGATTCACTGTTAGGAAAGCATGCTCTGAAGAGAAGGCTAAGGGTACGACTAGATAACCTTATGATAGTGCTGAAGAAATGAAACATGTGATGGATGGATTCCTTCAGCCACCTCAACAGAAGTCAGGAATAGAGATGAGGTTATCTAGGAAAGAGCTGTAGAGAACCCTCTCATGGCATGAATCCCTGTGACATACACAGGAGGACCACAGAATTTTTGAGAATGTTGTATCAGCAGAAACACTGCCAGCTTGAACTAAAATAGACAAAGACAGAGCAAATTGAAGGAAGGCTGTCAGACTCCCAAAATTCTACAGGCAAGTTGATAAAACTATTCAGCTGCAAACACATGATACCTTTAAAGAAGAAGGATCACCATGAGTGCAGAGCCTTGGGTACAAAGGAAGTGCAGAGGCATAGAAGCAGAGACTCTAGCCATGTGCCCTGAGGCAGGACCCTCAAGTCACAGAGGATGACTCCCAGGCCGGGAAACCTAGTGGAGTTTACCCTGCTGGATTTTGAAATTGCTTGGGACCAATGACTTCTTTCTTCTTCACATTTTTCTCATTTTGGAATAGGAATAGTTATAACTGTTATACTATGCTTGTTCCACCATTGCATTTTAGGAACTGATAACTTTTTTTCTAGTTTTATGGATTCAGTAACAGAGAATAATTTTGCCCAGGATAGATCATACTCAGAGTCTCATCCATCTCTGAATCCATTATTTACATTATACAATTTGAGATTTTAGAACTGTTGTTATTTAAATGAGATTTTGAACTTTAATTTAGGTAGGATATAGAAGCTTGAATAATGGCCACCCGAAAATATCAGGCTGTAATCCCTGGAACCTGTGACTATTACCTTATATGGTAAAGTTTTGCAGATGTGATTAAATTAAAGATTTTGCAATGAGGAGATTATCATGGATTATTCAAGTGGGCCCCAAATACCATGACAAATGTCCTTATAAGAGAGAAGCAGTGGGAGAGTAGACATACACACAGAAGGCAGAAGGTGATTTGAGGATGGAAGCAGAGATTTGAAGATGCTACACTGTTGGCTTTGAACATAGTAGTAAGTCCATGAGCCAAGCAATGTGACCAAGGAATGTGGCACCAGAAGCTGAAAGAGGCAGGCAATGGATGCTCCCCTGGAGAGCTTCTAGATGGAATACAGCCCTGCCAGCACCTTAATTTCAGCCAAGAGAAACAGATATTAGAGTTCTGGCCTCCAGAACTGTGAGAATAAATTTCTGTTGCTTTAAGCCATCAACTTTGTAGTAGTTTGTTATATCTGCCCTAGAAAAGTAATACAGGAATCTATGAAAACTTTGTGCAGCCCAAATTAAGGATAATTTGACAAAAACAAAGCAGTATCTTGTGGTAGATAGTACTAAGCATGGACTCAAATAGATATAAGTTCCAACCTCTTAAGAATTGTGTGAATGAGAAAAGTCTCTAAACTTTTGTTTTCTCATTCCATCTATGAGGATTAAATGAAATAATCTATGAAAAGTATCTAGAAAAGTAACAGGCTTATAATGGAACTTCAAATTTTAGTTGAATCTAAAGGGATAACAAGTTTAATTGACTATATGTTTGTAAAACATTATTTTAAAATATAGTTTATTTTCTTACAATACCTTGACTGCTAGGCACTACAAAAGCAAAGGACTTTGGTTGTTTGATACAGAACCTGTCCATAAAAGTGGCCTGTTTTTCCTTTGGGCTATACATTCAATCTGACTTGATTAAAGGGTTTCCTGGCCCAAGAGCCCCTTTTCTGAAGATGGGCACTAAAATAATGGGAACCTTTCCCATTTAAAGAAGCCCCTTTATAGTTAAAGGTGAGAAAAGACCCATTTTTAAAAATAGGTAATTAGTGTTGCCTTAGTTCATTTTCTGTTGTTTGTAACAGACTACCTGAAACTAGGCAATTTATAAGAAACAAAGTTTGTTTCTTACACTTATGAAGTCTGAGAAGTCCAGAGTCATGGGGCCACATCTGTTGAGGGTATTCTTGCTACTAGGGACTTTCTGCAGGGCACCGTGGCAGCAGCGAACATCACACATCAAAGGGGCTGAGTGTGACAGCTCAGGTTCCTCTTTCTCTAAAGCCACCAGTTCTACTCCCATGATAATCCATTAATCAATTAATCCATTAATGAATTAATCCAGTCATGAGGGCAGAGCATTCATGAACCAATCACATTTTGGTTAATGCTGCTGTATTGGAGATTAAATTTCAAATGAATTTTGGAGGGGACAAATATTCAAACAGTAGCAAATGTAATTAAATTTCAGTAACTAGTACTTTCTGAAGGATTTGTCAACATTTATGTTGACGTTACTGTGTATTTACTCTTTGAAACTAACATCTTTTATCATCCATCTTCTCTCACTATGTATAGAATTCCTTTAACACCCTACCTTTAAGCCTCTCACATCTCAAAATGTTTCCATAATACATAGTACAACTCTCCTAAAATGTATTAACATCTTTGTTTATATCGCTTGAATTTTTATGGCCTGGAAAAAAAAAAAACAAGATTCTAAAGCTGGCATTTCCTCTTACAGAAAATTTGTTTCTCTCACAGTAATAGAGGTATTGAAGTTGCAGACAGCAGATAAATGTTTTGTCAAGTCTTAGGGTAATGGGGCTTTTATGGAGCTGAGGCTGACTGAAACAGCTGCTAATTTAGAGTGCTATGGAGCTTACTTCTTTTTCTCCTCAACACTCATTGTCTACTGAGTGTTGTGACTATAGTAATTTGAGAAGATAGGTGATGGTTGTGATATTGGGAAAGGTGGTGCAATTAGGAATGGGGCTCCGGTGCAAGGGAAATAGATAAGAAATGTGACCCAGGATTACCTTGAGCACAAAAAGCACATGAGGATCAATTCTACCAACCCCAGTGTCATTCAAGGATTTTACTTATATTATCTGATACTAGGTAAATAAGTGAATATGTTCATTCATTCCAATCCCCAGGAAGTTTCTGCAACTTTCTTGGAGATAGAATGCCCACAGAGAGAGTTGTGCATTATGATTTGAGATCCATACCCTACCTATTTCTCTTTATAAGAAGATTCCTTCTAATGAGCATTTAGAAAGAGGCTTGGAGCAGGAGAGGAAAGCCAGATTGGAAATAGATAGTAATAACAGTCAATAACAGATATTTCTCAAACTTGGGTCTATGGACCACATGCTCAGAATGAACTAATGTGCTTGTTCAAAATGCAAACTATAGAAGTCTCATTCTAGATGTACTGCACAAAGTTGGCGATGGAGGAGAGGGGGAAAATATGTTCACACAAATAAATCTGAATTTTAATAATCTCTAAAAAGCAATAAAATTAAGAGTAACAGTAAATTAAGTGTAGAGGTGATGGGAGGAAAGGCCAAAGGTCTTTTGAGCTTGAGATAATCTGAAAAATTTGGCAGAATGAATTTCATACACATATTCCAGGTTTGCACATTTTCTGCTTTTGCACATATTCTGG
Source organism: Trachypithecus francoisi (assembly GCF_009764315.1). Classification (NCBI taxonomy): domain Eukaryota; kingdom Metazoa; phylum Chordata; class Mammalia; order Primates; family Cercopithecidae; genus Trachypithecus; species Trachypithecus francoisi. The sequence continues at coordinate 80,000,698 of NW_022681465.1, forward strand.
AAGGGGAGAAAGTGCCAGTATATTCTATAAAAAGGAGGTAATTTTTAAAGCAAGTTAAAACATACGCTGAAGTTTAAATGCTCCCTGTTTGGTGAAAGAGATTTTCTGATAAATCTGAGACTAGGTCAGTTTTCAGCTCACTCTTGTAATTGTCTGAGTGCACGTGTGCTAAAGCTGGAGGGAGGGAAGAGAAGATATGATACTCATCAAAAGCTGGCTGTTTTCTCACCATGTCAGAGTGCTCTGCCACTGCTATTTATGAGAAAGAGCTGGGGATGCTACACCAAATGACAGTCATGTAAACAAACTTTTAGAGATCGAGAGCTCTTCCCTTCTTCTTTTTTAAGCCACAGGAATTTATGCGTATGTGTGTCTAACCCCAAGAGTGTTGGCAGGAACCTAGCCCTCAAAACGATTACTTGAATTTGCAGCCCAGCCTCCAAAACTGGAAACATGGAGAAGGAATATGACGAGATTCTATAGTTTCCTCAGGAACCATCTTTTGAACTCAAACAGTTCTTTAATGTCTTACGGTTTATTAAGAAAAAAGTCCTCTATTGTGAGAAATTCTTTCCTTCAGCTGTGGAGATTGAGTTTCAGTTCTTGTGGATGACCTTTTCTCAGATGACTGGAACTGGGACTACAGTCAAAGCTGTGACTCTGTCCACTTCGGGTGTTTCATGAGTATGCAAATTATAGGCTCATGTCTGTGTAAGTGACATTTCTTTATAACTACAAAATATACATAATACCAGATTCATATTCCATATAATTCATGGAATATCTCCTATAAAGTCATAGGAAATATGAATATGAACATATTAATAAATAATTGACAACATGGGCTGGAAGTAGCGGCTCATACCTGTAATCTCAACACTTTGGAAGACCGAAGCAGGAGGATTACTTCAGCCCAGGAATTTGATACCAGGCTGGACAACATAAGGAGACCTCATCTCTACAAAAAATAAAAAAATTAGCCACTCATGATAGTGCTTGCTGGTAGTCCTAGCTACTGAAGAGGCTGAGGCAGGAGGATCCCTTGCTCTTAGGATGAGGCTGCAGTGATCCCTGCTTGTGCCACTGAACCCTAGCCTGGACAAGAGTGAGACCCTGTCTCAAAAAAACAAAGCAACAAAAAAATTGACAACACATAACACACTGAAGCATCTTTCTTCCATCCAGATCTTTTAAAAATATGTTTTCTTCTTATTAAAGACTTCAAAGTCATTTAATAAGCTTAATCTATAGTTTCAGCTGAATTTAGCAGTATGTAACCACTGACAATGGCCATAACTTACTAGTCTGAGATGATTATTTTACTGAATAACCTAAAGTAGTGTGGTTGGATTTTTCTTTTTTTTTTTTTTTTTTTTTTTCTTTGCTCATTTTCATTCTTTTTTTTTTTTTTTTTTCTTTTTTTTTTTTCTTTTTTTATTTTTTATTTTTTATTATACTTTAAGTTCTAGGGTACATGTGCATAACGTTTATATCATGTATAACTCCCCAATGCAATCCCTCCCTCCTCCCCCCTCCCCATGATAGGCCCCAGTGTGTGATGTTCCCCTTCCCGAGTCCAAGTGATCTCATTGTTCAGTTCCCACCTATGAGTGAGAACATGCGGTGTTTGGTTTTCTCTTCTTGTGATAGTTTGCTAAGAATGATGGTTTCCAGCTGCATCCATGTCCCTACAAAGGACGCAAACTCATCCTTTTTTATGGCTGCATAGTATTCCATGGTGTATATGTGCCACATTTTCTTAAAATGAGATACCATCTCACACCAGTTAGAATGGCAATCATTAAGAAGTCAGGAAACAATAGATGTTGGAGAGGATGTGGAGAAATAGGAACACTTTTACACTGTTGGTGGGATTGTAAACTAGTTCAACCATTATGGAAAACAGTATGGCGATTCCTCAAGGATCTAGAACTAGATGTACCATATGACCCAGCTATCCCACTACTGGGTATATACCCAAAGGATTATAAATTACTCTACTACAAAGACACATGCACACGTATGTTTATTGCGGCACTATTCACAATAGCAAAGACTTGGAATCAACCCAAATGTCCATCTGTGACAGACTGGATTAAGAAAATGTGGTTGGATTTTTCACAATCCCAATATACTTCGTGGAGGTATGGAGGTTTGAAATTATTTGTTATATGCTGTGCTATGTTGTATGAGGCACTTAGCCGAAGACATCTTTGCCCTAATGTTTTGTGCTCCAAAGAAGGATCAAATTATTACAACTATTAAAGAATCTGAATTGCAAACTTCCAAGTTTACTCATTGAAAAATGCCATCCATCAATTGTCTTATTATATATTTTCCTCTATTAGTGACTATGATTATAGGTAGAATAAAAATATATTGCCTCCATCCCAGACCATCCTACCCTCTCATGTCCTTATTCAGTGCCTGGCACTCTGATTGAATTAATAAAATTTTAAATTAGTAATATTGACATTTTGTGAAGAAGCAGGCTGGGGACTAGAAAGAGAAAAATTAGAAATTGGAATAAGTTGTTATTAAAGTCATATTTTTATAATCTGTTAGACTGACTATATAAAAATCTTTGTTTCCCTATGTTAATCTTGGGCAAGGTTTTAAGGCAATTCAGTTTTAATCACCATATGTGTTATTTATGTGCCACTGTGTTTTTTTTTTTTTTTTTTAGATAGCCAGATATTTATTAAACCATCTATTGTACACATACTTTCTGGCATACAGTAAGCTCTCCATATATGTGGATAAATGATGAAGGATGGTATGAATGGAGCCAGTTCACCTCTGCTCAGAGGGTGACGTGAATTTAGAAATGCTATTCACTATGTCAACCTGCCTTATAAGCATTCCATTACATAGCAAAGGCAAACTCTGAAACAATGCTAGTTCAATTCAAGAAATATGCATTGAGCACCATGGCAACCAATGTGGTACTGGCTACAAACATATCTTGGCTCAAAGTTAAATGTATACATATTTATTTGATTGGGTTTTGTTGTTTTAATTTATAACAACACAGAAACTAAGAATAGGAAGATACCAAACTAAAAGGCCTACTTTACCTTCCACACTATGATATTCATTAGAATATTTGGAGTAACCAATGTCCTGAGACAAAGGAGCTTCCCAGGACCAGAGACTTTTCAGTTTTAAAGTCAGGGGCATCCCAGGCAAACTGGGATGTTAGTCACCCTATTTCCAAGCAATGATCAAATGTCCAGTGTTATTCTCTGTATAAATATAGAAAAGCAGGCCCAGCTGGATCTCAGTTGTCTTCAACTTGATTCTCACAGGAAAGCACTCAGTGTGCTAACCACAGTGCCTCCAAATCATCAGAGTATTAAGCAGCAGAGACAAAATTACTACCTTTCAAAAGGGGTTCCTAAAATAATAACAATGGTTAACGTTTAGAGAGCATGTACTATGTGCCAGACACAGTTCTAAATGGTTTACTTGAATTATCTCACTTAATCTTCATAAAAACCTCGTGAAGTTTTATTATTATTACATATTTTCCAGATAAGGAAACTTAGGTTCTAGAAGGTTAATAAATTTACCCAGGATCACACAGCTAACATCTAGCATCTATTCTTCTTAGAGCTGACAGTGATCCTTTTAAGATGTTAAGTTAGATTAAATCAAATCTGTCCTCAGAATTCTCCAGCGAATTCTCACTTTACTTAGCCTAAGTTTCAAAGTGCCTATTATTATTATTATTATTATCATCATTATTATACTTTAAGTTCTAGGGTACATGTGCATAATGTGCAGGTTTGTTACATATGTATACTTGTGCCAGGTTGGTGTGCTGCACCCATCAACTCGTCAGCACCCATCAACTCGTCATTTACATCAGGTATAACTCCCAATGCAATCCCTCCCACCTCCCCTCTCCCCGTGATAGGCCCCGGTGTGTGATATTCCCCTTCCCGAGTCCAAGTGATCTCATTGTTTAATTCCCACCTATGAGTGAGAACATGCGGTGTTTGATTTTCTGTTCTTGCGATACTTTGCTGAGAATGATGGTTTCCAGCTGCATCCATGTCCCTACAAAGGACACAAACTCATCATAGTATTCCATGGTGTATACGTGCCACATTTTCTTAATCCAGTCTGTCACTGATAGACATTTGGGTTGATTCCAAGTCTTTGCTATTGTGAATAGTGCCGCAATAAACATACGTGTGCATGTGTCTTTATAGCAGCAGGATTTATAATCCTTTGGGTATATACCCAGTAATGGGATGGCTGAGTCATATGGTACTTCTAGTTCTAGATCCTTGAGGAATCACCATACTGTTTTCCATAATGCTTGAACTAGTTTACAATCCCACCAACAGCGTAAAAGTGTTCCTATTTCTCCACATCCTCTCCAGCACCTGTTGTTTCCTAACTTTTTAATGATTGCCATTCTAACTGGTGTGAGATGGTATCTCATTGTGGTTTTGATTTGCATTTCTCTGATGGCGAGTGATGATGAGCATTTTTTCATGTGTCTGTTGGCTGTATGAATGTCTTCTTTTGAGAAATGTCTGTTCATATCCTTTGCCCACTTTTTGATGGGGTTGTTTGTATTTTTCTTGTAAATTTGTTTGAGTTCTTTGTAGGTTCTGGATATTAGCCCTTTATCAGATGAGTAGATTGCAAAACTTTTCTCCCATTCTGTAGGTTGCCTGTTCACTCTGATGGTAGTTTCTTTTGCTGTGCAGAAGCTCTTTAGTTTAATGAGATCCCATTTGTCAATTTTGGCTTTTGTTGCCATTGCTTTTGGTGTTTTAGACATGAAGTCCTTGCCCATGCCTATGTCCTGAAGGGTATTACCTAGGTTTTCTTCTACGGTTTTTATGGTATTAGGTCTAATATTTAAGTCTCTAATCCATCTTGAATTAATTTTCGTATAAGGAGTAAGGAAAGGATCCAGTTTCAGCTTTCTACTTATGGCTAGCTAATTTTCCCAGCACTATTTATTAAATAGGGAATCCTTTCCCCATTTCTTGTTTCTCTCAGGTTTGTCAAAGATCAGATGGCTGTAGATGTGTGGTATTATTTCTGAGGGCTCTGTTCTGTTTCGTTGGTCTATATCTCTGTTTTGGTACCAGTACCATCCTGTTTTGGTTACTGTAACCTTGTAGTATAGTTTGAAGTCAGGTAGCATGATGCCTCCAGCTTTGTTCTTTTGGCTTAGGATTGTCTTGGCAATGCGGGCTCTGTTTTGGTTACATATGAACTTTAAAGCAGTTTTTTTCCAATTCTGTGAAGAAAGCCATTGGTAGCTTAATGGGGATGGCATTGAATCTCTAAATTACCTCGGGCAGTATGGCCATTTTCACAATATTGATTCTTCCTATCCATGAGCATGGAATGTTCTTCAATTTATTTGTGTCCTCTTTTATTTCACTGAGCAGTGGTTTGTAGTTCTCCTTGAGGAGGTCCTTTACATCCCTTATAAGTTGGATTCCTAGGTATTTTATTCTCTTTGAAGCAATTGTGAATGGAAGTTCATTCATGATTTGGCTTTCTGTTTGTCTGCTACTGGTGTATAAGAATGCTTGTGATTTTTGCACATTAATTTTGTATCCTGAGACTTTGCTGAAGTTGCTTATCAGCTAAGGAAATTTTGGCCTGAGACAATGGGGATTTCTTTTTTTTTTTTTTTTTTTTTTTCAGTGCTTTATTCTTTTTTTTTTTTAATTTTTTTTTTTATTATACTTTAAGTTCTAGGGTACATGTGCATGACGTTTATATCATGTATAACTCCCCAATGCAATCCCTCCCTCCTCCCCCCTCCCCATGATAGGCCCCAGTGTGTGATGTTCCCCTTCCCAAGTCCAAGTGATCGCATTGTTTAGTTCCCACCTATGAGTGAGAACATGCGGTGTTTGGTTTTCTCTTCTTGTGATAGTTTGCTAAGAATGATGGATTCCAGCTGCATCCATGTCCCTACAAAGGACGCAAACTCATCCTTTTTTATGGCTGCATAGTATTCCATGGTGTATATGTGCCACATTTTCTTAATCCAGTCTGTCACAGATGGACATTTGGGTTGATTCCAAGTCTTTGCTATTGTGAATAGTGCCGCAATAAACATACGTGTGCATGTGTCTTTGTAGTAGAGTAATTTATAATCCTTTGGGTATATACCCAGTAGTGGGATGGCTGGGTCATATGGTACATCTAGTTCTAGATCCTTGAGGAATCTCCATACTGTTTTCCATAATGGTTGAACTAGTCTACAATCCCACCAACAGTGTAAAAGTGTTCCTATTTCTCCACATCCTCTCCAGCACCTGTTGTTTCCTGACTTCTTAATGATTGCCATTCTAACTGGTGTGAGATGGTATCTCATTGTGGTTTTGATTTGCATTTCTCTGATGGCGAGTGATGATGAGCATTTTTTCATGTGTCTGTTGGCTGTATGGATGTCTTCTTTTGAGAAATGTCTGTTCATATCCTTTGCCCACTTTTTGATGGGGTTGTTTGTTTTTTTCTTGTATATTTGTTTGAGTTCTTTGTAGATTCTGGATATTAGCCCTTTGTCAGATGAGTAGATTGCAAAAATTTTCTCCCATTCTGTAGGTTGCCTGTTCACTCTGATGGTAGTTTCTTTTGCTGTGCAAAAGCTCTTTAGTTTAATTAGATCCCATGTGTCAATTTTGGCTTTTGCTGCTGTTGCTTTTGGTGTTTTAGACATGAAGTCCTTGCCCATGCCTATGTCCTGAATGGTACTACCTAGATTTTCTTCTAGGGTTTTTATGGTATTAGGTCTAACATTTAAGTCTCTGATCCATCTTGAATTAATTTTCGTATAAGGGGTAAGGAAAGGATCCAGTCTCAGCTTTCTACTTATGGCTAGCCAATTTTCCCAGCACCATTTATTAAATAGGGAATCCTTTCCCCATTTCTTGTTTCTCTCAGGTTTGTCAAAGATCAGATGGCTGTAGATGTGTGGTATTATTTCTGAGGATACTGTTCTGTTCCATTGGTCTATATCTCTGTTGTGGTACCAGTACCATGCTGTTTTGGTTACTGTAGCCTTGTAGTATAGTTTGAAGTCAGGTAGCGTGACGCCTCCAGCTTTGTCCTTTTGACTTAGGATTGTCTTGGCAATGCGGGCTCTTTTTTGGTTCCATATGAACTTTAAAGCCGTTTTTTCCAATTCTGTGAAGAAAGTCATTGGTAGCTTGATGGGGATGTCATTGAATCTATAAATAACCTTGGGCAGTATGGCCATTTTCACGATATTGATTCTTCCTATCCATGAGCATGGTATGTCTAAATATACAATCATGTCATCTGCAAACAGGGACAATTTGACTTCTTTTCCTAACTGGATACCCTTGATTTCTTTCTTTTGCCTGATTGCCCTAGCCAGAACTTCCAACACTATGTTGAATAGGAGTGGTGAGAGAGGGCATCCCTGTCTTGTGCCATTTTTCAAAGGGAATTTTTCCAGTTTTTGCCCATTCAGTATGATATTGGCTGTGGGGCTGTCATAAATAGCTCTTATTATTTTGGGATACGTTCCATCAATACCAAATTTATTGAGCGTTTTTAGCATGAAGGGTTGTTGAATTTTGTCGAAGGCCTTTTCTGCATCTATTGAGATAATCATGTGGTTTTTGTCTTCGATTGTGTTTATATGCTGGATTACGTTGATTGATTTGCGTATATTGAATCAGCCTTACATCCCAGGGGTGAAGCCCACTTGATCATGGTGGATAAACTTTTGGATGTGCTGCTGGATTCTGGTTTTTATTGAGAATTTTTGCATCGATGTTCATCAGGGATATTGGTCTAAAATTCTCTTTCTTTGTTGTGTCTCTGCCAGGCTTTGGTATCAAGATGATGTTGGCCTCATAAAATGAAGTAGGAAGGATTCCCTCTTTTTCTATTGATTGGAATAGTTTCAGAAGGACTGGTACCAGCTCCGCCTTGTACCTCTGGTAGAATTCAGCTGTGAATCCATCTGGTCCTGGACTTTGTTGGTTGGTAGGCTATTAATTATTGCCTCAATTTCAGAGCCTGCTCTTGGTCTCTTCAGGGATTCAGCTTCTTCCTGGTTTAGTCTTGGGAGAGTATAAGTGTCCAGGAAATTATCCATTTCTTCTAGATTTTCTAGTTTATTTGTGTAGAGGTGTTTATGGTATTCTCTGATGGTAGTTTGTATTTCTGTGGGGTCGGTGGTCATATCCCCTTTATCATTTTTTATTGTGTCTATTTGATTCTTCTCTCTTTTCTTCATTAGTCTTGCTAGCGGTCTATCAATTTTGTTGATCTTTTCAAAAAAACAACTCCTGGATTCATTGATTTTTGGGAGGGTTTTTGTGTCTCTATCTCCTTCAGTTCTGCTCTGATTTAGTTATTTCTTGCCTTCTGCTAGCTTTTGAATGTGTGTGCTCTTGCTTCTCTAGTTCTTTTAATTGTGATGTTAGAGTGTCCATTTTAGATCTTTCCAGCTTTCTCTTGTAGGCATTTAGTGCTATAAATTTCCCTCTACACACTGCTTTAAATGTGTCCCAGTGATTCTGCTATCTTGTAAGTTTGTTCTCATTGGTTTCAAAGAACATCTTTATCTCTGCCTTCATTTCATTACATACCCAGTAGTCATTCAGGAGCAGGTTATTCAGTTTCCATATAGTTGAGTGGTTTTGACTGAGTTTCTTAGTCCTGAGTTCTACGTTGATTGCCCTGTGGTCTGAGAGATAGTTTGTTATAATTTCTGTTCTTGTACATTTGCTGAGGACTACTTTACTTCCAATTATGTGGTCAATTTTGGAATAAGTGTGATGTGGTGCTGAGAAGAATTTATATTCTGTTGATTTGGGGTGGAGAGTTCTGTAGATGTCTATTAGGTCTGCTTGCTGCAGAGCTGAGTTCAATTCCTGGATACCTTATTAACTTTCTGTCTCGTTGATCTGTCTAATGTTGACAGTTGGCTGTTGAAGTCTCCCGTTATTATTGTATGGGAGTCTAAGTCTCTTTGTAAGTCTCTAAGGACTTGCTTTATGAATCTGGGTGCTCCTGTATTGGGTGCATATATATTTAGGATAGTTAGCTCTTCCTGTTGAATTGATCCCTTTACCATTATGTAATGGCTTTCTTTGTCTCTTTTGATCTTTGATGGTTTAAAGTCTGTTTTATCAGAGACTAGGATTGCAACCCCTGCTTTTTTTTGTTCTCCATTTGCTTGGTGGATCTTCCTCCATCCCTTTATTTTGAGCCTATGTATGTCTCTGCATGTGAGATGAGTCTCCTGAATACCGCAGACTGACGGGTCTTGACTCTTTATCCAGTTTGCCAGTCTGTGTCTTTTCATTGGAGCATTTCGTCCATTTACATTTAAGGTTAAAAATGTTATGTGTGAACTTGATCCTGCCATTATGATATTAACTGGTTATTTTCCTCGTTAGTTGATGCAGTTTCTTCCTAGCCTCAATGGTCTTTACATTTTGGCATGTTTTTGCAATGGCTGGTAATGGTTGTTCCTTTCCATGTTTAGTACTTCCTTCAGGGTCTCTTGTAAAGCAGGCCTGGTGGTGACAAAATCTCTAAGCATTTGCTTATCTGTAAAGGATTTTATTTCTCCTTCACTGATGAAACTTAGTTTGGCTGGATATGAAATTCTGGGTTGAAAATTCTTTTCTTTAAGAACGTTGAATATTGGCCCCCACTCTCTTCTGGCTTGTAGAGTTTCTGCCGAGAGATCTGCTGTTATTCTGATGGGCTTCCCTTTGTGGGTAACCCGACCTTTCTCTCTGGCTGCCCTTAAGATTTTTTCCTTTATTTCAACTTTGGTGAATCTGGCAATTATGTGTCTTGGAGTTGCTTTTCTGGAGGAGTATCTTTGTGGCGTTCTCTGTATTTCCTGAATTTGAATGTTGGCCTGCCCTACTAGGTTGGGGAAGTTTGCCTGGATGATATCCTGAAGAGTGTTTTTCAACGTGGTTCCATTTTCCCCCTCACTTTCAGTCACCCCAATCAGACGTAGATTTGGTCTTTTTACGTAATCCCATACTTCTTGCAGGCTTTGTTCATTTCTTTCTCTTCTTTTTTCTTTAGACTTCTCTTCTCACTTCATTTCATTCATTTGATCCTCAATCGCTGATACTCTTTCTTCCAGTTGATCGAGTTGTTTACTGAAGCTTGTGCATCTGTCATGTTTTTCTTGTGTCATGGTTTTCATCTCTGTCATTTCGTTTATGATCTTCTCTGCATTAATTATTCTAGTTATCAATTCTTCTCCACCCTTTTTTCAAGATTTTTAGTTTCTTTGCGCTGGGTACGTAATTCTTCCTTTAGCTCTGAGAAGTTTGAGGGACTGAAGCCTTCTTCTCTCATCTCGTCAAAGTCATTCTCCGTCCAGCTTTGATCTGTTGCTGGCGATGAGCTGCGTTCCTTTGCCAAGGGAGATGCACTCTTATTTTTTGAATTTCCAGCTTTTCTGCCCTGCTTTTTCCCCATCTTTGTGGTTTTATCTGCCTCTGGTCTTGGTGATGGTGACGTACTGATGGGGTTTTGGTGTGGGTGTCCTTCCTATTTGTTAGTTTTCCTTTTAACAGTCAGGACCCTCAGCTGTAGGTCTGTTGGAGATTGTCTGAGGTCCACTCCAGACCCTGTTTGCCTGGGTATCAGTAGCAGAGGCTGCAGAAGATAGAATATTGCTGAACAGCAAGTGTACCTGTCTGATTCTTGCTTTGGAAGCTTCCTCTCAGGGGTGTACTCCACCGTCTGAGGTGTAGGGTGTCAGACTGCCCCTAGTGGAGGATGTCTCCCAGTTAGGCTACTCAGGGGTCAGGGACCCATTTGAGCAGGCAGTCTGTCCGATCTTAGATCTCAACCTCCATGTTGGGAGATCCACTGCTCTCTTCAAAGCTGTCAGACAGAGTCGTTTGCGTCCGCAGAGGTTTCTGCTGCTTTGTTGTTGTTGTTGTTGTTGATTAGCTGTGCCATGTCCCCAGAGGTGGAGTCTACAGAGACATGCAGGGCTTCTTGAGCTGCTGTGAGCTCCACCCACTTCGAGCTTCCCAGTGGCTTTATTTACCTACTTAAGCCTCAGCAATGGCGGGCACCCCTCCCCCAGCCTTGCTGCTACCTTGCAGTTACATCGCAGACTGCTGTGCTAGCAATGAGGGAGGCTCCGTGGGCTGGTGGGGGACCCTCTCGGGCACGTGAGGGATATAATCTCCTGGTGTGCCCTTTTCCTAAGACCCTTGGTACAGCCCCGTATTGGGGTGGGAGTTACCTGATTTTCCAGGTGTTGTGTGTCTCAGTTCCCCTGGCTAGGAAAAGGGATTCCCTTCCCCCTTGCGCTTCCCAGGTGAGGCGTTGCCTCGCCCTGCTTCAGCTCTCGCTGGTTGGGCTGCAGCAGCTGACCAGCACTGATTGTCCGGCACTCCCTAGTGAGATGACCCCAGTACCTCAGTTGAAAATGCAGAAATCACCTGTGTTCTGTGTTGCTCGCGCCGGGAGCTGGAGACTGGAGCTGTTCCTATTCGGCCATCTCGGTCCGCCCCCCATGCCACTGTGTTTTTTTGTTTTATTACTTTGTGTATCAGCACATTACATTTAAACAACAGATAGACTTTTTTTTTTTTTAATCAGCATACAAAACTTTCTTTGAATGATTAATGCAAACTGGGTGAATGGTCTTAACTACTGATCTAGCTCCTGGTTTTAGACATTGTTTCTCTTCTGTTTTTAGAACAGGAGAAAATAATTTAATAACTAATGATATTGAATGCTTAGGTCTGTGTACTTTATATGTACACTCATTTAATGCTCAAAACAATCCTAGGGTGTGTATACTAGGTTATCCTATTGTACTGATGGGAAAATTTGAAGCTACTGAGAAGCCGAGTAACTTCACTGAGTAGGTAATAAGTGATGAGACTAGGATTTGAACCAGGTAGTATGGCTTCAGTTCCTGTGCACTTAATCACTAAGTATTGTGCCCTTCGATAAGATGCAACTAGTCTAATCTGAAATCCTTCAATTGACAGAGGCAAATTAGTCACTATGCTACATCAGCAAATTAAACTGTATAGCTAGAGGAAACTTCCATAGAGTATTCTGTGCTTTCTTGACAAACTTTGCCTACATAAAGAACAAAAAAAGGTCTCTTCTTGCCATCTACAAATGTTTACCTGCTGTTAAAAAGTCTGGCTCCTGACCACTTTTATTTTGAAAATCATGATGGCTAAAAAAGAAACAGATGAAGAAAAATGAATTTTTTCAGTAGTTACTTTTCAAAGGATGATAAATGGAAACATTTAAAAAATACTTTTATAGTATGAATTCATTTTCTATCAGTTCTTTCAGTTTGGAATTTCTTATGTCATTTGTTTAATATCAAAGATTTTTTACCTTCTCACATATGAGGCACACTATTTATTTTATTTTCTTGCATTTTGAGAAATATTTGTCTTGATGCCAAACTGCCTGAAGACATACTCTTTTACAAAGAAAGCAAAATTTTAAGAGAAGTTAACTTAGGGTTGCTGATATTTATTTTCTTCTTTATTTAATCTTCCCATAGTTCCCAAGTTCAGAACTTGAAATATTATCTTTATTAGAGAAAGTATTCATATTAAACTTCCACATCTATATGTAGCTATTTTTAAGTCTAAAGTATCAATTAAAAATTATCCAGACACTATCAAATAAAATCCCCATCTTAGCAAACTCTTTTCCCAATGAATTTCAACCACACTAACCTAGAATCAGCTTTTGGCGTACCTTGTACTAATGGAAGATTTGCTTTCTGCTTTTGAAGGCAAATTGATATTCACAAATCATATGTCACAAGTCACTAAAAGTGTCAGAATCCCACAGCAGGCCCTTGGTAGCTTGTTAATCTCTCCTGTTTAAAGGAAACAGACTAATTCACTTAAATATAATGAAAGCCATGCCTGCTCCAGCTTAGTCCCTCAAAGCTTCAGCCCATACAAGTCCTGCCTTCTTTCTTCACCTCCTTCTTTCCTGGCTCTGACAATTAAACATGAAACTAAGAAGCAATGCTTTCCTTAATGTTGCCATGTCTGAGCTATTTCAGATGTCACACATGTGAAAATTGTGAAAATGAGGGATGCCTTTAAAAAAAAAATTCATTGACAATATATACAAAGGGGTATCCTTGCCCACCTTTCACCATTGTTCTCAACAAAGCATAAAAGATAAAGCAGGATGTTAAATGCAGGGACCAGATGTATGTATAACCTTTTGCCCTCATTATTCTAATTGGTTTCCATTAGGAGGAGGGAGGGAAAAGTCAAATAGCAAAAAAAAAAAAAAAAAAGGAAATAATTGATATAGAGATGAGAGAGTGAACTTTTAACATTGCATTGACTAAAATCTGGGAATATTATAATCAGAATAACAGAAGAGCAATTTCAAAAGTTCAAATCAAAAGGTGATTCAAAAAACATTAAGAAACGGGGAGGAAATAATTTATCTTAATTTTATGCACCCAGAAATTGTTCAACTGTGGTCAATGGTACCCCAACTATATTATTTTTTAACACTTCTCATATTTACATTTATTTTTGCACTTTGAAAGAAGAGCCAAATGTTCTCTGACTCTTATTGCCCAGATATACACAATCACATTTGTGGTTAACTATATTTGTAGTTAGTTCCCCCCCTTCTAACCATGTGCATTTTTCCCCTTTTAGTAGCATTAGCTATTTGTGATTCTCCACACTGAAATGAAGTATAATATGCAGTAAGTTTAGATCTTCCAGTCAAGGACTTCAGTGGCAAAGGACCTGAGACTGGGATGACAACAGAGTCTTACTTTCAACCTAAGTCTTAATCAAAGCTTAGCATCATAAGATTGAAAATCTGGAGTTAGGGCATGTAGGGGAAAAAACCATTTTCATTGCAAGCATACTGTACATGTTAGTCATGGCTCAGAGTGGAATAGGAATTTTATGGAGCAAGAAAGGGGAGGTGCAAGAAGAAGGTTTTGAGTTTCTTTCTAAGTATATTTTTAAATAGCATTACAGCATCAGGATTTATAAAGAAAGAAACAATACAAAAAGTAAGCTTTTTGTTTCTCTCTTCTTTTTTTCTTTGCAAATTATTTGAGAATGAAATTGACCACCAGGAAGGAGACATGAGGAGACCAAAATGAGCTGATTGATTAAAGAGTGAGCTCCTGAATGTGGCAAAGTCTGGAATCCTACAAGACAACATGCCAAAGCCTGTTGACAGCTAATCTTGGGGTATAAAGTCTCAGTGGAGGTCTTAGGTATGGACGGAACTTTCAGAGGTCATTTAGGTCACTTCAATCTCTCTCCACAAATCACACTCTTTGTTATTTTAGACAACTCCCATCCATGCTGACATTTTACAGTAATAACTTTAATTGGAAAGTTGACAATATCCATTAATTTCCAATTCTAGTGTTTGGCTATACCTATTTTTATCTATATATTTTTTAACTCAAATCTCTTATTCTCTCATTTGAGCTCATTTTGCCTTGGTTTCTCCTCTGTGAGCATGAGAAATAATTGAGTTTAAATACTTACTTAAAATCTTTACATATTCTATGTAAAAATCACCTACACAGATAATATTGTCAGATTTTTACCTTGGTTTCCTTAAACTCAAAGGATTCACACTGGGTTTCAATTCATTTTGATACTTTATTTGGTTTGCAAGATGATTTTACATGTATGATGTTATTTAGTTTTCACAATAGCACTATCAATTAGGCAGCATATATGGTAGTATCTTCATTATGTTTGTGAGAAACTTCATCATATTTCACTTAAACTAGAATTGTCTTTCTTTGATTTCTAATTAGTAACCTTTCCACTGCACTATCATTTTAATCTTAAATAAAGATTTGTTAGCCACAGCACTATTTTGAACCAGGTAATTCTTTGTGGTAGGAGTCTGCCCTGGGTTTCGTACGATATTTACCAGCATCCCTGGTCTCCACCTACTGAATGCCAGTAACACCTCCTTCCCAGTTGTGACAACCAAAAACTGTTGTAAGCTGAGGAATAGAAAATCTGACTATATTTGGAGAATAATTTCATTCAATTACTACTAAGTATCATGAGATTCTCTAAATATAAGATGTGCATCTTCCTACTAATATACATAAGATTGCTGAGTTATCATTTTTTTTATTATGACAATGCCTGTCACCTCACAGAAGATATAATCCAATACGTTTTCTTAATATGTCTAAGTGCTTTAGTTCTCCATCAAAAAGTAATTTTCCACTTTTGCTTTAAAAAGAGTCACTGTAAGAAATGCTATTTCTTTTTTTCTTAGAATTTTAATTTTCAAAAGAAAAAATGTAACTCAGATGGGTTTTGAAAGTCTCAGCTACCTAGTCTTGGTGGATAGTCAGGGTCTCAGCCCTAAGATTTTCTTTCTTTTTTTATGGTGCTCCCTCAGGTTGTGAGTTTCTGAAATATATAGAGAATTCTATAATGCAATTCAAATATAAGGAAGTCTTGTTTATTACCAGGTGCAAACTTGTTGCTTCATTACCATGTGATCCAGGGATATCTTATTTGTGTAAACAAGGTTATAAGAGAGATATAAACTGTGAAGGAAAATGTACCTGGAGACTGAAAGTGTATATGAAATAATGAATGATTTCACATGAATATGTAGTCAGTGATTGCCCACCCTCTAAGTTAAAAATAGATTTCCTAATGACATAGGATAAATACCAGGTTGCTAACATTTACTTTTTCCATATTGTAGAGAGGCTCTTTCAATGAAGAAAGATATTATCAATGACCTTATTGGAAAGTCACATTTAAAGTGGATGAATCTTTCATGCTGTATTTTTGCTCTTCAACAAACATATCTTTTCTGGTGCTTCTTGAGTGTATAAGACATTTCATGGCAAGTTTCAAACTCTGTGAAATTTGCTTGTACAAATAACAGAAAATTTAGAGCATAAAGCTTTGAAATGTCTTTAAATTTTCCAATCTATATTTTTAAAATTACTGTTGATTTCACGAATGCCTAATGGCTGAGTCTTGTTGCTTCACTGTAAGTGTAATTGTATTTCCTTATGAAGGTTAAAATTTCCATTTCATTCCTTCCATTTATCTAAGTTTCCAGGTGACATTCACAATTAGTCATTAAAAATGATTGCATTTAATTGAGATTTACCAGTGGCTTTAATACAAGTTTTCACTTAAAGAGCAATTATGTTTTATATTGCAAGTTGAAAACTGTATTAACAGTGAATTCAATGAAGGAAATTTAGAGATCTGAAGCTAATGAAAACTTTTTAATGACATGTAATACTTAGGTAATCATATTCATCTGCTGTTTTTCACAAAAATTAACTCCAGGAAAATTGATATTGTTGTAGAATATTGGAAAACTTACAGTGGACACTATTTAGAAGTACTTTCATTATTCAACAACTACTTTCAATACTTAATACATGCCAGGCCCCATGAAATATTTTGGGGGCAACATAATTAATAATTGCTGTCTCCTACTAAAACCAGAGATAGATGCATGTACATAATCATACAGTACAGCAAGTGTTGGAATAACAGGGCAGTGGAGGCACAAAAAGAGAGGGGAAGAGATAACCCTGCCTAGGGTGTTGGGGGCAGGAACACTCAGAGCTGAATAGTGTTAATTCAAGTTTCTCCAAGAGGGAATTTCTTTAGCAGAGGGTAAAGGATATATAGGATATTTCCAAGACATTAGGGACATTGTGAGTAGAGGAGGGAAAGCAGCATCTATAAGGGCAGATAAGATTACAACAATTTGTCATGCTGGGGGAGTATTTGGTCTCTAACATATAGTATCCATTGATACTCTATGATATCTCTATATGGGATAAGAGGACAAAAGGAATACAGGATGAGCGCCTGTGAATAACACTAGCATTGTCAAATATCAGGAAATATAATAAGGTGCTTTGTGCTGCTTGCTGGGTTATAGAGTTCTCCCTATATCCTAGGTAATTTTATCAAAATAATAACATTACAGTGAATGATAGAATAACAGGGCAACAGAGGTACAAAAAAAGAGAGAAGAGCTAACCCTGCCTAGGTCTGAGCGTTTGGAGCAAGAACACTAGGAGAGGAATGGTGTCAATTCAAGTTTCAAGAAGGAATGTCTTTAGCAAAGGATAAAAGATTTATAGACTGTCTCCAAGACATTGGGGGCATTGTGAATAGAGGACGGAAAGGAGCACACATCGTGGAGCAGATGATGTTATTTTCATTTTTCAGAAGAATTAAGGAGTAACTAGTCCAAGTTCAAAAAGATGGTAAGTAGCAGAACCATGATGCCAAGCTAGGTCTGCTTGACTCCGATTATTA
Source organism: Trachypithecus francoisi (assembly GCF_009764315.1). NCBI lineage: Eukaryota > Metazoa > Chordata > Mammalia > Primates > Cercopithecidae > Trachypithecus > Trachypithecus francoisi. Next base: position 80,018,031 of record NW_022681465.1, read on the forward strand.
TGAAATATCATCTCTCGTATATGTTTTATCTGGTTTGGCATGGCTTTTTAGAGAGTATAGTCTCCTCAAGGGATCTTCAGGAATGGAAGCAGGAGGCATAAAGACATGAGATTAGTTTGGGCAAAACAAATACAGATCACCTTTCTGGTAAAGGGGGTAGTTGAGAGAGTGGTAGGAAGTGACTTTCTGTCCACATAGATTTGAGAAAGAGACCTTTTGCAAATGCAGACGAAAGGAAATGAGAATGGTATGTAGGTGCTTAGGAAATAGAGGCTATAAAACTGCTGAATAGACAAACCAAAATCAGAAAAGTTTCAAGTAAACGTACAGAAAATAGCAAATGCAGATTTATTAAGTGAAATATAATAATGAGTTTGTAAGGCATAAGGAATCTGTAGAAGCCCAGTGTTTCCAAATCTTGCCAGACTATGCAAGACAGACTTCTCTCTCCTCCCTGGCTCAGCTCCTAAACAGAGCTATTATCTGCAGAGATAATTCCAGATGCTCTGACCCCTTCCAAATTCTTATTTGATGATCAATCATCTGGAGTGGAACTCTTACTCCCCATTCAGGTTGCAGGGTGATGCACCAAACTTTCCTCTCCTAATTAACACTGTGGGTCATCCCCATGCACCCAGTAGTTCTTAGAGACTGGACTGTCAGACTCTCAAATCTATGACATTGCCTCTGGGGAGAAGAAGGAAGGGTGGACCCCTTGAGTGGCCTTCAAATGCCTCAGCATTAAAATAGAAAGCTCTCATGAGTGCCTGAAAAATCTCAGCTGTTATTTCTCCAGCTTAAGAATGTTTGAACTCAGAAAGCAATAAACTATAAGCTAAGAAGACCCAAGGAGCTTCTGTGGGGCAGCAGAAGCTGCTTTTAGCTGAACTAGGAAACCCTCTGATTGTCATCATTCCAGTCAAGATTTCAACACTGAAGAATAATCTTGACACAGAGTTGCTGCTGCAAGGCAACTTACTATTTTGCCTTGGCAACTTTACTACTCCTTTTAAGTATAAAGAGTACCTTTTAACAAAGACATTTCTGGGAACTTTGGTTTGAATTCTGTATTGGGTCAATGAGATAGCAAAGAGGACATTCATTCAGAAAAGTTAGAAGTTGAAGTTAGGAAAATTAGAGAATTTCCTATGCTTTTTGCAGCAGCAGTCCTCCTTAAAAGATCCAAATTTTGAAATATCATTAGGACAGAATATTTCCTCAATAAAGTAGTCATGCCATTAATATTCTTTCACAATTATTCAGTTGGTGATTGTGTTGCCAGAGGTGACTTGCTTATTTTTAATGGTAGTGTTAATGATTGTCATCATGCCTTGCAAATATTCATTACATCCTTGCAGCCATCATATAAAGAGACATTAAGATTTCAGCTCCCATGCTTAAAAGTCTTGCAATTAAATTTAGAAAACAAAGCAGCTAGTATTCTGATAAGTACCTGCAAAAGTTCCTAATTGTTGATGCAAATGAAATGACATATAAAGTTAATACAGAGGTAGGCATGAGAGGCTATGAGGTAGACAAGAGGTATTCTTTGAAGGAAGCCTGTAGTCTAGAGAAGTGGCTGTGGGGAATTCTAAGTGTTGGCCTTGACTTAAATTACAAATGTGGCTGTTATGTTCAGGGATCAAGGACCAGATGCTTATGGTTGAATGAATGATTGCCCTAGGGAAGGGAGTGTTAAAGATTAGCAGGGAAAGCTAAACGGGCGTATCAAAAGTCATCAGAAGATATCAAATGTCAGGATAAGCAGGAAAACTCATTAACACATTAAATGTCTTGTCCTTTAAAACTACTTTTCTTGATGGAGTATATTTTAAACAATTAAGTGAAACCTGTTTTAATTAAAGATGCTACTGATGTGATTAAGTTGTCATTTTACAGTGGCATGATGAATTGTAACACTTGGACTTCAAAATTCTCCAAGTGCATGAAGTCATAATCTGTCATCAAGAACTGAAGCATTTAATGGTCAATGCAAATTTGTTTCTGTTTTCAGTGCTATGAGGATTGGGATGATTTGAAGGGCAACTCTTAGGGTTCTTAAAAGGATATAGGTAATCCAAGGTGATTCAGTTCAGGAAGGTGGCATTTTCTAAACAATCACAGGACTAACCCTGGATCACATAGTTTCAAGATGGAATTAGATTTTCTAGTCCAGTAGAAAGTAGAATGATAGACAGTAGAGACTTGGAAGGGTTAGGGAGTGAAAGCTGGGGTGGATGATGAGAAATTACATAATGGGTATGATGTATGTTATTCAAGTGACAGATACCATGAAAGCCCTCACTTGACCACTACACATGTAACAAAATTCCACTTGTATGCCATAAATTTATATGAATTTTTCAAAAAGAGATTTTCCAGTCCAGTAAGGTCCCTATAGTAAGCCACTGAAGAAAATGGCATTATCACCATTTTATAATGAGGAAGCATAAGATTTTGAGACATTAAGCCAATTTACTGAAGTTACCCCACTAATAATTTAAAACTTTAGCCCAGTCTGTTAGACTGAAAAGTCCACTGTGCAACACCCTCCCTCAGATTCAATCTGCAGGATTGGTCTAGAAAACATTTATCTAATTCACATTTTCCTTCTACCAGGTAATGTGGAAGTTTTTGTGATTTGGTGCTATGCAATGACAAATGTCAGGAAGAGTAATTAAGAATTACTTTCCGTTTAGGATTCAGAATATCATATGTCATTATCTTTGAATATGCATGTGAGTTTTGCAATGCTATCCCATTCCATGTGTGCCAATACAACTTTTTCTTCTGAAAGTCTTTTATGCAAAAATATGCAAGTTAATAGCATACCTAGTAGCAATCCTCAAAACTTCACTGGCACATAAACTAAATATAAGCACTCTCGAAAGGTGCTATAGATGGTGCAAAAGAAATACAAGATGATAACTTGACTTTGCTGACTTCAGGTCTTATTAGGAGGTTCTCACTGGGGTATAACTGTGCATAATCAACTGCTAAAAGGCTTGAGCCTTTGTGTATGCCAAGGATAAGCGTGTATGTATTGCATCACATAGAAAACAAATGTACCATAAAAGCAGAGAGTCTTTACTGGAGAATGTTATTCTGAGATTTTTATTTTAGAAGGGTAATCTTATTAATTATCTAATTTCCATTTTTCTCTTGGCTTTTAAAGTAGATATATCAATTTTAGATACAATGTACTGACTTTTTATGTTGTCATGAGTAGAGCATGTACCATTAAAACTGATGTGTGGAGATAATATGCACCACATGGTTTCTTACTGTCTATATGTCTGGCTTTAATCACAGATTCTTCATGAAATGTTGCAATCCTGGGGTGAGCTAGCTGTTAGATTCTTCTGGGGTACAGTCTGGGCTGTGGATTTTTGGTGAAACTGCATTACGAGGCTACTGGGGTTAATTATGTCTGAAAGTTTCCAGTACAATCCACATCAGTTGACACTCTGTGCATACTATATAAACAGTCTGGAGGGAGACCTTTATTAGCAGATCAAGAAAGCAGCTAGCTGTCCGTGTTCTATAATGCCCTTTGTTTTTTAGAGCTTCTGACTCACGTAGCCCTTCTGTTTTATTTAATGTATTCTTAATCAAATGTGTGCTTATTAAGCCAAATAACAAAGAGTCAAGAGGTTCACATCTTGAATACAAATTCCCTACACCTAAGAACAATTCTTAATTTAAGATTATGTGCCCCAGGACAGCAGCCCATTGAATCTGGGGGAAAGCATGCCAATGTTTACCCAGAATTTCAAAGTACATGGTGGCACTGGGAGCCATCCTAACCTGCAGAAGTGCTATGAAGAAATTAGCCAATGAACATACATTAAAAATCTTCTCCCTTGTGTATGTCGTACCTTATCTGTTGGAACTTCTGCCATGTAGAATCTTCCTGATTGCCAATTAACCATAATGCTCTTATGTATAATATTCTTCCTGTTTCTAAACAAAAGAAGGGTGGAAGAACATTAGTCTAAGCTAATCCAGAAATGCCTTTGCCCCGCTCAAGACTCCTGACTTTGAAGTCACTCAGCCTCTTGTGTACACCAGTTCTACTTTACCTGGCACGAACTCTGCATCATCTTATAATGTGGTGAGTTTGGTAAGTTCTAGAGGAGACAGAGAGGGGAATGCATTATTCCAACAAGTCTTCCTAAGAACCTTCATAGCAGAAAAGACTAGGAATTTTGAGGGTCCTGATGGCCTTTTAAGTGAAAATACACTTACTTGGCTATACTTAGTTATAAGGAGAAATCTATATTCACCAAGATGTTGAAAAGCAGGAGAATTTTGCTCCCAATTGGCATCTTTGTCTCTAAACTACCTAAGTGCCTCACAAAGAGAGGCAAAATAGTATAATGGTTAAGAGCAAGGACACTGGATCAGATGCTGAGTTTGAATCCTGGCTTCACCACTTAAGAGGTATGTGACCGTGGACAAGTTATTGAACCTCATGTACCTATTACCTCTCAGTAAAATGTAAAACAGGGATACTAATAGTACCTCACGCAAGGCTATCATGATGGCTAAATTACCTGATATTTGTCACTTGGTAATGGTAAGTGTTAAACAGTTTCAACTGTGAATTCTCAATCCCATCCATTTCTCTGATAGAAAGTTCATTATTAGTCATTTATATATAGATCAACTTTTATATCTATAAACTAATATGAAAAAAATCTGGCAAAACTACAAGATAACTTCTTGCTTTTAGTCCAACACTGGGAATCTGTGACTTTGTGCAATAACATGATCTTTCGGATTTAAGATTCCTCTACTGTTTTACAGAAAGAGGTTGAAGTAGATCACTGGTATGGTCCCTTTCAGGTCTAACATTCAGTTTTTCCAACTTAAGGGTTTTGTTGTTGCTAAGCAAAAATAACTCATCATGTTTCCAAATTGCATTAGAATGTTGTTGTTTTTTTCATAAAAATCTTAGGAAATCGCAGGTCGTGTCGGTGATCTAAATGGCATCTCTTACCAACACATACATTTTTTTTCATAATAATCTTTTTTTCCAAACAGTTTTGGCAATTGAAGCAGGAAGAAGTGAAACATTAGATTTTTGAAAGCTAAGTGTACTGGGGGAAAGGGATGTAAGGTCACCTGGTTAGTTTGAAGTGTGTAATTCTTTTCTCTCTCACCTCATTCTGGCTTCTTCAGAATGGCAGTTGGGTAACACTGCATCAGTGTGATAAGGCTCCCTTGCCCTTCCTAACAACTAAAACCATCCTAGACACCTTTTCAGGGACACTCCCTCCATTAAAGCACCAGAACTTTAGAACTGCTTTTTAAAAGAGCAGATACATTAATGATGTTCTTGAGTAACACTTTTCACTAGAAGAGTCTGACTGAGAAACACAGTTGATAATGCCGTACAATATTCTTATATTGAATAAAGGCATGGAGTCTTTCTGCTTCGAGAAACAGTCAGAAAATAGCCCTGGGACACTGATATTAGAAAAGGAACAGACACAAACTCCATTGCATTTGGCTGCCAGTAAAGAGCTCATTTTGTTTACATTATTACTCTCCAAAGAAGACAAGATGAAATTGTCATTATCCAAATGTTGTCTAGTATTTTCCAACTAAGTTCCTGAGCTAAAGTAAGAGATTGCCAAAAACCATGTTTACAACATTGAATGCATTGTGTAATAAAGTGTTAGGTAGATCAGCTAATAAAATTACTTATTTTAGACTTAGATAAGTTGAATTTGGGTTTAATTCACTACCCAATGAGGACAAAGTGAGTTGGTTTTCTGATAAACTGAAATGTAACCAACTTTTTGTTGATAACAGAGTGTAAGAGCCTTTAGATATTACACAGGGGAACCACTCCCTTTCAGTGGGAAAAGCTGGCCAAGCTCAACTGAATTGCTAATGGTCATCTATTTAATTGATTTTGATTCTCAAATTTGTTAAAATGCAGTTGGCAAGGAATGTTTTTATTGTCCCTGTTGGCTGACCTATGGACTATGAGCTGGAATAGAGTTGGTGAAAGTTTAGGAATGGAGCTGAAATTAAATGTTTAGATTCCCATCATTTATTTCCTAAGGGAAATTGTAACAATTTCATCTCCCTCTTTTTCCTGACACTGAGAATTGTATGACCAGCACTCTCTTGTTAAAGTATTAGTGGATCAAGTCTTTTGGGAAAAGCTGCAATGTACTTTGAATATTTGGCCCACAGTACCACTTAGGATAATTTACCTGAATTTATTTTATTTATAAGATGCAGAATAGGAAACTGAATCATGATGCTTTAAATATAAATACACCCTGCTCTCAGCATAGTCCTGTGGAATCATATGAAAGAGGTCCTCTCTTCCACACTGCATTTTGCTTTACTTTTATCATTTTAGTTTTGTTTAAATATTGCACAAAAATGTGGACCATTATATTCTCCCTGTTTTTATTATACCTTCTATACACTAACAATTAATTAGTCTTCCTTTGTTTTGCACTATGAGTCTGAGATGTTTGTTAGTTCTCTACTTTCTTAGTATATGGTACCATTTAAAATAGATTGTAAATATGTATATAGCATAGATATTTAAATATATATATTATATATGCATACTCAGAGTCCTCTATAAACTCTCTGTTCTACTTGAGACTTTTCATACTAGATCCTTATAATGTTTTCTCTTTGTGTTTGATCTTTTCTTTTATCATGTCTACAACAAAGATGTTTAACCTATGTACAAAGGGAGTACAATTTGACTTTACATACCCCCTGTAGAAGATCATTTTTAATACTAGTTTGAAGCCCCATGCATCAGAGTCATTTGGTAAGATGAGATTTTACATGTCTTGAAAAGTCCAGAAGACAATGGTTATACTTGGTGAATCTAATTGTCTTCCTTCCTACTCCATTTTTCCAACTCTTAATACAAGTGAAATGAATGTTCTTGTAAATTTTACTTTCTTTTTATGCCTTTTAGACCATAGTTCTATACACTATGTGCACACATAATTTAGAGACTAGGTACATGCAAGAGGATAAAGTCACTGCCTTTTAAAGCTCTGTGTTTATGTCAACACTGCCTAGCTAGATAGAAAGCCTAATGAATGAAAAAGGGAACTGGTATTATAATGGTAGTGAATTAGGAAAGCTAATAAAACCAAGATCCGACCAAAGTTGCATTTGGGAGTGAGGTTTTAAGAAGCAGGCAGGACTGCGCACTAATTGTTGGATTGTTATTATATTACATGTGTCCTGGAGAGGAGATAGTGTGACTCAGGGTAGGTAGTAGCTGAATCGGTAGCTCTGGGTTTTATCCATCACAAATTTAGTATTAAAACTTCAGCTGTATTGTAACATTCCTAATGGAACAAATTTCAACACATGACTTGCTGCTACAGCCAAACACACCTACCACTGCTTTTAGAGATTTTAACACTCATATGAGGACCGGTTCTATTTGGATATTTTCTGAGCAGGATAGAAAGTTTACTTATATCTGCTGGGTAATGTTTATGGCTCTGCTGTAACAATGAACAAAATTAGTGGCTCTGAAGGTTTTCAGATGCAATTAGGTGTAAGAGTAAATTGATTATTTGACCTAAAAAGCCCACATAACCATCCTTTAGTATGAGATAGTTGTAGAGACAGGGAAGATAGAGTATTAACTATACTATACTACCAATGGTAGTATTTTAATGGTTTAATAAACATTTTTAATTAAAAATATACCTTCCTCTTAGTCCATGTGAGAAATGCCATTAATTATAATGTTAAGGCAACATATATGCTAGACAAAAGCATTTTAGTAAGAACACATGAGTGTTCAACATGCCATCCACTCTCTACTTTCTGTTTAAGAGTTTAACATACAAAGGTGTTACTAGAGATGCAACTTAAGGATCTAGTATATTCTTTGTTAAGGAGTCTGTTTGTATTCTCTTAAGAAAAGGGAACATTTTAATATTCAAAGGGTAAGGTAGATCTAACATATTTTAATTCACCTAAACTAAGAACTCCAGAGAGTTATAGCTTATTATTCACTCTCTTACTGTATATTACTACTTGGTTGTCTTGCTACCAATATGAAAGACAAAAATAGAGGAAAAAAAATCCTCAAATTACTTATCACATAATAACTGCACTTTTTGCAAATTTATTTTATTTCAGAAATGGAAGCATGTTAGCTGGCTGGATAAACCAGAAGTACTCTTTCAAGTCTGGCTGTATTCTAGCAGAGAAAAGAAGAGCCCCCCCAACTTTTTTTCATGTTAAATTATTGCGTTTTCTCTTCCCATCGATAGCTTAGTAGGCAGTTCACTTAATCTTAAAGCAAATAGGGAGAGATGGTAGAACTTCTACCACTTTCCTTACCCACCAGCTATTTTTGCTGAGGAAAAATTTTCTAGATACTTTCTAATTTTGTTAAGAGAATCTTTTAAATCAGAAGGTACCTGAGCTTTCATAATATTTGAAATACACCCTCAGGATTTACTTTTTAAAATTTATTATTTCTACGTAATTACCAAGGGGTTTGATGCAATTTAAAAATACAAACTCAAAACAAAACTAATGAAGTGGGAAAATGAGAATAAAAGCTAAATAATGAGGGTTTAGTTGCAATAGTTTTACTGGAAACTGTACTGGAGATTGCTATAAATCATAATGTTTAGCTCTAAGCTTATTGAAATGTAAAGGAAAAAGAAAAAGCAGAACAAACCATATAGTTCTCAACAAAAAACAAAGCACAGCAAGCAAGGCAGGAAAACTAACAAAAATAACAACAAACAGATCATTTAGACAATAAGCAAATATATCTTGGCATTGGATTCTTATGTGGATATTGAGGAGGGACTATGGACTATGCATTGGGAACCTAATATTAACTAAGAAGAAAGTGTTCACAAGACACTGTTCTAGGAAATTTACCTGCATAATCTCATTCATAATTATCATAAGATCACTATGAAATAAATGTGTCTCTGTAAGAAAGATGAGAACACAGAGACTATTTGTTTTCATTGCACCTACAGATGGCATTGTGTCATATTAAGAAATCTTTTGGGCCGGGCACGGTGGCTCAAGCCTATAATCCCAACACTTTGGGAGGCCGAGACGGGCGGATCACGAGGTCAGAAGATCGAGACCATCCTGGCTAACCCGGTAAAACCCCGTCTCTACTAAAAAATACAAAAAAAAAAAAAACTAGCCGGGCGAGGTGGCGGGTGCCTGTAGTCCCAGCTACTCAGGAGACTGAGGCAGGAGAATGGCCTGAACCCGGGAGGCAGAGCTTGCAATGAGCTGAGATCCGGCCACTGCACTCCAGCCTGGGTGACAGAGCGAGACTCCGTCTCAAAAAAAAAAAAAAAAAAAACAGAAATCTTTTTTAAATTACAAAACATTTTGTCTAAGAAACTATCCCAACAGTTCTTGTGACAAGCCTAGGATATAATATGAGGAAGGCTGAAATTTTTTATTTTTAATAGTGTCAAAAACAACTTCTGTTAGCATTTATTGAGGACATATTATAATTAACTCATTCAAATCTCAGAAAAATCCTTGTGTTAGGTACAGATAATATTTTACTGATGAGGAAAAAGAGTCACAGAGGGAATCCTGGGGGCACTTTCAAATACCATAATGAGAGCTTCTCAGATATCTTCTAAATTGGAAGGTTCTCTTGGTAGAATCAAATGTATCTGGAAAATTTTTTCTCAGCATAAGAAGCCTGGGTAACCATAATTGTAGAACTTAGACATTTCACCAGGAGAATGTCCAAATCATGTACTCCTGTCAATCTAAACTCACACAGGGGTAGGTTTTAAGATACTTTCATGGATGTTTTTGAGCTTTAGACTGTTGCTCTCAAAAATCAGCTGTCTCAATCAGAGTTATGTCAGCAGCTGAGTTGGAGTCAGGTGGAGTTCCCGAAGTGCACAGTTGATACTTTGTTCATAAAATGTAAGATTGAGGCTTGTACCCTGGCCCTGGTAAGGGTCATGCTACCTCTGTATTGGTGTCCCCTTTTAGAGGTATGAAGGGCCAGGCATGAGTTCCCTTTGTGGCAGCTTTTGCATTGTATACAAGCCACTCTTTGACTAAACCATTGAAATCTATTGTCAGAGCACAAGAGTTCAGTCAAAGAATTGCATCGAAAGTCCCTCAAATCCTCATCCTGCTAACCGGGTAAGTGGCATGGCATTATCTTTATCATTTCTGATGTTGTGCCCAGTGCTGAATGATGGTCACCCATGCAGTGCATCCCCAAATATGCTCCTCTTTCATGGACTATGCTTCTAATTAATTTTTGGCCCCACTTAGTCTGAGATGGAATCACTGATAATGGCATAACTGATTGATTCTATAAATATTTATTAGTTTATTTTACTACTGAAATTAGTAGTATTATAATTATTAGTAGTATTATTAGTAGTATTAGAATTTCACACTTGGAAAATCCAGACCTTAAACTTAAAAATCAAGATATAAATCAGTAAATATTTAACTCTACATGTGTGTGTGTATGTGTGTGTGTGTTTAATTAAAAAAAGGAATGTTACTGTTGTTTATCTTTTGGCACAAATTATTACACTGAATCTTAAACTATTAACTCCATCTCTCCAAATTTATCCTGCAAGAATGGAAATTCATAGAGTTCAAACTAATAATGGCAGTAAAATATTAATAGAAATGTTAGTATAGAAAGTAGTCACAGATAATCTGGAAGTCGTCTTTCTTACAGATAAGATTCCAATGATGGGGCTGATATGGAAAGCATTGACTTCCGGTTTTCAGAGGAAACGTTTACAGAGTAGCATGTTTGTCTGTTTAATTAAACAGTATTTTTGATCAAACATTTAACTTTAGTTTTACTTATAGTTCTCAAATAGTCAGAGATATTTCTATTTTTAAATCTTTGGAAAACCACTTAACTGTTAAAAAAGATTCTATCAAATGGGATAAATTAGAGAATGTGATATATGTTATGGATATAGGACATCTCAATATAATCTCTAATTATCAAAAAGAATTACCATTGTTAAAAGTATTAAGACCACAAAGACCTTAATTTGTAAAGTGATGGTAAAAAAAGAAAAGATAGCTAAATTGCTTTCCATATGAACTTAATAACGATCTGGCTGCCGGGGTAAGCAGCAAGACAGATGAGATGGCTGAAGAAATAGGAGGTGAAACAAAACAGAATGAGGCTAAAGATTATAGAGACAAGTGCCTAAGAGAAATCTGCTCAAAGTAGAAAGTGGGAGAGGGGCAGGGAGTGTAACCAAAGTGTCCTAAAAAATAAGCACATCTTTAATTTAATCTTAAATTATTTAAACTGGACAGATCTATAGTCCCTCTTTAGCTGCAAATGTTAAGCAAAGTCTGTTGTGTTCATAAATTTCTTGAATGAGTTTTAGAGGGAAACATTACAGAAGAGAAACCCTGGTTCACGATGCAACTAGTGCAGAGCATAAGGAAGAAGAGTCATAGAAAATGAAATCAGAGTTTTAGTGGACACACAAGATTAAGCATTTAGGGTAAGCCAGAATTTAGAATCAGAGGTGATAAGGAGAAACATAAGTAACTACTTCCCAGAATTCTCCCCATGTAGAATTGCCAGATAAAAATTAAATATGGATTTCTATTAAATGGCTTCCAATTAAATATGGATTTCAGATAAATAACAGATTTTCTTTTTATAAATATGTTCAAAATATTTCATGTAATACACATACATCTAAAATAAAAAGCTATTTATTATATATCTTAAATTCACATTTAAATGGGAATTCTGTATTTTTGTTTGCTAAGTCTGGGAACCTGCTCCTGAGAACCTCTACAGATAATGTGAAGGCTGGGAAGTTCCACCTTATCTGGGATGGGAGTGATAGAAACTTGCACTGAACTTTCTTTACAACTCAGAAGGTCTGGTGAACACAAATACGCACAATTAGTGTCAGAATGATTATAAAATCCAGATCCCATGTTAAGTGCCCTTTCTTCTGTCCCTAGTACTGTTTTCAGAACTAGGTAAGGCTATTCCATTAGTAAGTTGTGTTACTACGGCAAGGAAGTATGGCAAGACTACTCCATCAGTAAGTTTTATAAGTGTTAACTTTGTTTAATACTTATGGAATATATCATCCTACTATTGCCAGTGATTTTGTAAAAGCAAATTATATTTTTAATAACTCACTGTTAACCCACCTTTATATGCACAATTCTTCAGAACATATGAGACATTTCCTTAAAGAAAAAGTTGCAAGTCTCCTTGTGCCTTATTAACTACTTTATCCATGGTATAGAGAGATGGCAGGTAGAATCCTCAGGAGCTTCTGTTAACCATCCACATATTTGTCAAACATTTTTCCCCAGACACATTCTATTTATATTTTATACCAAACTGTGGCAGTCTTAGGAAAAGGCGTATTCCAGAAGGATTGTGTGGAAGACTCCTATATTGACCTTCTAAATTAAATAAAAATATAGCATGTTCCCAACATAAAGAAAATCATATTATCCAGACACTAAAAACAGTTGTTGTATATAAGAAAAATGGTAGAAAAGAAAATAAATAGTTTTTCTATAGGAACAACGAAAACCTTGAGATAGAGTCATTGGGTCCCCTCCACCAGCACAGTGGAACCCTACTATAAGGGCATGAGATGAATTTAATTAGCAATTATTGATTGAGCACTCATTTTGTGCTATAGCTAGACCTTTTGCTCTGTGCTAAAATTACAAAGTACGTCATAGTCTATGCTGTCTTGTATGTTTATTCATGTGGCAATCAATATTTGGACAAAGTATAAAAGGTGTCCAAAAAAAAAAAAAAAAAGAGTGATTCTTAGCAGGAGAAGAAAGATTTGCCAGGGACGCAGCATCACAAAGAGCAGCCCTCAGAGTTTTTGAAGGATGGATATGAGTTTGCTAAATAAAAAGAAGAAGTTCTATTCCTACTACCCTAAGGTGTGAAAAATGGCAAGTACATCAGTATTGCTCGAGTAAAATATGAGGTGGACAAAGCCAGACTAGGCAAAAGTCACCATATTATAAAGGTTGTTCACATTTCTTCACAATGGTAACATAAAAAAAAAAAAAAATGTTTTAGGCAGGAGAGGGTGACTTGATCCCATATGTAACTCAGAGTGATCACTTTGACAGTGACGTGAAGGAGAGAGTCTAGTGAGGCAGGAGTTGTCCCAGGGAGCATAGGGAGGATGCAGTTATACTAGTCTGAACTGGAGATATTATGACTCATGCTTAACTTCATGAGGGATAGATTCATCCATTCATACAATTATCTATTTTTTTCTACAAATGTTTATTGAGTATTTACTATGTGCTGGGCCTTCTTCTAGGTACTGATTATACGAAAGCAAACTAACAAAGACGTCCCCACCCTCATGGTGATTATGCTGTAGAGAAGAGAAATAAATTTTTCAAAAGTATATCAAGTCATTTTTTTAAATTTATAATTTTAAATTTTATTTTTTAATAAATAAAATAAATGCTGTGCTAGAACTGCATTATTCAATTCAGTAGTCACTAGCCAAGCATCGCTATTTTAATTTAAATTAGCTGACACAATAAATGAAAACTAAATAGAATTATTCTGTTTCTCAATATTATAAGTCACATTTTAAATGCTCAACACTCACATACTGGATAGCATAAATTATCAAACATTTCTATTACTGCAAAAAGTTCAAGATGGAGCTACTTTGAGACTGATTATTTATATCAGATTATTTACTTATGAGATGATATTTGCACTGAGACCTGAATGACAAAATAGAGTAAGCTATACAAAAATCAAGTAAATAAAGCTCAGGCAGAGTACATGAATTCTGAAGAAGGAAATCAATGTGTGAAAAAGAAAGAAGGCCAAGTGGGCTGGAGAATGTTGTGTGAAGGAGAGAGTAATGGGAGAAATTTGGAAAGCAGATTCTGGCCATGTAGGCCATGCTAGGAAATCTGACATTTACTCTAACTAAATATTGATCTTATCTCCAAAATTAATTGACGTGTTAATTTGGGAAGCTAGTGAATGGATTAATGTAAGTGAAAGACATGATATAATTTTTATGTTTTTTTTTTAAATTCATTTTAACTATTTTGGGGACTGGGAGAAATGAAGGAAATACACAAACGAGAAAAAATGATGGCTTTGGATAGCACTGACTGTGGAGCTGTGGAGAAGTGAAAGAGTCAAGACATTTTGGAGGCAGAGCAAGTAAGTGTTCATGTTTGACTGTAAATGGGGGTGGAAATACATAGGTAAGGAAAAAGGAGTAAGTGGTGTTGCTTCCTGCTGAGATGAAGGCTATGGGACAAGGAACAGCTTCAGGAGGACAAATCAGTTAATTTTGGAGATAAGATCACTATTAGAATTTCAAGGGCAGCCGTTAAGTGATTAGAGGTTTATGAGGTTAGAGAAGAGGTCAGGGCTGGAGATGTATGTTTGGGCATCATCAACATATGTATTGAATTTAAAGTCATGAAACATAAGTGCCTGTGGAGGCAGCATACAACACTTAGGCCTGAGTCCAATGTCAACCAAATATTTTCATACTGAGTAGAGGAAGAGAAGAAAACGGAAAAATGACTTAGAAGTACTAAGGGGATGGGAGAAAAATCAAGAGAATGATATCTCAGAACATAGGCAAGAAAACTTTCCAAGTATAGAAGGTCAGCTATATTGAATGCCATGCAAGGAGGGGTAAGATGAGAAAAGATGGTTAAAATTGAGCATTGTTGGTGCCTGATGAAAGGCAAGTAGAAGTTTGATTTTTTTTGTTTGTTTGTTTTTGAGCCGAGAAAGGGAATGAACAGTGAAACAATGAGGAAACACTTTCTATTTCAGAGAAGGGAGGCAAAGGAAAAAAAGGAGAGAAATTTTGAGGAAAGCTTGAGGTCAAAATAAGGTTGTTTTTGCGAAGAGATCCCCAAGCATGTTGCAGAGAATGATCCTGTATATTGTCAGATATTGATGATGGTAATGGTCATTCACTTTGGTTAAGATGAATGGGAGTTCAATAATAATGGAAAATTGTAATGCATTAATAGTCTTGTAAACAGAAAATATAAAATCTAGCTGAAATATAATATTCTTGGTTAAATTCTATTCGATTTTATTTTACTGATTTTTTTCCTCAAGGTATCTTCAAATCAAGTCTTCCCATTTTCTCATTCTACTATTCATTATTTTCCAGCAGTATATTGTTTGTTTCCAGCAGTATATTGTTTTGGAATTCTAAGACTATTTTTAAGGTCAAGATATTTTGCAGACTCCCACATCGAGTCATTATACCTACATTATGATGAAAAGCTAGTGTGGATGTTTTAAAACAAATTTTATTATCTTGTCACTAAAAACCCATATATATTTTAAAATAGTGTATATACATAATACATGCTGACTTAAGTTATAGACAATCTCTAATGTGACTCTCAATTGTAATAACTGAAGTTTTTTAGGCACCCAAGGCCACAGATTGGTGGTCCATATGCAATATGAAAAGAAGGGAGCTAACAAGTAATTGTATATACTATTTGTTGCCTGAATCAGGGAAATTACAAGGAATATACAAATTCAAAAAGTTTGAGCTATTACCCAAATTCAAAAAGTTATTTTTTCAGATGAAATCCTTTGAAAGTTCCAAAACTTCCTTTCTTTTACTGACCCCTAGAAGCTACTGACCCAGTACATACCATAAAATCGGAACAATGCTGAAACTTACGTTCCACAGAAAATCATCATGAAGGAAAACTTGTACTTTCTCAATCCTAAGTATTGGAAATGCAAACTATTTGACCCTGGAAGCAGAAGTGGGTCAGGGAGTTAGTTTAAAACACACACACACACACACACACACACACACACACACACAGAAAACAAAATAGTAAAACCCTAATTTTGGTAAAGGAAAAAAAAGGTTAACTTTTGCCCCAACTATAACTCATCTCAAATCTGGTATTTTTACTGTTTGTTTGAAATTTTGTAATAAAAAAATTCATTTAATCTTTTTAACAACTTTCAAATGACACATCTTATGGTTTTTATAGTACCCTAGTAACAAATACAATTGCTTAAAATGCTATTTTCCTAACAGTTTGTCTTCAATCAGACATAGTATTATCATCTGCCTGAATTTATCCCCATTTAAGCATGGAGTCATAAAATTGGACTTTGGCAATGGGATGCATTAAAGTACCTGGGCTGGACTAGCAGTTTGCTTCAGCCTTGGAGCTGACAGCTTTTCTGTGTTTTCAGTCTCACCTGTCTCTCTGTTCTCTATGGACATCTCTTGGCTTGCACTCTGACCAGATCCCTGACCATCCAACCTGGCTTGTTCTGTTGTTCCCTATGTCTGGATTCACATTTGTTCACCTCTAGTTCTTTAATCAGAGTTGTGCTTTGATCTGTCTGCATTCAGCAAGAGCTTTTACTTTCCTGGGTTGTTGAACCATCATTAGAAGTATTTTCTCAACACCAGTCATTCACATACCACTACTACAAATGTTGCCATATCTGTCAGGCCCTATCCTATTATTTCCTTAATTCTTTTCCTTTAAGCTGACTCACTTTGTATACTAAAATTAATTTATTTTTAAAGACAAATTATTATGTCACTCTAATAAAGGGAAAGCCAATATCTGTTGCCATAAATAGAAGGTGATCACAGAATTAAGTATAATAAAAACAAGATACCATGGTTAAATTCTGGCTATATGCTATGTTTTGGCAAAAGAATCTAAGTCTGAAGCCTCAGATTTCCTTTATTGGAAAGGGAGATAAGCAAGCTTTCCAGAGGTGTTAATGACATATTAGTAATAAACTGAGATTTTACTTGACATAATCAGAAGGATTGAAAAACAGGGAAGTGTTTCATTTTATGATTTAATGTTATTTCATACTACTTGTATGTGTCACCTCAGAAGCATCTCATATACCCTAAACATAGCATGAAACATCTAGAATGTTATGTGTCCCACATTTTAGAAGGTATAATTTTAATGTAAAATTAGCTATCAGAGAGTTTGTGCTAAACATGAATAAAACTTGATAATACAATCAGGTAATGCATGATCTTCAGTCATATTTCCTATGGTTGAGCTATAATATTAGCAATAGACTTTAAGGATCTTTAGAATTAAGGGATCCAAGATAAGTTATGATTGCAATGATTCTTCTTTTTCTTGTCATTTGATAAGACTTTAGGATTCATAGCATAGATTTCAGTGGGGAATGAGTACTTGTACCTAACTTGTATATAAAGTGGAAACTTAAATTCAAAAAAATTATTTAAGTAGAGCTTTTAAATGAAAAATTATTTTTATAAACAAAATGCCTGTCGTGAACTATAAACTCTAGACTAGTTATTTTTATTTGCTCATGTAAGGAAGGGTACCACACACCCACCCACTTCTATTTGAATCTGCACCCCATCTCTGGAGATGCTTCTTTCCTGAAGTTCGGAACTTTGATGGAATGGTGAGGAAATTATTAAAAAACTAATGAGATCCTACCAAACTATGTGATGCATTTGGGGAAGAGGATTAATGCTTTGAAACTAGTATACAATGCAATAAAAGCTAGAGACTCACTTTACTCCACTAGAATTGGCTTACTGTTCTAGATTCTGTTTACTCATGTAAAACAGAAAGATTGACATCCCCAAATTTGGAGACATCACAGATTTCCTTTAGAGAGTAACATTCTACAACTTAAATTACTGAAATATCTCAAAGCAAGCAATTTTTTTTTTTTTAATGCAGATGAACTTTAGGGAGGTCAAGGTAATGAACTTCCTAAATATTTTCATTCCCTTTATGTAAGGGTACTCTGGCTTCCTCCTGACTGTGGTTTACTAGAGTGCTTAACCTATAGGTGGCAGTCAGTAAATACAGCACTTTGAAAAATGAATTCTGGTTAGCTAGTTGTTGTTTTTTTTTTTTTTTCCTAAAACTTTCTATAAATTTCTTAATCCAAAATCCTTGTTCCCTTGAACTCCAATTGAAGTTTTTTTGATACAATTTATGCAGAAACTTATATATTATAAAAGGATTTGTGACATCTATATCTAATATTTATTAACTTTCACAAATTGTTTTGTCCTTTGACAGAATGTGCCTAACACAATGTGCACTGAATTTCAATGACTGAAGTAAAAGTAAGGTCCAGATGCTGGAGTTTGACTTTTACTTCTTTGTATCCTATAGTTAATAATCCATATGGGCTACTTCGTAAGTGGTCATTGATTTGTCTGTGATACTCATGAAGATCAAATTTAAGACTAAAATAATATAATTTTATAAAGGAGACAGCTAATTAAGGAATATGTGGTAGCATGGACTGAGAATATAAATTTGCTAGCTTCCAGATAGTTTTAAATTCACAAATGTTATTGCTAGAGTGAGGTTATTAAGATATGCATACATTCTTTTTAAAGAATATTATAAAAAAGACAATATTGCTTTCCCATCTCTAACTTTGATCATCACTAAATGGTATTTCTGCAAAGCATACAGGATTCGTTGGAATTTAGAAATAAAATAACCACTATTTGTTGAATACTTTCCATACCTTAAATAATGTATTACTTACATAAATTCTATGAAGTAGGGTTGTTCAATATTAATCAAAAGAGTATAAGGCAGACCTGGTTCAACTCTGTCTGATTTTAAATTATATGATGAACCCACTGTCCCGTGATTTCTCCCAGTCACTTTGGATCTTATTCAGAAATGTTTCTGTTCTTACATTTAGGTCCTACAGCAGTGCTGAGCAACCATAACAGTTCACTAGAAGTTTTAGGTCTTCAGATAATGGGTGTTAAATATCCTCCAAGATTATTACATTACAGTAAGTTGGTCTATTATGTGGACATTATAGAGCTTTCATTGCTCTGCTTCGAAGAATAGACTAAAATAACTTACCTACTTGAAAACACTCATCAGTTTTATGTTTTTTTTAAATAATAAGGCAATGAATTATGGAAATAGCTCAGACTATTATCTATCTGAATATATAAAATAATAAACCATATTATATTTCTTCTTCATTGTATTCTGTAAACCAGATACAGGACCTAATGAAGTAGAACCGAGTGGTGTAGTTTTATTTTTTTACATTCTTGCTCCTAAGAATTCCCTACAAGTGAAATTTTACCAATTTTTATCCAATGCAGCATTCCTTATGTATACCACATTTTCAAGAGGACATGTTCAATGAATCTGCATAATATCTGTAGGAAAGAAGCAAGTATAATGTTTTCCATTGTAAAAAAAAACTATAATAGTTATTAGGTTAACAAGCATTTATTGCCATTTATTTCACCTAGAACTCTTATGCAAGCTTTTATTCTAGAACCGAGAAATCGGATAGACTCTAGAAATGCTAAAAAATAAGAACAAAGGAAGACTTGATTAGAATATATTTTTCTCATATTAAATGGAAAGTATATTTCAAGTCATCATGTAAACCAGTCCTTAACTTGGGGGTGGTTCTCATGTTAATTTCTAAGGTTTATACATGGACGTGGTTTTTCTTTCTTTATTTTGTTTTGTCTCTCCCCTTTCACCTTGAATTGACTCTTTCTTTGACTGTCATTTCTGTTTTCTTTTTTTTTCTTTTGGGTAAAGGACAACAAATACATTCCTAATTCTCTTTTCTTCTCGACAGTTCTGAGTTTACCAAAGGTAGTAGATTTTTAATTCCTAGAAAAAAAGGTTAGCTATATACAAGAGAGTTATTCCACTAGAGTTTAAATTCTCAAAGGCATTTTCTTTCAGAATTTCATATTTAGTAACACTCTGCTGTCCTAAAGTGAAAGCCAAGAACTATCAATCATTTATATCAGTATTGTCATAATAATGAAAATTAAAATTATCACACTGAAAAAAGACAATACCTGTAGCCATCATGACAAAGAAACTTTTATCTGTGACCTGTTATTAAACACTTATTTTCATGCTGCATATAATGTCATTGAACTTTCAAATTTTTATTATATCTCATAATATTTTGCTATTAGGTTGGTGCTGTATGTTTTTTAAAGAGCTAACAGAAAGTACACCAAGAAGCTAAAACGTTGGCACTTTATGGATACAAGGGTAGATTTCAAAGTCTTATAACCCTCACTAAAGTTATAACTTTTGGGCAGTTCTTGAAGGGACATGGAAAGAAGCAAGCCAAAGGAATGTTATTCCTATTCTTTGGGCTACTTTCATTTCACCTTCCAAATTCTGTGTTGATGCCAACTCCTGCTTTTTCCTTCCACAACTATTTCAGTCTCATCTGCTCCTGTCATTTTTATAGACTCCTTTCTTCTTTAACTCCATTTCTCCTTAACTGTCCAAAGTGGTAGATACGTGTGAAATGGAAAATTTCATGGCCACTTTGGCAGTAGTGGCAAGTGGTCACTGGGACAAAGACAAAGCTACTTTCTAAAGTTCTTCACTCCTTGCCTCTCATAAATCTTGATTTCTTACCTTTTTCTGTCCTGTTAACTAATTAAATAGTGGAGAAAGAACGTTCAAGTCAAGAGAAATGAGCAAAGCTCTACCTTAATTTAAAGCAATGTATAAGAATGAAGACCTGAGTCTTCAGATATAAGAGATGGATGTTGATAGGAACATGAAAAGAATGGGGGCAGATAGCCTGAAGTGCCAGTCCTTTGTCTGAGATAATATGGACTCTGAAAGAAGGGAAGAATTTAACCAAAAGTGGGAAGGTGAGGAGCTGAACAGCACAGAGCAGAAAGCATGACATTAAAGATAGGGGTCAAATGGCCAGAGGAAACCTTGAAGATAAGAAGACATCATTCAAAGAATCGCAAAGTGGAAAAAGAAGAAGTGGAAATTTCTCAGTATGGGCCTCATAGGTTACTGTTTCACAAATAGAGTGTTGATAGGAGGTTATCACTGCATTTTAGATAATTTGCAAATACACAAGGAAAATTGTCTTGCTTTACCAGAACAAAGCCCACTTATATAAAGAAAGCTAATATCCCCAATAGAATGCCTTATGCTAAAGTCTTTTAAATTTGTGGGGTTTTTCTCTTGTCCTCAACTCTAAATGTCTTTAATATACTGTGAGTACAGTTATCATAATTTCTACATTCAAAAGTTAAAAACCAATTAAATTATAATAAGTGTAACTTTTTTGAGTGGTGGGTTAATTTATACTTATTGGTACTACTGAACTCTAAAATAATCTAACTATTCTGGTCATATCTGTACAACATTTAGAACCTCAAATGTAAAGACTTCAAATAAAAAAAAATAAATAAAGTTTAAAATGTTCTTTGTGTTTGAATTTTAATCTCTATTTAAAGACAGATTAGATATTTTGGAAATTTTCATAAAATACCCTCTTTAAATCATATTCATTGTGTGCTTTGATCACTTTTAGAAAAAACAGTGAAAGGAAAGAAGCTGTTTAAAATTAAATATAGTTGGTCTTAAATGAAGAGGAAATTAGATTCATTGATTTGACTTTACATGACCATTTATCCACATTCTAACTGACGTTCTTAACATGCCTTAAATTCATTAAGTAGCTAGTTAGACAATCTCAATTTAGATATAGTTTGTTTTTCTACATTAATTCTCTATGTTATCTTCTTACATTACTCAATAACAATAACATGTCTCATTCTTTTGACTTTGATACTTAAAGCAGAACATATTAATCACAAACAGTTAACGAAAATTAATAGAGTACTTTAACTCAGCAGTTGGGGAAATTCTGATAAACTTATAGAGAAACTTTAAATTGTAATTCAAATCTGGGAACACACATTTGTTAGAATTTAGCCTTTTTATAATAAATGTTTCTTTGAACTTGTGTTGTGATGAGGGAAGACAAGAGAAAAGCCTTGCTGATCTTTTAAACACATCAAAGCCTTAGGAAGCTAAACATGCTGGACAGATGCTTTTGTCAACCTGAATGGTATCTGTGCCACATCTTTCAATGTAGATACGGCATTTATCTCCTCTAAATGGCAGAAGACCTCCGGTCACTGCATGCAGGGACTCGAAACCAAGAGGTCTACACAGAGCTTCATAATTTCTTTTGGTATCCCTCAAATTTGATTATTGTCATGTTTTCTGAAAAACAATTTTGTACTCTGAAAAACAAATACTAAATACTGGTTGTAGAAAATACAGAAGAGTACAAAGAAAATAAAAATAACCAATAATGTCATCACATAGAAGCAATCATTGTTATTTTAGATTATCTTCCTTCTTTCTGATATGTAAAAACTATATGTGTTAAGATAATATGTTAAATTGTAGCTTTTGTAGAATTGTGAGCATAAAATTTCATATTTAAAGCTTACATTTTATTAGCAATTCTTCAACTCATTAATGCTATTTTTAACCTTTTTCTAACATATTATATGATTGTTGGTGGAAGCATAATAATTACATGTTTGAATAATAATTTATTTAACACATACATTTATTTGGACATTTAGATTGTTTTCACTTTGTCATTATTACACATAATAAATCTAATACGCATTTTTTTTTTTTTCTGACATGGAGTCTCGCTCTTTTGCCCAGGCTGGAGTGCAGTGGCACAATTCGGCTCACTGCAACCTCCACCTCCCAGGTTCAAGAGATTCTCCTGCCTTAGCCTCCCATGTAGCTGGGACTACAGGCGCGTGCCACCACGCCTGGCTAATTTTTTGTATTTTTAGTAGAGACGGGGTTTCACTGTGTTAGCCAGGATGGTCTCAATCTCCTGACCTCGTGATCCACCTGCCTCAGCCTCGCAAAGTGTCGGGATTACAGGCTGGAGCCACCACGCTGGGCCCTAATACGCTTTTTAATATCCAAATCTGTTTTTGGCATCTCTGACCATTTTATTTTCTAATAGTGCTTGGCGTATAGAAACATATTGATTTAAAATACTTTTAATTCAACAAACTGAAATAAAGGTTTTCAGTAGATTATTTTTGTGTTTTAGCTAGACAGTTATCATCAAAAGGTAATGATGGTATGGTTTCCTCTTTTTAATACTTATCTTTCTAATTTTTGTTTAATGTTACATTGCATTGACCTGGACTTGTGAGTTAATGTTAAAAACTAGTTGTGTCAGTGGGTGTAGTTTACTAAGAGGGAACTTCATTTGAATTCCTGGGATATATATCATAACGAGATCTTCTATAATACACTATGGAATTCAATTAATTAATGTTTTATCTAGGATTCAATAGTATCTTTCTTTTTGTGTTATCTTAATATTTCAGTATCAGAGTTATGCTACTTTTTTGCAAAATAAATTGGGATCACTAATATAACATAAGCTTACCTATTTTAGAAAATTTAATAATATTCACAGGTGAAACCATTAGATGTTAAAGCCTATTCTGGGGATTAAAATGTGTTACAATAGTAGTGGTAGTAATAGGGGTACTCTATCTTACTAAGATAGCCTCTTTCTTTGAGTCAGCTGTTGGGGAATATAGGATCTAAGAAAACTGGAGGTTCACTTTTGGTTATTTTCAGGTTTACCATTCTGCCTTGCCACTTCCCAAATTTGTTAATAAGTGCTCTTTGTCTTCCATGTCACTTCCTCTATCTAGACTTCACCTTAGATGGAACGTAACTTAGATAAAAAATTGCTCTGAAATATGCAAAACAAGGAGATTAATAATAATAACTGTCATTTTACCATATCCTTTTATCATTCTTCTACATACTTTTAAGGCATAATCTCATTTAATTCTCACCACAGTTCTAAATTCTATTATTATCTCATATTACAGATGAAAAAACTGGGCTTAGTGAGCTTAAATAATTTGTCCAAGGTTACAAAGTTAATAAGTGGTGGAGCCCGGATTTGAACTCCATCTTTCCAAAGTCCAAATGTATAAGCATTGCTCTATGTGGTCTTTCTGTCGCTTATGATACTCATTAGAGAAATCTTTCCATGAGACAGTTCTCCTCCACCTCTCTCCTGAGGAGGAGGGTGTGGGGAAATAAAGTGATATGATTACAACAAAACAAAGCAGACAAACATGGAATCTGGCAATCAGTAATTTTGATCACAGTAAGTATTTGAAACTGATTGTCTGTCAATATTATGAAACCAAACCACAAAATGATGAGAATAAAATGTATTAACTACTAGTATAAAATTATGCATTTAAATACCATGAAAGAAATTTTGAAAAATGCCAGTATTTCTTAGACGATTTAAATCATTTTCAGACAAAAATTATATATTTTAAGTAACTCTCATTAAAGAGATAACATGAATTAGAAAAAAACCAAAAGAGAATCAAACTCACATACAAACAAATTAATAATTAGCAGTTATAGAAACCACAGCTCTCCAAAAACATTAATGAAATGCTGATGAAAATTTGGTTTTAAAATATGATGAGAACATGCAGGTTCATTAATATACGATGATAAAGATAAAACAATTCTATCTTATTCATCTACAAATTTGTAGTTCAAATGGTACATATTTTATGTTATCTTGTTTCAGTTTTCTTCTTTTTTACTTTCTAGTCTGTCAAATATTTGAATCCATAGAATTGTCCTACTTGTTAGACCTCTACTGAAGTTGTTACTGTTATTAATATTTATTAATTATATTCTGAATTTTAAATATTCAATAATATGAATGGTTACATGAGTTACTAAAATGGGTATGCTTAGGTAAAGTAGCATATTCTATAACATTTGTTTATAGATTATCTTTCATTTTCAATCTGTACTTTCCCAAATTGTATAGTCAATAGAGTGAAAAGCAGTATATTAAAGCTAGGCAGGCAACTCTAATCATATGGCTTAACTGCTATATGAATTGGTACAAAGGATTTGTTTTCCATAATTAGCTTCCATGTGCTAAAAAATAATTTAACCAAAATAAATAGAATGTAATTGGCCTCTCTTAATAATGCTCAGGTTGTAAATCCATGAATACATTTAACATGACAAAAATTATATTTGTCACATAGAATTGGGAACACAAAATCTAAATGATTCTTACCAGTAGAATTCCCAAGAGAACTTTTGCTTAAATTTTATTTTGATAAAGTACCCTTAACATGAAAGTGTGTTTTTTGTTATATACTAAGATACATACTAAGTAGAATACTAGTTAGAAATAGGATGGAAAATATAGCCACTAGAGTTTAACTTGATACAAAAAGGAAAATCTGGAGATCTCCAGTCTACTTGGGCATGCTTAAGGGAAGGGAAGGGAGAGTAAGTCATTTCTTCTTACCATTAAGAAAAGATGCATGAATGCCTCTTGGTGAGTGATAAGTGTTATGAGTGATTGTTGTTATGTTATGATCCTACCTGTTACATATGTTACATATGTATATATGTTACATATTCCTACCTGTAAGCCTAGTTTAAAAACCAAATTCCATTTAAAACTGATAATTAGAAAAAGATTATTCAGATTTATATGTTCCTATCTTGCTGTTATTTATCACTCTTTCATAATGAGGTTAAATTTTGAGTCTGGAAGTACGTGGAAAGGTTAAATTGAATCAAATACAATATTATATCTTTTTAAAATCCTAACGTTAGTAGGGGAAAATATTCAAGTGAGAATAAGAGAGACAAAGAAAGGGAAAAGTTCTTCTGTGATACAGGGATTTATCTTATGCTTACTTATGATTTCCTCCCAACATTTATGATCAATTTCCACTGAGCCTTTCCTGGGCTTGTTTATGCAAGTATCTTTATTTGTCAGCTGACTAAACAATGTCAGGCACCAGCTATTATGTTCACCAGGCATTACCATATCAAGTGGTAACTACTCTGCAATAGTATCATTTTTTTTAGAGCTAGTGAAAAGCACATTTGGCTGGTATTGAAAAAAATATGAGTTTAAATTTCAGCTAGCCTAACTACCAGTTGTGTTAAGGTAGGCAATTCATTCAACCATTAGGACATTCATTGCGTCCAATCCAAATTACTGACATTCTTTAATGTGACCTCTAAAGATATTTCCACTGGTAAGTTTCTAACTTTGTGCACATGTACCCTAGAACTTAAAGTGTAATAATTTTTCTTTTTGTTTTCCTGTGTGAAGTAACCATATTCCCCTATGCAGCTGGGATAGGAAGGTGGCTGACATTTCTTTTTTTTAAGTGACTTGGGAGAGCCTTTATGTTGGTTTTGGATTTTAAGATTTCTTTGTAGACAATCCCTGAGACTATTCCAGAAACAAACTTAGAATATTCTATGAAAGGACTAGAAGAAGCAGTATTTTCAAATGAATTCTTACTCTGGAGTACAGAGATAATATGGCAAAATAGGAACGAATACAAGGCCTAAAGTTGTGGACATAAGGATAGGGCACTATATCCTCATTCAAAATTTAAAAAATGGAGCATAACAAAGTTTCAAGACAAGTAACTGAGGCTTGCTTGGAAGCAGAAAACTGCGAAGGTAAATTTGAAGTAATATTTACCATTATTTTAAGGAAATGGTGACCCTCCTAGTTGAATCACCTTTTGCCCCACGTGACCATTTGTTTCTGAAAAGAAAGCAGGTGTGGGCCAGAAGATTTCATCTACTGAAGAGAATGAAAGCTACGCTTAAGGGGTAGAGTAGGGAACCAAATTTAAAACAGAGATACAAGTCTCAGGCTCTGCTTTCTCTCCCCCCACCTTTTCCTACAGTCACACTCCTCACAGATCGAATAAAAATGAAGAGATGCTGAGATACCAACACACATTATTTTTTACTCAAACTGGCAGCCTCACGTCGTCTCCTTCCATTGCACTAAAGAGGCAACTGTTGAAAATATGGAACACAGAAGGGAAGGATTCCGGTTCATCTGTTGATTAGCTGGAGTTAACATTTTGAAAATAAACAAAATGCAACACAATCTGGTGGTTAAGGTTTGATATCATACATGAGTTTGGACCTTGACTCTAACCTCTTTTAGTTTCAGTTTTCTCATGTATATAACGGAGAATCTAATGGGGCCATCACACTAATGGCCGATGTTTGCTTAGCATAGGGTCAGGGGCATAGTGATGCCCCATAAATGGGACTATTATTAATCTTCTATAAATTGTGTTATACTTTAACGTAGTCATTTATTTTTTTTCTTCCTCTCTGTAGAATTAACTCATGACAAAATACCACTGCTGGGTTGCCTTCCTTGCTTGGGTCTATATTCTCAGTACTCAGAACAGTGCTTTGAACATACAGGTTTTCGTTGCTAAACTTTGACTATTCTACTGTCTGGGAAGAAATCTCACTATGCAAGAGTTAAGTGCATCTGGCTATATATACTCAGTGTTCCATCAACACAGCTTAATTCTGTAATAAAATACACAAAAGTAATGAGTATTTTCTGTCTAGACTGATTTGAATATGTATTTTTACATAATTATAGAATTGTAAAATTTTAACTTTGGTTCAACAAGTTGTAATTTTTTGGGGGGGAGTCAGGACTTCTTTTTAATTAAAATTTACTAAAATATAATAAAAGACAAGAGGAACACAATGTAAGTCCTAATGCATACACTGTCCTATTAAGCCTAGATATAGAAACTTTCTAGAGATTGCCAGTGATCAAGAACTATGTAGTTGTTGCCACATGAGCCCTTTCAATCTGGTGGGTTTAATTTCTTCTTATTCTTCCCCATCTCCTTCTCACGCTCTTGCGCTTTTCTCTCCTCCTTCTCCTTCCCCTCCTGTTTCTTTTTCTTCCTCTGCAACTTCTGCTAACTAGAAACTTCTTTCATACCATGTGCCAAATATGTTTCCTTCCTTACTTAAAGTAATTATGTACCAAAGAAAATCACTTAAACTCATGCTACTCAAAGTGCGGTCCTAGAACCAGCAGCATTGAAATCACCTGGGAGTTTGTAACGCAGAAGCTAAGGCGTCACCCCAGGTGATGTGTATAGTTTGAGAAGCGCTATTTCAACCAAACTTGTAACTACTCTAGGGAAGATATGGTTTTATCCACTAGAGGGCAGTAGGACATATGTGCCACTGGCATTGCATTTATTTCCCAAGTATAATTAAAAGCTCTTTTAAGAACTACTCTCAGTTGCCAAATGGATAGTATGCTTGGTTCCTTTAAAGGAAAAAACAACAAAGTCAAACCAGGTTACATAGAGAAATTAAACATGTGAGATTAATGAAATAAGCAGTTCTATGGCACTAGCATAGTATAAAATCAGGTGCCAAATCCTAAATTGTGATTTTGGCTCTTGTTCATAGATCATAGAATTATAAAGCTGGAAAAGTCTTTGATAATCACCTCTGGGGCAACTGACTTATTTTACAGATGAGGAAGGAAACTCCTAGACATTAACTGGCTGTTTCAGATTCATACAGCTTCCAATTTGCCAAGCCAATAGCAACAAAATCCCTACCCAAAGACTGCGAGAGAGAGAGAGAGAGACTTTAACACGACGCTAAACAGCTCTTTGTATTATTTAAATGGAAAAATGGGGTTCATACTTGTGCTTTACACATCTATTGGGTTTAATAGTATTAGTTGTTTCTGAAGAAGTGGGGAGATAGGGAGGAATTGGTAGGTTATTTTTTCCCTTCAAGTTATTTATATTTAGCTGCACTACCATCAGAACACAGCTTGCATGTCTCCATCTCAAGCCCAAAAGTGTCCACATGTAAATATCAACCAATCCCTAAGTATTGAGTAACCACAATATTCATGGCACTGTTCAACATTCTTTTTAGCATGATGCTAGCATGATTTCTGTCCTCGATGATCTTTGGTTATGTGTTGTTAACAGCCTGGCTGGTAACTGCTTTTAATTTTCAATCCTTCATGTTTTTTGCATGCAAAATGGGATCAACAACATTGTGTTAGACTCAGAGACACAAAAGGTGATGAAAACTGAGCTGGTGGATTCTCATTCATCTAAGGAACTGGCAAGGCTTTACAGAGAAAAGAACCCTAATTGCACATACAACACCCTCAGTACAACTTGCTCATATGTCTTCAAAATGACCTTTTAAAGAGTGTTTTAAATGTCAATGCTTTTTTAGAAAACATTGAATCAAACATGAAAATTGCTTGAGAAAAATTTTGCAATCTCCAATTAAAGGCACAGTCACATTTCCAGTTTCGTTTTCCTTTTTCTCTTATGATCAGTGGAATTATTTAATAAAACCTAAAATCACATGAAGTTTATGGACGTATTTGGATACTGATAGATGTTTGCAAGCAGTTTCTAAGACAGCGCCTGAATTGTTAAGCAAAGCTCCAAAGTGAAAAACATAATAAGCAAAATCTTGGTGTAGTGGCCCCAGAAACAAAGGAGCTCCTAAAATAAGTGCACAAAAATTTTAAGCACTCTCTAGTCTGGCTTAATTTGTATCTTGACAAAAGGAAGAGGCTTGTCAGAAATATAAATTTAGCTCCCAAAGAAATCTTTCAGAACTATGTCTTCAAACCACAGAAAAGCACTTCTAATTTGCCTGTTCTCATTTTACCATTAACTTTAGTACATAAATGAAGTCATAACCAACTGTCATAATTTTACCAGGAATCACTATTTATAATGTCTTTTCCCCATGATCTCACATTAATTATTAAGAATATGAATGCAAAATACTGTTTGAGAGACAAAGTCTGAAGAAAACATCCATGTTTTTTATTTTAAGCGAACAGTCAATAATCTCACAAAAAATGACATCCGATCAATCAAGTTGATAATTCTTAGTTTATATTTTGAACAGTTTAAATTGTAATTTTGATATTTTTCTAAGAGACAGATGAGGTTTTATATTGCTTATGCAGGCTGTATATGCTCTCTAGCCTATCAAATAGTACATAGCCATGAAACAAAACAGTAGCATTTAATATGCTTTATCTTCAGCATTGATTACACACACAGTTATTTTAGGAGAGTAATGTTACCATTTGGACTTACTGTACCTATTTCATCTGAGAACATCCTCTGTTTTCCCCTCATTATAATAAAAGAATAGCTCTCAATTATTGCCAGTAATATTAGTGGCACACTCATGTTTATATCTCAAATATGCTTTTAATTTTCTGAAACAGAGGCAAATTGCTGGTGATATCTTAATGTTTTCAGGTAGTAATGCCAAAAGGCTTGGATCTGATCTTAAAGTGAATATTTCCCAGATGTTTGGTAGGGTGAAAGGTGGAAATGCTAACAGAAACCAAGTTCCTATCCCTGTTATACTTACTTAGGTGAATTTTAAGTAAGGATTAATTAGACATTGAGACCTTATGAGCAGTCAACTTCACAGCTCCCAGAGATAAAAGCTGGGGTCTTGCTCAGTTGTAACATAAGCCATATGTTGAGAAAGAGAAGTCTCGACTGCCACTGTCTCCCTGCACTTTGTTTACAGTGCTCCTTTAACTCTCTTTTGAAAATGCAATACTTTTGAAAATGTTGAAAAACTACTAAAGGACTAGACAAATTACAATTTTTGAGTAAGTATTGGGTAAGTATTAAAGTTGCGAAATACATCCAAAATATTTAACTCACAAGAATGAGCTCATAAATATAAAAAGACAGCTTAAGAATGAAAAGAGGAAACTGCTATTAATGTGGCTTATCCTAGACCAGCTTTGTACTGGCAGATACCCTGAGGACACTGAAGCTCTGAGCACTCTATGTCTCCATGGGAAGCCAGGCTGCCTATTATAGGAAGAAGAATTTAGCGCAAATTCACAGTTGTTTGCCCAGATTCAGTGGAGACTAAAAATGAACTGGAACAAGGTCTTGCCAATTACCCATGCTTAAGGGTTGGGTGCTTTAGCTTGACAAGATTTTGCCACCTAAAACAGCTGTTTTGTGTTGGAGACTAGATGGCAATTTTGCCAAAACTACTTAAAAAATCTGATCCACCAATTTCAAAGCAAATGTTTCTTATATTGGGTACATGCTCATTTTTGTGATTTTTTTTCATTTAAATTTTCATGTGAATATGAGTTCTAGTTTAGGTTGGAGGTGTTGATGAAGTAGCAGATAGTGATGCCAAGTTAAGAAGCTATGACCAATCTATACCAGTCAATGAGAGAGATCTACTTCTACAAATATAGAAAAGACTAGGCCAGGTGTGGTGGCTTACGCCTGTAATCCCAGCACTTTGGGAGGCCAACGCGGGAGGATCAAGAGGTCAGGAGTTCGAGACCAGTCTGACAAACATGATGAAACCCTGTCTCTACTAAAAATACAAAAATTAGCCAGGCGTGGTGGCACACACCTGTAATCCCAGCTACTCAGGAGGCTGCGGCAGGAGAACCACTTGAACTCGGGAGGCAGAGGTTGTAGTGAGCTGAGATTGCACCAGTGAACTCCAGCCAGGCCAGCGTGGGCGACAGAGTGAGACTCTGTCTCAAAACAAAACAAAACAAAAGACTGTACTTGGTAAAACCAATAGAAATCAATGGAATGCACCTATTTACTAACAGTAAGAGCACAATCTACATTATCAATTCTTCAAATATGTCAACTAGTTATTCTGGGTTGGAATCCACTTGAAATAATTTTTCTTATAAGGTTTTCCTCTTCTTAGGCTATTTATTTATTTAGAGACAGAGTCTCACTCTGTCACCCAGGCTAGAGTGTAATGGCACAATCATGGCTCCCTGCAGCTTCAAACTCCCGGGCTTAAACATCCTCCCAACTCAGCCTCCTGAATAGCTGCAACTACAGGTGTGCACTGCCATGCCCAGATAATTTTGTATTATCCCCACTTATGAGTGAGAATACATATTTGTCTTTTTGTGTCTCACTTGTTTCACTAAAAATAACAGCTTCCTGTTCCATCCATGTTGCTGCAAAAGACATCCAGACTGGAGTGCAGTGGTAACAATCACAGTTCATTGCAGCCTCTACCTCCTTGGCTCACGTGATTTTCCTACCTCAGCCTCTTGAGCATCTGGAACTACAGGCATGCACCACCATGCCTAGCTAATTTTTCTATGTGTGTTTTTTAGTGACGAGGTCTCACTATGGCGCCCAGGCTGGTCTCAAATTCCTAGGCTCAAGCAATCCTCTTGCATTGGCTTCCCAAAGTGCTGGGATTACAAGAGTGAGCCACCATGCCTGACCATTAGACTTTTTGAAAGTATTTTATGCATATAGATGAGATTGTCAGTATGGGTTAAGATCTCATAGGTAAGATAATTATAAGGGTTAAGAGAAATGTACAGAATCTGAGAAAGTATGTATCTTGTAAAGAAAACAACTGGTTATATGTTTTTCTGCCTGTAATAAATTTGGCAGCAAATCTACTACCTAAATAATTTTTGTATCACCATTTTGCTTCAGTTTCAAAGTCAAAAGTATCTCTGACTTTCCAATGTGATTACCTTGTATGTAACAGTTAGCCAGCAAGGGCAACTAAAAAAAGAAACCTATTGATTCTAATGAGCCATACACTCCTCACTCAACATTTATGCCAGTAGTTTTGGAGGGGTTACATAAAGGTGAAAGCAGGAAAAAAAAAAAAAAAAAAAAACATGAAAACAATTTTCAAGTGCAGCCACTTAACAGTATAGTATGAATGTCCCTTGAAGTTTGTGAGTGGGAAGACATCTAAGGAAATGTCTCTGTAGTTCTCCTTTTGGAAATCAAGCTTAGCTGGACAAGACCCCTGGCCACAAGCCTATGCAATTAGATTGCTTATCCCAGCACCACAAATGGAATTGTTAGCAGCTGTCTTTGTCAACAGACAAGTTGGAGAAACAATAAAAAGAGGAGCTGGTGATGATGACAGAGGAAGGGTGTGAAATGGTTGTGTGCTTCCTAGTAGTCCTTAAGTCCCCACATACAGAAAAGCATTTGTCCTCCTCCCTATAGTTAAAGTGTTGAATGACTGAGAAGGCAAAGAGGGATGAGAAAGCTGTTTGTTGTCTAGAGGAAGAAAGATAGGATCTCCTACCAAGTCAGAAAGCTGTTAAACACTCAAGATGAAAACACTCATCAGAGTTTTAGAGTCAACAAGCAGTTGTTTATATTTGGATGTTTGCAGCGGACCTTATTACCTTAACATCCTTGACCAAGTTTCTGAGACAAAGAATATCCAGGATGTGGACTGAGATATTGTACTTTGTGGTTAAGGGACTGTTTTTAAAAACCTTTTTTAAAAGGTTATTATGACTGCAAACTTGGGTAAGAAAAGAGTACCAAAGTGGTCCTTGGCTTTTGTTGTGGTTGAAGCAAGTGAATTTAGAAGAAAAAGGCTGAGCAGAATAATTCTGGTTTAGGCTTGGGACTCTTTTATTAGTTCTCTTCCTATAGCATACGAGTCACAAGAAATCCTTTTTATGTTTCATAGATGGCTTTTATATGCAGTAAACATCAAATATTGTCAGTGTGATTTTTCACAGGGTTACATTTGGCAATCAGTCCCTTGGGGTACACGTTTATTATTTTGAGTTGAATATCCATATGTAAAATAATGTGAGGATTCAGCCTCAGGCTGGAAATCACGCTGAAGACTGAAGAAAAATTGGGGCAGTGGGCTAGGGAGTGCTGCTCTATAACGCTGCCTACCCTGGAAGGGCTTCTGATTTTACCCCACTGAGTACCCTGGGCAGAGTTGAGACACGATTAAGTAGGGAATACCTGCCAACAGAGGAGCAGCTTCCCTTTTCCTGTAGCGTCCCCTTTCTTTCTTTTTTTTTTCTTTTTCTTTTTTTTTTTTTTTTTTTTTTGAGACAGAGTCTCGCTCTGCCACCCAGGCTGGAGTGCAGTGGCCGGATCTCAGCTCACTGCAAGCTCCGCCTCCCGGGCTTACGCCATTCTCCGGCCTCAGCCTCCGGAGTAGCTGGGACTACAGGCGCCCGCCACCTCGCCCGGCTAGGTTTTTTTTTTTTTTTTTTTTTTTTTTGTATTTTTTAGTAGAGACGGGGTTTCCCCGTGTTAGCCAGGATGGTCTCGATCTCCTGACCTCGTGATCCGCCCGTCTCGGCCTCCCAAAGTGCTGGGATTACAGGCTTGAGCCACCGCGCCCGGCCAGCGTCCCCTTTCAACTTGAGAACTGAACCATGGTGAACAGAAAGAACACCCAGCACTTCTTTCTTCTTTCCTTTTTCTAGGAAAAAATGAGTTTGCCAAATTGAAACAACTACTTTTCACATGAGTTTCTTCAAATGAATTTATTAATTTGTTTATATATATATATACATATGAAATAAGAGCCCGGTGCCGGTAGTACAGCATCAGGTAAGAGAGGCAGATGAGGCCCATATGAAGAAAGAAGAAGTATGCTTTCAATAAACTAAGGGCGGTCTCAACACTTTGGGAGGCTGAGATGGGAGGACTGCTTGATCCCGGGAGATTGAGAACAGCTTAGGCAACATAGTGAGACCTCCGTCTCTACAAACAATATTTTTAAAAAAATAGCTGGGCGTGGTGGCTTGTGCCTGTAGTCCCAGCTACTTGGGAGGCAGAATTGGGAGGATCACTTGAGCCTGGGAGGTTGAAACTGTAGTGAGCCATGATCATCTCAAAAATAAATACATAATCAACTATGGGCAAGTTGGATCTCTTTTAACTTCAAGCCAAATTTGCCATCCTCTTCATCATACTTCTCAATTCTACTGTATGATCAGAGATAAGAATTTTGAAAGATCTTGAAATCTGCACACTAAATATTTCTCCTCTAAATGAAAAGATACCTAGTTCTTGTAACAGTGCATTAAGAAATAGGCTCAGCTACACAGTAGCTGTAATCCATACATAAGGAAAAATTGCTTAATAGAGTTCTATTCCTGAGTTCTGTTTCCATGGTTTGCCAGAGTTTAATTAGGTTTTTCAAGCTTTTTAAGGGCATGTCTATTTTTATTTATTTCTGTTTTGATTAAGTTTTATTTTTATTTTTAAATGCCTTTTGTACCTGTTATTGTATAAGATAGATGTGTATCTATTCATATACATACCTATTGAATAATAGTGACTGTGAAATATATGCTGTATGATGTGTACTGAATTTGAGTCTACTTTGTTAAAATACAGAGACTTCAAATATATCTTTTCTGAAATTAAACTATGACACTAAATTTGATGTCTATTTGGATATCATTTATAAAATCCTTATAAAAACAAACAGGGTTTACTTTGAATTTTACCAAAGAATAATCTACATTGAAATTAAGTTATGTTACATACAGTTTTTTTCTGATCTTTAAGAATTAGCATAAAAAGAAGAAACCTTTGCAAAAGAAATTGAATAGTATGAAGCTGTTTGATGTTGCTTGTTCTTTATAGATGTATACATTAATTTATTAATCTGACTTGCTAAAAAGTCAACCAATTTACCTAGAATTATGTTTTGCCATTTTGGTGGCAAGTTGCAAAGTTGTTTTCAAATTAATCCAGTCTTTTCCAGCTTTTGTTTTTCCCTGTCTCATATTTATGTACTGACATTTTAATCATCATGCATTATTATAAATTATTTTATTTCAGTTGAATTTAATAATTCTCTGACAATACTTTATACGCTAGTCAGATTTGAGAAAATCAATTTAAAGTCCTTCTTGCAATTCATTATATGCAATAAATAATGTTAAGAGAGTCTTTCTTCCAGAAGGAATGCCTTCAGATTTTGACGAATAAATGTAAATAGAAACATTTCTTCAAGATATGATATTGTGGAGTTTTATGTAGCTGAACCCAGGTACATTAAAAAGAAGCTTAAGATAATGTTTCTCTGAATATTCTTCTAAGTTTTAAAAGTTTTAACAGTTTCAGATAAAATTTGATGAGGAAAATTAGACATTTACAGTTAGCATGACTTGGATATATATTTTAATAATGTATTTAATAATGTAATATATACAAAGCCAAGTCAGTTCAATAATTTTCTTTTTTTCAGTGTTTCTTCTCTTTTAACTTTTAGTTTTTGCCTTCCCCTTTATTTCCCAGATCCCAGCAATATTTTATGTGCATGAGAACTCAAGTGCATAGTAGTTTTAATCTATCGTCTGTTCTTAAATAATGAAATGTCAACATATTCCATTTAGAATAGTTTACTAAGACACCAAGAGGGGTATGAAATAACATTTGTTTGTGTGTAGATAGACAGGTGGATAGATAGGGATATACATTATTTTTCTCCACTTACAATTCTCTTTGCATTTTAAAAACTCTTATTTTTTCCTGTTGATTATGTAGCACCAATTCCCACATAAAATGTTTTCCTTATCCATCAGTTTTCATTTTAAAATTGGATCAGATAGATCATGCTTTTTCTTAAAGGTCATGAACACTTTCTCAAGAACATACTACTTTAAAATAATATAAGCATTTTAAAAAAGCTTATTGGGATAATGGGACAATTGCTGACTTTTTCTCTCATGAGGAAACAGATCATAATGTGTCAGATTGTACTCATCCTCTCTAGGAATTTCTTTATAGATAGTTTGTTAACTCAAGATTTAATAAAAGTGTTTCGTGACCTTTAGAAAACCATCTTACCTAACAATCCACTTCCCACATTTAATTACAAAAACAATAATGCATATATGTTGGATTCTAATATCAATCCTTAGTTGCATCTCACTAAAGAATGAGTAATGATCCCTCCCCACATGTGGTTAAGGTAAGAGTACCTGTTCTTAGATCATCTCTAGCCCAATGTTGCTTTTCCCATATTATCTGTACTAGAATGTCAGATTTTTATGCTGAGTTCTAATATTTGTTTTATTACTTTCTTAAAATTCAATTTTTAAGCACCAGGAAAACCCTTTAGATTAATTTCTATGAAAGTACTTTCTCTAGCATGCTCTGCAAAATACTGGCTGCATGCTTTACTGGTGGTCAGAAATGATGTATGATGCTGTCTTCTTGTATTTCCAACCTATGGTTCTGTTTTCTTTGCCAAGTGTGTGTGTGTTGTGGCAAAAATAGGACAATTCCATGGACTTTGGGGATAAAAAAGCACTTCAATCTTGGTGTTCAGCCCAAAGGGGGAAATCTGAAGTCCAGAAAGCCAGGACCTTCCAGAATATCTTGATTAAACATCTCCTTTACAGCAGAAGTCAAAAATCTTTATTGTCAATATTATAAGATACAGCAGTGGTCCCCAACATTTTTGGCACCAGGGACTGATTTTGTGGAAGACATTATTTCCATGGACCAGTGAAGGAGATGGCGTCAGGAGGATTCAGTCACATTACATTTATTGCGTACTTTATTTCTATTATTATTATTACATTGTAATATATAATGGCATAATTATACAACTCATCATAATGTAGAATCAGTGGGAGCTCTCAGCGTGTTTTCCTGCATCTAGATGGTCCCATCTAGTCCATAATCTCATTTTGGTTGCTGTCACTGCAGAAAACCCAGATTCACAAAGATGGAATGTTGGAAATTGAAGCAGACTCTTTGGTGATTTTGTGGCAGTCACAGGATATTCTGCCTTGACTTTAATCCAGAACATATGGAACTTTGAAGTTGTCTCAAACATATTTTAAAGTCCACTGTCATTTGTGATCTCAAGCAGTTGATCCTCTTCTAGCATGGACAAAGTCCATTCACCTGGCTTATTCATAAATAGGTCGTGAATCCATTTCTTCCCAGTTTGGGGGTCTTTTGAGTAATACTCAAACTCTTTTGAAAGCTGAGGTAAGTTATCATGCACCAGCTGGGAGAAAGAAGGCCCTGGTTCAGTCTCCTTATAAATCACAGTTAATGTTTAAAACCTATCAGAAATCTCAGTGTCCACTCATCATCCCCATAATTCTAGTTTGACTTTTAATGCTGATCCTTTTGCTGACTTGAACATAGTTCTCATTCTCCCCTGAAGTGACAGATTGAGTTTGTTGACTAGGTTGAATATGTCACACAAATAGGCAAGTTTTGGGACCTATTCTGTGTCACTGAAATGTGCTGCCAGTGGTGATTATTGTTCTGAAGGAAATCTCTGGAGTAGTTCTCACAACTAAAAAACTCTGGCCAGTGATCTACCTTTAAAAAGCCATCTCACTTCTGTGCATAAGGGAAGATGTAGCTGGGCATGGTGGCTCATGCATATAATCCCAGCACTTTGGGAGGCTACGGCGGGCAGATCGCTTGAAGTCAGGAGTTCAAGACCAGCCTGGCCAACATGGAGAAACCCTGTCTCTACTAAAACTACAAAAATTAGCCGGGAGTGGTGGTGGGTGCCTGTAATCCCAGTTACTCAGGAGGCTGAGGAGAATCCCAGAACCCAGGAGGCAGAGGTTGTGGTGAACTGAGATCGTGCCACTGCACTCCAGCCTGGGCAACAGAGCGAGACTCTGTCTCAAAAAAAAAAAAAAAAAAGAACATGTATGTGCTCTCTGTCTATCTCCTCACAGAACTGTGCAAACAGACATGAGTTAAGGGCATGTACTTTAATGTGGCTGATAATTTTAATCACAGCCTGCAAAATGTTGTTAAGTTCAAGTGACATTTCTCGGCATTTCTCTATAGATGACACAGTGCATAGACCGAAATTCAGAAGTGAACTCTTTGACCCAAGCAGTGAAATCAGAAAGCCATTTTAATCATGGTAGCTACTCTGTCTATGCATATACTGACACAAAATGACCAATTCAGTTTTCTTGATATGTATTCATTCAAAGACTTGAACATTTATGCAGCTGTGGTGTTGATTGGCAACAAAAGTGCACATAACAAATCCTCATGCACATTGTCCTGAAAAATATATTGCACTAAAACAAGCATTGTTGCCTTGTCAACATTGATAGATGCCATCAACCTAGACTACATATCATGGTGACTCATTAATCCTGTCTAACAATTGTGCCCTGATATCCCCAGCTATTTCATCAATTGGTCTACTTATAGTGCTAGCTGAAAGAGAAACATGTGCCACCTTTTGAATTTCTGCCTCTTCTGTAAGTTCATGACAAATGTCTTTAGCAGCAGGAAGGATGAACTCTTCACCAATAGTAAAGGACCTCTTAGTTGTAGCAATGTTGTTAGCCACTAAGAATGATGCTCTCAGTTTAGATACATTTGATGAAGTGGTGTCCTTCAATGTTTGCTTCTGTTCTTCATGTTCATCTTTTTTTCTTTTTTTCTTTTGAAAAACTTCAAAGGGGACTGGCACTTTGGGAGGCCTAGGTGAGTTGACTGCTTGAGCCCAGGAGTATGAGACCAGCCTGAGCAACATGGCGAAACCCCATATATACAAAAAATACAAAAATCAGGCATGGTGGCACATGCCTGTGGTTCCAGCTACTAGGGACACTGAGATGGAAATATCACTTGAGTCCAGGAGGCAGAGGTTGCAGTAGCCAAGATTGTACTACTGCACTCCAGCCTGGGTAGCAGAGTGAGACCCTACCTCAAATAAATAAATAAATAAATAAATAAATAATAAATAAATAAATAACCTCTGAAGACTTGAACTTGACTTTTGATGCAGATTGCTTAATCTCCATGTAGTGAAGCAGTTTTGAAGGTTTTATGGCTTTGTTGGATAGTCAGTCACCACATATTATACAAAGCAGGCTTTCAGAGTGAATGTGAATCACCTGTTGCAATTAATCCATAATTTAAGTAGGACTCTTGTTATTTTCTTTTGAATACTGAAATTTTGGTAGGCTGTCTTAGAGTCTTCTGCTGTTTCATCACTGGGTCTTTCCCTCCTTCAAAGAAGCTCTCCAGTGATGTTTGTTTTTTACTCATTTTGGTTGGGTTAGCTTGTGGGCTTACCAAAACTGTGACTGAAACAAGTGCACAGTGCAAGAAAAAAGCGTGGATGGAAGTGGTAAATACAATAATGGATGGACCATGCATGGACTAGATTAAGTGCTAGATTCTGACTTAAAGCCTGATACCAGATGCAATTATACAATCAGAGTACATCAACTCACTTGTCACTATAAAGCCTGCCACCAGATGCAGCTTAATTGTCACTTGTCACTCACAGATAGGGTTTTGATATGAGTCTGCAAGCAACTGATTCATTATGGTCTCTGTGCAGTCAAATCTCTCTGCTAATGTTCATTTATATTTGCAACTGCTCCTCAGTGCTAGCATAGCCACCTCAGCTTCACCTCAGATAATCAGGCATTAGATTCTCATAAGAAGCGTGCAACCCAGATCCCTCACATATGCAGTTCACAATAGGGTTCAAGCTCCTACGAGAATCTAATGCTGCTGCTGATCTCACAGGAGGCAGAGCTCAGGCAGTAACATGTGATGGGCAGTAGCTGGGGAGTGGCTGTAAATACAGATGGAGCTTCACTCACTCACCACCAGCCACTTCCTGCTGTGCGGCCTGGTTCCTACCAGGCCATGGACCAGTACTAGTCCATGGCCCAGTGGTTGGGGACCCCTGAGTTACAGAAATATATAGTTATGGCAAATGAATCAATGTTGTCCTTTGTCAAGTATACATAAATAGACAAATTGTTTTTCTGCACAAATCAAAATTCACATACCACACAGTGGAATATATATTTCTTATAAGTATTATGATTACCCACTATCTAAGTAATCATGGAAACAATCTTTGAAGGAGTTAAGAGGCCAATTATGTATCTATACCATGTAAAGCTTGTCAAATTTACAATACACATGTTCAAGGTGAGCCTACAGCTTGAACCCCTCAAACTTATTCCATATTAAGTATTTTTTTTTTTTTTTTTTTTTTTTTTGAGACGGAGTCTCGCTCTGCCGCCCAGGCTGGAGTGCAGTGGCCGGATCTCAGCTCACTGCAAGCTCCGCCTCCCGGGTTCACGCCATTCTCCTGCCTCAGCCTCCCGAGTAGCTGGACTACAGGCGCCCGCCACGTCGCCCGGCTAGTTTTTTTGTATTTTTAGTAGAGACGGGGTTTCACCATGTTAGCCAGGATGGTCTTGATCTTCTGACCTCGTGATCCGCCCGTCTCGGCCTCCCAAAGTGCTGGGATTACAGGCTTGAGCCACCGCGCCCGGCCTATATTAAGTATTTTAAACTACTTAGGGCTGTTCATGATTAGCTAATTTGTGAACACTTTAATGCATCAAGTAAGATTTTTTCTTACAGGAAACCCAGTATCAATATCTACTAACCCATTTTATTATTTTGCTTAAATTGAGGAGAAAAGATACTCTATATTATAATTAGTTATATTAAAGAAATTCATAAAAACCTGAGTAAATGTAGTAGACAGTTTATAGCAATGTCTTTAGGGTAAATGTCTATATTAACATGTTGATCATTTAATAAAATATGCCATGCAGTAATTCCTCCAACCCTTTATGTTAGCTTAACATTTTTTCTCCCTTTATAAATAAAATGCAGTGGACAAGCCCCAGTAGAATGAATTGTTTCTGTGTAAGAAAAAAGATATAAAATCTTTGTCTGACTGCCAATTGTTTGTAAATGTTAGCAGGAGCCTCATTGTGTGGTAGACTAAGTATTTACTTAAGGCTGAAAGTAACCTTTACAGATAAGTCCCTCAATCTCTCCGGATTTCCCAAAGTCATCTATTACGAAAGAGCATTGGATATGAAACAGATAATCTCTAGAATTCTTCGAGCTCTTCTCTGACTCTACAATTTGCTGAGACCAAGCCTCAAATGATCTGAACTTTTTTCACTAAAATAATAAATACTTTTTAAATTTAATAATTTCAACTCAAATTAGATTGATCAGAGGTTTTGATTGAACATAGAAGATATCTCAAAAGAATGTATAATAACATAGCACTTTGGGGAAAAGTGTGACAGTTGACATGCTTGCCAAACCTTCTGTATCATAACAAATCTAATCTGGGTAGTAAATTGGCTTCTACTGATGCATAACATGTTTCTAATATTATTTTATATTCTGGATATATTTTCCCAGAAGTGATAACATTGCAGTGATTGTCCCTTATTTTTCCACGGTCAGTATATGAAACTCTTTCTATACAGACTGGCAGACTTTCTGTACTTCCAATGTTCAGTGAGAAGACACAAGCCACACAAAGATTTCCTTGGGATTTTCCTTAAAATGTGAAATGCAGGAGATAAGAATCGGGACAAAAGTGGGATGTGGCCATGATACCCTGGCAAAAAGCCAGGATTTCTAACTTTTCAGAATTTTTGAAGGATTGATTTATCTACTAAAGGAAATGAGAAGGCAAAACCAACAAATTGCTACATAAAACTTCATATAGAAATATATTTTCTGATATAGAAATGTTTACCTATCATGAAGAATTACTCTCTGCCTTGCTCATGGCTTTGTTACCATTCAAATGAATTGTGCTGGGCTCTTCTAAGGTAATCATTCAGGCTTCCTTTCATTTTTCTGTTTTGTACCATTTCCCGCAATTTATCTCATTGCAAAATGGGATCAAATGTCAGTTATCTTGGGTCACAGCAAATGACAGAAACATGTAAGTGTTTCCAGTAGTTGTTGTTGTTGTTTTGTTTGTTTGCTGGTAGTTGGGAATAAGGGTAGAGTTTCTATCTCCAGGGGCACACAAGCTTTTCTAGATCTTTATTTCATCCAAAACTAGCGACAGAATCATTTCACACTTTGTGAGTTAAATTTGTATCAGCACTTATTATGAACAGTTCCCAAGGATTACAAATCTATTTCTGTCCTAGACACATGTCATTTATGTCTTACTGTGAATGCATCCTAAGAACAGAGAAGATAATGTTTGAAAACATGACATTATTAAACATTGATAAGTAATTATTTCCTGAAATATTTCCATAATGTTAAATATATTTTAAAAATCTCTGCCAGTGAGGAAAAAATTAGAAAAAAAAAGTCAAGTTTACCAAATCTATTGATCTAGCACAGTGTTGTGAAGAAACCTATTAGATGGCCATCTGCAAATATTTGTTTACTTATGATCAGTGAGAAAGATCTGGTGTCATATTTCATTTGTAATAAAAATGCAGTAAGAAATTGATCTTTAACACACTGTAACAATTAATTTACCACTTGAGAACATTGTCCCTATATTTCATTGTAAGTTTCTGATACTTTTAATGTTAGATCAATGGCAATGGTTCAATGACAATACTGGTTAAATATAGTCTTAAATTGACAAGCGTTTTAGGATCTGCCACTGTACTCATCAATAAGGCTAAGCTAGGCACTGTGTTTATCCTATGACTTGAATTATCAGGTGAGAATGTAAAGTGTCATTTTGGTATTTAGTATGCTGGGAAAGATACATCATCTTATCCAGAGATGGGAAGGATTTTCTGCAAATTCAGATCTCATTTTATCTGTAATTATAAATGCATGTCAAGTGTATTGACAGAACTGTGGAAGATAGAGAAACTAAGTAACTCTAATACATTATACTAGAAAGGCAACCAGAGTATATAATGGTACAAGGTGGACTAGACCTAGATTACTCATTAGCCCAGTCTGGTACCCTCCTTTTAATGGCAATGAGATCATTCTAGAGCAAGTATTATTATATATGCTTTCAAATCTGGGTGTAGGGTGAGGGATAAAGTGAAGCCCTATTGCTTTGAGACAATTTCTTGACTATGTGCATATCTTTAAGGGGGCCACACAATCCTTTAATTCTTGGTGTTAACAGAATTAGCCCCTTGAAAAAGCCTATAAAATTCTTATGAGTAGTTGAAGGTACTTAAGTTTCCACCAACATTTCCACACTTTTAAAATGGAGAAGAAAACAAAGATTCTGATGACTATCACCTACAATGCAGTATATCTGTACACAAATCCCAAATTCACAATACCATAGTTATGTAGATGTTAAAAATCCCATACCTGTTCAAAAATGAGGTTACTCATTTTCCACATTGTTTAAAATTTTTCTTGTTGTTAAGCTCCTGCTATTACTTGTGTCTATTCCTGTTTGTGGTTCTGCTTCTATGCACATGGTCTGTCAATGCTTTTTTGCATCAAAGCTGTGCTCTGTCTCTGAATCATAGCATATAGAATAGTGTGTAGTCCTTGGACAAGCAGAATTAGCACTGTTTGGAAATATGCTAGAAATTCTAATTCTCTGACTCCAATCTGGAATTACTAAGTCAAAAATCCCAGCAATCTGTCTTTAAGCAATTCTTCCAGATGATTCTGATGCAGGTTCATATTTGAGAACCATTGGTATAGAAGATTGGTTAACTTGCCACTATTCTGATTGAGCAGACAGTAAATATATATTTAGCACCCACTCTCTGAGACTCTTTGCAACCCTATGAGGCCAGCAGTCCCCAATCTTTTTGGCAACAGAGATTGGTTTCGTGGAAGACAATTTTTTTCCACGAAGGGGAAGCGGGGGATGGTTTGTGGATGAAACTGTTCCACCCCAGATAATCAGGTATTAGTTAGATTCTGATAAGGAGCATGTAACCTAGATCCCTTGCTTGCATGGCTCATAGTAGGGTTCGCACTCCAATGAGAATCTAATGCCACCACTGATATGATAAGAAGCAGTTCTCAGGCAGTAATCCTAGTGATGGAGAATGGCTAAATATAGTTGAAACCTCGCTCTCACTCGCCTGTGGCTCGCCTCCCTCTGTGTGGCCCAGTTCCAGTATTGGTCCATGGGACTTTACAGTTCCCATAATGTTTTGAGGTTTCACTTAATTTAA
Organism: Trachypithecus francoisi; assembly: GCF_009764315.1. Lineage (NCBI taxonomy): Eukaryota > Metazoa > Chordata > Mammalia > Primates > Cercopithecidae > Trachypithecus > Trachypithecus francoisi. The sequence continues at coordinate 80,062,543 of NW_022681465.1, forward strand.
CTTTGTTTTATTTTTAAAGAGAGGTAATATCACAGTTAGAGCCATTTAGACTCACACTATGGTATGGCCACATAATCTCAGAGGTATTAGCGAAAATATGATAACAACCCCAAGGAGTTCCCTAGGTCCTTCTATGCTAGGATAAAATAGATGAGCTTAGGACACTGACAACAATTCTTGAGAGAGAGAGAGATTTCATTTAGAGAGGTTAGTATTCGTGTCTTACATTGTGCTAACCATGATATGTTTCAGCACCTTGATTAAAACTATGAGACTATATAGCATTATAATCAATTTTGAGTTAAAATGTTTAGAAAAAAATAGATGTGACTGATTCTGAATTAATGAGACTTTCCACATTTCACAATAATTTTTTTTTGGAAAGTACATTCCTCACTCAGAAAAGCACTACTACCACTCAATGAAGCAGAACCCTTAGTTTTAGCTAGTGGCCACCTCAAAGTGCCGTTGGGGAAGGTGGGGAGAAATGTGGCTCAAGCACTTGAGCTCTTTCTCTCTTCAAGTCTGTTTTTATGCATGCACTTTCTCTCCCTGGAATGTTCCTTCTCAACTTCCCAAAACTCAAAACTCCTCTATTAAAACCCTACTCTTGAAAAGTCACCTCAAACACCAGCTGTCTTCTTCAGGATGACTTCACTATTTAAAGTAATGTATAACATATTTTATCTCTCATACCACACTTAATATATTTCTTTCTTATTGTTTTTTATTGTCATTACTTATTTGTCTTTACCTTACTGAGCTTTAAAACTCCTTGAGTCAAAAATCAAATCTTGTTTGCCTTTGTAAGCTTCAGAATGAGAGCTAACACCTACCCTGCACATTGGTGCTTCATACACATTAGCCAAATTAATTTACTCGGTCTATAGAATCCCATTATATATTTGTGTTCTATTTATCTAGGAGTGGATAGAAGGATTTTGCATTTATTTTTCACATTAGTTTTCCTGGTATATATCCATTCTATTTAATACAAGTTTTATTTGCCATATACTTTCTCCTTTTGTGTTTATGAAAAAATATTTAATGAGAAAGTTGCCCTCCAGACCAATAGCTTTTTTATTCTAATAGCACCAAAACAGAAGTAGCCTTTGTCCAATATGATTGCTACGGGGGCAATAGATCAGATGCTCCTCTTCTGGAGAAGAATGAGAAGCAGCAGCTGGGAAAGATGCTTGTGAATGGCCACCTTAACTATTTAGTCGCTCACCAAAACACTACCAACCCAAACAATTATATACATGAGCGTTAAAAGAAAAAAATGCATGTACATGAAAATTGTGACTTCGAAGTTATTTCCACTCAGAGATTATCACAAAATTTTCTCCATTACTAAGGTGATGATGTATCATGAGGGAACATTTGTAAAGTAATATGAACTGATTTTTGTCATAATCGCTTTTGTAATGTTGACTATAAAACTTTACTTTTTTAAGATTTTAAATATAATCTAAAATAAACTTTATAGATTGCTACTATTTATTGAAGAAATTTGTTAAATATTACTTTATTTCTAATGTATTGTTTAAGCAATTTTATATTTGTAGACAAAATCCTTCCTAGTTGTGAAAATTCTTTTTTTTTTTTTTTTTTTTTTGAGGCGGAGTCTTGCTCTGTCGCCCAGGCTGGAGTGCAGTGGCCAGATCTCAGCTCACTGCAAGCTCCGCCTCCCGGGTTCCCGCCATTCTCCTGCCTCAGTCTCCCAAGTAGCTGGGACTACAGGCGCCCGCCATCTCGCCCGGCTAGTTTTTTGTATTTTTAGTAGAGACGGGGTTTCACTGTGTTCGGCAGGATGGTCTCGATCTCCTGACCTCGTGATCCGCCCGTCTTGGCCTCCCAAAGTGCTGGGATTACAGGCTTGAGCCACCGCACCCAGCTCCAGTTGTCAAATTCTTAGAATCTGCACAAGATGTTTACTAAACTGAGTCTCATTATCTCCCAACTTCACTTTTCCCAACTTCCTGCCTTGTTCCTTGTACTCCAGTTGGTAAATCAAACCTCTTATGATATTTGAAAACACTATACTGTTTCACCTTAATGATTTTGCTCTTGCCTTCCCACCGTTCTCCTGGACACTTCTTACTCAACCTTCATGACACAGTTCAGGTCTCATTTCCAACAGTAATTTGATCATGGAACCCCAGCCAGTATGACCTGCCTTTACCTTTTCCCCATAATTCCCTTGTCATCATCTTAAGTCATCACTTACTGCCGTGTAACATGTTTTATTGTAGTTATCTGTGTATTTGTCTTTTATTCCCAATAGTACATAGACTTTTCAATAGAAAAACCATTACGTATTTGACTTTGTATTTTCATTTTCTAAAAGCGTACCCTTCTCCTCCTAGGTCTTCCTAAGTGACTAAACTAAATTGTCCAAAGACCCTTAAATAGATTCACAATGCTACCTGGGCTATTCATGTTTTAAGGGATATAAAAACTAATATAGTTACAACTTAATATAAATAATATAATTTCACTACAAGAATATGCCTATAAATTTATAAAATATCTGATTTACATGAATGGGAAATATAATTCATGTGACCTTTCATTAGTAATATAATTTTCAGGTGTTTCTTTGAGTAAAAAAAAACTTTTTTTTAACTTTTAATGTTAAGATAATTGTAGTCATAAACTTGTAAGAAACACAGGGAGATCCAGTATGCCCTCAACTCACTTTCCTCCTGGAGGCTCTTTTAACTGGTGTTTAGTTTTGCTTCAAAATATACACATATAGAACTATAAGCTACTGATCCAACAATCCTCAAACAAAATTCTGGAGTTCTTTTCCAAAAATAATTTGATAGGCAAACTTGATCATCCTCACCAAATAACAGAAAAAAACAGGAGTGATTCCTTATGAATAATAAAGAAGTTCTCTAGGCTTCAGTCCTTCAGAACTCCCCTTTTACATTCACAGATGTTTATAAGAGGTGCTGTCATTGTCCAATACCCACAAGATGATCAAATTATAACTTACCTGACCATACGCTGTGTCCAAAAATTATTTTCAAAATTTGGAAGGATTTTAAATCACCTATGTCTTCCCTCTTTCTATTTTGAGACAATAACTAAATAATAATATAAAAATAATAGCTAAACCTTTTTAAGCTTGCCTAAACTAGTGGCAGAGTAGAAAAAAAATGGTTGATTGAGTCTTTGAATATTGTGCTCCCATTTCAGGTAAAGCAGAAAGAAACCAAGGCGTATCTAAGCTAAATGTAATCTACAATATCACATGCAGTGTATCCTCAGAAATAATTGGTCAAAAATTCAGATATATATTATACTATTACTATAGCTCAGTCTGTTAGTATAGTTTAATCCCACAATGTTGCATGCACCTTCAAAAATATTGGTTTATTTTTTGATTAAAATCATCCTTCATTCCTCTTTGTTCTATTAATTTTCAGTTTCAAAAGTATACATAAGGTAGTATCTTGCAGTTTACTGTCAGTACTTTCTTGTCTTTCAGCTAGACAATGTAAGCAACTGCCTAATCTTTTGCCCCCGAATTCTACCTCCTGCTCCGCTTTGTATTTTCTGCTTATGACATAAATAAAGTATATTAGATTTTGTTCTCTAAGATTCAGACGTTATCCTCTGTGGCATGCCATCATCCTTGGGAGGAACAGCACATTAAGTCATTAAAGAAAATTATCTTGATGAGTGATTTTGTCAGATGGTTTACAACAGGATTCCCTTGTAGGAATGGGAAAGAGGAGGAAGATGTGATGGAGAGGCAAAGTAGTCAGAGATGGCGAGCAATAGCATCTAAAAGTCAGAGGCTTAAGTGTCAACATCCATTATTCCTGACCTTTATCACCTTACCACCTGTGTGTATGTGAGTTAAATAATCTAAGTATCTTCCTTTTTTTTCTATTTGTAATCGAGACTAACAATAATATCCTTAGAGAGCTATTGCGTGAACTAAAATATTTTTCAGAATATGCAAATAAATGTGTGTGTGTGTGTGTGTGTGTGTGTGTACGTGTGTGTATACCTTAGGGCAACTAACAGCATAAGGGAAATGGATGTAAAAAACCACAAATAATGTCTCCTTTATCCTTCACAATCTTTTCTTGGTTTTGGCTTGCAAATAGAGTAAGATATACCTCTTTTGATGAAAAGGAGTGCTGTGTTAGGTCAGAGACTTCCTAAAGATACATGGACAAAAGGGTTTCTAACATGTAGTTTTGGCAAAGTCTCTGGTTATGTCAACTTTGCAACAGGGGAAACTCAAGCATTTCTATTAGCCTCCATAAGGCTAACCTGTGAAGGAATAGGACAGAAGGTATTCATCTCTCGAGAATAAGTTAAGTCACTCTATCTCTATGGGTAGAGTGAATACATATAATCTGTAGACTACATTGGGGATGGTGTTTCTCATGATACATGACAAATGATAATATGCTCAACTTTCAGATTTTATGTATTAAGCCAATGGCAATTTGTATGTATTGCTCAGGATTTACAAAGCCCATTGAAGAATTTCCAAAATCTAGAACTGTTGGAGAAAAACTTCCGTCCAATGATAATTAAGAAGATACTAAGTGTCTGGACAGAGGGAGAGGGAAACAAAGAACAAAGGTGACTAAGATGGCCTACTTCCGGGTCCTTCATCACCAACTTTTCCCGCCAGCACGAAAATGTAGCCGGCGCCGGAGAAGGTGCAGATCAACCGAGCATGTGCCAGGTGACGTCAATCCGAAGAGACTGAGATTTAGCTGGCCGTGCCTATGGAAGGCCCCTGACACACCCGTGTCCCGCCTATTGCCCTCCCACTCCCAGAAAAGCCGCTCTGGACCTGGCGCGAACTTCCTGGGTCCTCCTGGTATGCGGACCCAGGAACCTTCCTCCCAGAACCCCGGAGCGACTTCCTCGGCCTCCGCCGCCGGAGACCGGTGAACCTCGTCTCCTCTCTCTATACATTGGCTACGATTGGCTACGTAATAAAGTTTCCTTTTTATCTTGCCTACTTGCCTTTTCCTCTGGCACCGGCTCTGGTGGTCGCATAAAACAAATCACTAAGTTCCAGGAAAATTCTAATCATTTTATAGGTACTATCTCATTTAATATTCACAACAAAATTATGAGGGAGGTACTATTATGTTGCCCATTTTGCAAATAAAATTGAGTCATGGGACACTTCAGTGACTTCTCCTGTGGTAATTCACTAATAAATGTAAAGCCAGGAGTTGAACCCAGATATTTTGGCTCCAGGGGCCACATGCTAATCACAATGCTAGTTCTCTACCCTGAACAAACTGCTGAGAATTTTGAAATACGTAGTTTTAGTTCCTTAGGTCTTCTTAAACTAAAATAGGTGGGCACTTTGGGTAGATGATAAGCTGCCTTCCCTATTGTGATCTATGAACTTTTCCGAGAAAATTATCTTTAGATGCAGCAATAGAAACTTGTGTATAAGGGGGAAAGGAGCTGTTGTCTACCTCTTACTACTTCCCTCGTTTTTCCATTTTCCTAGAAAAAAAAAACTTTAAAAGTCCATGTTTATGGATTTCCCCCCAACACAGAGCAGTGATTCTGCTATTTCAGAGACAGTGTAGATGTTGGGATTAGTCTCTCTGTATCTCAGAATGTCAACACATTTGCCAAAAATGAATCTATCAGTTAAATGTAGCCAAGAGATTTAGTTTATCTACATCCTACAAAGAAGAAATAGTTTACCACTGTTTTTACATATTGAGGTAATCTGACATATTATTGACATGTGCTATAGATTTAATTTAATACCATAGTACAGATATGTGCTTTGATAAGTTATTTTGAAATCTAAACTAAGATGAGTGGAGTTGTTTCAATATTTATAGGATTGAAAATGCAGAGTTAGCAAAGGAAGCATTTTGATTAAAACAATATTTTTCTATGTATGCTCAGAGTAAAATGAAGGGGAATTCTTTTAAAGCCTTATTACTTTCTTCCATATATTTGCTGGAAATACTTGCTGGGTTTTAAGACACATTGAACAAGATTTGCTTGTTTGTTTATCAATGTTTTGAGCCTTTTGTTTTTAGAACCACCAAAAAAAAAAAAAAAAAAAAACTCAATAGTTTCTTTTGATTTTACTTTTCTTCCAAATAGCTTTAGGATTATTTATTTAGCCTTTTCAAATTGTATGTTTTAGGCATCCTGGAGATAACATCAGTAGAAATCGGAGTTGTTGCCGTCAAAGCCATTAACAGCAACTATTACTTAGCCATGAACAAGAAGGGGAAACTCTATGGCTCAGTAAGTATTCTGCTTTTGTTTTCAAATCCACTTCAGTAAATCATTACCATAGTTTTGGAATGTTTCCTCCAGACACTGAATAGCTTTGTTATTCTTCTATTGCTAGTAAATAGAGCCACAGTGGGTCGGTCACCACTGTTTCAAGGGCTGGCAAAACAGCTCTTCCAATTCTCTAATCTCCTCTGTTGTTCACCCATTAGTCCACCACACAGGCTGCTGCTGGCATTTGTCTGTGAATGTTCTAAACTGCTAACCACACAGGCTGCTGCTGGCGTTTGTCTGTGAATGTTCTAAACTGCTAACCAAGTCAGGCTCTCACGGAAGCATCTGGTCAGATTGGCACGGGAATTGCAGACAACCTGGAAAAAAACACTAAGAATAAAGATCTTGAATTGAGTAGAAACCCATGTATTATGTGTGTGTTATGGCTGAAGATAAAACAAGGGCTCAGATGTTTTGCATTTTGTTAAAATCTGAAATGGGGAAATGCATCAAGAAACACCATTTTGCTTGTTGTTCAATCAACTCTAGAATTTTATTTATCTAGACAATAACCATTAATTCAAATTATGCCTCAAAATCATATATATGTATATGGAAAATATTCTTTGCAATAGGGCCCTTGTGGAGCAGATATCCTTGCAGTGCTTTGGGCCCATCCATGGCTGTATTCCATACCAGGTGTTGAGTATTTGGAATACCACTTCTGCAATCTTGGATCAAACTCATTTAAACCAATTTTTTAGAAATTTAAGATCTCTCCTGGCTAACACGGTGAAACCCCGTCTCTACTAAAAATACAAAAACTAGCCGGGCGAGGTGGCGGGCGCCTGTAGTCCCAGCTACTCGGGAGGCTGAGGCAGGAGAATGGCGTAAACCCGGGAGGCGGAGCTTGCAGTGAGCTGAGATCCGGCCACTGCACTCCAGTCCGGGGGACAGAGCGAGACTCCGCCTCAAAAAAAAAAAAAAAAAAAAAAGAAATTTAAGATCTCACTTAAAATACCAAATAGTTGTTTTATAATTGCAATTGTAACAATAATTAAATTACCAGCAGTGAGACAATTTATCCTGTTCAGGTCCTTAGAAAAAAATGCATCAATCAATCATATCAACATCTACCATATGCCAGATACTGTTTGACATATCAAAGATGCATAAGAAAGAAGTATAGAAATGGGCCTTGACTTCAAATAATTTATAATATATTTAGGGGAAAATGTTAACAAATATGAAATAATTACAGCATGATTGGTTGTTACATGTATGAAAGGATCAAGTATAGTAAAGCAGCTCTATGATAAAGTTGGGAACTAAGTTTCAATCTCTTAGCTGTCATTCGAATGATGACAGGAGTATATTAGTTTGTGCATGTGGATCCATCTTATTGTGTCCCTCCCATAGGTACATCAAGGGGATGCTAACTGAATTTCATTTTTTTTTTTCCTCTGGATTCTACTGCAGGGGAGTATATTGAAGGCAGCTGTAAACTTGGAAAAATTTTAACTGAATTTTTTGGAGAACATGTAATATTACATATGGCCAGAAATAAAACCTGTGACACAAATCTCTTAAATAATTTTATATTTTTCTAAACAGATCCTGTGTCATTTTTACACTTTTATGTAATCAAAAGGGAATTTCACTTTAAATTTATAGATAAACTTACTTTGTTGATTAGCATAAGGCTGATGATAGTGACCATTTAGAACCAGCAGCTCTCAAACTTGAGTATGCATCAGAACCAGTGGAAGGGCTTATTAAAAGACAGAATAATGGCACCCACAGCCATATTTTCTGATTCAATAAGTCTGTGGTGCAGTTCAAGAATTTCCATTCCTCACATGGTCCCAGGTGTTCCTGATGCTGCCGTTGCAGTAACCACAATTTGAGAACTGCTGGTCTGGACGTAGAGTAACCTTGCATTTTACAAATATCAGATTCACTTTTAACTCGGGAGTCAGGCATGCTTTGAGTTGGTACCTGGGACTAGGGTATATGCTTTTTTTGTGTGGGGGTCAAAGGAATTTTAGTAAAATTTCTTCATTACCATTGCTCCCCTAATGAACCCAGAGGAATACCAGACCATTATGAAAAGTGGTTCCACTTAGGGGTTCACATCATAATCACTTTTGAGGCATGTTTAATGTTTTCATTACTTAGTCTAGACCCAACGTCTTAAAGTCAGCTAACACTAATTTAGACTAAGGAAGAAAATGTAAATAATTTTAATGAATATAAAATATTTTAAATAATTTTTTTTTTTTTTTTTTTTTTTTTTTTTTTTTGAGACGGAGTCTCGCTCTGTCGCCCAGGCTGGAGTGCAGTGGCGCGATCTCGGCTCACTGCAAACTCCGCCTCCCGGGTTTACGCCATTCTCCTGCCTCAGCCTCCCGAGTAGCTGGGACTACAGGCGCCCGCCATCTCGCCCGGCTAGTTTTTTGTATTTTTTAGTAGAAACGGGGTTTCACCGTGTAGACCAGGATGGTCTCCATCTCCTGACCTCGTGATCCACCCATCTCGGCCTCCCAAAGTGCTGGGATTACAGGCTTGAGCCACCGCGCCCGGCCTTTAAATAATTTTAATTGATAAAATATACTTATTTAAAAACACGACATCAAGGAGAAATGGATAACTTTCAAATAAACTCTGATATAAAAATATTTAATAATTTTCTTCACATTTCTCCTTTTTTCTTCTGCCCCAACACAGCTCACGGATTGTGCTTATGCTTCATCTTGAACTCTAAGTTCTGTGAATTATTTCATTCAAATTCCTTATCTAAAGTAGAGTCCAGTGGCTTTCTAGTATCTTCAGTGGCACTTATCTGAGATTTCTCTCATTAATGTGTTTGTTGTTCACTGTCTTCTCCCAGTAGATTGTGACCTTGGAGACAGCGAGGTCAGTCTTGTCCCCCACTATTTGTTCAGCACTTAGAACTGTACAGAGCACAGTTATACATTGCATAAACCTAACCTCTCCTGGAAGCCCAGTCAATTACAGAACATGATTTACACTTTCAGTCTGTCTCAGAAAGAAACTCATTCTCTAACCATAATATTTTTTTTCTGTGACTTTACATTTCTACTAGGAATAATGAAAAATTATGGCTTGTTAAAATTAAACAAAAAAATTATTCAAGTTCAATGTTCTGCTCAGAGTGCAATAGGACTAACATCAAAATTTATGAATGCATATCTAATATAATTCTGTATATTAGGTGACAACTCTTGTAATTTCTACCTTCATTTTTTGTTTCATATAGTATCCATCGATTCTGTAAGCCCTCCTAAAAATCTAATTTGGGCAGATTCAGATTGACTGATTAAACCAGTTTTATATCTATTCTCTTGAATGATCTTCCTCTATTTCTTTTTGGAAACTATATACCTTTCTTATATTTTCATTATTCATTGTCTAAGCAATGTATCTATTGTATTGTGAGCTTTCTCCTGATTGATGGGATTCAGTAAATAAATTATAAAATGGAATTAAATAGAATAGGCCTTCATAGAGCATGATTTAAAGACCAAAGAAATTTTTCAGATAGCTGCAAAAAATCCAAACTTCTTTTTAAGAAACTCCCCGAACCCTGCTTTTGAGACCTTGCCATAGCCTGAATTTTCTTTTTATGCATTACTGCTTATGATTTTCTTAGATCCTGTCAACAACATATTCGAGGCCCCTCCTCTAGAGATTTTGGTACCTTTGACCTATGGCCCAAATATTTAAAACATCTGAAATAAACAGGCTGATACATGTGCACTTCAATTTAAGAAACATTACTCTATAAATTAATTTTTGGGAGGAAAATTAATTAAGCATACATTCCCATTTTTCTCTGCATAGCTTCATCTGAAATATGAAATCACCTCAAATAATCTCAGTCCTTCATTAGCTTCTAAACGTACCCTATTTATTGAAATGAACATAATTATTCATATTTTAAAAATTTACTCTGCTTTGAAAAGTAGGTAGTTTTAGACAGACTGAGATAAAGAGAATAAAAGTAAATCCATACTAAAGATTTATATTTCTTTGAAATACAGAACTATTTTTGTTTTATCAAAATCCTTACCTTAAATAATTTACCTTTCCTTCTTACTTTCAGCCAGTTAAATCATCATTTGAATGTTATGTTTAAATATTACTTTATAGAAGAGAAGTATTTAAGACTAAAAAAATTTCAGGACAGATAACTTGAGCTGGTAACGTTAACATAAAATATATCTGCTTCTTATGGTTCTGATGATGTTCAAAATTGTGATAAATCCTATAGACACGTAGGTATATAAACATATACATTTTCAGGAATTTGGAATTTTGTAGAAATTTCAAAATGTCTCAAGGTGAGAGAAACTGCCAAGTAGAGTCTTCAACTGAACTATGCCTACGGGGCCCTTGCTCTGGATGAAGAAGTTAGAACCAGAGGGCAAGTGCTCCAATTCCTTAGCTTCTTAACTACTTTAGTTTGAGTATAAGAAAAGAGCTTACTGCTAAAGCCAGAGTCTTGAGATCATTGAGGTACCTCCTCTTAACTCCAGAGTAAGATCCTGGATTTGTGGAGTGAGTGAGAGCAAAGCCTTGTCCAGGTGTATCTCCTTAAATCCAGCTGGCCTCCTGAACAAAACCAAAGCTCTATGGCTATAGGATGGAACTTCCCAGGATCAAAGTCCTTAGGCTTATACAATATAGGCATTGCTATTCACCATGCTCATAATTTCTTCAACACAGTAGTTCACAAAATGAGGAATTCCATGTCCTAGTTTTCAATCCCTGGAATTCATGAGCAAAATCTGTCAAAATTCCAAGCTATAGAATATTGCAAATAATTTCATTAAATTAAGAAATTTGATATTTGGAAGGAAGATATCCCCCTTTTTGGTTATGTAGAACTATTGTGGTTTTGCTATAAGATCTGCTTTCTTATGAATGTGCGTGTGTATTTATTGTGGATTTGTAGGTAAAGTTTGCAAACTTGACAAGCCCATATCTTTCCTTTAGTTCTATTTTTTTCCATTGGGCCCCTGGTTATTACTGTAAAAGAAGCATTATAACGCTATTGTTTATTACTGACTCATCACAAATATTGTTAGTGGGAGGTCTACTTCTTGACAGTTATTCTAGGCCCTTAAACCATGTAATATTCAAAGCGCATCAGCTTTTTAAAATGGCTTTCAAAAAATGACTATGATGATCAATTAAAATGTATCATGTGCTTTCTTTTTTTTTTTTTTTTTTTTTTTTTTTTTTTTTTTTTTTTTTGAGACGGAGTCTCGCTGTTTCGCCCAGGCTGGAGTGCAGTGGCGCGATCTCGGCTCACTGCAAACTCCGCCTCCCGGGTTCCCGCCATTCTCCCGCCTCAGCCTCCGAGTAGCTGGGACTACAGGCGCCCGCCACCGCGCCCGGCTAGTTTTTTGTATTTTTAGTAGAGACGGGGTTTCACCGTGTTAGCCAGGAGGGTCTCGATCTCCTGACCTCGTGATCCACCCGCCTCGGCCTCCCAAAGTGCTGGGATTACAGGCTTGAGCCACCGCGCCCGGCCTCATGTGCTTTCAAACAGAATGTGTTTTGTGGTTCTGAGATTTACTTTTCTATTGTTGACATTATGTATTAAGCACACACCTTAGGTACAGATGGCAACTACAAACAGAATCCTTGGACTGGAGTTCTCTGGACCCTTTGTATCAAATGAAATCAAGTACAATCACCATAGGAATAAAAGAGTCTGTTGTTTTTCCTTTGCAGAAAGAATTTAACAATGACTGTAAGCTGAAGGAGAGGATAGAAGAAAATGGATACAATACCTATGCATCCTTTAACTGGCAGCATAATGGGAGGCAAATGTATGTGGCATTGAATGGAAAAGGAGCTCCAAGGAGAGGACAGAAAACACGAAGGAAAAACACCTCTGCTCACTTTCTTCCAATGGTGGTACACTCATAGAGAAAGGCAATGTTTGTGGATGCAGTAGAACCATGGCTCTTTTGCCAAGAATAGCGGATATTCTTCATGAAGACAGTAGCTTGAAAGGCAAAGACACGTTGCAGATGTCTGCTTGCTTAAAAGAAAGCCAGACTTTGAAGGTTTTTGTATTCACTGCTGACATATGATGTTTTTTTAATTAGTTCTGTGTCATGTCTTATAATCAATATATAGGCAGATCGAATGGGATAGAAGTTATTCCCAAGTGAAAAACATTGTGGCCAGGTTTTTGTTGTTGTTGTTGTTAGGTTTTTGTTTTGAAACCTCTGAGATAGAACTTACAGGACATAGAACAATCTGTTGAATGAATGATCTTCGGGAAAGTTATTTATGGAATACGAACTCATATCAAAGACTTCATTGCTCATTCAAGCCTAATGAATCAATGAGCAGTAATACACACAAGCATTTACTGGAAAGCACTTGGGTCATATCATGCACAACCAAAGGAGTTCTGGATGTGGTCTCATGGAAGAATTGAATAGAATTTAAAAATATAAACATGTTAGTGTGAAACTGTTCTAACAAGACAAATAGTATGGTATGCTTGTGCATTCTGCCTTCATCCCTTTCTATTGCTTTCTAAGTTATTTATTTAATAGGATGTTAAATATCTTTTGGGGTTTTAAAGAGTGTCCTCAGCAGCTGTCTTTATCTTTTCTTTTTCTTCAGCACACCACATGCATGTTCACGACAAAGTGTTTTTAAAACTTGGCAAACACTTCAAAAATAGGAGTTGGGATTAGGGAAGCAGTATGAGTGCCCATGTGCTATCAGTTGACTTAATTTGTATTTCTGCAGTAATAACCATCAACAATAAATATGACAATGCTGTGCCGTGTCTTGAGTGAGAGATGTCTGCTATCATTTGAAACCATACATTACTCTCGAGGCTTCCTCTCTCAATAAATAGACCAGAAGGCCAAATTCCTCTCTTTCAATACATCAGTTTACCTCCAAGAATATACTAAAAAAAGGAAAATTAATTGCTAAATACATTTAAGTAGCCTAGCCTCATTATTTACTCATGATTTTTTTTGCCATATGTCATGGAGGTAAAGCGACTGTCCACATCTCTAAAAACCCTCTGTAAATTCTACATAATGCATCTTTCCCAAAGGAACTATCAAAGCATTTGATATTAAGTGCAACTCTCCCAGGTACTTAAACTGAGCAAATGAAATGTATACTGGTATATGTGTAACCATATACAAAAACCTGTTC